>NC_133409.1:72222500-72880000 GCF_049350105.2 Macaca mulatta | reverse complement strand
AGGTCACAATCAACATTAAAAAAGTAGCATTTTTACACACTAACAATGAACCATCTGATAAAGAAAATTTGAAAAATCTCATTTACAATAGCTCAAAAAAAAAAAAAAAAAAAAAAAAACCTTACAAATGAATGTTACCAAGGAGGTAAAATACATCTACACTGAAAAAACTATAAAACATTGATGAAAATATTGAAGAAGACAGAAACAAATGGAAATACATCTCATGTTCATAGGTTAGAAGAATTAATATTGTTAGACTGTTCATACTGCTGAATCCAATCTATAGAGTCAATAAAATCCGTGTTAAAACTATAATGACTTTTTTTATGTTTACAAATCTCTTTAACGTTCTGAATTAATAGAAGACAGCTAGATTTTTAATTTTATTTTATGTTTTAAATTCAATTTAATTTTATTTTAAATTCCAGAATACATGTGCAGGACATGTAGGTTTGTTACATAGGTAAACGTGTGCAATGGTGGTTTGCTGTACCTATCAACCCATCACCTACGTCAGCCCTGCATGCATTAGCTATTTATCCTGATGCTCTCCCTCCCCCTGCACTCCCCGACAGGCCCCAGTGTGTGTTGTTCCTCCCCCTGTGTCCATGTGTTCTCATGGTTCAACTCCCACTTATAAGTGAGAACATGCAGTCTTGGTTTTCTGTTCCTGTGTTAGTTTGAGGTTAATGGCTTCCAGTTCCATCCATGTTTCTGCAAAGGAAATGATCTAGTTCCTTTTTATGGCTTCATGTTATTCCATGATATATATGTATCACGTTTTCTTTATCCAGTCTATCATTGATGGGTGTTTGGGTAAATTCTATGTGTTTGCTATTGTGAATAGTGCTGAAATGAACAAATGTATGCATGTGTCTTTATAATAGAATGATTTATATTTCTTTGGGTATATACTCAGTAATGGAATTGCTGGGTCAAATATTATTTCTGGCTCTAGGTCATTGAGGAATTGCCACACTGTCTTCCACAGTGGTTGAACTAATTTACATTCCCACCAACAGTGTAAAAGCTTTTCAATTTCTTCACAGCCTCACCAGCATCTGTGGTTTCTTGACTTTTTAATAATCTCACTGGTATGAGATGGTATCTCATTGTGGTTTTGATTTGCATTTCTCTAATGATCAGTGATGTTGAACTTTTTTTCATATGTATGTTGGCTGCATAAATGTCTTCTTTTGAGACATGTCTGTTCATGTTCTTTGCCCATTTTTTAATGGGGTTGTTTGTTTTTTATCTTGTAAATTTGTTTAAATTCTTTGTAGATTCTGGATATTAGACCTTTGCCAGATGAATAGATTGCAAAAATTTTTTCCCATTCTGTCAGTTGTCTGTTCACTCTGATGATAGTTTCTTTTGCTGTGCAGAAGCTCTTTAGTTAGATCCCATTTGTCAATTTTTGCTGTTGTTGAAGTTTCTTTTGATGTTTTCGTCATGAAAACTTTGCCTGTGCTATGTCTTGGATGGTATTGCCTAGATTTTCTTCTAGGGCCTTTATGGTTTTGGGTTGTACATTTAAATCTTTAATACAAGTTAACTTTTATACAACAGTTAACTTTCATACAAGGCATGAAGAAGGGGCCCAGTTTCAATTTTCTGCATATGGCTAGTCAGTTTTCCCAGCACCATTTATTAAACAGAGAATCTTTTCCCTATTGCTTGTTTTTGTCAGGTTTGTCAAAGATCAGATGGTTGTAGATGTGTGGTCTTATTTCTGAGATCTCTATTCTGTTCCATTGGTCTATCTGTCTGTTTCTGTACCAACACCATGCGATCTTGGTTACTACAGTCCTGTAGTATAGTTTGAAGTTGGGTAGCATGATGCCTCCAGCTTTGCTCCTTTTGCTTAGGATTTTCTTGGCTATATGGGCTCTTTTTTGGTTCCACATGAATTTTAAAATAGTTCTTTCTAATTCTGCGAGGAATGCCAATGACAGTTTAATGGGAATAGCATTGAATCTATAAATTACTTTGGGTATTATGGCCATTTTCACCATATTGATTCTTCCTATCCATGAGCATGGAATGTTTTCTCATTTGTTTGTTTCCTCTGTGATTTGCTTGAGGAGTGGATTGTAGTTTTCCTTGAAGAGGTCCTTTACTTCCCTTGATAGCTGTACTCCTAGGTATTTTGTTATCTTTGTAGCAATTGTGAATGGGAGTTCATTCATGATTTGGCTCTCTGCCTATCTGTTGTTGGTGTGTGGGAATGCTTGTGATTTTTGCATATTGATTTTGTATCCTGAGACTTTGTTGAAGTTGCTTAGCAGCTTAAGAAGCTTTTGGGCTGAGATGATGGAGTTTTCTAGATATAGAATTATGACATCTGCAATACAATGACATTCTTCACAGAAAAAAACCCCTAAAATTCAAACGGTATTATAAAGATCCCAAATAGCCAAAGTAATCTTGATTAAAAAAAAAAAAAAAGCAGGAGGCAGCACAGTACTTGACTTTAAAGTATACTACAGAGCTATAATAATAATAAAAAAGGTATCTGCATAAAAACAGAAACATAGGCCAATGGAAAAGAATAAAGAGTCCAGAAATAAGTCCATGCATTTACAATCAAGTGACTTTCAACAAAGGTGCCAAGTAAACACAATGGGGAAAGGAAAGTCTTTTCAATAAATAATGTTGGGAAAACTGGATATCCACATGCAGAAGAATAAAATTAGACCCTTATCTTTCACCCGATAAAGTAGACATTCAAAGTAAGTTAGCAACTTAAATGGAAGACCCCCGAACTATGAAAATGCTAAAAGAAAACATAGGAAAAAGCTTCATGACATTGGTTTCTGCAATGATTTTCTGGCTATCACCTTAAAAGCACAGGCCAGGGCTGGGCGTGGTAGCTCACGCCTGTAATCCCAGCACTTTGGGAGGCTGAGGTGGGTGGATCACGAGGTCAGGAGATAGAGACCATCCTGGCCAACATAGTGAAACCCTGTCTCTACTAAAAATACAAAATTTAGCTGAGTGTGGTGGCATGCACCTGTAATCCCAGCTACTGGGGAGGCTGAGGCAGGAGAATCACTTGAACCTGGGAGGTGGAGGTTGCAGTGAGCCGAGATTGGGCCATTGCACTCCAGCCTGGTGACAGAGTGAGACTCCGTCTAAAAAAAAAAAAAAAAAAGAAAGAAAAAAAGCACAGGCCACAAAAGCAAAATTAGACAAATAAGATTACATCAAACTAAAAAGCTTCTGCACAATGCAGGAGACAAATTACCAGAATGAAAAGACAACATTCAAAATGGGAGAAAATATTTGCAAATTATACAGCTGAAAAGGGATTGATATCCAAAATACATAAGAAACTCTTACAAGTCAACAGCAAGAAAGCAAATAACCTAATTAACAAATGGGCAAAAGACTTTCATTGACATGTCTTAAAAGACATACACAAGGTCAGCAGGTATATGAAAAAAATGTTTAACATCAGTAATCATCAGGGAAATACAAGTCAGAACTACAATGAGATATCAACTTGTACCTATTAGAATGATGATACAAAAAATACAAAAGGTAAGTGGTGGCAAGGATGGAGAGAAATGGAAATCCTCACACAATGTTGGTGGGAATGCAAATTGGTAAAGCCGTTATGGAAAACACTGTGGAGGTGCCTCAAAAAGCTAAATATAGAACTAACATATGATCTAGCAATCTCACTACTAGGTATATATATCCAAAGGGAACAAAATAAATATGTCAAAGAGATAGCTACATTCCAATGTTTATTGTAGCACTATTCACAATTACCAAGATATGGAATGAATCTCAGCGTCCATTAATATATGAATGGATAAAGAAAATGTGGTATATATACACAATGGTATACGACTTAGCCATAAAAAAAGTAAGTCCTGTCATTTGCAACAGTGGGTGAACCTGGAGGACATATGTTGAGTGCAATAAGGCAGGCACAGAAAGACAAATACCACATTATTTCACTCGTGAGAAATCTACAAAATTGATCTCATACAAGTAGAGAATAGAATGGAGGCTTGGGTGGTTAGGGTGAATTGGGGTTGAGGTGATGTGGATCAAAGAAAACATATTTACAGTTAAGAGGAATAAATTCAAGAGATCTATTGTACAACATGGTGACTCTAGTTAATATTGACATATGGTACTATTGAAAAATGTGCAGAGTGGATGTTGTGTTTTCATTACAAAAGTGATAGCTAGCTAGATTTAACCATCCCAGAATGTACATATACTTCAAAATATCAAGTTGTACATGATTTAAGAAATTTACATCGATTACTTGTTGAAATGATAATATAGATATATGAGATTAAGTAAAATATACTATTAACATTTAAGAAAATACTAAAGGGAATCTTGCAGGTTGAAAGGGAAATATAGTAGACAATACTTCAAAGCCATGCAGAGAAATAAAGGTCTCAGTAAAGGTAAATACATTGACAATTATAAAAGCTAGTATTATTGCAACAATAATTTGTAATTTAACTTTTTGTAAATAAAAAAAGTTTACAAGTGACAAAGAAAGGCATTGTATGTCAATAAATGTTTCACAGCAAGAAGATATAACAATTATAAACATGACTCAACAACAGACCATTAAAAAAGATATAAAGCAAAAGTGGACAGAATTGAAGAGGGAAAGAGATGGTGCCAATATCTTACTCTGAACAAAAGATAGAATAATCAGATGAGATAAGTAAGGAAATAGAGGACTTATAAAACACAATAAACCAACTAGGCTTAACAGATATGTACAGACCACTCAACAACAACGTTCCTCTTAAGTGCACATTGAACATTTTCAAGATAGACTATATGTTAGACCACAAATTAAATCTTAATAAAAATTTTAAAATAAATATTATATACAGTATCTTCTCTGACTAAAATTGGATAAAATTTAAAAAATCAATAACATAATTACATAACAAAAACTGGAAAATTCACAGGTTTGTGAAAATTAAGAACACTCTTAAATAACCAATAGTTCAAAGAGAAAAATCACAAGAGAAATTAGAAAATACTTAGAGATAAATGAAAATTAATACACAACACACCAAAATTTTTGTGACGCAGCAAACACAGCGCTAAGGGAAAATTTGTATGTATAAATACTTAAATTTAAAAATCTTAAATTAACAGCTTAAAAACTTAAGGAACTAGAGAAAGAACAACATAAGCACAAAGCTAGCAGAAGGAAGGAAAAATTGGAGTAGAGATAAATGACATAGAAACTAGAAAAACAATAGAGAAAATGAACAAAGACAAAAAATTGGTTTTCCAAAAATATTAGCAAAATTGGCAAATCTTTAACTAGATTGGCTAAGAACAAAATAGAGAATAATCAGATCACTACAATATTGAAGTAGGCATATTACTACTCTTTATACATAAATAAAGTGATTACAAGAGAGTTCTATGAACAAATTATATGCCAACAAATTGGATAATCTGGATGAAATGACTGAGTTCCTAAAAACATAAAAACTACTGTAATAGTCTACTTGAGCTACTATAAAAAATACCATACATTGAGTGGTTTTAACAACAAAAATGTTTCTCACAGTTCTGGAGGCTGGTCAATTGAAAATCAAGGTGCAAACTGATTTAATTCCTGGTGAGGGAGTTTTTTCCTGGCTTGCAGGTGCAGCCTTCTCATTGTGTCCTCCTGTGATCTTTCCTCTTTGCTCAAAGGAGATCTCTCTCTCTCTCTCTCTCTCTCTCGAATTCTTATAAGGCTACTAATTCCACTAATCCACTAACCTCATTAGTACCCCATCATTGTGATCTCATTTAACTTTAATCATCTTCTAAAGGCCTTACCTCCAATTACAGTCACATCAGAGTTAGCGTTTCAACGTATGATTTTTTTGGGGGGAGTGGGAGAGTGTATAATTCAATTCATAACACCTTTCAAGACTAAAGTACAAAGTAACAGAAGCTATCAATAATAGGAGATTGACCCAGTAATAAAAACATCTCCCAATAAACGAAAGCCCTGGTCCTGATGGCTTCATTCGTGAATTGTACGAAACACTTAAAAAAGATCAAATACCAATCCTTCTCAAAAATTTTCCATATCACGAAGAGGAGAGAGCACTTCCTAATTAAATCTATAAGGCCAGCATTACCCTAACATCAAAGACAGACAACAACACCACAAGAAAAGAAAACAGCAAACCAATGTCCCTTATAAAAATCAAGGCAAAAATCCTCAGCAAAATATTGTCAAACTAAACTCTGCAGCATATTGAGAGGATTATATATTATAATCAACTGGGATTTATTTCTAGAATGAAAAGATGGTTCAACATATGAATATCAATCAATGTAACATCCCAGATTAACAGAATGAAGAAAAAACCCACATGGTAATCTCATTTAATTCAGAAAAAGTATTTGTTAAAACTCAACACCCTTTCATGATAAAATACCCAATAGAAATAGAAAGAATCAACTGTATCATATTAAAAGCTGTATACAAAACTTCCACAGTAAAGATCATACTCAATGTTGAAAGGCTGAAAGCTTTTTCTCTAATATCAGGAACAAGACAATGATGGCTGCTTTCCCCACTTCTGTTCTATGCAGCAAGATAATTCTAGCCAGAGAAAATAGGTAAGAGAAATAAATTTGAAAAAAATGCACCTAAATTAAAAAAGAAGTAAAATGATATATGTTTGCAGATGACATAATCTTACAAGTAGAAAATACTAAAGATTCCACGCACAGAAAAACCTGTTAGAACTAAAAATGAATTCAGTGAAGTAGTAGAATACAAAGTCAACATATAGAAATCAGTTGCATTTCTATACTTTCTCAATGAACAATCTGAAAAGAAAGTTAGAAAAATAGTTTTATTTATGATAGCATCAAATGTAATAAAACACTTTGGAATTAACCAGGGAGGTGAAAGACTTGTATAAAATCTACAAAACATTGCTAAAGAAAATTGTGGCTCATGCCTGTAATCCCAGCACTTTGGGAGGCCGAGGTGGGTGGGTCACAAGGTCAAGAGATGGAGACCATCCTGGCCAACATGGTGAAACCCCGACTTTACCAAAAGTACAAAAATTAGCTGGGTGTGGTGGTATGCACCTGTAGTTCCAGCTACTCCAGAGGCTGAGGCAGGAGACTCACTTAAACAAGGGAGGTGGAGGTTGCAGTGAGCGGAGATCATGCCACTGCACTCTAGTATGGTGACAAAGAGAGACTCTGTCAAAAAAAAAAAAAAAAGAAGAAGAAGAAGAAGAAAATTAAAGAATACATAATAAATGGAAAGGCATCCCATGTTCATGGATTGGAAATGTAATACTGCTAACATATCTAATACAATGTGATCTTCAGATTAAGTGCAATCTTTATCAAAATCTCAATGAAGTTTTTGCAGAAGTAGACAAATTCATCCTGAAATTCATATGGAATCTTATGTTAAACAGTATAGCCAAAATAATCTTGAAAAAGAAGGACAAAGACAGAGAACTCACACTTCCTGAATTCAAAACTTACTTTAAAGTAATAGTAATCAAAATGGCATGGTACTCGTTTAAAGCCAGACATATTGACAAATGGAATAGAGTAGAGATCCCAGAAATAAACCCTTGCCTACATGCCCAAATGATTTTCAACAAGAGTTCCAAGACCTTTCAATGGAGAAAGAACAGTCCTTTCAACAAATGGTGTTGGGAAAATTAGACATTCACATGCAAAAGAATAACGTTGGAACCTTACCTAACCTGACGTATAGAAGTTAGCTCAAGATGGACTAAAGAGCTAAATATAAAAGCTAAAATTATACAACCCTTAAGAGAAAAAATAGGGCAAAATCTTCACAACATTAGATTTGACAAAGATTTCTTGGATATGATACTAAAGGCACAGGCAACAAAAGCAAACATGGACACACTGGATATCATAAACATTGAAAACTTTTGTCAATCAAAGGACACTTTCCATGTAGTAAAAAGGCAACCTACAGAATGGGAAATATATTTGGAAAACATATATCTGAGAAGGGATTAATATCCAAAACATATAACTCCCAAAACTCAACAACAGAAAACAAACAACCCAATTTAAAAAATAGACAAAGGACTTATTCAAGAGTCTATTCAGACTTTTCTCCAAAAAAGATTTTTGGATGAGTAATAAGCATATGAAAAGATCAAAATATCACTATTCATTAGAAAAATGCAAATTAAACCACAATGAGATATCACCTCACACTCATTTGGAATATCACTATCAAATAAAGCAGAAAATAACAAGTGTTGGTGGGGATATGAAAAAAGTACAGGACCCTTGTGGACTGTTGGTGGGAATGTAAAATGACATATCAATGTGGGAAACAGTATGACAGTATTTCAAAAAATTAAAAACAGAATTACCATATGATCCAAATACCCAAAGAAATTGAAAACATGGTCTCCACGAGATATTTATTTACCCATCTTCACATCAGAATTATTCAGAATTACTAAAGGATAGATGCAACCACTCAACAGATGAATAAATAAACCAAATGTGGTTTATACTTACAATGAAATGTTATTCATCCTTCAAAAGGAAGAAAATGTTAACATATACTACAACATGGATCAACTTTGAGGACATTATGCTAAATGAAATAAAGTATTTATATAAGATAAATATTATATGATTCTACTTATATTAGTTAACTAGATTAGTCAAAATCATAGAGACAGAAAGTAGGATGGTGATTACCAGGGTTTGGGAGGAGGAAGGAATGAATGGGTATTATTGTTTAATGAGTATAGAGTTTCAGTTTTGCAAGATGAATTGAGTTCTAGAGATAGCTGATACTAATGATTGCACAATGATACGGATATGCTTCAGACCACTGAATTTTATACTTACAAGTGATTAAAATGGAAATTTTATGTTGCATGAATCAATAAAAATATGAATTAGGGTTACAAAAGAATATCAAAGGCACAGGCAGAATTTAAATTCATACCTGTTTTTAAAATAAAGTCAACACTCTTTACTACTACATTGCACTGCTACCATATCTGCACCATGAAATATAAACCATCTGTATAATAAATAATTATAAAGTACAGTAAAGTTTACTAACTCTTTACAGGGCTTTGTGCAAACTGATGTTCACAAAAATTCTAGTAGTAACGAAGACAACTATGATTATTGTACCTATTTTTAAAGAGAAGAGTACTAAAGTTTAGAACAATTGTCAAAGACAAAAATGCTTAACATTGTTAGCATTATGCATTTGAACTAACTGGATATTTGTTGCTATGCAAGCAAAAAATCTGGGTAGTTAAGATTTGTTTTAGTTGTAGTTTTGTGTGTGTGTTTTCTGGAGATTTAACCACTTGGAATGTTTAATAATAGTACAACAGATTAGAAAGAATTATATGTCAGGATACTGCTTAGGAAGCTGAAATTGAAATAAGGATGTTCTCAATGCTCCTAAGTTTTACAAAAGGGAGATTTAATTAAGGTCTATAAAGACTTAATTTCAAATTCTATTTGTCCAAACTGTTGATGAGCATTCCTGTTTATCCATTTTAGTGTGTCGTAGTACCTCCTGATGTCTGAATATTTTGGCATTTAATGAATTCCTGCAACAGGAGGCTTCCAAAATATTTTAGGACCAATCGATGGAAAAATAAAGGTAATGCAATTAGTTCCTGTAGATCTTGATTTATATAAAATTATGTATTTATGATGACTGTTTTCCATCCAAGAATTACACAATTATTTATAATTTAACAATCATGCTGATTGACATTTTTCTAGGAAACAGAAAGAAGCTTACTGAGATTTTTTTTTCAGTCACATAGTTTTTTTGGAAGGTATTTTCCTTTCCCTGTGGAGAACTCAATAGCATTTGTGAGGAGAAAATATGATTCATGAATAAACCAGTAATTTGGCAAAGCAAATAAGTCCCATTAGTTTTTAAAGCCTGAAATTTTAGTCTTATAGTGCAATAAGGGTTATTAAATCAATATAGAGTTGTCTTCCGACTTGGAATAGACTCATTTGGCACTAACAACATTTTCAGCCACAAATTATGTAACTGTTTTTTTTAATAGGAAAACTCCAAACATTGATTTATATTTTAGTATAAAAGCTCTCTAATGCAATACTTTATTACTTTTCAGGATCATCTACTACTTCTGAAATTATCTCCCTTTTCACTTGTTTTCATATGATTGATTATATTTTTCCTTATTATACTATTGGACATTCATATTTAAAAATCTGAAGAACACTGAACTATATAGAAACTAAAATACAAATCACTCTAAATTTAACAAGTACAGCCAAACTCTGGGAACATTTTGTTATATTTAATACTCTAACTTTGTGATCAAAGTTACAAATTTCACACTTCTCCTAGCTAAAGACAAAAATGTTATTGAGCTTTATGTATTAAAGCATCTTAAGAATTGTGGGCATGTTTTTAATTTTCATAGAATGCATTATATTTTCATAATTACTTTTGTTCACCATAAAATCTTCTTAGTGTCAACACTGAGCCAACATACATTTCTTTAACACCTTTTTTTTTTTTTTTCCAACTATTATTTTTGTTTTAGGGAGTACTTGTGCAGGTTACATAGGTGAATTGCATGTCACTGAGGTTTGGTGTTCAAATGATTTTGTTACTCAGGTAGTGAGCATTGTGCCTGATAAAAGTTTTTTGATCCTTACCTTCCTCCCACCTCCCACCTTCAAGTAAGCCCCAGTGTCTTTTGTTCCCCTCTTTGTCCATGTGTACTCAATGTTTAGCTCTCACTTATAAGTGAGAACATGTGGTATTTGGTTTTCTGTGCCTGCATGCATTGCCTCCGGAGAACAGCCTCCAGCTGCATCCATGTTGCTGCAAAGGACATGATTTCATTCTGTTTTGTGGCTGCATAGTATTCCATATAACACCTTTCTTATTTTTATTTTTGCCAAGCACATGATAGGCACTGGTTCTACAGTGAGACATATCTCTCCTAAGTCTGGTGACAAACCAGAACGAAGTGATTTCTAAATGGTATGTTAGATGTTATAGCACAGTGCGGGTAACATGGCAGTGTTGAGAAGCGTACCTAATCCTCATGTAGGTGACAGGAACGTTGCAATTTTTCAAGATTTGTTTTACTAGATGGAGAGTGTCAATGAGAATATTAAATTCACTTACTGGGGTCATGTTCCTGGCCCATTTTGCCAAGGATTTTGTCCCTGATGGTGGCAGAAAGCCATTAATTTAGGGTGGGCCCCAAAGTTTTCCAGAAACAAATATATATCTAGTATTCTCCAATTAGCCTGCCATGTATCTACTTTCTAGAAGTAAATATACACCACTGATAAATATGTTTAAATTCACCAATTTTACTACCCATTTTACTGAGAGTGAGATATTTGTCAATATTTTATTACCAGTGTATTTTCTGCTCTGTGAAGTAAGAATTTCTTTTCTTGACATAAACTTTGTACTTTTAAATATTTGTGAAATAATTGGTGCAGAGTAGAGGCTAGAAATTTTCTTGTGTCACCTAGTATAACCTCCTTGTGTGATACATCTCTAAGATGAATCTGGATTTCTTAAACACACATTGTCTTGTGACTTCTTTCTTTCCATTTTCTAGGGAAGCATTCTACTCCTATTGTTCTCCTGTTACTATGGCTATTGCCACCTCATCTTCTTTTCTCAGGGAGTCAGAAATCCACTGATTTTTTTGGGGGAAAAATTCATACAACTAAGAATTCTTCTCTCAGTATTTGTCAGTTTTCAGACCATCATATTGATACAATAAGTAAAATCTCATTTACTGGAAGTCTCCCCAGATACCTTATTCTTTTCCAATCTGTGTCTAAGACAAAGAATATGGAATGGACTGGAATAGTCTATGGGAAGAATTTGGCATGGGAGTTGAATGGACTAGGTTTCCATACTTTTTGTAAGTGACCCCATTAACCATTTGAGAAGCAAAGAAAGAGTTACGGATAAGAGTCATGAGTAAAAAGGGGGAGTTTCCATTACTTTTCTGGGTCCTTTTGGTCTATTTATTCAGGCTCGCTGGAGTACCACCGACATGCCTGGTTACTTGCATTTGGCAGTAATTCCAGCTAATCTGCCTTCAGCCTGTCCATCTGGTGTTTTGCTCGCTAGGGTAGGGATACAAGGATATGGAGCAGGATGCTTTTCTTGAATTTAATTAGTGCTGCTTCAAAAAAAATCCTTGAGTAAAGTTGAACCTTTTATTCCAGATTGATTCTTCTTAGATTCTTTCAGATTTAATTCCTCTTCTAGATTCAATTTTTCTCCGTTACTATTATCTTGTTATAACCCCTCTCCCATTTGGATTCCTTATGACAATAAATTGGGAAAAGGAAAAGGCAAACACTTCATGGGCTTAGGTTCTCTTCTCAACTCGAATGTAGAAAATAACCTTGGGAAATATCTTTGCATCAAAATAAAAAAATAGCTCTTTTACAATAATTTTAATTTTGGGAATTTCAAGTTTCTTTCAAACATTAGCTCTCAGTGGAACAATGATCTAAAAGTTACTTTAAAAACGTAGGAATGGATCACTGAGACACAAAGGGCTGAAATAAATGTAGCATTAACATAACATTATAATCAATTCAGTGTAGTGGAATATTTCAGCTACTGTATGTTACATGAGTATTTGTTACTTTGTTGGGTTCTGAGATACAAGAATTAAAATAGGCAAACAAACAACAACAAAAATACCAGACAAAGTCTGTCCTCAAGAAGCTTGCATTCCCAAAACTGGAAATTTCATTTTTTAAAAAAAAGTGTACAAAAGGATCATGAATGTAAATGGAAATATGCAAATGTCCCAGTGCTTGACTGAATAATACAGCCAGGAAGCCTGACTAGATCTCCAACTTTAAGCACTGAGCCTGGCAGAGTGGCTGTCTCTTGACCAGTTTGCCGATAGGAATTATTAGCACTCCCTAGTCACACACTGAGTAATGATGCTGTCGAGGGTAGATTAAGACAGCACCTTTAGATCACAATCGAGGTTTTGTAAAATAGAAGTTCCACTAATAATTGATGGGTCCTATTTTTTCCAGGCTAAAAGGCTGTCTCAATTAGAGACCTAGATCTAGTTATTCAATTAGAGACCTAGACTGGATCTAGGTCTCTAATTGAGACAAAAGGTCTATTATTATATAGGTCTCTATTGAGACAAAAGGTCTCTAATAGAGACAAAAGGTCAATTCAAAATGTCGCAGCCTAATATGAAGGAAAAGTTCCAGGGTTTGACTTGCAAGGAGACAGGCATCTCATTTCCTTCATTCCGATTTCCATGAGGAAGAGCCTATCAATAAGGAAAATAGGTTGCCAATTAGGGAACATTCTGGAAAGTAAGATGTAAAAGCTACCTTAATATACCTGTCAGCCATCCAAATGGACCCTTGATAACTGGTTTGAGAATCTCTCCTTGATGCAATTGAATAAAACAATTTTTAAACACTTAAGTTTCAGGGTAACGTAGCTCTCAGTTCAAATCTTACTTCCATTATTTACTAGTTGGACAAATTTGGGCTTACTATACGAATTGCCTAAATTCTATTTTTCCCATCTGTAATAGTTGGAAAATATTAATACCTTCCTTAATGGTTGGTGTACAGATGACATTTTTTTTTTAATGTAGTGTATTGAAGGATTGTTAGTATGGAATCTGAACTGTAGTTACTTTCAGTAAAAGTCAGTGATGATGATGATAATGAAGATGGTGATGATGACAATGAAGATGGTGATGATGATAATGCTTTCTGTGAGTTTCAAATTTAATGGGTGCTAATTTATTCTCCAAGGCACATTGCTAGGGACCAATATTCTTCTATGTTCATATTTATTTGTCCTTAAAATATGGGCCCAGGTTAAGCATTCATACTTACTGAAGTGTTACTTTTTGTTTTGATTGTACTAACATTGCTTCTAGATGTTTCTCATGTGTGCTAAAGATAATTGATGCATTCTGACCTATGATTGTTCTGAAAACACAACTGTTTTCAAAGGGCTTCTTTGATCAATTATCGTTCCAAAAATGTTTTGGTCTGCTAAATTTTATAACTTTATCTATTTCAACTAGAATGTTGACCCAATATATTCTGCTTTAATATCAACTTAACTTCAAACAACTGTGTGAATAAAAACATGACAGCTATACCAAACATCATTTTTCATCTTTTTACTACTGTTAGAATTTTTTTGATATAGTAGAAGACATATATCTTTATATAAAATATTTTTTAAAAGATGTATAAAAGCAAGGGTGTGTAGAAAGCATGTTAATTCCTTCATTCATATGCTGTTATTTTGAGTTTCGAAATTGCTGAGAAAATAATACTCCTGTGGACATGATCACTGGTGTAGTTTATGTGTTTTAAGTTATGCTTTGTGGCATTGACTAATGTACCAAAGTCTTTTGTGGAAATGTGATGTATTTGTTTATATGCAGACAATTTCTTCTTTGTTCAGAATAGTGGCCCTTTTCTAAAAGATAGTGTCAATTTCTCTTTTGATAGTCACATCTTAAATTCCACAAAACTGATACAAAACTTTGTAAAATGTGAAAGTTTCAGGTTTGACTTTCAGCTTGATTCTTCTGCTGCCTGTCTTCGCTTGATAGGGTATTCATAAGTAGACTGGTCATTGTTCCAATACAATGACAGAGTAACAAATGTCTGAAAGGAATGATTCCTGAGATTTTCTTCCTACGAATTCCACTCATACAGGACTCTGCTCTTCTGAGCCGATATCCTTACTATTTGTAAAATTTTTGCAATATCTACTTTGAGAAGAATACTTATAAAATTATGGTCAATAGCACTTTCTTTCATTCTTTTATGAAAATGAACCAAGGCCTTTTCCACTCACTACTATCTTGCCTCTGAGACATAAATAATACTTTTAACAAAATTTGAGGAATGGAATAAAGACTTAAATTAAGAAGATATCACATTGATGGGTTTGGTGATGGAATAAGATGAACTACAGTAATTGATTGTAATAAACCTTGAGAAGAGTGTTTTTCTGATAGTGTGATGGAAAGAACATAAGGTGAGTTTTTATAGTCTTATTCTTGGCATTTATTAACTGGTAAAATTGTTTAATTTTCTTATCCACTAGACTGTACCTTTGGGCTTTGGAAAAAAGTCGGACTGTGTCTATTTTGCTCACTGATATCTGAAACTTCTAAGAGAGTGCTTTGTACATAGTGCTCAACAAATGTAGTTCATGTTTCTTCTTTAAAATTAGTCTGCTTATTTCTTTAAAATGAATCTGTTCAATTTCTTCTCTGTTTAGACTCACAAAAATTTTATGAGACTCAAACTGTTCAATATAGGGAAAAATGTAAAGTTCTATACAATTTTAAGGAATATCTTTAGTCCTTAGATATGTGTTTTATATATCTTATAAGGAACTTGAAAAAGCTTCGTTTTGTCATCAGAAGGAAAGACTATTTGAAGGATTTCAATTAATGCTATCTGCTTTAATAGGACTACCAATTTCAGTGGCCTTGGATCTTGAACATGTTCATATTTAATTTTATTCAGCCTGCGTGGTTTTCTTTCCAGAGCTGATGGAGGCTGAGTAAGAATGAAATTATAATGTTGATAATAATTTCCCTTGTTCTTCTTGGCAGGCACAATGAGGCTCTGATGTTCAGGTTATCCTGCTGGCAATATTTTTCAATTAACATTTTATACTCCCCCACAAAAAGCTCAACCTCTCACTGGCACCGAACCCAGCATTTCAGTGAAAAAATGCTTGGAAACAAAGAGGCCTTCCCTTCCATTGATCTCCTTGTTCCCACAGCTTCTGTACTTGGAAGAGTCTTAGTTCTCAAGGACACCATGAGATTCAAGGTTATTATTCTCTGCTGCATCCTGTGCTTGCTTTATTTATAGAGTTTACTTTCCTGAGTTAGGAAGTTGACAGACATTGCATTGCAAGTCTTGGAAAAATCCATCATGAAGGCATTAGAAATTGACACGTAGGCCCAAGGAACTGTCATTAAGGCATCCTTCATGCAGAAAAGAACTCCATCATGCTGGGCGTGGTGGGTCACGCCTGTAATTTCAGCACTTTGGGAGGCTGAGGCCAGTGGATCATGAGGTCAAGAGATCAAGACTATCCTGGTCAACATGGTGAAACCCCATCTCTACTAAAAATACAAAAATTAGCTGGGTGTGGTGGCAAGGACCTGTAGTCCCAGCTACTCGGGAGGTTGAGGCAGAAGAATCACTTGAACCCAGGAGATGGAGGTTGCAGTGAGCTGAGATCACACCACTGTACTCCAGCCTGGTGACAGAGTGAGACTCCGTCCAAAAAAAAAAGGAAAAGAGCTCCATCATTTGTCCAGCTTTACTGTGTGATTAGAGAATCAGACACAACAGGGGTCAGGATGACTCTTCACAGGGATGAAATTAGAAATGCCTAAATTCTCAAAGCTAGTGTTCAGAGAAAGTCATTGTTGTGAGTTATTTCTTCTTATTCAAATGAACAGTGCTGCTGGAGACAAAGGAGTTTTGTCACATGCAATTAGCATTTAGACTTAGATCCTGCTTGAGATTCTTTCACACCAAGATTTAAGTAACAAAATGCTATTTTGTTCGAAAAATCACCGGTTCGTATATTTTCCCCCCACTGTCTTTATTAGACAATACAAAAAGACTTATCAATAGGGAACCAAATGAGTTGCCATTACCTGTCTTAGAATTCTCTTCACATCATCATGTCCCTGACAAGATGGTTTTGAAATGACCCAGTGCATGTAGAAGGAGTTGATGGGAATGAAGAGAAGAATGGAAAGAAACAGTGATACTCATGCAAAGCCTAGCTTCTCCTCTGCAGAACTTAGGAGTCTAGAAAGATAAACTGTAATCAGAAATATTATAATGGATAATATATCTGACCTAGGTAAAGGCAAAAGGCAAAAGCCCTGGGTGAGTGTTGATAGCTTGCAAACTGATGGTGTGAATCCAGTATGAGGGAAGATAATTAGGAGCAAATAAAACTCTTCAGTATTTATTTATTTATTCATTTATTTTTGAGACGACGTCTCACTCTGTCACCCAGATTGGAGTGCAGTGGCACCATCTTGGCTTACTGCAACCTTCACCTCTCATATTCAAGCTATTCTCCTAGCTCAGCCTCCCGAGTAGCTGGGATTACAGGCACAAGCCATGTCGCCCGGCTCATTTTTGTATTTTTAGTAGAGACGAGGTTTCACCATGTTGGCTAGGTGGGTCTCGAACTCCTGACCTCAAGTGATCTGCCCACCGCAGCCTCCCAAAGTGCTGGGATTACAGGCATGAGCCACCGCACCCAGCCAAGCTTTACAGAACACTTTAGAGTTTACCACATATTTTCCCATATTTTTATTATCAAAAGCTTATCTATTTGGACCTAAAACCCATGTGAGGTTGAATATGGCTATTTTTCCTTTATTAAGCGTTAACTAATGAGATTGAAATAGGTTAGGTGTCTAGTGTAGTCACTAGTAAGGGGCAGAAACCTAAACATGTCTGCTTTTCAAGTTTTTTTTTATTTAGATTTTTGTGGGTACCTAGCAGGTGTTAGTTGTGTGATTTATCAAGTATATGAGATGTTTTGCTACAGGCATGCAATGCATAGTAATCGCATCGCAGAGAATGGGGTATGCATCCCCTCAAGCATTTATCTAAACATGTCTTCCATTACATGTTTACTACTCTGTCTACTCCACTATGCCTACTCTGAAGAGAGGTGATTGGTCAAATTTAGATAAATTTTCAAAAAATCCTGAGCTTTCACTTTTCTGGAAGGTAATTTAATTTACTACTTGTTCTATAAATAACCCCTTAAAGTTCAGAGAAGTAAAATATATAGACAGATTAGTTAAATATTTTTCACAAACAGGACTCAGTTTTCTCATCCATAAAATGGATAGGTTGAACCAGACCTGTCCTTCTTGATCTTGGCTGCATGATAGAGTCACCAGGGGAACTTTTATACTTACTTATGCCCAGGAGCTGCCCCTGGAGATTCTGATTCAATTAACCTTAGGTGGGTTTCCTTTTTTTTTTTTTAAGCTTTCCAGGTAATTCTAAGGTACCACCAGGATTCAGAGTCACTGGACTAGATGATCTGAAAGTACTCTTCTTCTACATGTCTCAGCATATTGTAGGGATTTATATAATGGCTCTGATGTTCCATGAATTAATTGGAAGGAGACTCAGTTATTATTCATTTTATCCTGTCTGGGTTCCTTGCTAGAATTTAGATCCAATTCTCACTTATGAGAGTCTGGGAATTATAAAATTTTGCAGGGGACTCTATGTCATCCAGTTTAAACTCTCCTTTAACTTACCCAGTTTAAACTCTCCTTTAACTTAACTCTTCTTGCAAACTTTTTCCTGATGGTCATCTGGCTAATCTAAAGAATTCCTGTACATGTGAGAAGGTTTCCTCTGAGCATGGCAGATCAAAGGAGTAGTCACTTAGATATGGGGACAAAGTTAAAGACGTAGAGTCAGGCAGGGAGGAGATTTCAATTGAGTCTTAAGGAAATCATTGAACAAAACTGTAGACAAGAAGCAAAGAGATTACAAACATCCTTAGAATACCTTGGCCTACCCTAGTACTCCTTTTTACCCAGCTAGACAGTCTGAGTTCCAAAGAATAAGTAATAGCATTTTCCAAAGCAACTTTTGAGAGCTGTAGAAAACATTTTTAAAATGAGCAACATATAAGTCAGACAGAAAAGAAAAAAGATCCAAGCAATGAGCTTTTACGTTTGAAATGGCATAAAGAGAGTTTGAAGCTGCCACTCACTATCTGGTCACATGCAGTGGGTGCAGGGCGGCGGGTGTGCAGGCATAGGTGTCTTGGAGGGCAGATTTTATATTTGCCAAGAAGTTGATATGAATTTGCAGATGACAGTTTCCATTTTTCCTGAAAACTTCCAAAAGATTGAAGACGAAAATACTGTGATGAGCCTAGCAAATTGCACTTATTTAAGATAACCACAAAGCATATCCAATAGAGAGAAATTCTTCAGAAATGTTATTTTCTAAGCACTTACTCCTTAATCACTGGCTAAGGGTGGTAATGAACCTTGCTGATTGTCTGAGCAAAATAAATAGTTGAGGGTTAGAGATGGGGGCCTGGGGTGAAATAGAGATAATTTTGTGTGATGATTATTATAGCACAACTTCAACCTCAGTTCCGGAAGGGCAATGTGCTCTGTCATAGCAATCTATGGCAACTGTTGTGGTTTGTGCTAACTTCATATTTGTGTTGCTATTTTCTGATGTTGAGAAATACTGTGAGTTGGCCTAGGGTTTTTGTTAATTTTTAATTTTTGTGGGTTTATACATACCCCATAAATACATACACCTACAAAGTACTAGGTTATTTTAACAAAATGTTTTGCCTTCATGTAGTAAACAATATGTAATCAAATTTTCTAAAGAAGATGATATGTTCCTATTTCATGACCACTGCAAGAATAAAATTTTATTTAAGATGTTCTGTATCAGAGTTTGGCAAATGACAGCTTGTGGGCAAAACCCAGCGTACGACTTCTTTCTGTGGTCTTCCAGCTGAGAACAATTTTACATTTTTAAATGGTTGAAAGAAATCAAAAGAAAAATAATGTTTTGAGGCGTGTGAAAATTATATGGAAATTCAAATGTCAGTGTCCATATCAAGTTTTATTGAAATGCAGTCATATCCATTTGTCTATGTGTTGTCTATGGCTTCCTCTAGGCTGCAATAGGAGAACTAAATAGTTATGATAGAGATTATCTGATTGTAAAAACCTGAAATATTTACTTTCTATTTTATTTTATTTTATTTTATTTTACTTCAAGTTCCAAGATACATGTGCAGAACGTGCAGGTTTCTTACACAGGTATACGTGTGCCATGGTGGTTTGCTTCACCTATCAATCCGTCATCTAGGTTTTAAGGCCCTCATGCATTAGCTATTTGTCCTAATGCTCCTTGTTCCCTTGCCCCCCAACCCCTGACAGGCCCCAGTGTGTGTTATTCTTCTCCCTGTGTCCATGTGTTCTCATTGTTCAGCTCCCACTTATGAGTGACAACAGGCAGTGTTTGGTTGTTTGTTCCTGCGTTAGCTTGCTGAGGATGATGGCTTCCAGTTTCATCCATGTCCCTGCAAAAGACATGATCTTATTCTTTTTTATGACTGTATAGTATTCCATGGTATATATGTAACACATTTTCTTTATCCAATCTATCATTGATGGGCATTTGAGTTGGTTCCATGTCTTAGATGTTGTAAATAGTGCTACAATAAACATACGTGTGCATGAGTCTTTATAGTAGAATGATTTATATTCCTTCGGGTATATACCCAGTAATGAATTGCTGGGTCAAATGATATTTCTGGTTCTATATCCTTGAGGAATTGCCACATTGTCTTCCACAATGGTTGAACTAATTTGCATTCCCACCAACAGTGTAAAAGCACTCCTCTTTCTCCACAGCTTCATCAGCATCTATTGTTTCTTGACGTTTTAATAATCGCCATTCTGACTGGCGTGAGATGGTCTCTCATTGTAGTTTTGATTTGTATTTCTCTAATGATCAGTGATGTTGAGCTTTTTCTCATATGTTTGTTGGCTGCATAAATGCTTTGTAACTCTTATAGGAAAGACTGAGCAAAGTCATCACTCTTCATGCAATGAATGGATCTTATGTGCATCTTAGTAAAATGAGATGACAGTCTCACCTCAGAATTATTTAGACCCAAATTTCACTTTGGCTAATAAAACTACTTTGGTGTAAAATAGGATTTTATTTTCCAGATGGAATGTCTAGTTTACTTGTGCGTTTTCACCATTCTCGGTTTGGAGGGAGCAGGCTAATTCACAGTCCTAGAGTCATTCAGTTGTAGGCAGAGCCCTTTTTAGTTGTTTATCAAAAATTAGAGTAAGGATTTTGTGGCTTAAAATTTTTTTCCAAAATTTGCTAATTGTAAATCTCAAGTAATTGTTGTGATCTTATAGCTATAGCGTGGTTATTACTTATTAAGTAAAAGTTTCCTTTCCATGTTTTAGAGCTTTACTGAAAATAAAAGCCTAAGACTTCAGACAGATGAAATCCTACATTGTAAGGATAATTTTGACATTCACATACTTATATTACATAATCATAATTTTACTTAAATTTCTATTTTAGAAATATACAGGAATCAATTTAGTTTTGAAAATGTTATTTCAATATGCAAAAAACATGCTAATATATATTTTAATTTTAAAATTATTTGTATTTTTTGTGGCTATGTAGTAGGTGTATATATTTACGGGGTACATGGAATGTTTTGATACATGCAGACAATGTGAAATAAACATTCATGAGGAATGAGGTATCCACCCCCTCAAGCAGTTATCCTTTGAGTGACAAACAATCCAATTACATTCTTTATGTTATTTTACAATGTGCAATTAGCTTATTATTGATTATAGTTACTCTTTTGTGCTTTCAGATAGTAGGTCTTATTTATTCTTTCTAATATTTTTGTACCCATTAGCCATCCTCACCTCCTCCCACCCCCTATCAGTCCCTACTACCCTTTCCAGCCTCTGGTCACCATCCTTCTACTCTCTAAGTTTATGAATTCAATTGATTTGATTTTTAGATAACACAAATAAGTAGGAACACACAAAGTTTGTCTTTCTGTGCCTGGCGTATTTCACTTAACAGCATAATCTCCAGTTTCATCATGTTGTTGCAAATGAGTGGATCTCATTCTTTTTAATGGCTGAATAGTATACCGTTGTGTTTATGTAGCACATTTTCTTTATGCATTAATCTATTGATGAACACTTAGGTTGCTTCCAAATCTTAGCTATTGTAAACAATGCTGCTGCAACAAACATAGAAGTGCAGATATCTCTTTGATACACTAATTTCCTTTGTTTTGAGTATATACATACAACCTACCAAAATTGAACCAGGAAGAAAACCAAAAGCTGAACAGATCAATAATAAGTACTGAGATCTAAGCCATAATAAAAAGTCTTCCAGTAAAGAAAAGCCCAGGACATGATGGCTACACTGCTGAATTCTACCAAACATTTGAAGAAGAACTAATACCATTCTTATTCAAACTATTCTAAGGAATAGAGGAGGAAGGAATACTTCCAAACTCATTCTGTGAGGTCAATATTACCCTGATGCCAAAACCAAAGACATATCAAAGAAAGAAAAATACAGGCTAATATCTCTGATGAATAGTAATGCAAAAATCTTCAACATAATACTAGCAAACAGAATTCAATAATACATTAGAAAAATCACTCCTCGTAGCCAAGTGGGATTTATCCCTGGGATGCAAGGATGGTTCAAAATATGCAAATCAATCAATGTGCTATGTATATTTTTAATTCGTGTGATGTGGTTAGGTATCTGGTGACTGATGAGTGAGTTATACGGGAATCCATTTTGTTTTCAAATGATTCTACCTGATTATAACAAAACATACAACTTGTCATCATGTCATGAATTTGTTACCATATTTAATATGGAACATAGCTTCCTGATTTTCTTCTTTACTAATGTTTTAAAAATATCTCCTTGAGGAACAATTTATATACATTTGATTCTCATTATTTGAGGATTCTGTATTTGAAAATTGGCCTGTTCACTAAAATCTATTAATATTTACCCTCAAAATAAAACTTGACTTTTGCAGTCATTTGAGGACCTAGGTGGACATGTGTAGAGCAGCAAAAAATTTGAGTTGCTCTCTGTGCAAGTTCCCAGGTAAGGCCAAACAAGGCAATGCTCTGCTGTCTTATTTCAGCTTGTACTACAACCAAGTGTCCTTTTCACAATCTATTTAATGCCACATTTTTCACATTTCTGTGTTTTTTTGTTGTTGGTGATGGTGGCAGCTTCACTGTTTAAAATGGTCTCAAACATAGTGTGGAAGTTCTACTTAGTGTCCCTAAGCCAAGAAGACTGTGGTGTAGCTTATGAGGAAAGTACTTGTGTTAAAGAAGCTTTGTTCAGGCATGATTTATAGTGCTGCTGACCATGAGTTCAACGTTAGTGAATCAGCTATGTATCATATAAAGCGTCTTTAGACAGAAACACACATAAAACAAGGTTATGTATGCATTAGCTGATGAAAATTTTGTAATCAGAGGCTCACAGGAACCTAGCTCTATATATCCGCTAGAAGCAAAGCTTCAGTATTCACAAATTCTGTAGTCATAATGACTTTATGGAACATAACTATCATGAACAATGAGGATTGACTATATTAACTTTTTATTTTTTTACTTCTTCAAATTTTACTTTCTGCATTTTTATTATAAGAGTAACCATATATTCCATTTTTAAAGTTTGCAAACTCAGGAATAAGCATATATAGACATGCATGTGTTTGTATATGAATTTATGATTTGCTAATATGTATCTATGGTACAGATCACTTTTCATGACTCAAGTGATAAAAGCTAAATATGCATGAACAAAGTGAATTGAGAAAATTATTTAAATTAGATTTTATACTTAATTTGAGGTACATCTGAATTGCTAAATGCTTAGAATTGTACAGTATTTTGAAGATATACAGTTGTGTTGGTCAACTTTGAATGTTGGATTTCTTACCTAAATATAGAGAGATAGATGTAGTTCAAGTCTTTAAATTTTATCAAGTGACATTTTATAAGGCCATGAGAAAATGCATAATTTTTTTAAACAATGGTTGCATGTATTTTGGGTTATATTGCAGGGAAATTTGTTGTAGGAGTACTTTGGAGAGGCTCTAAGAAAGGATAGATTTAAGCTGATACTTGAAGAACAAGAAACATTTTGATAGGAAAAGAATGAGAGATATGTTATGGGTAAACAGAGAGAAAGAAAAATAAAGAAAACAGTATAAAAGAGATAAATATGAAGCATATTGGAAGATAGTGAAGGGATCAGGTTGGCCTAATTTACTTAAACATTAATTTAAATCACACTAATAGTTTTTAGTGAATATGAGCGGTTAATATTTGAATCACTTAGGACACCTACTGAAACTGAATGTGTTCCCCTCAAATTCATATGTTGAAAACTATTCCCCAGTGTGATAGTATTTGGAGGTGGGGCCTTTGGGAGGTGATTAAGTCATGAGAGCAAAGCCATTATGAATGCAATTAATGCCCTTATGAAAGAGGTCCTGGAGAGCTCCGTTGCCTCTTTGCCTTGTGAAGACATGGGGAGAAGATAGCTGTCTATGCAAGAGGGCCCTCAGCAAATGCAGAATCTGCTTGTGCTTTCAACATGAACTTCTCAAGCCTCCAGCACTGTAAGAGTAAATTTCTGTAGTTTGTAAGCCACCCAGGCTATGGTACTTTGTTATTTATTTATTTATTTATTTATTTAATTTTTTAATTTTTTTTATTATTTATTTATTTATTTATTTTTTTGAGACGGAGTCTCGCTCTGCCACCCAGGCTGGAGTGCAGTGGCCGGATCTCAGCTCACTGCAAGCTCCGCCTCCCGGGTTCACGCCATTCTCCTGCCTCAGCCTCCCGAGTAGTTGGGACTACAGGCGCCCGCCACCGCGCCCGGCTAGTTTTTTGTATTTTTTAGTAGAGACGGGGTTTCACCGTGTTAGCCAGGATGGTCTCGATCTCCTGACCTCGTGATCCGCCCGTCTCGGCCTCCCAAAGTGCTGGGATTACAGGGTTGAGCCACCGCGCCCGGCCGGTACTTTGTTATAGCAGCCTGAATACACAAAGACACCTACTTATATACAGTGCATAAGCTAACATATTATTTTAAACAAGCAAAAACCAAACAAACAAAAATTGTACTTAACAACATTTTGGTTGGACAGAAACTTATATCCAGAACAGAATGATCTCTCTCTCGTTTAAACCCATCGCACAGCTCATCTTATGGGAAAGCCTTATCCATTGATTTACGAAGGTTCACTTGATTAGATTTGGTGGAACCTCTGCATCAGACTTGGAATACAACATCCAGGATATGACTAATATCTGAAGGCAGATATTAAAACAATCTCCTATATAGAGAATGAGAGAGAGAGAGAGTGTGAGAAAGAATTTTGCCCACGCCCCACCTTTGCCAATCACGCTCTTAGGCGTTACGCATTCCTAACCCTTAAGGAGGCAGCACATACTCTGACTCACTGTTTTTCATTCCTTGTCTTTCCCCATCTCTCACCCAGGCCCTTGGGTGCCTGGTGTGCTTCAGCTCACTTTTGAAGATTGAAATTTTCTTGAGCTCAATTAATCACAAGATACTCTTAATGTTACTATATAACATAAAATTAATGGAAAAGGGAGTGGTAGGTTTTTTGTTTGTTTCTTTATACCCTTTCATCAGCTAATGCATATATAACCTTTTTTATGTGTGTTTCTGTCTAAAGACGCTTTATATGATACATAGCTGATTCACTAACGTTGAACTCATGGTCAGCAGCACTATAAATCATGCCTGAACAAAGCTTCTCTAACACAAGTACTTTGGGTGCACAAAACAGCAGGACCTTTTGCTTGGGGCTCCCTGTGCAGTGAGAAGATGACTTTCCCCTCTCCTTCCTGCATTTCTGCTCAAACATGTTATGCTAACCTGGTGGCTTCTGTGGGGTGGGAGTGGGAGGAATGAAACATTGTGGGGTTGCACCTTTTCCCATTTAACCACTTGCCTGTACTCTCGAAGCATGTGAATAAAGGCTTGACTGTAACTTTCTGTTTCGCTTATTGTCCTAATCATAAACACCACACCTGGCAGTTCAGTGCGCACTCGCTCTTTCTCCCTTTGACAGAACCTATTTGAGCTTATATAGAATCCAAAGGGCTGTGGTATTCGGAATGGCGACCATGATTGTTCAGTTTTGTGTATGATTACTCTTTTCCTCGAGACTGTATCGCTGGGAAAAACATGCGCTTAATAGTGACTGAAGTTGCCATAGGACATTTTAGTACCAGAAAGGGTTTAAGATTTTTTTAGTCCGATTCGCACATTTTTACAGATACGGAGAGTGGGGCACACAGTGCTTTGAAGTCAAGCCACAACTGACACGTGGGGTCCTGAGCCAGAGCAAGGTTTCTTCCTTGCTGTTCTTCCTTTCTAAATTTATATCTGAAAAGTGGATGGGAAAGAAAAAAAGTTACCTGAGACAAGAAAGGATGGATAAAGAAAGGAGTTGCTTGGCAAGCTCAGTATATGATGCTTCTTGTATATGACATTTCTTGCATTTGATGCTTCAGCTCACTTTTGAAGACTGAAATTTTCTTGAGCTCAATTAATCACAAGATACTCTTAATGTTACTATATAACATAAAATTAATGGAAAAGGGAGTGGTAGGTTTTTTTGTTTGTTTGTTTCTTTAAACCCTCAGATAGTTTGCCAGAAGGCACAAGAAGCTTTATTTCCTTTACATGGCGCAGACAATTCTGCTCCTATCACCCTGAGCTCAAGAAGAAGTAAACGGAGCACTGGACATGACTGGTGCCCACTCTCTCTCCATTCAGCCAAACTTACCCAAAAAAGCCTTTCCTAAATCCCAAGGCAGGAACACAAATGGAAGGCAAAGCTTAGCTTCTGAACTCTCTTGGTAGTTCTGACTGGGGCTGCCTATTAGAATTTTTCTTATGAGTTTTTGATAGTTAAGAAAAAACCTTTATTGATAGGTCTCTAAGGGCTCTATTGATTAACCACATTTTACTGTGCTAACATATAGTCACCAATTATAAAAGAACAGGAAGGATATTCAGCAGAGTGTGAGATATGACCTTGTGTGAAGGTGAACCATTTTGAAAAGTGGTTGCTTGGCAAGGAGTGGGAAACCTGAAGAGTAAACCAGGGAAGAGGAAAACAAGGCATGTGTTTGAGACGGTCACAACGTGGGCAGGGCCTTCTGACATGCCTTGTAGTTGGCACCTCAGAATTGTACAACTGAGGAGAGAGGGGAGCAAGGGCAGTATTTGTCCACAGGCTTCCATTTCCTGGTCAAGAGAACTTCCCTGAACTTCCAAATAGTGCCTTTGTGAGTGCCAGGCTGATTCCTACGGAGGCCAATTACTCCAATAGAAAAGCCCTAGGGCGGAAAGTAAGGGATTTTGATGCAGCCAAGATGAAGTGTTACTCAGTTATGTTTGGGCAAAACTGACTGTCATATCAGCGGCTGAGGTGGAAGGCAAGGTGAAGGACATGACATGGCCACGAGAAGGCTATGAAACAACACGAAAGCCATTGCTTTCAAATTTTGCCTGGTGGAGCGCTAGAAATTCTGTGGTGGTCCCTTGGGGACAGCACTGGTGGGTGGTATGGGGATGCAAGGTGAGCAGCGCTCTTGGCCCCAACATGTGGTTACATCTGGACAGTTGTTCTGTGATCTGTTTTATATATTGGGTCCCAAGTTCTTGAAATGAGTGTCTATGTCTAAAAACAAGTTTGGAGACTGCTGTCACAGACAATTATTTCAGTTAGATAAACATTAAACTTAGTGAGGATTAAAGACATGAAATTCTTGTATTTTAAAATGACATGCACCATTTAGTCTTGGTACTTACCCCAGTACTTTTTTTTTTATTTTAATTTTTTTGTTTGAGTCAGAGTCCCACTGTGTCGCCCAGGCTGGAGTGCAGTGGTGCGATCTCGGCTCACTGCAGCCTCTGCCTCCGGGTACAAGCAATTCTTGTGCCTCAGCCTCCAGAGTAGTTGGGATTACAGGCATGTGCCATCAGGTCCAACTAATTTTTGTGTTTTTAGTAGACACAGCATTTGACCATGTTGCCCAGGCTGGTCTCAAACTCCTGACCTCAGGTGATCCACCTGCCTCCACCTCTCAAAGTACTGGCATTTATAAGAGCCACAGTGCCTGACCACCACGAGTACATTTTAAAATCTCATATGGTTGTATGTTATTTATCAAAATGAGCTTATTTTTTCTTGCTGCTGAGCTTAAAATATCTGTTTCAACTACTGCTTTAAACAGAATCCTAGGAGAAATAATATTTCAACTTTTATATGTAAGGGATCCTATTAGATGTTCAAAATCTCAAAATAAATATTGCCAGCATTTATTATTCGAATGCATACAGACACCAATTAATTACTTTTATTTTCTTCTTAGCAGTAGAGAAATTGTGCTCTATTTAAATTTATTAACCAGTATTTTTTTTTGCAGCAGTAGCTGAGTTTTTTATACCTAAATATTAATTAAAACAATTAGATTAGAAAAATGCTTGCAAATAAATTTTTATGAATAATTTTTAACACATGTTTTAAAAATAAGATCAGTTAAAAGTACTCAGAAGAGTTAATGGCCACAATGTTTGTTTGTTTTCTTTTATGTTTGTTGGTTTTATTTGACATCTATTTTCTAGCACTGGCCTACTGGAACTATAACAACTTGGGGTAACTGGGAAATTATGTATTTAAGCTTAAACATATGATATGATACCAATTATAAAAAGTTACAAAAACATACAAAAACATTTACTATGTATTTGTGTTTCCATATATTTACTATATATATGTGTTTCCATATGTAGTAAATGTTTAAAAACATGCATGTGAATACTCACCACTAAATTTATGGTAGTGGTAGTCTCAGTGAAAGGAGGGTAATGCGAGCACAGAAGAGACTTCAACTGTTTCAGTCTATCTGTCTCTCTGTCTATCTATCTATCTATCTATCTATCTATCTATCTATCTATCCATCCATCCTTTAACAGAAGGATTGTTCTGTAATTCTATATTTTTTTTATCTTTGGAGATGTTTCAAGAAATATCAGATAGGTCATCCTTTCAAGAAAGAAAACAGAGAGAGAAGAATGTAGGAAACTCATTGATTGGTAATGCCATGCAAATGACAAAAGACACAGCTTACAACCAAGGAAAGTAAAAGCAATTTAGTGTGTTTAGGAGACACAGAAGAAGAGTTGTTCTCCTCTGAATTAGTATCTATAGGGAAAATAGCACTTAAAATTCAAATTGTAATAGGTACCAGGAGCTCCCCCTTACTAAGTGAAAGGCATGCAATTAAGTTAGTATTTTTTAATGTAAGCCATTAAATTGAGAACTGAATTTTACTTAGTGCTTTCCACTTAAAATCTATCCTCTAATTAGGATATTTTATGGGTTTTAAAAAAGGGAATTTTATTAGTATTTGAGCTTTCTAAATAAACTATTATCTTTTTATTTTATGAAAATTACTAATGATCATATTTAGTGACATATGCTTTCAAATTGATTCAAATATATATGTATGTGTGTGTGAATTTATATATATACACACACACATATATATATATATATATCCTTATATTAGATAAAACATTATTGTTCACTAATTTCTACCTACCTAAATCTGGATTAAGTTTAAAAGTTTATACTTCTGTTCCAATCAAGTATAACTGATCATCTTTAAATTTAAACCTGAATCAAATATTTGGTATATAGAACAAGTATAAGCTCACAGGACTTTTCTAAAATCAGAAATACTTCTTAGGAAGGAGAAATGACAATAACATCTTGCACGTATTTAAATGCTCTTCTCTGATAATTAGTTATATTGGGAATTTATCTAACCACATTAAGAAATAGTCTTACAAATGAGGGTACTATTACTTGGCACTCTTCATTGGAAATTTACTGTAAGGATGGTTTACACAGCCCACAGAGATCTCAAAGTTTCTAGCCCTCCACTTTTCAACAGTGTCTGTACATACCACGTTCATAGCTATATGAACGAACCTTGGAAAAAGAATCTGCCAACATAAACACATCTGGGATTATATTAGTTTTTGCAGTTATGGGTAATCCTATAGTTTGGTTCAGTTATTAAATATTTTTAAAAAGTGAAACATCTCTGGTTGCTGTTACTCTTCGTTTTGATTTTTTTTCTTTACAGTTCTTGACAATGAAACACTATCATCCCATTTTAAGTGGTTGCTACTTTTTGTAATATTTTCATCATATTTTCTAAAATCTTTGTGGTAATTTTCATAAAGTTATTCTGCAAGCATTAGTTTTCTTTAAAACCAAAAAAAGCTTTCAGGTGATGGTTACTGATAACATTTTTATGACTTAACATTTGGATGTAAAACCTTTAGAACATATTACAGTTTCTTCTTTCCTCCCTTGTATTCCTTAGAGCAGCCCTATTTAAGAATCTCATTTAAGTTATACTACTTAATAATGTTGTTGATGAAGGGATGATGATGATGGTGGTACAAACAGAGCCAAAGAGTTAATCACAGCATCTGCGTTAGCAGTTATTTTTGTTGTTGTTGTTGCCATAGTCATCTGAGCCTCATGATTCACTCAATGGACTAAAACATCTTAATAAATATTACCTTAATATAATCAGAAAACTGCAGCTACTTGATCATTCAATAGTATTTGTTGAATTTGAAATAGAGAAGGAAGTGAGCACTTCTCCTCAATGCTTAATAGATGCAACATTATATCCAGCCTATTAGCAAGGACAATACATCCCTGAACTGATCATTTTGCAGTTTAAACACTGCAGCCTGGAGACAGTCAGTTAAATATTCTCGGCTAAATAGATATACTTGGTTCAATCCCCAGATGCCTTCCCTGTCACTTCATCTGTCACTAACTTGCCCATTTTTCTGTTTCACAGTCACATTCCAAGAGGGTTACCTAACCCTGCAATTAAAACCCACCCTGCCACAGGTGGGTGTTTGGGATGACCTTTCAAATAGTACTGCATTTTGTAAGAACTTTCAGTACCAAGGATAAAGCATAATATCATGTTCTCAGTAAGATGCACTGTCACCATGTTTCTCCAAGTCAACAAGAGGCCAGAGGTAATGCCTTTAAAACCAACTCACCCAACCAACAACATCTACACTGGAATAATAAGACCAATCTGCTTATTTCACAGCCAGTTGCCACTCTATTGGCCCTCTCTGTATTGCAAAGCATAAACTGAAGTGTAGAAAAATGAGGAAGGAAAATACCAAGAAGCAATAAAAAGGAATAAAATATTATGTTTCAGATGGCAGGACTCCTAGATGCTTTGGTAATTTTTGTTTCATGCTTTTTTTCCTTCAGGATTTCATACAGAATTTGGGGATAATTTGTTATTCCCAAGTTATTATTGCTGTATCAACCCACTCTGTCAACCTAATAGTCAAATTAACTCAAATCATGATTTGCCAGCACAATAAACATAAAATTATGTTAGCTAGGAGAGATTCAGTGGCACTGAATTAATGAAATATCTGTTTTTGGAGAAAATCATTTACATTTTCTGTGCCTCAGTTTATTTACTTAGCATAGATAATCTCTAGAGTCCCTTCTAGCTTGATTAGTGTATGATTTTATGAATTTCTTTTAGAAAAAATGAGAAACATATTTTCTCTTCACAAAGTAGGCCTTTAATTATAACTTTTATTGTCATAACTGCAGAATGAAACTTGGCTTTTAATCTTTAATGTGAATCATTGTATTGAATTACTTAAAGTAAATGTTTTTAAAAATAAATTATTCCATTGATCTTCTTACATTTTTCCTTCTGTTGTTAGCCTTCCTCTCAGTAGATGGTGCTCTTTTCTTACAGACGATACTTATCTTATTCCTCATCAAAAGATCAGGGAAATTAGCTTTACTCTTTGAAAATCATTAATTAAAGAAATCAGACAGATGAGTAGAAAGAATTGCTTATAAGCAATTTGCAGCACCTTGGTAATGAAACGATACTGGAGAGAGCAATTGTTAAATGATTTAAGAGCTCCACTGAAACCTGCAATACTTGCTGAATAGGTGAAACAAATATTGTAACTAAATATGAAAATGCCTTGTTACCTACATACACATACCCCTGGTTAAAAAAGAAAAAACCCTCGATTTAGGAGCTATTTTAAAGTCTTAAAATATTTATATTATTTAACAAAAACAGATATATGGCATTTCACATTCACATATAGTATTTGAATATATATTTGAATATACACATCAACAGCAACACAATCAATACCAATCTCAATCAATATTGAGAGCTTCCACACTCTGCCAAATATACCTGGAACATCTGGGTAAACAGAAAGTGGACCACAACTCTTTTGAATTAATTTTGCTTGATAAGAACACTTTGTTTAGAGCACCCATCAAAACTTCCTGTGTAAGCATTTCTGCAGTCTCTACTGTGGAATTATGATGCTTTTGGTCACTCCTAATTAGCTCCAACTTGTGGAGGCATTGAAATACAGCCATGTCCTGCAGTTTTCCTGAACCAACCTACTCATTCCAGATGCAGTTTGTGACTTAGGCGATCTGAAGCTACCAATGGCAAACTGGTCTAGGCAACACAGCTGTCATGTTTGTTATAACAGGAGGAAAACTACCATGGAGAGACGCTAGGGAAACTTCCTCTACCTAGTGTTGCCTCAGGATGAAAGGAAGATATGGGTAAGGGCTGCTATGGTAGGGGAGAAGAAAGGGTGGGGTTGTAGTACAGGGAAGTACTAAACCAGTAGGAGTAGGAAAGTTGCCAAGGTCCATCTCAAAACAACTGAGAAGACTTCTCCCCCCTCCCCCCCACACACACCACAGCCCCAACCAAATTTGAGAAAGCTAACTAGAATTTCTCACCCATTATTCACAACTTACTCTTTCCATAGCTCCTGCAGAGGGACTGAGTGTAGGACTCTGCCAAGAGCCCTCTTTGCTCAGTATAAGGAAGAGCTCTAAGTCTACCCTATAACTTCCCCCCCACCCCTAGACCTTTGTAGCTTTAACCAAAGCAACTTCTCTGCTCCTGAAATTTTGGATTACTTCTTTATCAATTGAAAAATTAGAAAAGTAGATTTTCTCACAGAAATAGCAATCACTGTCCGTGGTAGCCTCCAGAGTTCCCCCAGTTTACCTCCCCTCTTTCATCCTCCCGCCCAACAGTGAGCCTTGGGAGTTAGGTGTCTCTTTGGACTCCCTTGAGCCGCTGAACCCTCCGCTCGGAGCCCTGGTGCTTTCCTTACCTGACAATCACATACATGACCAGGAAGTTTCCGAAGAGCCCCACCACGCACACGATGGAGTAGAGGGCCATGATGGTGATGGCCGTGATCATGGAGGGACTGCCGGTCGGAGGGCACAGGCTGTCTCTCCCGCCCAGGTCGGTGCGGTTCGGACCGCATGGGTCGGACAGGTTGCCATCTAAGTGGGACAAGTTGACCCAGGAACCGGGGCTGGGTGCTGGGGAGCAACTTGAGTGCGCCAAGGCATCAGTGCAATTGCTGGCGTTCGTGGGGACAGCGCTGCTGTCCATGGTACTGACGGCCGGCCGGGCACCGCGGTGCGAGGTAGCCAGGAGCACCGGGACTTTTCGGTTCCAAGCGCCTCAGTGACTTCCTTTCGCCGCTGCCACAGCTCCTGCTATTTCTTACAGAAACCAGTTCTGGCTGACACAGAGAGGAGCGTCAGGCGGAGGGGACCGAGCTGAGCATCTGACATTCTCCTCTGCCTGTAGCCCCCTCCCACCTTAGTAGTTCACAGCGGCTCATCCCCAGCCACGCACCGCTGCGGGAGGGGAGGGAGGGCCATGCGGGATTCGGAGGCTGGAAGGGAGGGAGGAGAGAAAAGGGGTGGATTTTGCGCAAAGCGATCCAAGGAGTCGGTCTCTTCACTGGGCACTCTTCTGTGCAAACACATCTAAGGGAGGGAGATGGAGAGAAGGGTTGGGGAGAGAGATAGAGTTAGTTTTTGGCAGCAGTGAAAAATAAGAAAGGGGGCTAACATCACTCCATTTTCCAGCGCCTTTTTCTCCTTAAAATCTGGCAGGGAATACACTGGCTTGACGAAACCCTAACAACCCTAAAACCCCAATGCTCCTCCATCCCTATTGCCAATTTTGATCATTTGGGAATAGGGGACACACAATCTTGTTTTGCAGTCCTTGTTGCCTCAGTTGCCAACATCTAAGAAAATGTAATAATGTTTCTCCAATTTTCTTCCCTACAAACCTGTTGGGAACAACAGCGATCCTCTATTTTCTGAAAAAGAAATAAGAAAGAAATAAACTTTTGTGTAGAAAACCTGTTCCTCATTTTCCCCAATTTCTCTTAGGGTGAATCTCTGTTTACCTCTGATTTTGTCTCAGTGAGGAAGAGGCATAAGAAGTGGTTACAGAAATCAGAAGGTTGTGGCATCCAGTAAAGTCAACTAAAGATAATGTTGATCTTTCACATCTTAAATCTCATAGACCTATTAGGAATGATTTGTCCTTGTTATCTGAAGACTTCCTCGATAGACATATGCTTCTGAGAAGAAGGTTGTTAAAACCAAACAAAATTTGATTGCCTGTTTTCTAGTGTAAAAATTCTAGGAAAAGTCACATAACGTATGGAAATAGAGTGGCCTACAACAAGGTCCTTGAGAAACATGGATACGTTTTTGAATTTTATACCTTACTTCTAAATCCACGAGTGCTTCTATTTTAGAAATAAATTTGTAGTTACAAAGAGTAAGTTCTTGGCCTTTTTTCCCCTAAAGTTAACACCAATTCTGAAGTGATTCTCATTTCTGTGCATGTATATTTTTGTGCATGTATATATCTTTTAACCATAAACATTGAAAATACATGTCCCCAGTTGGTCTTGAAAAATTAACTGCACTCTCAGGGAGCAGGGAGGGTAGATCTTGAAAGGAACATTTAATTCCAATATTATTTTTAGGTATTTATCTTAGAAGCAGATAACTCATAGGTAAACTCTATTAATCATAGGCTATTTGCCAATGTTCAGTATTATTTTTATCCTCTTACATTAAAGGGTATAATTTATACAATAAAATGTTACAGAGATTTCCTAGAGACTAACAAAAATACTTTAAAAACATATTCTTCCATGAACTAATGTAACAATTCTCTTATACTGAGCTGAAATCTGTCTGCATGCACTCAGTTCCTTTGTGGTTAGTTCATGTGGAAGACAAGACACAGTGTAATAATTCCTGATCTTGGAGTCAAATCATTTTATAAATCAGCTTTATAACTATGTAGCTCTATGAGTTTGGACATGTTATTTTACCTTACAGATGACAGTCTTCTCATTAGTTTAAAAGAGGGGGGGTGGGCTAGTAATATTCACCTCACATGTCTGTTAGCAGGATTAAATGAGTATACATTGCAATAGTAATTGCTTAATAAGTGATAGTTCATTACCATTATATGTCATATATTTGAAATCAACTGAGTAGTCTCTTTTGCAAGTTAAACATTGGCATCATTCAGTTGTTTCTTATAAGATGTAGTTCTGAGTTCTTTCGGTGGCCTTGCTGTTTGTCTATTCTCATTATAGCTTGTCTATCTGCTCTTAAACTACAGTTCTAGTGTTAAAAATAATGACCTAAGTTTGCCCTGACCAAAAAACAACAACAAAAAAGAAAACAAAAAAGAAACTGAGCCAGATTATAAACTTAATCTTTCTACCAGTACAATGAAAGTCCCAATCTTTTTTTATTTTTTTATTTTTATTTTTTGGTCACATTGTTCTCTTGACTCTCCTTAGGTTTACCAATGACAAAATTCCCAAAGAACAATCCAAGTCAGTTCCACAAATACTAAAGATCTGCTTTGGACCAGATGCTGTGATAGGAGCTGGAGTTTAAAAAGATGGATACAATTGTTTTTGATTATGGAAGCTTTCTTCTTATGCCTGGTGAATCATGTGTTTCATCTCCTATAAATATATAGTTGCTTTGGAGGGAGCTCAGTGCAACACTATAGTTTTTTACTTTTAAGTTACATCTTGTTAGATCCAGTTCATGATTGTTACCCACCAAGATCTTTTGGAATGGTGATTCTGTCATCTTTTGCATGCATTTTTAAATATACTTTATTTACTCTCTTAGCTTTGTACTCTGTAATAAGGTTCCTAAGAGAGGCCTACTCACTAACACAGTACTTAATACATAGTGGACTCCCTCCCTCACTCTCTGTGTTTCTTTCTGTATTAAATATATATGAATATGCATGTGCATCATATTTGAATTCAATTGAAAAAATGATTAGCATATATTTTGTGCCATTATCTATTTAATAAAGTAATCTGGGTGATTTTTTAATGATACAGTTTGAAAATAAAACATCGTTATGGGAAAACCTTAATGAAGATATTTTGTCCTTTTTGACTCAATATAGTCTGTTAACGAACCAGGACTTAAATGTATATACTTATGGACTAGCCATATGCCTTTTCTTCTAGAATTATAGGTGAAGAGCAACCCCATTCCCATTGCCCTTTTCTAGAAACAGTTGTTTTTTTTTTTCTGTTTTATAGAAAAATGCAATTGCTCTCTAGAGAAGGACTTGAACTTTGTACTTCATATTCTCAGCTGAGATTGATTTTCTCTTTTTCTATTGGTCTTTATCATCTTTCACTGAGGATAGTTATTATCCTTCTATTTTGAATATAGAATCTTCTGGTTATCATTGCATGTCCTTCCTTATGTTGTATTAACATTTATATCTTGGTGTCTTCCACCTATTTAATATACAATTCAGGGAACTGCAGAACAAATTTAATTTTCTTTCAAATATATTGACGGCCTTGAGAAACCTAGATAAAAAATGTTTCAGAAATAATAAATTAATACCACTTAATATGTAGTACAAAAGCACCTCAATTTCAAGCTTTTGTTATTTCAGAGTTTCCTTCTGGTATATTCCCCCTTTCCTCCATAATTTTTCATTTCCTACTCAATTGGTCTGAAGTCTATTGTGAAAATTCAAGTCTCTCATAAAAGCAGATGGACTGCAAATAAATGAGTCAATTTATTACAAACATAATTATTTTATACAGTATTGATCCCAAACACAAAATCTTTTATTTCATTGAGTCTTAATATGTAATTTGTACAAGAGAAATATCTTTTTGTTGATGCTTCTTGCTTAGCCCAGGCTTTCTATTTGAAGGAAGACTAATTTATTATCTATCAATTTAGATTTAACATTGCTATCAAATCCATATCATGCAACATTTTTCACAAAAATTATTTGTTTCAAAGCAACGTATTTATTCACAGCATGGATGAATCCCAGGAAAGTGCTAAAAGTCACTTCCCTTTTTTGAATTTCAACATCTTTTGGCTTAGTTATTCATAGGATTGCCATCACCCTACATTTATTTTAATAGCTTAGTCCTGATTCTGTTGAGAGTGGCTGTTAATGGAACACATGATTAATGGCTATTAATGAGGAACACAGGCATAAATACTATGCAGGAAACAATTACAGTGGTTTGAAGCTCAGAAAAATGGGACATCCAAGGTTTCATTGGAGGAGCATTTTATATATTTGTTTATAGATCTTTTCTGTGTTATCTAACATTTAAATGTGTATAGCTAATGAGAATGCAAATTCATTGTGATACAATATTATCCTTGATCACTGGATTGTTGCATACATATCAAGTAAAATGGAATAGGCACTCTTTATTTGTAGTAAAAAACAAATAAGTAAATGAAAGCAAAAAACTTCTCACACCAACTTCTACCCAATAAACCTAAAACAAAGGCATCTAGAATAAAGTGGATGACAGCCGTGGACTTTTGATTTAAAAAAAAAAAAAAAAAAAAAGCAGTTCAAAATCCAGGCTCAACTATTTACTTCCTTGTGACTTACTAAATTACTTACGCTTCCTGATATTTGGTTTCCTTTTCTGTAAAGCAAAAATATGAGAATCAACTTCAAAGAGGGTTTATAGGATTACACATATATGAAAGAATTTATCCTTTGTCTTTTGGCTTTTTATATCCTGTTGTATGTGGCCTACAAATTAGCAAGAAGAATTATCATAAATAATACACTATATTTAATAATACAGAATCATCCTTAAAGGATCTGATTCTTTTAAGGGCCTGAAGGTAGTATCTAGGGTCCAGCTAAATCAACTCTTTTGAAAATTCATCCAAAAACAAATAGTTTAAATGATACATAAGTCTAAATGTCTTTCTAAAATCTGGAACCTCATTTCTATTCAAGTCTTGCTCTTCAATTTCCAGTTACAGAGGTTTGCCATTACCCTAGTACAGCCCCTTATCACTTTCTATTAGATAAACAGTTGTCAGATGTTTCAGTCTCAGGACTCTACAAGTTTTTAAATTATTGAGGATCCAAAAAGCTTTTCTTATTTAGGTTATCTTTATCACAGTCTATCACTTCAGATATTAAAACTGAGAGATCTATAAAAACATTTCTTTATCATTATACTTTATTTTATTTATTTATTTATTTTTAAGACAGAGTCTCTCTCTGTCACCCAGGCTGCAGTGCAGTGGTGCTCAGCTCACTGCAAGCTCCACCTCCTGAGTTCACGCTATTCTCCTGCCTCAGCCTCCTGAGTAGCTGGGACTATAGGCACCTGCCACCATGCCTGGCTAATTTTGTTTTTGTATTTTTAGTAGGGACGCAGTTTCACCATGTTAGCCAGGATGGTCTCGATCTCCAGGCATGAGCCAACGTGCCCAGCCTATCATTATATTTTAAATAACAATACACCTATTACACGTAAACATAAATATTTTTCTAGGAAAAAGAAACCCTATATTTTTCCCAAGCAAGAAAATATTTAGTGAGAAGAATGGCATTGTTTTACATTATACAATTCTTTTAAATGTCTGATTTAGAAGAAGACAGTTGGATTCTCATATCTGCATCTGCATTCAATCAGTTGCAATACATTGTTTAGCTGATGTACATGAACAAAAATATGGATTTACAATTGCATATATGTGTTTGGAAAAAGGAAGATTATTTTAACAGCCTTTACAAATAATAGTGGATATTTTTCTTTAATACTAAATCCAAACTTAAGAAGTGCTAGTTTTTTAAAGGTTAGTTGGTATGTGGAGATTAAAACCACATTAATGAATTTTTTGTACTTTGATACGTTTAAATCTATTGATCTGTCTTCTACTTTGAACGAATCTGCTATTCATGTGTAGTTTTGTAATAGTATGCATTGATCATTTAGAAAATACTAGTTCACTGCATTATGTCACTTTCCAAATGGTGAAACATGTCATTAGAAAATAGCAACAAATTACATTTGTTCATATTACAACTGGTCTTGTAGGAAATTTCTTCCAATATTGAGATGCTGTTAAGCTCCCAGTGGGGGACAATTTTCCAAATTCCAACTTTGCTTGAAAGCCTGAACTTAATCATTGGTAATAGATACTTTTAGTTTTCCTTGAGTTGATACATTCAGTTCTTTCATTTTCAGGAAGATATCTGCCAAACACAGAATTTCGAATAAATGTAGTTTATTTTTCAGTCATTCTTTAAATAAAAATAGTGATCCACGGAAAAAGTGGTTAGTTCAGTTCACAGCTCAAACAGTCATGCATGTGCTTTTCTTTGAGACAAATCTCTTACTTTAGTTTGTGGCAGAAGCTTCATGTGTCCTTCCCATGTCATCATACATAGATTTAAAGAGATGTACTCAAGGGCCAAGATTTAATACCATTAATACATTTTACTGATCCATTAATTATAGTTTTAAAAGTAGAACTTATTTCATGTTTTTCTTCTGTGACTGCAGGTCTGTGAAGAGCACAGTGACTCTTAGTACAGCATGGGGTTATTGTCTCGATTTCTGCTAAGGTGTGAGCAGTTGAACTCATGATTGCTTATGCACCATTCATGCAAAAATGCAATATAGTGAAAAAGCCATTTAACTTTATAGAATTATTATTAAAATTGGTTTAACCTCGTTGATCCATGGAAAGAGTCTTAGAGACCCCACAAATCCACAGACTATACTTTCAGAAGCGCTGATTTAGGTCATTATAAGAATGTCTCAGCTTCTGTCTTTTGTTTCCTTTTACTCCATTGAACATTTGTACCAGTGCCATGTAAATCTTTCTAAAATCTCTTCTTGAGCAAATCACTCTTTTGCATTATAGCCTTCAATACTCACCAAAACAAAACAAAACAAACAAACAAACAAAATGTATTAACCTGCATTCTTATCTCCATACAACTCTCTGTCCTTCCTTTCCCTTGATTCTTTCTCTCATCCTCCCCTCCCTGAACTTCATGCTCCAAGGGTCACAGAGAAAGCAGTGGGGGTAGCACTTTTGCAGTGCTTTAATTCTGCTGTCAAACCCTTGCACATTTGCCTTTGTATAAAAGACTCTTGGTGTTAATTCCATGGGACTATTCCATTTTCATTAAAAACTGGCATTTTATTCACATTTTCATCTCTAACCCAAGGCCTGCCTTCAATTTTCTCTCTGTTTTTCACAGCTTCCCTTTCTCCTCCTCCACACTTTAAAATCTGGCCTTTATTTCCAAGGACACTAGGGACTTTCATAATGTTAAATCTATTGGTGTTTTAGTCTTTATTTTGTCGCATCTCTCTTTTTGATATTCTTTATGATCTCTCTTCCATAACTTTATTTTTTAAAATTACTTTCCCACCCTGACAATTTCTTTTGGTTTATCTTAATGCTTTCTTCTTCCTTTGCTTGCATTTTAAATGTGGATGTTTTCCAGCATTCTCTCTATTAACCTTTTCAACGTGTTCTTCTTAAGTAATCTCAAGTCATTCTTGTCTTGATTTTAACCTATATGCTGACAGATCCAACCTACATCTCCAGCTCAGTTGTTTCTCTAAAGCTTCAGATTCTAATACAGATAACTTTGGTAGACATTTCCACTTAAATAACTCATGAGCACTGGAAATACAACAAGCCCAAAGCATTTTCACCTTCCTATCCAAACATAGTTCTCTTAATGGCATCATCATCTCCTTAGTTCCCCAAGGCAAAAATCTGGCAGCCTTCCTTGGCCTTCTAGGTAGGCAGCACTGTTCAGTGGTTAGAAATGTGAACTTTGAACTGGGTGAGGTGGCTTATCCCTGTAATCCCAGCATTTGAGAGTCAGAGGTGGGAGGATTACTTGAACCCAGGAGTTTGAGACCAGCGTGGGCAACATAGCAGAATCCCATCTCTACAAAAACAAAAAATTATCCAAGTGTTGTGGTGCATGCCTGTAATCTTAGCTACTCGGTAGGCTGAGGTGGGAGGATCACTTGAGCACAGGAGGTCAAGGCTTCAGTAAGCTATGACTGTGCCACTGCACTCTAGCCTGGGCAATAGAGAGAGATCCTGTCTCCAAAAACAATTTTAAAAGAAGTATAAATTCTCATACCCCATTTCTTGCTAAAATCTTGTCAATCACAGGCAATTGGTGTGACTATGAACAACTTAATCAGCTAGTTGATGGCCTGATTTTTTCATTTGTAAAATTGGATTTCCAGTAGTGCTTACTTTATAAGACTTTTATGGGTGTTAAATGAACTTCATTAATAAAGCACTTACAAGAGTCCTTGGCACAATATGCATCATATAAATTTTTGTTACAGAAAATCATAGACTGCTCTCACTGCCTTTCCCACATTCAACTACCACGATTGTTGATTGTACCTTTTGGTATCATTTTTGTTGTTCAGACTTTCACGGCTCATACAGAGTTTTACAGTGAGCTCTTAACTGATCTATTTTCCTACATGTTCATCCTATACACTGTAGCCAGAAAGAGATTAAAAGAATGGAAATCAGACTGTGCCCTTGCTGATGATGCTTGTTGGCTCCCCATAATGCACAGGATAAAGTTAAACATCCTGACATCTAAGGTCCTTGAGGACAAACCCTTTTAGCTGCATTTCTGGATACCCACTGTTTGCTCCTAGCTCACCATGAATCCTGAACGGCTTATAATTCCCTGTACTTGCCATGCTCTTTCTTTCTTCTCTGTTTTTGCTCATTTTTTTTTCTTCTAGCACACAGTAGATATTTAATAAACATTTTACTTTGATTTTTATTTTTATTATTTTTTCCGAGATGGAGTCTCACTCTGTCACCCAGGCTGGAGTGTAATGGCGTGATCTTGGCTCACTGCAATCTCCGCCTCCAAAGTTCAATCTCCGCCTCCCAAGTTCAAGCAATTCTCCTGCCTCAGCCTCGCGAGTAGGTGGAATTACAAGTGTGTGCAACCACGCCCAGCTTTTTTTTTTTGTATTTTTAGTAGAGATGGGGTTTCATCATTTTGGTCAGTCTGGTCTCGAACTCCTGACCTCAAAGGATCTGCCCGCCTTGGTCTCTCAAAGTGCTGGGATTACAGGCGTGAGCCACTGCACCTAGCCAATAAACATTTCTTGACTCACTGTAAGACACTGGTTCTATTGACATTATAGACTGGCAGTTATGGAATGTAGCAGCTCCTCAGTCTTCTCTGTAGCAATTGATTGCCAGGAGAGTGGTGTAGACTCCATGGTTTGGTGTATTCTAGACATATGCAACAGCATATCTCAGAACTTAATGACCTGTGCCAAACAATTAATTGATAATTTTCTCTTTAAGTACTTTTAGTAAAATAATAATTTAAAATTGTCAAAATAGCAATATTTCATATTAACAGTAGGACATTCCATTTTTGAAATGAGATTTATAGAAATGTGAACTACTCACAGAGCTTTTGATGAGATTAAACTACCATAGAACATGTTATTTTTTTTTTGATTGCTTTAAATATAAAATTAAACTTCCATGGTAACCTTAGAATTAAGTTACACTTAGATTCTTTGTGGCTGAAATTTCTGCTTCTTATCTTATATAGTCTAGGCTTCATTTGGATCCATTTGCAGGCTCATAGAGCAGTACTAACGTAACTTGTCTTTGTGTTTATCTGTTCTGTGACTGTTTTCATGTAAGAACAACAAAAGCAATCCATGTATTTTAATGGTGTTTATCACTCTCAATCCTTCTCACCTTCATAGAATGTTTCCTCTTTTCAGGGAGGAGATTGCCAAAATTGACATAGAACAAGGTCTACTACCCAAATTTATTCTCTAATCTGTCTGTATTGTTAGTAGAGATGGGGTTTCACCAGGTTGGTCAGTCTGGTCTTGACCAGACTGTCTTTTTTCTCTAATCTCTCTGTACTTTCCAAATCTTATAGGGGAAAATACAAAAAAATTTTTGTACTAAAAATTAATTTGCTACTGGGAAAGTCCAGTGCATGTACTTTGTGAATATCTTCTATTATTCTGTTTTTTTAGCTTACAATTTTACTTGTTTCTCCCTCATTTTCCTTTTAAGTGTCCAAGTACATAGTAAGAATATTGATTAAAGTAAATTGATGCTTTGAAGTTCATTCTTAATAATACCTTACTATAAAAGGTTTAAATTCTTAAAGAGACAGATATAGTTCTGTTTTGAATCTTTAAAATTTTTCTGGGCATAAAAGAAAAGTTCTAAAATCCCCAGTGTCCCCACAATGCCTGTCTTTTTATTTTCTTAATCAAGTTTATGGACCTCAAGAGCAAAAACCAGGATTTACCCTTCTTCATAAATATGTTAAAATCTCCTCTCTTAAATGTAAATCCACACCAAGGGGAAACTCTCAGAAGTCTACAGTATGTCAGGTATTCTACTACTTTTTAAGGAAACAGACCTGAATATAATGTACATGGGTACATGACTAAACATTTCCTGATAGGAGGCTACAGAATTATTAATGATAGCTCATTGTATTAGTCCATTCTCATGCTGCTAATAAAACATATCTGAGACTGGGTAATTATTAAAGGAAAGAGGTTTAATAGACTCACAGTTCAACATGGCTGGGGAGGCCTCAAAAAACTTAAAACCACGGCAGAAGAGGAAGCAAACACGTCCTTCTTCACATGGCAGCAGCAAGGAGAAGTGCAGAGTGAACGGGAGAAAAGCCTCCTATAAAACTATCAGATCTCGTGAGAACTCACTACCATGAGAACAGCATGGAGGTAACTGCCCCTATGATTCAATGAACTCCCACTGGGCCCCTCCCATGACATGTGGGGATTATGGAAACTACAATTTAAGATGAGATTTGGGTGGGGACACAGCCAAACCATATCATCCATCATATGTCTAGAAAATCTCATCTGGAACTGTGCTTCCTTTTATATTAACATATCCTTTAATATAGCTGCAAGTGTTTAAGTCTTTATTTCTTGAAGGTAGAATTGATTTTTTTTGAAATATTAAAGCCAAGTTTATGCATTCATTGTATTCATATTATTTTGTTTGTGGTTTAAAGAAAGACATTCAGCTTTAGTGTATGTGAATGAAATTTATTTTCAAAAAACACGTTTATGAATTTTTTTAAAGCAATTTCAAGATTAGTTCTTAAACCAGCAAGTTTTTTCAGAAACAGATAATCTTACAAAATGACCATTTGAAAGACTGCTTTCATTTATTCATATTCTAGAGTATTTAGTTTTTTTAAAAGGAAACATTTAATTTGTTGTCACGTTGCTCATATACTACTTTACAAAATGTCAGTCTTATGTATATCCAAATATTTTAAGGGCAGATCAGAGTTTAAAGGGGGCAGTGTCTAATATGTGAATCTGTATTTGAGCTTAGCAAAGCCCCATGGAGACCTCTACAAGGGAAGGGCTACTGATAAGCTAGACCAAATAAGATAATAATATTGGATTTCTGGTGAAGCAAGATGGCAGAATAAAGGACTCCACTAATTGCCACCCAGATAAGGACACCAACTTAACAACTATCTACACATAAAAGCACCTCATAAGAACCAAAAATCAGGTGAGCACTCACAGCATCTGTTTTTTTTTTTTTTTTTTTCTCTGTTGCCCAGGCTGGAATGCAGTGGTGCAATCTCTGCTCAGGTTCATGCCATTCTCCTGCCTCAGCCTCCTGAGTAGCTGGGACCACAGGCGCCTGCCACCATACCCGGCTAATTTTTTGTATTTTTAGTAGAGAAGGGGTTTCACCATGTTGGCCAGGATGGTCTCGATCTCCTGACCTCATGATCTGCCTGCCTCGGCCTCCCAAAGTGCTGGGATTACAGGCATGAGCCACTGTGCCCAGCCAGCACCTGGTTTTAACTTCATATCACTGAAAGAGAAAGAGGCACTGAAGGGGTAGGAAAAACAGTCTTGAATCACCAACACCATCCCTCCTCCATTCCCCAGCAGTGGGTGGGCAGTGCATGGACAGTGTTTCTGTGTGCTAGGCAGAGGGAGATTGCAACATTTGTGACATATTGAACTCAGTGCTGTCCTATTATAGCAGAAAACAGAACCGGACCAAACTGTGGGGAGCATTTAACCCAGCCCTAGCCAGAGAGGCATCACTAATCCCAGTGGTCTAAACTTGAGTTCCTGCAAGCCTCACCACTGTGGGCTAAAGGGCTCTGGGGCCTTAAATAAACTTGAAAGACTATCTAGGACACAAGGACTGCAACTTTCAGGCAAGTCCTAGTGCTGAACTTGGCCAATAGACAGTGGACTATAGGAGCATTGTGATGGCTAAGGAAGAGCTGGCATCACTCCTCTCCTAGCCCCAGGCTGCACAGCTCACAGCTCCAAAGAAATCCCTTTCCTCCACTCTACAAGAGGAGAAGAAAGAGTAGGGGGGACTTTGTGTTGCATCTTGAATCTCAGCCACAGCAGGATATGGCCCCAGTCATCGTCGTAAGGCCCTCTTTCAAGGCCCTAGCTCCTGGATAACATCTCTAGACACGCCCTGGGCCAGAAGAGAACCTGCTACCTTGACGGGAAGAACCCAGTCCTGGAAAAATTTATCACTTGCTAATGAAGAGCCCCTGGGTCCTGAATAACCAGCAGCAATACTCAGGTACTATGTTGAGGGCCTTAAGTGAGACTGAGAACTTCATGGCTTCAAGTGAGACTCAGCAGGTTCCCAACCATAGTGACTATGGGGTAGGACTCCTTCCACTTAAGAAAAGTGGCGGGGGGGAGGGGGAAGCAAAGGGCACTTTGTCTTGCACCTTAGATACCAGTTTGGCCCCAGTGGGGTAGAGTACTAAGTAGGTTCATGGGGTTCTAGGACTTGGCTCTTGCATAGCATTTCTTGGCCTGCCTTGGGCCAGAGGGTAGCCCATTGCTCTGAAGGGTGAGTCCCAGGCAGGGTACATTCATGCCAAGCTGACTGAAGAGCCTTCGTGGCTTAAAGGAACAGCAATGGTAGTCTGGCAGTACTCCCCATGGGCCAATAGTGGCTCTGGCCACAGGGTGAAGCTCCTCTGCCTTTGGAAAGAAAGGAAAAGTGGGAAGGACTGCATTTTGTGGTTTGAGTACCACCTCAGCCACAGTAATGTAGAATACCACATAGAGTTCTAAGGTTTTTGACTCTAGAACCTGGCTACCACATAGAGTTCTAAGGTTTTTGACTCTAGAACCTACAGCAGGACTTGAGTAACACCCAGTGCTGTGTTGGCCTGAGGTCTGACCCAGCAGAGTCCAGGTAGTGGTGGTCTCAAGGGTTCTTGTGTCACACCACCCCCTGCTCCACGTGGCTCAGAACAGGGAGAGAGACTCCGTTTGTTTGGGAGAAAGTAAGAGAAAAAAACAAGGGTCTCTACCTGGTAATTCAGATAAGTTTTCTAGATCTTGTCAAAGACCATCAAAATGGTACCTCAGTGAATGTGCAAGAATCACAGCATTACTGGGGTTGAGGTGCTCCCTAAAGCAGATACACCTTAGATTAGAACACCCAAGTTATTTTGAATATCTGGAAAGCCTTCCCAAGACGGACAGGTACAAATACAAACCAACCCAGGCTGAAAAGACTATAATACATACCTTATACTTCAATGCTTAAACACAGATGAACATCTACAAGTATCAAGACAATCCAAGAAAACATGACCCCACTAAATGAACTAAATAAGCCACCAGGGACTATTCCTGGAGAAACAGAAATATGTGACATACAGACAAATAATGTAAAATAGCTATGTTGGAGAAACTGAAGCAAATTCAATGTAATGCAGAGAAGAAATTCAGAATTCTATCAGATGCATTTAACAGAGATTAAAATAATTAAAAATAATAAAACAGAAATTATAGAGATGAAAAATGCAACTGACATACTGAAGAATACATCACAGTCTTTTAATAACAGAGATGATGAAGAAGAATGAATTAATGAGCTTGAAGACAGGCTATTTGAAAATACAGTCAGTGGAGACAAAATAATAAAGAATAAAAAGCAATGAAACAAAGAAGCACACTCACAGGATCTAGCAAATAGCCCTCAAACGGGCAAATCTAAGAGTTATTGGCCTTAAAGAGGAAGTGGAGAATGAGATAAGGGTAGAAAGATTATTCAAAAGGATAATAACAGAGAACTTCCCAAACATAGAGAAAGATAGCAATATTCAAGTATAAGATTATTATAGAACACTAAGCAAATGTAATCTAAAGAAGACTACCTCAAGTCATTTAACAATCAAACTTCCAAATGTCAAAGGTAAAGAAAGGATCCTAAAAGCAGCAATAAAAAAGAAACAAACAACATACTATTTAGCTCTAATATGTCCGGTGGGCACACTTTTAAGTGGAAACCTTACAGGCCAGGAGAGAGTGGCATGACATATTTAAGGTGCTGAAAGAAAAAAAAAAACATTTACCCTATTTCTTCATCAAACATACTTTAAACATGAAGGAGAAATAAAGACTTTCCCAGATGAACAAAAGCTGAGTGATTTCATCAACACCAGACCTGTCCTACAAGGAATGCTAAAGGGAGTACTTCAATCAGAAAGAAAAGGACATTAATGAACAAAAAGAAATCATCTGAAGGTACAAAACTCACTGGTAATAGTAAGTACGCAGAAACCCATGGAATATTATAACATTATAACTTTAGTATGTAATCTAAACCTATCTTAAGTAAAAGGAATAAATAACAAACCAATACACAAATAATAACTACAGAAACTTTTCAAGATATAGACAGTACAATAAGATGTAAATAGAAACAACAAAACCTTAAAAAGTAGGGGGACAAATTTAAGGTTTAAAGTTTTTGTTTTTGTTTTTGTTTTACTTGTTTGTTTGTTTATGCAAAAAGTGTTAAATTGTTATGAGGTTAAAATAATGAGTTACAAGACAGTATTTGCAAGCCTCATGGTAACATAACCATCCCTCAAAATACAAAGGATACACCAAAAATAGAAAGCAACAAATAAAACCATATAACCAGAGGAAATTACCTTCACTGAAAGGCAGATACATGGAAAAAAGAAGGGAGACAAGACCACAAAACAACCAGAAAACAAATAACCAAATGGGAGGAATAATTGCTTACTTATAATAACATTCAATGAAAATGGACTAAACTCTCCAATCAAAACCTAATTAGTGGCTGAATGGATGAAAAATCAAGACCCATTGATCTGTTGTCTAAAATAAACTCACTTTACCTCTAAAGATACATATACACTGACAATAAAATGATAGGAAAAGATATCACATGTCAATGGAAACCAAAGAAGAGCAGGAGTAACTATACTTGTATCAGACAAAATAGATTTCAAGACAAAAGCTACAAGGAGAGACAAAGAAGATTACTATATAATGATAAAGGGGTCACTTCAGCAAGCAAATATAACAATTTCAAATACATTTGCACCCAACATTGGGCACCCAGATATACAAAGCAAATATTATGAGAACAAAAGAGAAAGACAGGCCCTAGTACAATAATAGCTGGAGACTTCAAAAGTCAACTTTCAACATTAAACAGATCTTCCCGACAGAAAATCAACAAAGAGACCTCACATTTAATCTGCACTATAGACCAAATAGACTTAATACAGAACATTTCATGCAACAGTTACAGAATATACATTCTTCTCCTAAGCACATGAATCATTCTCAAGAATGGACCATATGTTAAGTTACACAATAAGTCTTAAAACATTCAACAAAATTAAATATCAAGTATCTTCTCTGATCACAATGGAATAAAACTAGAAATCAATATCAAGAGGAATTTTGGAAACTGTACAAACACATGGAAATTGAACAATATGTTCCTGAATGACCAATGAGTTAATGAAGAAATTAAGAAGGAAATTGAAAAGTCTTGAAACAAATGACAATGTTTATTTGAACACAACATACCAAAACCTGTGGGATATAGCCAAAGCAGTACTAAGAGGGAAGTTTGTAGCTATTAAGTGCCTACATTAAAAAAATTCAAATAAGCAACCTAGTAATATGTCTTAAAGAATTAGAAAAGCAAAAACAAACCAAAGATAAAATTAGTAGAAGAAAAGAAATAATAAAAATCATAGTAGAAATAAATGAAACTGAAATGTAAAAAAAATACAAAAGATTAACAAAACAAAAAATGAGGTTTTGAAAAGATAAACAAAATTGACAAACCTTTAGCCAGACTAACTAAGAAACAAAGAGGGAAGATCCAAATAAATAAAAGTCAATGATGGAAAAAAAGACATTTGGACTGATACTGCAGAAATTCAAAGGATAATTAATGGCTACTATGAGCAGCCACATGCCAAGAAATAGGAAAATCTAGAGGAAATGGACAAATTATTAGACACATACAACCTACCAAGATTGAACCATGAAGAAATCCAAAACCTTAACAAACCAATAACAGGTAATGAGACAGAACCCAGAATAAAGTTCTCCCAGTAAAGAAAAGCCCAGGACCTAGTGGCTTCACTACTGAATTTTACCAAACATTTAAAGAAGAACTAATGCCAATCCTACTAAAACTATTCTGAAAAATAGAGGAGGAGGGAATACTACCAAACTCATTCTTTGAGGCCCATATTACCCTGATACCAAACATAACAAAGTCACAGCAAAGAAAGAAAACTACAAGCCAAGACCTCTGATGAATACTGATGCAAAAATCCCCATGAAAATACCGGCAACCTGAATTCAACAATATATTGAAAAGATAATTCATCATGACCAAGTGGGATTTATCCCTGGGATTCAAGGCATACACAAATCAGTCAATGTGATACCTCATATCAACAGAATGAAGACCAAAAAACATATGATTATATCAATTGATACTAAAAAAAGCATTTGATAAAATTCAATATTCCTTCATAATAAAAACCCTCAAAAAACTGGGGCTAGAAGGAACATACCTCGACATAATAAAAGCTATGTATTACAAACCCCCAGTTACTATCATACCAAATGGGGAAAAACTAAAAGCCTTTCCTCTAAGATCAGGAGCATGACAGGGATGCTTATTTTCACCACTGTTATTTAACAGTACTGGAAGTACTAGCTAGAGCAATCAAACACGAGAAAGAAAGTGCATCCAAATTGGAAAAAAAGAAGTCAAATTATCCTTGTTTACAGATTATATTATCTTATATTTGGAAAACTCTAAGGATTGAACCAAAAAACAATTAGAACGCATCAACAAATTTAGTAAAGTTACACGATACAAAATCAACACACAAAAAATCAGTAGCACTTCTATATATCAACAGTGAACAATCTGAAAAAGAAATCAAGAAAGCAATTCCATTTACAATAGCCACAAGTAAAATGAAATACCTAGGGGTTAAATTAACCAAAGAAGTGACAGATGTCTATAATGAAAACTATAAAAAATGTAATAAAAGAAATTTGGGCGACAGAGCAAGACTCCATCTCAAAAAGAAAAAAAAAAAAAAAGAAAAAAAAAGAAATTTAAAAGGACACCCAAAAATTGAAAAATATTCAATTTTCATGTATTGGAAGAATAAATATTGTTAAAATGTCCATACTACTGAAATCAATCTACAAATTTAATGTAATTTCCATCAAAATCCCAATGACATTCTTCACAGGAAGAGACATAATAGTCCTAAGATTTATGTGAAACCACAAAAGACCCAGAATAGCCAAAGCTCTCCAGAGCAAAAAGAACAAAACTGGAGGAATCACATTACCTGACTTCAAATTGTACTACAGAGCTAAAGTAACCAACAGTGTGGTACTGGCATAAAAACAGACACATAGACCAATGGAACAGAATAGAGAACCCAGAAACAAATCTACACACTTACAGTGAACTCAGTTTTTTACAAAGGTGCCAAGAACATACATTGGGAGAAAGACAGTCTCTTCAATAAATAATGCTGGGAAACCTGGATATCCGTATGCAGAACAATGAAACTAGACCCTTATATCTCTCACCATATACAAAAATCAAATCAAAATGAATTAAAGACTTTAAGTCTTCAAACTATGAATCTACTACCAGAAAACATTGGGGAAACTTTCAAGGACGTCTGTCTGAGCAAAAATTTATTGAGTAATACCACATAAGCACAAACACCCAAAGCAAAAATGGACAAATGGAATCATGTCAAGTTTAAAAACTTCTTCACAGCAAAAGAAACAATCAACAAACTGAAGAGACAACCTATAGAATGGAGAAAATATTTGCAAACTACATATCTGACAAGAGATTAATTAACAGAATGTATAGGGAGGTCAAACAACTCTATAGGGAATAAAATCTAATAATCTGATTTTAAAAATGGGCAAAAGAATTGATTAGATGTTTCTCCAAAGAAGATATGCAAATGGAAAACAGGTATAAGAAAAGATCATCACTGATGATTGATGATCATCATTGATGACACCATCATTGATCATCAGAGAAATGCAAATCAAAACTACACTGAGATATCATCTCACTCCAGTTAAAATGGCTTATATCCAAAGAATAGGCAATAACAAATGCTGGTGAGTTTGTGGAGAAAGGGAACCTTCATAAACTGTTGGTAGAAATGTAAATTAGTACAACCAGTTTGAAAGTTCCTCAAAAACCTAAAAATGGAGCTACCTCATGATCCAGCAATCCCACTGCTGGGTATGTACTCCAAAGAAAGGAAATCAGTATGCCAAAGAGATAGCAGCACTCCAATATTTATTGCAGTACTGTTCCCAGTAGTCAAAATTTGGAAGCAACATTAGTGTCCATCAACAGAAGAATGGATAAAGAAAATGTAGTATTTATATATACTACTCAGTATATATATATATACACTACTCAGTATATATATACTGTATATATTTATATATACTACTCAGTATTTATATATACTACTGAGTACTACTCAGCCATAAAAAAAGAATGATACTTTTATTTGCAGCAACATAGATGGAACTGGAGGTCATTATGCTAAGTGAAACAAACCAGACACAGAAAGAAAAAGTTCACATGTTCTCACTTATTTGTGTGATCTAAAAATCAAAGCAATTGGACTCATGGAGATAGAGAGTAGAAGGATGATTGCTAGAGGCTGGGAAGAGTAGTCAGAGGGTATGGGGGAGGTGGGGATACTCAGTGGGTTACAAAAAAAAAATCATTAGAAAGATTGTATAAGACCTACTATTAGCACAGGAGGGGCAAGAGCCCCCAAGGCTGTGGGGAGGAGGCTGGGCCCCTGCACGGGAAAGGAGGGTGGAAGCCATGAGATGTGGAGCAGAGGCTCTTCTCTTCTTCAGGAGATTACTCTAGGATTTGAATGATCACAAGAGATTCACCAGAGGATTTTATACACTTGGCTGTGGCAGCAGACTAATTACACCACAGCACCAGGCTAAAGAAGAAAAATCACATGATCATATCAATAGATGCAGAAAATGCATCTAGCAAAACCAGCTCTCATTCATGATCAGAACTCTCAGCAAACTAGTGATAGAGGGGAGCTTACTCAACTTGATAATGAACATGTACAAAAATCTTTCAGCTAACGTCATACTTAATGGTAAGACATTGAAGCTTTCCCACTAAGATAAGGAGCAAGATAAGGACATCTCCTTTCACCAACACTTTTCAACATCATATTTATTGAAAGTCCTAGCTAATGCAATAAGACAAGAAAAGGAAGTAAAAGGTATACAGATTGGGAAGAAGAAAATAGAACTGCCTTTGTCTGCAGATGACATGATTATCTATGTAGAAAATCTGAAAGAATTGACCAAAAAACAAAACAAAACAAAAAACCAAAACAACAACAGCAACAAAAAACTCTCCTGGAGCTAATAAGCAATTATTAACAAGGTAGCAAAATTAGGTTGATATACAAACGTTAATTGCTTTCCTATATGCTAGCAACAAACAAATGGGATTTGAAATTAAAAACAAAATCCCATTTACAATATTACCCCCAAGCTAAATACTTAGGCATAAAACTAACAGAAATATATAAGACCTTTATGAGGAATTCATAAAACTTTGATGAAGAAATAAAAAACTAAATAAATAGAGAGAGATTCCATGTCTACGGATGGGAAGACTCAATATTATGAAGACATCACTTCATCCCAACTTGATGCATAGATCCAAGGGAGACCCAATCAAAATCCCAGAAAATAATTTCCTGAATATCAACAAACTGATTCTTAAGTTTATAAGGACAGGCAAAAGAACCAGTATAGCAAACATAATATTGAAGAAGCACAAAGTTGGAGGACTGTCACTATCTGACTTCAAGACTTACTATAAAGCTACAGTAATAAAGATAGTGTGATATTTGCCAAATAATAGAAAAATAGATCAATGGAACAGAAAAATAGATCAATGGAACAGAGCATAGGTATAGACCCATATAAATACTATCAACTGATTTTTGATAAAGGAGCAAAGGGAATACAATGGAGAAAAGGTAAGTTTTCAGCAAATGGTGTTGAACAATGGGATGTTCACACTCAAAAAGATGAATCTAGACATAGACCTTAAACTCTTCACAAAAATCAGCTCAAAATGGATTATAGACTGAGATGTAAAAATGCTAAAGTATAAAACTCCTAGAATATAGTGAGGAAGAAAATCTAGATGGTCTTGGGTTTGGGCTGAATATTTGGGATCCAACACCAAAGGCATGATCGATGAAGGAAATAATTGACAAGCAGTACTTCATTAAATTAAAAACATTTACTCTTGTGAAAGCACTGTCAAGAGAATGAAGTGACAAGCCACAGATGGGGAGAAAGTATTTGCAAAATGCTTTTGATAAAGGACTGGTGTCCAAAGTACTCTAAAAACTTACCAAAGAAGACACACACCAGGCAAAGAAGCATATGAAACAGTTTTCAACATTGTATGCCACTAGCCAATTGCAAATTAAAATGAGATACCACTACATACATATTAGAATGGCTCAAATGCAAAACATGAACAACACCAAATGCTGGGGCAGCAAGAACTCTCATTCATTGCTGCTGGGAATGCATAATGGTAGAGCCATTCACAGTGCCAATCATAATCCAAAAGACAAAATCTCAAATGCCTATAAACTGTTCAGTTGTTTTTTTATGTTTCTCAAACAAACCTTCTTTACAAATGTAAGTAAATGTCTTTAAAAAAATTTTTTTAAATTATCTTTCCAGAATTATATTGTGATTTTGGTCTATCAATATTTGAATTTTGGGAATTTTAGACATTAGGGATTTTGATAATTTGGGATTTCAACATTTGATATTACAAAATTTAGAATGGCATCTTTCAGGAGTATGGCCCAAACCCCAGTCACTGTAGAAAACAGTTTGACAATTTCTTAAAAAAGCTAAACACCCAGCCACTATTGAAAACAGTTTGGCAATTTCTTAAAAAACTAAACATATTTTTGCCATACAATCCCATAATCATGTTCCTTGGTATTTACTCAGATGAGTTGAAAAGTTGTGTCCGTATAAAACCTGCATACAGATGTTTATAGAAGCTTTATTCATAATTGTCAAAATTGGAAGCAACCAAATTGTCTCTCAGTAGGTGAATGGATAAACTGCAGTACAGACAATGGGGTATTTTTCAGGGGTAAAAAGAAATAAACTATCGGCTGGGTGTGGTGGCTCACGCCTATAATCTCAGCAGTTTGGGAGGCTGAGGTGGATGGATCACTTGCTCCCAAGAGTTTGAGATCACCCTGGTCAACATGGTGAAAACCCATCTCTACAAAAAATACAAAAAGTAGCGAAGCATGGTGGCATGTGTCTGTAGTCCCAGCTACTTGGGGGACTGAGATGGGAGGATTGCTTGAGCCCAGAAAGGAGAGGCTGCAGTGAGCCATGTTTGTTCCTGGGCAACAGAGCAAGACCTTGTCTCAAAAAAAAAAAAAAAAAAAAAAAAAAAGGAAAAGAAAAGAAAAAGAAACCATCAAGCTATGAAAAGACCTAGAGAAACCTTAAATGCACATTTCTAAGTGAAATGAGCCAATCTGAAAAAGCTATGTACTGTATGACTTCAACCATATGACATTCTGGAAATGACTAAACTATGGAGACAGGGGAAATGTCAATGGTTGTGAGAGATTGGAGGGAGGGAGGAAAAAATGGGAAGAGTGTACAAATTTTTAAGGCAGTGAAACTATTCCATATGGTACTATAATGGTGAATGCATGTCCTTATATGTTTGTCAAAACCCATAGAATGTACAACACAAAGGTGAACTCTAATGTAAACTATGGACCTTGGGTAATAATAATATGTCAATACAGGTTAGTTGATTGTAATAAAGGCAAGAGGTGTTAATTGTGGGGACGCTGTGTGTGTGTGTGTGTGTGTGTGTGTGTGGGAGCAAAGGTCATATGGAAATTCTCTGCACTTTCTGCTCTATTTTGCCGTGAACTTAAAACTGCTCTAAAAAATAAAGTTCATTTTTTTAAAAAGCATGCTATCAGTAAGCCACCTACAAAACAAGATAGCACAACAGGGTGACTACAGTCAATAATAATTTTAGTGTACATTTTAAAATTACTAAAATAATGTAATTGGATTGTTTGTAATGCAAAAGATAAAGGCGCGAGAGGTTGGGTGCTCGATTTGGCATGATGTGATTATTACACATTGCATGTGTGTATCAAAACATACCATGTACCCTGTAAGTATGTACACCTACTAGGCACCCATCAAACTAAAATTAAAAAATAAAAAAATAGTAATATTATTAGGACATTTGTGTTATAAGAAAAAACAAAATTTGTGGGGGAGAAATTATGTGTTCAGAAAGAGAAGATATTAAGAGGTTGGAGTGAGGTTCCTGGAAAATAGTCTAATGTTGGATATAAGGAGGGTGGGCCTTGAACCCAAATAGAACACATTTTGTTTAAATAGAACACACTTTGTTTTTCCGTTTAAAACATGAAGAGAAAAGTTACCCTGGGTCAGGGGATAGTAGTATTTTCAGGAGCTGAGTCTTCATTCCTGAACCTGCAGTTTGGATAGGAGAATGACATGGTGATTAGAAAAGAGTATCAGATGTTTTCTCTTGGGGCAACATCACAAGACTTAATCTGTTTTTATTATTTACTAGGACTATAATGGGTTTTGGTCTCTCACATTTTTGATATGCAGGGTCAGAAAAGACAAAAGAAAGGAATTAATGGGGCACAATAGAAAGTGAGAAAGAACTTGGAACCCAAGGATGTATATTTTCTTCTTTTTGTTTGTTTGTTTGTTTTTGAGACAGAGTCGCGCTCTGTCACCCAGGATGGAGTGCAGTGGCCTGATCTCAGCCCACTGTAACCTCCGCCTCCTGGGTTCAAGTGATTCTCGTTCCTCAGCCTCCCAAATAGCTAGAATTACAGGTGCAAGCCACCACGCCTGTCTAATTTTTTGTATTTTTAGAAGACACAGGGTTTCACCATGTTGGCCAGGCTGGTCTCAAACTCCTGACCTCAAGAGATCCATCTGCCTCGGTCTCCCAAAGTGCTGGAATTACAGGTGTGAACCACTGTGCCTGGTCCCCAAGAATATATTCTGAGGAGAAAAAAAAATCTCTTTGTTTATACCTGAGTGCCGGCAGCTGCATGTTAAACAAAAGTCAGAAGACTTTAGTGAATCTTTTGTCTGTGGTTTCCCTGGGGAGTGCTGTAAATACCTACCTTACTCTACATGGTGAAGAGTTCAGTGCCTCACACTTGGTGTGTAATCATGAATACGTGCTGTTTGATTGATTGATTGATTGAACAGTTGGCTTAATTGACTAGGTGGTTTGAGTGGGTAGATGGTAAGGACACAGCACAATTATATAGCAACATCACTTCCACTTAAATGGTCTTGTTTGATGTTTTTGTTGAGCAGGAATTATTTTATTTCAATTTTTCTAATTCAGAAGCTGATGCTCAAATTATTCCAAAAACTTAACCATGGTCATCTGTATGAAAAATAGAACGGGAAATCGAGGAAGTTAAGTGCTGGGGAGGCTTTATGGCTCCTTTAGACTTCTTCGCTTTATCCCTTCTCATAACTTATGGGTATGAACAATACATTTTCTTGACTGTCTGCCAGACACTGTATTGGGTACTTCCCTTGAATAACCACATGAGGTAGGTTCTGTCCTAAGTCTCTGTATGCAGGTACGTGAACTGGGCTCTGTGGAAGATGGAGTGAATGCCTTCAGAGGCTACCCTCTTTAGCCATGGCAGTCTGCCCTGATCTCATGTACACCTGTGCCCCAGTGCCATTAAAAGCCTACAAGAGATTCTGTCCATCATAAATACCTGGATTAAGACACATGGCAAAATGCACTGTGACCATATCAAATCTCAGGTAGATTTTTGGCTGTGACAAATGAATAATACTCGCCCATTCATTTACTTAACAAATATTTATTGGGCATCACCTATTGGTCAGGCACTGGTACCAAATACTTAGTTAAAAGAGTAAAAACACAAAATCCCTGGTTTAATGGAGCTTACATTGCAGAGGGAGGAAAGAAAGATGGGGTATGAGAAGGAAGAGGAAGAGAGAGGGAGAGAGGAAGAAATTAGTTTCATGTAATGTCAGATGGTGGTAAGTGCTGGGGAGGTAAACAAGTCAATTTTGTGTCAAAAGCAGCTTGATAGCCCAATGAAAAAGTAAGTTAAGAAGTAAACTGAGATATTTGTATTTGATTACATAAACAGAATCATATTGATTAAGGGAATAAATCCCAATCATTATTTCTGGATACAATCCGTAACCATTGTGGGATTTTTCTGTTTGTTTTCAAAGAACTTTTTTTTTCTGTTTATTTGGCTGGTGACCTGATTTCCAATTGAGAAACTCTCCACCAGACTCCATCTCTTTCTGCTGTATACTAGAGCTCGTATCACAGTGAAAAATACAGTCCAGAGACTTTGCTGAAGTTGCTTATCAGCTTAAGGAGATTTTGGGCTGAGACAATGGGGTTTTCTAAATATACAATCATGTCAGCTGCAAACAGGGACAATTTGACTTCTTCTTTTCCTAACTGAATACCCTTGATTTCTTTCTCTTGCCTGATTGCCCTAGCCAGAACTTCCAACACTATGTTGAATAGGAGTGGTGAGAGAGGGCATCCCTGTCTTGTGCCAGTTTTCAAAGGGAATTTTTCCAGTTTTTGCCCATTCAGTATGATATTGGCTGTGGGTTTGTCATAAATAGCTCTTATTATTTTGAGGTACGTTCCATCAATACCGAATTTATTGAGCGTTTTTAGCATGAAGGGCTGTTGAATTTTGTCAAAAGCCTTTTCTGCATCTATTGAGATAATCATGTGGTTCTTGTCTTTGGTTCTGTTTATATGCTGGATTATGTTTATTGATTTGCGAATGTTGAACCAGCCTTGCATCCCAGGGATGAAGCCCACTTGATCATGGTGGATAAGCTTTTTGATGTGTTGCTGAATCCGGTTTGCCAGTATTTTATTGAGGATTTTTGCATCGATGTTCATCAGGGATATTGGTCTAAAATTCTCTTTTTTTGTTGTGTCTCTGCCAGGCTTTGGTATCAGGATGATGTTGGCCTCATAAAATGAGTTAGGGAGGATTCCCTCTTTTTCTATTGATTGGAATAGTTTCAGAAGGAATGGTACCAACTCCTCCTTGTAAATCACAAGCATTCTTATACACCAGTAACAGACAAACAGAGAGCCAAATCAGGAATGAACTTCCATTCACAATTGCTTCAAAGAGAATCAAATACCTAGGAATCCAACTTACAAGGGATGTAAAGGACCTCTTCAAGGAGAACTACAAACCACTGCTCAGTGAAATAAAAGAGGACACAAACAAATGGAAGAACATACCATGCTCATGGATAGGAAGAATCAATATCGTGAAAATGGCCATACTGCCCAAGGTAATTTATAGATTCAATGCCATCCCCATCAAGCTACCAATGAGTTTCTTCACAGAATTGGAAAAAACTGCTTTAACGTTCATATGGAACCAAAAAAGAGCCCGCATCTCCAAGACAATCCTAAGTCAAAAGAACAAAGCTGGAGGCATCACTCTACCTGACTTCAAACTATACTACAAGGCTACAGTAACCAAAACAGCATGGTACTGGTACCAAAACAGAGATATAGACCAATGGAACAGAACAGAGTCCTCAGAAATAATACCACACATCTACAGCCATTTGATCTTTGATAAACCTGAGAGAAACAAGAAATGGGGAAAGGATTCCCTATTTAATAAATGGTGCTGGGAAAATTGGCTAGCCATAAGTAGAAAGCTGAAACTGGATCCTTTCCTTACTCCTTATACGAAAATTAATTCAAGATGGATTAGAGACTTAAATGTTAGACCTAATACCATAAAAATCCTAGAGGAAAACCTAGGTAGTACCATTCAGGACATAGGCATGGGCAAAGACTTCATGTCTAAAACACCAAAAGCAACGGCAGCAAAAGCCAAAATTGACAAATGGGATCTCATTAAACTAAAGAGCTTCTGCACAGCAAAAGACACTACCATCAGAGTGAACTGGCAACCTACAGAATGGGAGAAAATTTTTGCAATCTACTCATCTGACAAAGGGCTAATATCCAGAACCTACAAAGAACTTAAACAAATTTACAAGAAAAAAACAAACAACCCCATCAAAAAGTGGGCAAAGGATATGAACAGACATTTCTCAAAAGAAGACATTCATACAGCCAACAGACACATGAAAAAATGCTCATCATCACTGGCCATCAGAGAAATGCAAATCAAAACCACAATGAGATACCATCTCACACCAGTTAGAATGGCAATCATTAAAAAGTCAGGAAACAACAGGTGCTGGAGAGGATGTGAAGAAATAGGAACACTTTTACACTGTTGGTGGGATTGTAAACTAGTTCAACCATTATGGAAAACAGTATGGCGATTCCTCAAGGATCTAGAACTAGATGTACCATATGACCCAGCCATCCCATTACTGGGTATATACCCAAAGGATTATAAATTATGCTGCTATAAAGACACATGCACACGTATGTTTATTGCAGCACTATTCACAATAGCAAAGACTTGGAATCAACCCAAATGTCCATCAGTGACAGATTGGATTAAGAAAATGTGGCACATATACACCATGGAATACTATGCAGCCATAAAAAAGGATGAGTTTGAGTCCTTTGTAGGGACTTGGATGCAGCTGGAATCCATCATTCTTAGCAAACTATCACAAGAACAGAAAACCAAACACCGCATGTTCTCACTCATAGGTGGGAACTGAACAATGAGATCACTCGGACTCAGGAAGGGAAACATTCACACACCGGGGCCTATCATGGGGAGGGGGGAGGGGGGAGGGATTGCATTGGGAGTTATACCTGATGTAAATGACGAGTTGATGGGTGCAGCACAGCAACATGGCACAAGTATACATATGTAACAAACCTGCACGTTATGCACATGTACCCTACAACTTAAAGTATAATAATAATAAATAAATTAAAAAAAAAAAGAAAAGAAAAATACAGTCCACACGTGTGTGTTTTCACACATGCCAAAATAGCTGTTGCGTATTCCTAACTTAAGAAAATAACTTAATGTCATATTAAAAAAGTCGAATTGGAATTCCTAAACTTGAAAATAACTTTCAGCATAAGTTCTTCAAATTCACTTCTAAAAATTACAGTGTTGCAATATGTTTCATCAGCAATTTAAATTCTTATCAGAGTCAGGTATACAAAGTAAAGTACCTTCTAAAGAAGTTTGGTTACTCTTTACTCACTGCCTTTTCCCCTTCTTCCCTCACTTAAAGGTAGTTTAAAAATTTTGGTTTCTCCATAAATTGTTACCATAAACAGATATGTATATGTATTAACAGTATTTTCTCTTCTATCCTTAGGTAATTGTTGTCACATATACAATTTTATCTCCTCCCTGCTTTCTTATGCTTTTTGTGTGTAATTTTATAACCTGCTACTTTAATATAGTTTCCCGTGATAGTACATAATGATATACAGAGATATATTTCACTGCTTTTAATAATTGTAAACAATGTGTGTGTGTGTTTGGAATTACCATACTTTATTCAACCAGTACCTTATTAATGAACATTTGAGTTATTCTCTGACATTTGCTGTTCTAAACAGGAGTACAGTGAATTGCCCTGTGCATTTTGGATTTTTGCTAGCGTATCTTTGAGGTAGATTCCTAGAGTTACTGCTGCATCAAAGGATACATGCATATGTAATTTTGCTAGATATTATTAACTTTCTTTACTTGGAAATTGTACATTTTGCTACTCCACAAGAAATATATATGAGTGTCTGATTCTTCATGAATTTGACAGCAGAGTATGATTTCAACCTTGTGGATTTGTGCTGATCTAGTAGGTGAGAAATGATATCTCCATGTAGTTTTAATTGCATTTCTCTTACCAGTGAGGTTGACCATCTCTTAGAGTTAAGAATCATTTGCTTTTTTGTGAGATCTCTTTAATTTTCTATCCCATTTAAAAATAGAGCTATTAGTTTGTTTTTTCTTTATTTTAGAAGATCTTTATATATTAGAGATACAGCACTTAGCTATTTTTTTCAGTTTGCCATTTGTCTTTATTTGCTTATGATTTTGCCATATCAAAAATATCTTTTTATTTTATGTACTCGTATTTATCAATTTTTTCCTGTATTACTTCTGGACTTTGTTGTGGCAGTTTTCCCACTCTCAGATGATAGAATTTACCCATGTTAACTTCTAGTACTACAGTGTTTAATTTTTTAGAATTTACTTTTTGATTCCTTCAGAATTTATTCTCATGTATGATGTAAGAGACTGATCTAATTTTTGTCTTTTTCCATATGAACATCCAATTATCTCAATTCAAGTTACTAAAAGTTCATCTTTTCAGCTTAGACTTGAGATTCTATCTTTATTGTATCCTATATTTGTATCCTATATTTTCTATGTATGTATGTATAGGTAACCAAGCTGATTTCTGAATTTTTAAATTTTGTTCCATTAGTCTCTCTGTCTTGTTACATAACACATTCTATACCATTATGAGACTTTTAGTGGATTTTAATAACAAGACTAGCCACTCTCTCCATATGTTTGCTTTTTTCCCAAATGAACTTTATAATTAACTTCTCAAGCTCTAGAAAAGACAAATCTGGTGGTTTTCAATGGTCTCGTATTAAATTTCAAAATTACCTGAGGGATAACTGATCTCCTTATAAGGTTGCTTCTTCCTAAGTACGTGGCGTATCTTTTCATTTGCTTAAGTTTACTTTTGTGTCTTTGAAGAGTGTTTTCTCGATTTCCTCTAGCGATGTGAACATTTCTTGCTAAAATTTAGCCTGGATATTTTATATTGTTATACATTTTGGCTATATCAAATATGGTCTTCTTTTTCATTGTATCTTCAGTTTAATTATATGTGCATATAGGATATTGCTTTTGGCAGGCTTACTTTTTATATCCTATGCCTTATTCAATTCTCTTCTTGTTTAAGGCACATTTTTTATTCTGGAGAATTTTAACTTCATTTTTGCATGGGGTTACATATCTTAAATTATAGTAATGGGAAAATTACTTCACTTTAAAATTCAAAACCCCGTAGACCTTTTAGAAATGCATATACCACATAAATGAAAGGATATATGTGCTCAGTGGGCCCAGCAGTAATGTATTCAAGGACATAGCTTCTGGTGAAATCTCTGCTTAACTGGGCTTTTTTTCCCTAAATTCAGCATAAGCAAATTTTAAATCACCTTACCTTCAATCGTCATTAAATTTCCCTTAAGGTACCAGGTATGTAGTTTTGTATATATGAACCTGCATGTCGAATTTATCAATTCTTCTCATTGTCTGTGGCTCTTAATATTCATTTTCTTTATGACAACCAGCAGCCTGCTCAGCTTTTTGTCCATGGTAGGAAACCTCTTAAATATAAGGTTATGTTTTTCCTTCCCTCATAATCTTTAACTGGCTTCTCATCTTACTTAGAGTAAAATCAAGTTTCTTCGAATGGCTTGAAAGGCCCTACAAGATTTGTGTCCCACCTCACTCCTCCACCACCTCTGTGACCTCATTTCTACCACACTTCCCTCATTTCTTCCATACTGCCTTATGGCGTCTGCATTTGAAATATTTCTTCCAGATATTTCTGTGGCTCACTTATTGACCTCCTTAGGGTGTCTTATCAGTTAGATCAAATAGATCAGTAACCTCTTTCCTGACCTGTCCTTTAAAGTAGCATCGACGCCATGGTAGATGCATCACTGGCCCCATTTCTTACCCTTCCTTGTCTCTGTATCCTTTATTATCTGACTCTCCAGTTCCTTCTCTCAATGGGTAGGATGACCTGCTCTGTTCTTTGATTCTAGTATCAACAATATGACTTTCTTTCCCCAATCGAATGAGCTAGAAGTGACAGTGTGCTAGTGCAAGTCTAGGTCTCAAGAAGCCTTGGCTATTTCCACGTGTCCTCTCACCCCTTCCAAAGCCTGATAACCTGCTCAGACTAACATGCTGGAGATGGAGACACATGCTGGTTTCTCCAGTCACCTTAGCAAGAATCAGCTTTGATCACCCTTCAGTCAGCCAACCCCTGCCAACATCAGCATAGTTGACAGATCTCAGACACATGAGCAATAAACACGTATTGCTGAAATGTGACAATTTTGTGGCAATAGTAAACTAATGGACACACTATTGACACTTTATTTTACTAAGCTTTATTAAACATTTACCATTATTCAACCTATTAAATTTTACTTATGTGTTTATTGTTTTCTACTCTTTGATGTTAACTCCATGAAGGCAGAAAATTTTGTCCAATATGAAATTGGTTCCCCATAAACATTTGTTGGATGAATAAATTCACAAATTATTTCTGTAACTTTTGCCAGCATGCATTGATTATTTCAGGTACTTGAATGGCATTGCTTACAGAATTTCTCAGTTTCTCTCACACAGGAAAATTTAAATGACTAAAATGCAATGAACATAGCTATTTATAAGCTCTTCTTAGATTTTCACATATTAGTTTTTGAAAGTTTCCTGGCTGTAACTGGTTGATATTCTATGCATCACATCCTTCATTGTTATTGTTCTCTCTTGATTATTGGATAAATTTAAAAAGCAGGAATCAAAATGTTTGAGGCTCAAGGCTAATGTCCACTTGAAAACACTCTTCTTTTTGGCAGGCCTAAATCATCAAGGATACGATGCAACAAATTCATTCATATGCTATTTGTGTCCTCCCCACCCCCACCAACCAAATTCATATGTTGAAACCCTATTCCTCAATATGATGGCATTTGCCGATGGAGCCTTTGGCAGGTGGTGGGGTCATGAGGGTGGAGGTCTCGTGATGGGATGAGTCTCCTTATGAGAAGAGACACAAGAGGGTTTTCTTCCTCTCTCCCTGCTGTCTGCCATGTGAAGACACAGCAAAGGATGGCTATCTACAAACCAGGGAGAAGGCACTCGCCAGAAATTGTTCTTGGACTTCCCAGGCTCCAGAACTTTAAGAAATCAATTTCTGTTGTTTAAATCACCAGTCTCTGGTATTCCATTATAGTAGCCCAAACTGATCGAGACACTTATATTTCATTCATTTTTGGAAAATATGTCACAGACTCTATTTTAACTTTTGAACATTGCTGAAAATGAATACATTTAAGACAGAAAAAAATAATTGATGAAAATATAATAGAAACAGAAATTGTGAGCAAAATTCTATCTTTGAGTTTAAGACTCTAGGCTGGGCACTATTGGCCACTTTAATCCTTTGGAGAGATAAGACCTAAGAGGGCTTGGAAAGTAGAGTGACACTCTAAAGGCCACTGTTTTGCCCAAACTGGGAACTATAAAAATTTGTATTTTCAGCTTAAGTGTGCCCAATAGATCTAAAGGAAGGAAATACATGTATCTATTCATGATCCAGAATAAAAGTTGATGATCCATTTACTGCTACTTTCTGAGGAGTAAAAATTCTTAATAATTTAAACATTGTGGAAAGTTTCTATTACGATAGTGATTAAATAACTAATGTTTATTTCTACTGAGCTTTACTTGCTTGAGATTATTTCAGAAATGTGTCAACTATTAAAACACAGCTATTAAAAATCATAGCTTGTTACATTTCTATTATTTAGCCCATAGTTAGGTCCAAACCTTTTGTCCACACCTTTTGTTCTGTCCAAACCTTTTGCTGAAGCAATGATTGCAAATACTCAATTCCACTGGTGTTATTGATTTGGTCTCATCACATAACTGCTAAAAATGCAATTAAGGAAGATATTTCAGTTTTTACATTTGGAAGTGGAAGTCCAATAAATTATTTAGTTGGTAGTTGAAGTATTGCTTGAATTGCTTGGAAAGTAGACTCAGCTTGACTCTCAGAGTATCACCCTTTCTATTACTGAATGAATCCTTTTTCATATTTAAAGTTAAATCCAAGTTCTCTGAAAACATTGATGTGGCATAATTTTAATAGTACCATCTGTATTAGTTGTCCATCTGTGAAATAAATAAATAAATGGGCCTATATTGTGCTCATACTAATGTCTGTCAAAGATGATTTCTTTTTGAAAAGAAGAAATGTTCTAAAATGGTCTACACAAAAATATAGTAGAAAACTGACATCATTTTAAAAGTTCTGGTCAGAATAATGTTTACTTTTTCTTGAATATTCATGCAATTGAAAAATATGTATTTTTTCAATTAAAATTACCTGGGCTTAAATTATTTGTATGTATGAGCATTGTGTAAATACACACGCACATAGGTGTACAAAGATAATTACGCAGTCTTGAGGCAGTTTATATTTATATTAAAAAATACCACTCTTGTGAAACTTTTTAATCTGTCAAAGCTTTTCTTCTTTTTGCTATTGGCTGGTTTTTGTAAATATTTAATTTCCTTAGCTGGGAATCCTATATTTCTCTATAAGTCGTCCAAGCTGCCAACTCTGATAAAGTTAAGAAGTCACCATAGGAACTCTGAAATAATTTCTATAAAACCGTAATTTGGCATAAATATCACTCCATGGCCACTCTGAGAAAACACAGACATGCACACACACACACTTTATCATTGAACCCACACAATTGTTAACTACTATTTTTGTGCTTGGTAGTCCTCATTTCCTGCTCTTACATCACAGGGACAAGGTGGAATGTACAGCATTTAAGAGACGAGTGTCAAGTAGCCCTTACTCCTACTCTTCCAGCAAATGCAATGAAAATGATTTCTTCAACAAAATAAATGAACTGTACCCTACCCTGGACCATGCTACTTCAGCACTGTGCCTTGTGCTGCTTCTCCTGCCACAATGTGAGAGGATATCAGAGTTCTGTGCTCCAGGTTTCCAGGAAACATTTTGATGGGATGTAAGGGCTGGTCCTTCTCATCGAATTACATTTATTGCATGTAGTAACCACAAGAATAAGGGGCTGCAATTACAGGAAAAGCAGGAGCCCTTTTCTGTCATCTCAGAGCAGCCCAGTTCTGCCACATCCACTTGACCGAATTCTCTTGTTTGTAGGAGGAAGGGGCAATTTGTGCAGGCAAAGTCACACACTGAATTCAGACCACACACTGAATTCAGAAGACTGTCTGACCCAGCTGCTTTTTCTTGCTTGCTTTCCTATCTTCCTGTGAGTTTTCAGGATGCAAACTTAGAGCAGGCATACAATATTGTGACAGATCACACTTCCTTTGAGCTCGAAGGAGTATTTTCCTCCAAATGAACCTGGAGGGCTTCCCAGCTTTGGTGCTGATGGATTTAGCCCTCGTCATTTTCTTTACAGGAAGACAAACAAAGAGTTATTGGTGGGAAGGAAATCTTGAACAACAAGCAAATACACATGCAGTGATGAGCCAAAGACAATTTTGTTTTTGGATGAGATGATTTTGAAATTAAAATTCTAGTTGCCCGTATTCAGATATAAGATCAAAACTGGTTTACAGTGATTTGACTGAGAAATATCTCTGCTCACTAAAGTAACTAGTAATACTCTATTAAAGGGGTGACCTTTCCAAACAGAGAGAGACCGTTTTTTTTCTTAAGAGAAGATAATATACTAACACTTGTCATTTATGAAGGTCTGTGGTCCAGGCACTGTTTAAATTCATTTAATCTCCATAACAATGCCATGTAGTAAGCATTTTCCTTATCCTCATTTTATAGGTTGGAAACCGGAATAGAATATAAAAATAACTTACACGAGTTTACAGAGTTCGTATGAAGTAAAATTGAGTATCAGTTGGGTAGTCTGCTTCCTAGCTTATGTTTCTACCCGTTTTCCTCTACTGTTGCTCATTACAATTTATCTTCAGCATTGGCTTTGATGATGGACGAGCTGGCCTTTGACCCTGGATCTGACACTTCCCAGCTAACTTCCACAAATCTGTTTCCTCATCTGTAAATTGGAGATAATAGAGTCAACCTCACTGTGTTTAGAAAAAATGAATAGAATATGCTTGGCGCATTTACTTGGGTGGAAACTGTTAAATCAAAAGTTAGTCCCTTTACTTAAACTTTATATGTTGTCAAATTAAATACCAAAACAAGTGTCTTGGCTGCCTCCTTGCAGTGAGATGCTCTCCCTATTCCCTCATCTAAGTTTATTTATCTGTCCTTCGTTTATCTGTATGTCTCTCACATATGGGAGAAGAATTAAATAATTTTCATATTTGCTGAAAATATCCTGCAAGTTTGGCTGGATTTTTTTTTTCAGTGTAATTATAAGATAACCTCATTTTGAAGTGACATCTGGAGTCAAATTCTCTGCTTTTGTTCTGGTAGTGCTTGGTTTTATATAGACAGCGAGAAAATGTTTCATAGTGACCTACATGATAGGAATTACTGCAATTGTATAAGAATCTGTATCACAAACCAGCATTTCTTGTTAAATAGAAAGGATATCTTATTCAGGGTTTGTTTTGGTGAGAAATATGAGAAAATATACGTAAGCACATTAGAAAACCACCTATATTTGTAAATCCCCTGCTTCATCCCATGTCTCCTTCTATTGACCACTTCATGTATTTCCTTCAAACTCATTTCTTCCAGGTTGTCACTCATTCAATCTCGACTTCCTCACTTCCTATCACTTTTTAACCTATTGAACCTAGCTTTCACTTTCATTGTTTCATAGAAATGGTGCTTGACAAGACCACTCTCGACTTTTATTCTGATAAAACTAATTGACCCAGCTCTTTCCTCAACCTACTCATTTTCTCTTTCTTTTCTTTAATTTTTGTGGGTACATACTAGGTGTATATATTTATGGGTTATATGAGATACTTTGATACATGTAATGCGTAATAATCACATCGTGGTAAATGATGTATCCATTGCCACAAGCATTTATCCTTTGTGTTACAAACCATCAAATTATATTCTTTTAGTTATTTAAAAATGTACAATTAAATTATTGACTATAGTCACTCCGTTGTGCTATCAAATACTAGGTTTTATTCATTCTATGTTTTGTACCCATTAACCATCTCCACTTCCCCCTACCCACCCCCCACTAACCTTCCCATCCTCTGGTAATCATCCTTCTATTCTTTATCCCCATGAATTCAATCATTTTAATTTTTAGCTCCCACAAATATGCAAGAATCTGTGAAGTTTGTCTTTCTGTGTCTGGCTTATTTCATTTAGCATAATGACATCCATTTGCATCCATAGTGTTGAAAATGACAAGACGTTATTATTTTTTATGGCTGAATAGTACTCCACTGAGTGCATATACCACATTTTCTTTATCCATTCATCTGATGATGGACACTTAGGTTGCTTCCAAATCTTGGCTATTGTGTACAGTGCCACAATAAACACTGGAGTGCTGATATCCCTTAGATATCCTGATTTCCTTCTTTTTGGGTACATTGCTGGATTGTATGGTAGCTCTATTTTTAGTTATTTGAGGAATCTCCAAACTGTCCTTCACAGTGGTTGAACTAATTTACTTTCCCACCAACAGTGTATGAGAATTTCCTTTTTTCCATATCCTCGTCAACATTTGTTATTGCCTGTCTTTGGGATATAGGCCATTTTAACTGGGGTGAGATGATATCTCATTGTAGTTTTGATTTGCATTTGTCTGATGATCAATGATGGTGAACATCTTTTCATATGCCTGTTTGCCATTTGTATATCTTCTTTGGAGAAATGTCTAATCAAATTTTTTCCCCATTTTTTGATCAGATTATTAGATATTTTCCTATAGAAAAAAAATTTCCATAAGAAACTTTTATCATTGATATTATTCAGTGTCTTCATTGTGGTGGTGATAAAATTGCTTTTTATATATTTTGTGGGTTGTCTCTTCACTTTGTTGATTGCTTCCTTTGCTGTGCAGACACTTTTTAACTTGATGTGATTCCATTTCTTCATTTTTGCTTTGGTTGCCTGTGCTCTGGGTATTACTCAAGAAATTTATGCCCAGATCAATGTCCTGGAGATTTTCCCCAATGATTTATTGTAGTAGTTTTACAGTTTGAGATCTTAGATTTAGGTTTTAATCCATTTTGATTTGATTTTTTATATGGTGAGAGATACGAGCCTAGTTTCATTGTTCTGCATATGGATATCCAATTTTTCCATGTTATTTATTAAAGAGACTGTCTTTCCCTGATGTATGTTCTTGGCACCTTTGTAAAGAAATGAGTTCACTGTAGGTGTACAGATTTGTTTCCCGGTTCTTTATTCTGTTCCATTGATCTACATGTCAGTTTTTATGCCAGTACCATGCTGTTCTGGTTACTGAGCTCTGTATATAGTACAATTTGAAGTCAGGTAATGTGATTCCTCCAGTTTTGTTCTTTTTGCTCAGGAGAGCTTTGGCTATTATGGGTCTTTCGTGGTTCCATATAAATTTAAGATTACATATTTCTCTTTCTGCAGAGAATGTCATCGGTATTTTGATAGGGATTGCAGTGAATCTGTAGATTCTATTGGTATATGAACATTTTAATAATATTGATTCTTCCAATACATGAAGATGGAATATCTTTCCATTTTTTGTGTCCTCTTCAATTTCTTTCATTAACATTTTATTGTTTTCATTGTAGAGATTGTTCAACTCTTTGGTTAATTCCTAGGTATTTAATTTTATTTGTGGCTATTGCAAATGGGATTACTTTCCTGAGTTCTTTTTCAGATTGTTCACTGTTGGCATAGAGAAATGCTACTGATTTCTGCAGGTTGATCTTGTGTCCTGTAACTTTACTGAATTTGCTTATCAGTTCTAATAGTTTTTTTGGGCTCGTCTTTAGAGTTTTCTGAATATAAGATGACATCATCCACAAACAAGGATAATTTGAATTCTTCATTTTCAATTTGAATACCATTTATTTTTTTCTCTTGTCTGATGGTTCTACCTGGGACTTCCAGTACTATGTTGAATAACAGTGGTGAAAATGGACATCCTTGTCTTCTTCTAGATCTTAGAGAAAAGGCTTTCAGTGTTTTTCTATTTAGTATGATAATAGCTGTGGGTCTATTGTATATGGTTTTTTTTTTTAATGTTGAGGTATATTCTTCTATATCCAGTTTTAGTTTTATTTTAATCATGAAAGAATGTTAAATTTTATCAAGTGCTTTTTCAGCATCATTTGAAATGATCATATGATTTTTGTCCTTCGTTCTGTTGATATGATGTATTACATTGACTGATTTGCATATGTTGAACCATCCTTGCATCCTTGGGATAAATTCCACTTCATCATAATGAATGATTTTATGAATGTATTGTTGAATTTTGTTTGCTAGTATTTTGTTGAGGATTTTTGCATCAATATTCAGGGATATAGGCCCATAATAATTTTTTTTTGATGTGTCTTTATTTGGTTTTGGTATCAAGGTAATACTGGCCTTGTATAATGAGATTGGGAGTATTTGATCCTCTTCTATTCTTTGGAATAGTTTGAGTAAGATTGGTATTAGTTTTTATTTAAATGTTTGGTGGAATTCAGCAATGAAAGCATCAGGTCCTGGGCTTTTCTTTACTGGAAGACTTTTTATTACAGCTTCAATCTCATTACTTGTTATTATTGTATGCAGGTTTTGGATTTCTTTTTCTTTTTTTTTTTCCAGGCTGGAGTACAGTGGCACAATCTCAATTCTTTGCAACCTCCACTTCCCAGGCTCAAGTGATTCTCATGCCTCAGACTCTCGATTAGCTGGAATTACAGATGCATACCATCATGCCTGGCTAATTTTTTTGTATTTTTAGTAGAGATGAGGTTTTGCCGTGTTGGGCAGAGTGGTCTTGAACTCCTGAGCTCAAGTGATCTACCCACCTTGGCCTCCCAAAATGTTTGGATTACAGGCATGAGTCACAATGCTTGGCCTAGGTTTTGGATTTCTTCAGGGTTCAATCTTGGTAGGTTGCATGTGTCTAGGAATTTATCCACTTCCTCTAGATTTTCTGATTTATTGTTATATAGTTGCTCAAAGTAGCCACCAATGATTCTTTGAATTTCTGTGATATAAGTTGTAATGTCTCCTTTTTCATCTCTGATTTTACTTGCGTTTTCTCTCTTTTTTTCTTAGTTTGGCTGAAGGTTTGTCAATTTTGTTTATAACAAAAACAGTTTGTCAGTCTTTTATGTTGTTTTCTTCATTTCCGTTTTATTTATTTCTGCTCTGATATTTATTATTACTTTTCTCCTATTAATTTTATCGTCGGTTTGCTTTTGATTTTCTAGTGCCTTAAAATGCATCATTTGGTTATTTATGTAATGTTTTTGTTATTTTTTCAAATAGGCACTTATAGCTATAGATTTCCCTTTTAATACTTCTTTCTCTGTGTCCCATAGTTTTTGGTAAGTTGTGCATCCAATATTATTTGTTTCAATACATTTTTAAATTTCCTTCTTAGTTTCTTCATTGACACATTGGTCATTCAGAAACATATTGTTTATTTTTCATGTTTTCATACAGTTTCCAAAATTCCTCTTGTTATTGATTTGTATTTAATTCCATTGTAGTCAAAGAAGATGCTTGATATTATTTCAAATTTTTTAGAATGTTTTAGGACTTGTTTTGTGACCTAACATATGATCTATCCTTGAGAATGATTCATAAACTCAGGAGAAAAATGTGTATTCTGTAGCCATTGGATGAATTGTTCTGTAAATATCTATTAGGTCTATTTGCTCTATAGTGCAGATTATATCTGATGTTTCTTTGTTGATTTTCTGTCTGAAAGATCTGTCCAATGTTGAAAGTGGGCTGTTGAAATCTCAAACTATTATTGTATTGAAGTGTATTTCTCTCTTCAGCTCTAATAATAGTTGGTTTGTATATATGAGTGCTCCAGTGTTGGGTAGATATATACTTACAATTGTCATATCTTTTTGCTGAATTGATCCCTTTATTGTTACATAATGACCTTCTTTGTCTCTTGAAACGTATGTCGTATGTTTTTCTTGAAATCTCTTTTGTCTAGTATAAATATAGCTATTCCTGCTCTTTTTTTGGTTTTCATTGGCATGGAATATCTTTTTCCATCCCTTTATTTTTGGTCTATATGTATCTTCATAGGTAAAGTGTGTTTCTTCAAGGCAGCGGATCAGTGGATCTTATTTGCTCATCCATTCAGCCACTCTTTTGTTTTGAACGGTAAGTTTAGTCCATTTACATTCAATGTTATTATTGATAAATAAAGACTTACTCCTGCTATTTGGTTATTTGTTTTCTGGTCTTCTCTTCCTTCTTTGCTTCTTTCTTATCTACCTTTTGGTGAAAGCGATTTTCTCCGATGGTATGATTTAATCTCTTTCTTTTTATTTTTTTCTGTATCTGTTGTATGTTTTTTGATTTGAGGCAAGCATGAGGCTTGCAAATGCTGTCATATAGTTCATAGTTTTAAACTAATGACAGTTTTACACTGATTGCATAAACAAAAAAAGCAAAAAGCAAAATATGAGTAAAGATTATACACTTTAACTGCATCTCTTCGCTTTTTAACTTTTGTTTTTTCTCTTTATGTCCTCTTTTTCTGTCTATGTCTTGAAAAGTGTCATAATAATTATTTTTCACTGGTCTATCATTTACTCTTTCTCCTTAAAATAAGAGTAGTTTACACCCCACATATGTGTTATAATATTCCGTGTTTTCTCTATGCTTAGCATTACCAGGGAGTTTTGTACCTTCAGATGATTTCTTATTGACCATTGACATCCCGTTCTTTGAGACTGAAGAACTCCCTTTAGCATTTCTTGTAGGACAAGTCTGGTGTTGATAAAATCCTCCAACTTTTGTTTGTCTGGGAAAGTCTTTATTTCTCTTTCATGTTTGAAGGATATTTTCACTGGATATCCTTTTCTAGGGTAAACTTTTTTTTTCCTTCAGCATAACAAATATGTCATGACTCTCTCTCCTGGCCTGTAAGGATTCCATCTAAAAGTTTGCAACTGGATATATTGAGCTCCATTGTGTATTATTTGTTTCTTTTCTCTTACTGCCTCTACGGTCTATTTATTTTTATTTTTATTTTTTAATGAAATCTTACTCTGTTGCCCATGTTGGAGTGCAGTGGTGTGATCTCGGCTCACTGCACCCTCCATCTCCTGGGTTCAAACAATTCTCCTGTCTCAGCCTTCCAAGTAGCTGGGACTACAGTTGCATGCCACCATGCCTGGTTAATTTTTGTATTTTTTTAGTAGAGTCTGGGTTTCACCATGTTGGCCAGGCTGGTTTTGAACTCCTGACCTCAAGTTATCCTCCCACCTTGACCTCTCAAAGTGCTGGGATTATAGGTGTTATCCACTGCACCTGACCATTTTAAAATGGTCATTTAAAAATGTCGTATTGTTGTATGTTATTAATCAAAATGAGCTTATTTTCTCTTGCTGCTGACCTTAAAATTTCTGTTTCAATTACTGCCTTAAACAGAATCCATCTCAGCCACCTCTGAAATTTTGGGTGCCAACTAGCTCAGGGATAAAGTCTGGCAGGGGGCTGAGGGTGTGACTCGGCATGGGCCTGCAGGTGTCCCTCAGAATGAACAGTCTGGGTGGTGCAGATGGTATGTTAATGCAGTGGGAGGCAGACAGGTTACTAGTTGGGAAGGGATGGGTCCCCAGTGAAACCTCACCTCCAAGCCAGGGATGGCCTGAAGCCTGGGAGCCGGGCTGACTGTTCCAAGTGGAATCTGTGACCAGGAGTAAGAACTTCCTTGATGTCTTTTGGCCAATTGGATGGTGCTTTTTCAAGGCCTACCCACGGCCACCCATGGACCAGTCAGCATGCACTTCCTCCATTCTGGCACATAAAAACCACAGACTCAGTCAGACTCAGGCACTCGTTGGGATGATCTGCCTGCAGAGCTACCCACTTTGGGTCTCCCAGGAGCTGTTCTATCTCTCAATAAAGCTCCTCTCCACTTGCTCACCCTACAGTTGTCTGCATAACCTCATACCTCATTCTTCCTGGACATGGGACAGGAATTTGGGACCTGCCAAACAGCAGGAACAAAAGGAACTACAACATGTTCCTGGCTGGCTCGCTGAGCTGCAGGCAATGACACACTCCTGGACTGTGGGAGTGAAGAGTAGTGACCCTTCTGGAAACCCAGATCTCGGGGTTCCTGAAGCCAGAGCTGCTGTAACAGTATAGCTCTTCTGCCTTCCACTGGCTCCCAGTGGTCACCCCATGCAACAGGAAGCAGTGGTGGGGCTGGGTCAGTCCAGGAACCACAGGCCAGAGTTGGTTAGTGGGACTGAAAGAGCTGTAACACAAATGGGCTAAAACATGCCCCCCCAAAACATGCCCTCCCACCCTTGCTCACCACACTGTGGGTGGCAAGAAGGAAAGAAGACCTGTGGCCCTTCTGGGAGTCCAGACCTTGTGGGTCCCTGATCCTGGGCTGTGACAAGCTGTAACAACCTCTTTGGGGCTCTGTGTTCCTGGCATCTCTGAGCTTTTGGGCACCCCTGTGTTCCCTGGTGCCCACAGTGGAAGCCGCTTATGATATACCTGGTCCAGCTGCAGCCTTGCACAGAGCCAGAGCCAAATGAGCAAGCATGATTACAGGTGTGAACCACTGTGCCTGGCCCGAGCCCAGTGGATGTAAGCAAAACCCAAGCATAAGTGCCACCTGTCACAGAGGTTTCTGGTTGGCAAAGCAACACCCTGAGGCTCCAGTGATGATACCTTTAAATATAACCTACATTCTAACACTACCAACGTTGTATTTATATTTCAAACTCCTCTTCTGAAATATTTATTCAGCTTACTAGTTAGTGTCTCTATTCTGATAACTCTTAGCATCCCAAACCTAATGGGCCCAAGCTTAACATTTTATTTCATCTCTAAAACTTTTTATCACTGAGTCTGCTCTCATTTAGTAAATGACATCATTGTTCACTTAGTTCCCCAAACCAGCAAGGTCTTCCCCTGCTTTAAATTCTTCCACAGCCACTGCATTCAGGCCCTTGAGTTGTATGGCTTTTGCTGATCTTTCAGACTCATCTGGTTTTACTTTCTCCCTTGCTGTGCTTCAGCCACAATGACTTTATTCCATTTCCTCGAACATATCAAGTTCTTCCTTAATATTTCAGCACAAACATACCCCTTCACCTACTCTCCTTTGTGCTATTCCTGTGATATGATGAGTTCTTGTCACTTAGTGGGTTAGTTCATATGTCGCTGTTGTAGAGAGGACTCTCCTATATTATCAAAATTGATGGACTTTTGACTCTCTAGCATAACCGATTGTTAATTTCCTTCCTGGCATCTAACACAATTTGTATTTATTTGTTTATTTGAGATGGGGCCTACCTCTGTTGCCCAGGCTGGAGTGTAGCAGTGCAATCTCAGCTCACTGCAACTTCTGCCTTCCACGTCCAAGCAATTCTCCTGCCTCAGCATCCCTAGTAGCTGGGATTATAGGCATCTGCCATGTGGCTAATTTTTATATTTTTTAGTACAGACAAGGTTTCACAATGTTGACCAGGCTGATCTCATACTCCTGACCTCCAATGATCCACCCACCTTGGCCTCCCCAAGTCCTGGGTGGCATGAGTCACCGCCCCTGGCCACAATATGTATTTAAATACATATTAGTTTATTTACTTGTATTACCTATTTCCTACCATATTATGTACTTTTTAGTTCAGAGCCTAATTTTTGTCTCATGTATTATATGCTTAGTGTCTCATACAGTGTCTTGACATAGTAAGTACTCAATAAATACTTATTAAATAAATACATAAGCTAAATAGATTGGAAAATTGTTTTGAGACATAGTGTGTGCTAGTATCCCTTAGAGCAGAGCAAAATAAATAACAATTACAGCTGTAGAGTTTGGAACATGGTTTATGAGCTCTCAGGGTTTAAATTTATTAAAACCTCTATGAACTTCAACCCAAGTGCAACATGAAGTCCATAAAGAAGCAGAAAAAGGAAAATACAACTGAGGACTGTTTATCATCTTCACTTCCCTGAATCATTCCCAGAGTAATTCTGCATATTGTTCTCAATGTAGAAAAAGGCATCCAAAACAAATGACAGCTATCCAGTCACTCCATTCGGTGAAGTATTCTCCCTTTGATGTAGCTGATGGGAGAATTAATAGTCCATAGCAGTTTAGAAAATAAGAGTAGTAGCAGACTAAGATGCCTTTAATGGAAGAAATTAATTCTTCCCTTTATTGTGTATGAAGTGAAAAAAGTTAATAAAATATCAACTCTTACTATTCTTATTAGCTATCCAGCTTCTTGCACCAATAAATACATAGTTCAGCAAAATCAGAGAATCTGATGGCAAATTTGGATTCTTTTCCTATTTGGGATCAGTATTGTATAAATTTAAAACTGTAATTCTTGGACTTATGCTTTCAGTGGAAATGGAGTTAGAGAGACTCAATTTAACCTCTTGCCTGAGAAAATGATTTTCAACTTATTGGACATCAGGAAACAAAGAACAGTGATGCCTGGGAAATGTGAAACACACAAGGTGAGCCTGAAAATTGCCTCAATTTCCTGCCTGAAGAAAGTTTTGAGGCTGCAACATGGGGAGGAAGAATTCAAATAGAACCTGGTGGTCTCCTGAATTGGGAAGAGAAGGCTGTGTGTCCCTGGAGAGGACAAGGTGGCTTGAATAAGTATGGCAGAATACCAGAGAAAAGAGTGCCACATATAGACAGAACTGCATAGGTCCCTCTCAGAACTTCCGGTGTTTACTAGTCAGGACGTGCATGTGAGGAAATTATCTGAGGCGAGATGAAGAACAGCCTGAAAGTATTAAGAGTCAACAGTGCTTCCACTAGGGTTGAGAATAGTTCTTCTTCCACCAGAGTAAAAAATCCTCCTAAACCATGGGCATCAAGAAAAGTACACAAATGCCTTTTACCTCAGTAGTAGGGAAAATTAACACTAAAATAAAGGCTTCTCTGCTCCTCCCTAACCACACTTAAAAGCAAGACCTGTAAAAATCTCACTGTTTCTGAGTAACTTATCTTCTGTTCCAGAAAAAAAGATTAAGAGTATTTATAAAAATACAAAAATATTTAGCATCCAACAAGGTAAATTTCATAATGTTGGCTTATAATAATAACACATTACCAAATGTGATGGTTAATACTGAGTGTCAGCTTGACTGGATTGAAGGATGCAAAGTATATTGATCCTGGGTGTGTCTGTGAGGTGTTGCCAAAGGAGATTAACATTTGAATCAGTGGGCTGGGAAAGGCAGAGTCACCCTTAATATGGGTGAGCACAATCTAATCAGCTGTCAGCGTGGGTAGAATATAAAGCAGGCAGAAAAAAATGAAAAGGCTAGACTGGCTTAGCCTCCCAGCCTACATATTTCTCCCATGTGGGATGCTTCCTGCCCTTGAACATTGGACTCCGAGTTCTTCAGCTTTGGGACTTGGACTGGCTTCCTTGCTCGTTAGCTTGCAGATGGCCTATTGTGGGACCTTGTGATCATGTGAGTTAATACTTCATATATATATACACACACATATATATACACACATATATACATATATATTCACACACACACACACACACACACATATATATATATATATCTCCTATTAGTTCTGCCCCTCTAGAGAACCCTAATACACAAAGTGTCCACAAAGTGTCCCAAAGAAGCAGGAAAATATGATACATAATGAAGGAAAAAATCTATCAAACAAATCCAATCCCCAAATAATACACATAATAGAATTACTTGACAAGAATGTAACACAGTTATTTTCATTATAGTTGATATGTTTAGGAAGCTATGAAAGAGATGAGCATATTAAGTAGAGACATAGGAAAAATCTCTATATCAAACTTCCTGAAATGAAAACTACAATAATGGTGATAATAAATACACTGGGTGAGATTAACAGCACATTAGACACTGGAAAGAAAAATTTACAGATTTAGCAATAGAAACTCTTCAAAATAAAATACAGAGAGGAAAAGAATGAACAAAATGAAGATTACATCAAAGAATTGTGGGAAACTTTATGTAGCCTAATATATGTAAAATAGATTCTCCAAAGGAAAAAGGAATAAGGAAAAAAGATAAAATAACAAGTAAAAAAGTAAGGTGGTTAAAAATATGCCATACTAATAGTAATCAAAGCAAACCTGGGGCACCTATATTATGTTTGTTAGGCTAAGTGGATTTCAGAATAAATAATGTTACCAGAAATAAAGAGAGGTTTTAAATGACATAAAGAGATCAATTCATTAAGAATGCATAATCCCAAATATGTATGCATTTAATAGTAGCACCTAAAATACATCAAGCAAAAACTGAAGAACTAAAAGCACGCCAAGGAGAAATAGACAAATATATAATGTGTGTTGAATATTTAAATACCCATTCTGATATTGACAGACCAAGTAGACAGAAAACCAGTAAGGATACGGAAGACTTGACTAACACTCTCACCTAATTTGACCTAATTGACATATATAGAATGTTTCTTTGAACAAGACCAAACTGTCCATTTTTCTAAGTGCACATGGAACATTTAATAAGGGAAACCATATCCTGGACAATAAAATGAGTCTCAGAAGAATTTAAAAGTTTCAAGTCATAGAAAATATGTTCATTGAGCAAAATGGAATTAAGGTACAAGGCAATAATAATAAGAAATATCTCTGAGATATTTCTTTAAGACCTATACTTCTAAGATCTCTAATCTTAGAGATCATCTAAATAATTCATGGGACAAAAAAGAATTTAAAAGCAAAATTAAAAAGTATGTTGAAGAGAATGAAAATGAAAACACAGCATATTAAAATTTGTGTGATGTAGCTAAAGCAATATGTAGAGGGAAATGCATAGCACTGAAGTCCTATACTAGAAAAATTAGTGTCTCAGATTAACGACTTCAGCTTCTACTTTAAGATACTAAAAAAGAAGAGAAAATTAATTCCAAAGTAAGCAAAAGAAAGAACATAATACAGGTCAGAGAAGAAAACAATAAAATAGAAAACAGGAAAATAATACTGAATAACACGCTGATTTTCAAGAAGATAAATAAAATTGTGAAAACATCATTCTCCCTCCTCTACCATCTACCTTTGTGGGTTTTTAAAAATATTAGATTAGGGGACGTTTTGACTACTCTGCACAGTGCCCTATAAAATATGATAGTTTTCCATCTGGTTAGTAGAAATAGGCAATATTTTTAGCACGAGATGAGTGCCAGATACTGTTCCCTCTAATCCTGCTTGGGTGGTTCTTTTTCAAGTCTTTAATAGCTTCCTCTGCACTGTTCAGTATTATGTTGAATACTCAAGAAGCACCCTCTGCAGATTCCAGGGTTCTTTATCTCTGCAGCCCTCGCCTCTCCAGTATTCTGCCTGGTGAGCTCTAGCTGCCTTGCTTTTCCTGGACTTTTTACTTCCTCTCTTCACAGCTCAGATGCTCTGCCTCGGTTTCCTCTTCCTGTGCTATGGCCTGGAAACTCAAGGCACTAAGCCAGGGCAACCGTGGGCTCATCTTGTTTCCTGTCTCTCAGGGATCATTGTTCTTTGTTGTTGGATGTACAATGTTTTGAAGACTTTTGTTTTCAATGTCTTGAAGACTTTTGTTTTTGTTATTCTCTTTTTATTGTTTCAGTGAGGGTTAATGAAATATCTGTTATTCCATCTTGGCTGGAAAGACAACCTTAAATCTCTTTTGTTTTTAAATCTATGTCTGTCATATTATGTTGTGTCTTCTCTTTGTATTTCTCTTCTGTGGTTCCATCCGATTTGTTTGGCCCTTAAAAAATCATTTGAGTGTTTAATTGTCTCCTAAATTGAAATGGAATTTATACAACCTACGTATTTTCTTTTTGTGGTTGCACTAGCAGTGGCAGTTAGAAAGTGTTTGATCACTAAAGAATACTCATAGAACCTAGAATTATAATGATACAAACCTGTGGTTTTCTTCAGGAAAAGGATATTGTATAGCCACTTAGGAAAATTTAATACTCTAAGACAATTAATGAAGTGCTTTTCATATACAATATTGGTTTATAGCGATGTGATACCAAAATAAATGTTGAAATCAGTCAATGTAGTATTAAGAATGTGTTTAAAACACAAAACTATCACCGTGCTTTTCGAGTTTCACATTTCATGCTACTCTTCTTTAAATATTACATGTCACCTTGATTTGATCCAGAAATCACTTAAGGCAACTCATGATACATATAGTAAATTGAGATTGTCAATGCTCTCTAGACAAAGACAATGAGAAATTTACCTGTAACAGAACAAGTTGGAATTACTGTTTGTATCAACAAAGGCCATAGGAAACCGAGTCACCTCAGTAGAAGGGTTTTTGAAAAAACTTTTCTTGTTTGTTTTTTTTTTCACATAGAATTTGGGTTTGAGGTTAGTGATTTTCAGAAGAGTTAAGCAAGCAGGCTTTATTCTGGATTGGATACTCAGAGACTGGGGTTATTTCTATCTGGGTAAATCACATCTAGAAGGAGGGAAGACTAGACTGAGGTTGAAATCAGCCACTCATCTTAGCTAGAATGGGGTGTGTTTAGACAGTTTTGTGGTTTGAACAACATCAATAATTTTGCCTGTATTTGGACACAGTTTTGGAGTGGTCTTGTCTTTGGCTTAATCCATCATAGTCACACAGTGTCCTTGTCTGATATTGATGTTCTCTGAAACTACGTTACAGAGGAGAACATCAAGGCATAGCTCTAAGTGCCAGGCCAGCTCCTGGCTGTCAAGGGCAGCTTTTCTGTTTTCCAAGATAAATTAAAATGAAATCAGGTAAGGGAGATCAAGGAGAAGTAAGGAATAGAAAAATGTGTTAAAATCAAAATAATAAGTGTACAAAATATGTACCATCATATTAGTCAGGGTTGTCCAGAGAAACAGAACCAATATATACAGAATATAGAGGGTATATAGAGAATCTATATTGTTTTATGAAATTTCTCCAATATGGAGACAATCTAGTCCCAAATCATCAAGGTGGACTGGCAGGTTGAAGATCAGCCAATGTTGCTGTTCAAGTCCATCTTCTGACAGAATTCTCGCTTTCAGGGGAGGTCAGCATTTTGCGGTACTAAGGCCTCCACTGATTGGAGGATGCCTCCCCATTTTAAGGAAGGCAAGCTGTTTTACTCAAAGTCTCATTTAAATGCTAATCTTATCCAAAATACCCTCATAGAAATATCCAGAATGTTTGATCACATATCTGGGCACTGTGGCTCAAGTCAGTTGATACAAAGTTAACCTTCATAACCATGAAATGTTATACACTTACTAGAAAAGGAACATAAGCAGTTATGTGTCTGATAGGGTCTGAAAACTAGTAGCTCTGGAGAAGCACAATCCTTCCTGGTACTGAGACCAGCGATATCTCTCTTTTTTTTTTTCCCCTGGCTCTCATAAAATGGATAGACAAGTCACTTGGCTGTTGAACAAAGTATCAGGCTGTGTCCAAAGCAATACATCTCTGGGTATGCTGCTTTGGAAATGTGCGCTACTCTGTTCCTCTAACTTGTTACATTTAGTCAGCTCACAACATACTTTGAGGCTGAGGTTCTATAGGAGAGGTTGCTCTTGTCTGCAATACAGCTTGCATTATCAGACTTCGGAAGCTAATGATGAAAACCTTGGGGCTGCTCTCTCTGATCTTCTAAGCACAGGAGAATGTCTGCAGGATAAGACAAGTTTTGAAGTATAATTGGTTCATGAACAACGTGGGGATTGGGGCACTGCCCCTACTCCCCCCTACCCCCGCCCCCGCCACAGTCAAAAATCCACGTATAACTTTTGACTTCCCCAAAACTTAAACGACTAATAACCTCCTGTTGTCTGGAAGTCTTAATGATAACTTAAATAGTCAAAAAGTACGTATTTGTGTGTTACATGTATTATCGGCTATATTCTTACGATAACGTAAGCTAGAGAAAAGAAAATGTTATAAAGAAAATCATAAGGGAGAGAAAATACACTCATAGTGTTGTACTGTATTTATCCATATGGTAATTTGATAACCGTTTACAAGATGATTTGTCTGTCTGAAATGGTTGGTAACCGTAGCTGCAGACCTCAATCTAGGGTATATATCAAGCAGTCCAACTTTTTTTTTTTTTTGTAATGCCATAATTTTTATCTGCTCCTCAGAAGCACTTCCAGTGGCACTGCGTGCACTTTATATTCAACGTTTACAGTATTGTGCTCAACATGATGAAAAATACGTGAGAACAGTGAGAACTCGCTTTTCACTACCATGTGCAAGTTACTGGAGCTGGAAACCACTCAGATGGAGATGATTAGCATGATAGGGCATTTTAAGTGGCTACTCACAACACTTGAGCTCACTGCAATAGCAACAAAAGATGGTTATAAAATGATTACACTAGCACACTTACTTTTATACAGTTATGATTTAATACTACATCTTTACATTTGTTTACATTTACCTCAACTGCCAATGGTACCTTATATGGTCTGCGTCCGTGTGTGAGTTTTGATGTATTTAGCTTTTTGTAATAGACATATCTATTTTATTATAGTACATGATAAAATACAGTAGTATCATAGCATACAAAACTTTTTCTTAAATGTTTTTGACATTTCTAGGCCATGTGGTTCATCTGTGAGGTTTTTCAGATTGTCCCAAACCTTCACGAATTTTCCCAATATATTTACTGAAAAAAATCTGCAAGTAAGTGGACTTATGCAGTTGAAACCTGTGCTGTTCAAGGCTTAACTGTATGTTTTGTAATCCAGATTATGAGATTGTGAGCCAGATTAATAACATAATATTTAGATCAAATACATAGCTCAGAAACTCACTAAAAAATTTCTATATCTTGTAATATCCCTCAACTATTTGCAGGGAATAACTGTTCCAATAACAATTGAGAAGCATTTATGCTTAGTTGTGAGGTGAGAAGCAGTTTATGCCTAGGAACAGTATAATCTTAGATCTTCCAATAGGAGGTCATAAACTTTTTAAAAAGCTTTTTCCACATTCACCTTTACTTTTGTTTTGCATTTGTGGCTAAGTCTCTTGTTTCGTTCCCACATCGCCTTGTTTCTATTTTTCATTCCTTCAGCTACAATTCAAACTCCTTTTAGGCAGAAGTCCTGGCTTCTATTTATTTTGCAGTGGTGGCATGACCTGCAAAAGAGTTGCATAAATCGAGGGTGTGTGGCACTTAACAGATATTGTTGAATGTACAAAAGAAGGAAGGAAAGTGTGAATATATTGACACATGAATAAATACCAGGTAGGGAGAAAGAGAAGTTTGACTCACCCTAGTCCATCTTAAAAAGAAGAGAAAAAAAAAGGCTTTGCGAAGACTACATTTTGTGCTCCTATATCTCTGGTTAGTGTTTACAATGACAAAAGCAAGTTCCAGAGGAGCACTTGGCACTGTAACTTTTATCCAGTAACTGAATCGAGGTGATCAGACAGCACACTACAAGTATCAATTGATACATTTTATCTTTCCTTTTTCAATAGTCTGGTATTTCTGAGTTTCTTCTCTCTGGCCTTTTATTATGAGAAAGTAACAAGAATATTGAGCAAATAATTAGAAGAGTATTTCTATGTTCTGGATCAACCACTTATTACGTCTCTGACATTAGACAAGTCATTGTGGTTAAAAGATTTGGGTTCTTAATCTAAAAATGAGGAAAGTAATTCCCACTCTGCCTGTAATGCCATTATCAAGAGATGTGATGAATACGATGGGCATTTACAGGCCATAAAGCCTGAAGAAGTGATTGAAATTCTATTTGTGAGAGTCTCAGTTCTGCAGGAACAATGGCAATTTCTAATCTGTTTACCTTGTACCTGTGACTTTGTTTAAATGTGAGATTCTTGTGGTCCTCCTGAGACTATAAATGTCAGATGCACTAAAGGATGGAGGCAACTATCCAGATAATTTAGAACCAGAACACCGTGTGTGGCGTTTCCAGAGAGTGGGAGTGAATAATATTAGAGAGGCATCCAAGAGTAAGGCCATGTAGGATCTGGTAGGCCATGCTAAGGACTTTGAAATTTATCTTGAGTTCAATGGAAAGTCTTTGGGAGTATTGACGGCAGAGGGCAACATGATGGGATTTCTGTTTGAAAGGATAACTCTGGAGAATGTGCAGCTAGCCTCCAAAGATGGAGCCCAATGGCCCGTACTCTTCAGAAGTCATTTTTTGTGAAGTTCTCTCCCACCACCATGAAACTAGGCTGGCCTTTGACATACGTTAACCAATAAGTGTGACAGAAGAGATGTTGTCCTAGTTATAGATCTAGCATTTATGAGGACCGTCCACTTCTGCTTCTTCTTTCTTGAACCACTCACTTTGGGAGTCTTTAGCTACCATGGGAGAATCCTGGTTACTCTGCTGAAAAACCACATGGGGAGGACAGGCCCTGAGAGGACAGGCCCTGAGGCTCCACAAAGAGAGGGAGGTCCAGCTTTCTCCTTGTCCAGGTAACTCTCTACCTCCAACTGTGTTAAAGACACCAAGTGAAGCCAGCCAAATAATCAGTCAGTCAAGCCCAGTCAACACACAGAACTATGAACAACCATAAAATTGTTGCTTTCAAGTTACTGTGCTCTAATAAAGTTTGTCATTGCAATAGATAACCAGAATATGGATGTAGAAAGGCAAAAGAAGAAACAGAGAGATGACTTAAAGGCTTATTCAGTTTCCAGGTGAAAGATAATGACGACTGAGTTCTAGAGATAAGAAGAAGTTGAAGTTAGAGATGACACAGTTTGTTGAAGGATTGCTGGTGGGGTCTGGGATAAAGATGAGAATCAAAGGTTACTCTATATTTGTTGGCTGGAGAAATTAGGATCACAGTGCTACTACTTAGAGTTATCTTTTGCATATTGTCAACATAAAAAGAATTATATTGGCTGGGTGCAGTGGCTCATACCTGTAATCCCAGCACTTTGGGAGGCTGAGGTGGGCAGATTGCCTGAGGTCAGGAGTTTGTGACCATTCTGGCCAGCATGGTGAAACCCCATCTCTACTAAAAATACAAAAAAAAAAATAGTTGGGTATGGTGGCGTGGTGTGCACCTGTAATCCCAGCTACTCGGGAGGCTTAGGCAGGGGAATTGCTTGAACCAGGGAGGTGGAGGTTGCAGTGAGCGAGATCGCGCCACTGCACTCCAGCCTGGGCAACAGAGCAGGGTAGAGAAGGGCAAACAGAGGATTAGCCATATTAGATATTTGATAGATACCAGAGGGCATGTCAGAGCTGAGGTCTAGTTATTGGAGTCATTAATTTAATTTGTGGACAATATTAACACATGGTCCTGTATGAGATCACCTGGAGACAAACTGTAGTTAGAGAATAGACATACTGCAAGATGGAGCCCTGGAGTATGCCAATATTTAGAAGCCTGGAACATGTATAGCATCCAAAAAAAAGGGGGAGACTGAGAAGAAATGGTCAGTGAGAGCAAAAGATAATCAGAAAAGTATGTTGTCCCCAAATCCAAGTGAACAGGTGTTTGAAGGAAGAAAGTGTGAACAGTTGGGTTAAATAGTGCTGAGAGATCACATAAGAAGAGGGCTAACCATGGCTATTGCATATGACAATATGAATGTTGTTATTGACCAAAAACAAGACTAGCTTCAGTGGAGTGGTGGGGATAAAAGCTTGAACTGATGAGTTCAAGAGAGAGTGGGTGATTACAAATAATGGCAGCAATGAGGATAAAAATCATTTTATCTTATTTTTGCTATGAAAGGGAGCAAGAAATGTGTGCAAAACTGGTGGTATGGGGGTTGCAAGAGGACTTTTTAAAGGTGGGACTTATCACATGATTGCTATGTCATTAGAATGTTCTAGTGAACAGGGAGAACTTGATCCCAGGGGAGACGACCCAGGTAATCTCAGGAGCAAGTTTCTGAGTAGGTGAGCAAGGCTGGGATCCAGGGCATAGGAGGAGGAATTGACTTCATCTAGGAGAAAGGCTTTTCCTCCATAATATAGGAGAGTTGTGTTCTACATGAGCACAGATGCTTGATCTTGGTGGACTTGGTGGACTAGGAGGAGAAGGATGTCTTCCAAGAGCTTCTGTTTTTGCTGCTAGAAATTTGGAGAGGAGATGTTGGAGTATTGAGGAGAAAAAAATAGTCATCTGGATAGAGTGAATGGACTAGGCATTCAGAAGCATACCTGAAGTTCTGATTTTCTGTTTCTCCACTGAAGAGTGATTTCATCATGATCCCCTGTCCTGTTGCTACATGGTCTGCTATTTTGTCCAAAAGTCATGTTGAAATTGTTCTGAACTGATGTTGCCATAGAGCTCATGTACACAGGCTTAGTGAATTGCCCTAAATTTCATATCTGTTGGGGATTCAAGATTGGTGTGCTACTCTATGAGACATTGATCAGGACATGTTATTAGACTCTACATAGGCAGAATGCTGAAGGATCTTTGCCAGTTACTGTGAATATTTTAGCAGCATTACCATAGAAAGTATTGCAAAAACTATGATTCCGTTCTGGAAATAGAAAACGTGTTTGCTTGTTTATGTCTGCTGAGTGTTGAAGCCATTCAGTGGGACTCGGGGTGGTTCCTTGTGCCCCAGGTGACTATGAATTATTATCATGGTGTTATTCTCTCTTGCTGCTTCAGCATTCTTGATAACCTATTTTCATCCATCAAGAAGGGTTGGTTTTTTTCCCCTTGGTTATTTTTTTCCCTGGTTTATTCTATTTTATATTTATCAAAGAATAACCATAGAAACACAAGAAAGCCTTAAATTGCTGAATAGCATAAGTTTCGAATAGTGTTCAGAAAAACCTGGAGTATTATCTTTCTCTCTTCCCTAGGAACAATTTACAAACACACACACACACACACACACACACACACACACACACACACACACAGATGCCTCGTGAATCTAACAGACACTGATTTTTTAAAAGACAAAAATTCAATTATTCAAATGGTAAGTTTAAAAAACATTTCCAGTGGAACCTGTCTAAGCTTAAAAATACACTGGTTACTGTAGATTTTTTAAGAACTAGAAGTATCTAACGCTATGGAAGAAATTAGAGACAGTCTAGTGATAGAACCCCTGGATAAATAAGAGGGTGATATGATTTGCCTTTGCCAGTACCAAAAAGAAAAATGATGATGATCGGTTTTTGAGCCACAAGTTAGGTTAAACCAAGATTGTATGAAAACAAAGTCTTACTGGCTAGAACAATTAAATATTGATGTGTCATGAAACACATTGATACAAAGAATATAATTATAAAAGATAAGTTTTTAGCTGAGTGCGGTAGCTTGCACCTGTAATTCTAACGAATTGGGAGACTGAATGGAGAGGATCACTTGGGGCCAGTAGTTCATGACCAGCTTGGGCAACATAGTGAGATCCCCATCTCTAAAAAAATTAGCCAGGCATGGTGGCGCACACCTGTAGCCTCAGCTGCTTGGAAGGCTGTGGTGTGAGGACCACTGGAAATCAGGAATTTAAGGCTGCAGTGAGATATGATCACATTACTGCACTTCAACCTGGGTGACAGGGCTAGACCCTATCTTTAAAAAAGATAAAATTTCGGTGCTAGTTCAGAAATGCTCTGAGTGCTCTGAGGTTGAATAGAACCCTTTGGCCAATTTCAGAATGTCATTTTGTGCACTTCAGTATATTTGCAATTTTAGACCAAATGAAGGACTTTTCACTTGGGGATAAAAACTTCTGACTTTGAGTCACTGAATTTTCTAATGGAATAAGCAGTAGAAGCGTTCAGAAGTGATAATGGGCAGACGACTTAAACGTGTTCTTTAGCGTCCTCAGCTTCTCTAGGGAATAAATATTTCATTCTGTGGAATGAGAATCAGCTTTTGAAGTAAGAGTGATAGCACCAGAATTTTTTCAGCTCTGTGCCTCTAGAGACACTACCTAGTCTAAGTAATTGAACTTTTGAAAATGGGGCTAGTGAGTGTTCATAATGCTGAGGTTTAGACTCAGATGAACGCCTGACAGGAAATTATTTGGGCCTGTAATAAATGGGTGTGGTGGGGCATAGCAAATCCCAATTTTTCTGAGGATTCTTGGCTAAGAGAACTGAGAGAGTGTACGTTCTAGCCCCTGTCCCTAAAGCCCGGAAGGTACCTAAGGATGCTTGCCACACAGAATATAAGAGGGATAATTCAAGCTTGCAATATAAACACTGAGGATTAGAACAGTAACTACAGCTGGATTAAGCAATGTTAAAGACCTTTGGTTTTCATTCTTATCTGCAAAGTGAAGCCACATGATATCAACTTGCATTTTAATTGTCTTAGCATGTTTGATCTTTCTTCTAATTGAAATATAAAACGATGTAATATTGGGTATCTTTCTGACCGACTGATCCTAGGGATAAAGGAGGGACTCTGGCACTTTACTAATAGTCAAGATTTCTTTGTGTTAGGATGCACATTCCAGAACGCTTTGAGCTTGGAAGCAGAGCAGGAAGAAGGCTGTTAGAATAAATAACTGCTAGTAAAGGGTCAAAGCAGTGCTTATAATAAGGGGAAAGTATTTTTTCTCTTTTGTATACATATATGTGTTTTATTAAGAAGATATGGTGAGTCTGGTTCTAATTCCATTCTGTCTGCAACAGGAAATAAATGAAAATCTACAATTTTAAAAACTAAAATGATTTAATTTATACAGAACCAAAAAGGCTGCAGTTACTAAATAGTGGTCCCAGCAATTATAATACCCCTTACTTGAGGGGTTTAGATAAGCAATATCTAGAAGACAGAGTCACTAACGTAATTCTAATCTTAAGGTCCATGGGAAATATTTTATAGAGAAAAATCCAACAATAATAGCAAACTTACTTCTAGAAAAAATGCCATTTTTAGATGATTCAATAAGTCCAGCTCCTCAAATGCTCCCTTCTTTCCCATAAATAGTTATATGAAGGGTAAATAATTAAACTTAAAGCACAAATACAGCAGCAGTGGGCCTATAGGCAGCTGGGTTCAAGTAAGGTCTTGGGCTTTCTTGGGGTCTAGGCAGAGAGAACTGTGCAGAGCTTTTGCTGCTTTTCTTGGAGTTCTTGGATGAATTCTGGGAACCAGCAGACTGGGAAGATCTTCCCATCCACTGAGTGTGTTGAGTCTCCCTGATCATCGAGAGAGTAGGGAGGAACTGAGGTGGACTAAGTCATTTCTGTCCTTGACGGTGGTAGAGTTGAAGATTTGGAGGAGAAGGATTCTTCCAGGTGCAGCAGCAGGAAGCATGCCCAGTTCTATACCACAGGCCCATCGAGATAGAAGGGATGAATAGTAAAAGTATGTTATTCTCCTTACCTTTGGTTGCTAATGGTCAAAATAGGTTTTAAAACTGATAAATCAAGTAATATCACTGAAAAAGTATGTTCCTCAAAAACTGGATGATAGAGAAATAAGGCAGGAAAAGGAACAAAGGGGAACAATATTAATTCTGTTATGATCATATAATGTATTAAGTCAAATACTGTAGAAAATGAAAATAATTAAGATATTAGATGTATAGATATAAAAGTAACCACTGGAACAAAATATTAATTATATACATTATTTGAAAAAATCATACTAAAAACAAAATAAAACAAATAAAGCAGAAGAAGACATAGTGAAAAAACATAAAATTTAAAGTATAGTAGAATATGTGATGGCAGAGATAAGACCAAGATAATGTCCTGATAAATATAAATGAGCTAATGAACTCACAAAAGGAAAAGTTTCTGATCGAATCACAAAGCAAAACACAAATAATAATTGCTTCATAAGATGCATCTTTAAAAAATAATTTAGACATGCTGAAACTAAAAGGATAGAAAAAGATGTAACAGGAAAATACAAATAGACCAGGTAGGGTGGCTCATGATAGCAATCCCAGCACTTCGGGAGGCGGAGGCAGGAGGATTGCTTGAACCCAGGAGTTTGAGACCAGCCTGGGCAATATAGCAAGATCTCATCTCTACAAAAATAAAAAATTAGCTGGGCATTGTGATGCATACCTGTAGTTCTAGCTACTTGAGAGGCTGAGATGGGAGAATCACTTGAGCCCAGAAGTTTGAGGCTGCAGTGAGCTATGATCACACCACTGCACTCCAGCCTGATTGACAGAGTAAGACCCTAACTCTAAATAAATAAATAAATAAATAAATAAATAAAGGAAAAAGAAAGGAGTTATCTTAACTTCATACTAGAGTGAAATAAAATAAAAGTAGAAAGTGTAATAATCTATAAATATCTGTGCACCAAATAATATAGTATCAGTATTCATTAGGCAAAGACTATGAGAAATACAGATGAAAAACGCATTGAGGATAGTCTTTAGTCCACTCTTATCCAATCATGTAAGATCAAGCAAACAAAATTTAAGCAAGACTACAAAAGGTATAAATAACCTGACTAATGATATGGGTTCCATATATTCAGAAAATAGATGTTATGTCCTTTTCAAGTGCTCATGGAGCTATAAATAAAAATTGACCACATATTAACACAACCTCAGTAAACTTCATAAATTAAAAAAAAGACTTATTTTCTGATCAAAATTAAATATTAATGAATTTATGAGATTATTGGAGAATAAGGTAACATCTATTACAAGAAAATAAAACTATAAAAAAAGCAGATAAAAAGCTTTCTTAAAAACTATTTGGTAAAAGAGAAAATCTATAGCAAAATAGTAAAATATCTGGAAAACAAAAATAATGGTAAAACTATATATCTGAACCTTTGGCATATGGATGGCATGAAATAACTCTGTCTAAATAATCAAGAAACAAAAAGAAAAAATTAAACACTCAACACAAGAAGTTAGAAAAACTAAAATAAACTTACAAGAAACAGAAGGAAAAAAAGTAAATAAAAATTATAATAATGAATTAGAAACTGAAAACCATTAGAAATAATGAATAAATCTCACATTAGGTCTTTTTTGGGGGGAAAAAAAAACCAGACCATAAAATTGTTAAAACTGTTAGCAAAACCAGTCAAGGAATAAAGATGGGAGTATGCCAATAAACCATAAAAAATGATAATGGGGAAATAATAATAATTGAAAGAGGCAACAGAGATGGCTGTATCCAAATTATGCTATTTAATTTCATGAAATATATTTTCTATAAGAATGTGAATGGTCTAAATTGCCCCCAGAAGAAATAAAACAATAGCACTAAATGTTGTTTTTTTCCATGCCTGGCACTGTTCTGAGAGCTTACAGACCTTAACTCTTTTATTCTTTGCAACAAACTTATGAGGTATTCTTATTCTTATTATTTTAATTATTGCCATTTTTCAAATGAAGAAATAGAGGCACAGAAGAAGTGATCTGCCTAGGGATACACAGCTAGTAAGTGATGGAATAAAGAGTCTAACCATGGTTGCCTGGCACCAGCTTTGATGCTTTCAGCCAGTTTACTACATTGACTGTAAGAAAACCTAAGTAAGCCAAATGCCACAGAAGAAATAGGAGTTACTGTCAAAGTGTTACTTCCTGAAAAAGAAATCAGACTAGAGAGTGGCAAAGAAAATTCTACTCTGCTTTGATGTAATCTAATCAATGCTATTTGATCAGTTCTAAATGAGAGAAACAAAAAAACTCCCAGTTTTTCTCTCTCTCCTTCCTTCCTTCCTTCCTTCCTTCCTTCCTTCCTTCCTTCCTTCCTTCCCTCCCTCCCTCCTTCCTTCCTTCTTTCTGAGGGAGACTTGATCTGTCACCCAGGCTGAAGTACAACAGTGCAATCTCTGCTCACTGCAACCTCCACCTCCTGGGTTCAGGTGATTCTCCTGCCTCAGCCTCCCAAGTAGCTGGGATTACAGGTGCCCACCACCATGTCTGGCTAATTTTCGTATTTTTAGTAGAGATGGGGTTTCACCATATTAGCCAGGCTGGTCTCGAACTCCTGACCTTAGGTGATCCACCTGCCTCAGCCTCCCACCAGTTTCTTTTATGAAGCAAACATAACCTTGATATTAATGCCCCAAAATATAGCACTTAAAATGTCAACGAGCCAAGCGTGCATGTGAATAATAATAAAAGCATTCCAAGTAAACAAAATTCTAGCAAATGATTAACAACTTCACAGCATAATAGATTGCATTTTATTCTGGTTATATAACAAAGATTCAGCACTAGGAAACGTAGTAATTTATCAACTAATCCGTAAAAATGTAATCATTTTACATATACATAGATACTGAAATTAAAGTTGATAAAAGTTAATATTTGTGATTAGAAAACATTGTGGTTAAATAGTAATGTATTGAAGCAGGAAGCAGAATTGCAAACTGATAGTCTATATGCAATGATTATTAGAGTGGTACTCCAAGTGGTGTTTTCCTCATATTGTAAAGAAGCTAGAAAAATTAAGTTAAATATTGAGAAATTAAAAGAATAAACAAAATGTGATTCCAAATACACTTATGAGAATGGCTGTGATTAAAAAGACCAAACATAAAAATATTGGCAGGAATGTAGAGCAATGAAACTGTCATATATTGCTCTTGTGGGTGTAAACTGGGACAGTCACTTTGAAAACCAGTTTTGTAATATCTTCTAACACTAGATGTTTACATAGTCCTTCACACAGAAATGTTATGTATCCTTATAAATATTTATAGAAATATATCGGAGAGAGAAATGAGTATATGTGTCCACCTAAAGACGTATGCCCAAAATATGTTTATAAAATAATTTGTACAATAAGTAACAGCTTATTCATAATACCCCCAAACTGGAAACAATGCAAATGCCCATCAACAGTAGAATGGATAGATACATCGATGCAGCATATTTGCTTAACGGAGAACTCCACAGCTACAAAATACAACCGCTACCTACAACAACATTGATGAATCTTACTGTCATGAGTGAATAAAACCAGATGCAAAATACTATGATTCCATGTGTATGAAGGCAAAAAATAAAACATTGATGTGTGGTTGTAGAATAGGTGCTATGGGGGATCAGAAGGAGTAGGTTTTGACTTGGAAGGCATAAAGGAACTTTCTAGGCTGCTAGAAATTTCTCTGTATGGTCATTACAAGGGTTTACACATAGATAAACACTCATCAAACTGTACACTAAATATCCGTGTTTCTAATGCATCTCAGACTTCAATAAAATATTACAAAATAAAAGGAACATAAAGTAAATTCTATAAAGACAAAATTTGAGAGTTTTGAATATAACACAAAGATTTCTCTTACACAAATAACGTCATGGACAGAATTAAGAGGCAGGTTATAGATGGAGATGATTCTGTCACAATATATAGCTAAAAAGGACTAAAATCTTGAATATATAAGGAATTTCTTTAATTTAGGAAAAATAAGACAGGAATGCCACTAGTTAGCCCAGAAAAGATGTAATTAGGCAGTCCACAAAAAGGAACATTGATACCTGATTATTCAATCTCATTAGTGAGGAAAATTTTCAAACTAACAAAATTAAGGCAGAAATAAAAGAATATCTGAAATAAATGAAAACAGAAACACAATATACTAAAATTTCTAGAACGCAGCAAAAGCAGTGTTAAGAGAAAAGTTTATCGTGCTAACCATCTACTTCAAAAAGTTAGAAAGCTCTCAAATTAATGATCTAACCATCACACCCAGAGAAAACTAACCCCAAAGGTAGCAGATGAAAAAAAATAACTAAAATGAGAGCAGAACTGAATAAAATTGAGACCCAAAAATATATATTTAAAAATAGACAAAACCTAAAGTTGATTATTTTAAAGGATAAATGATACTGATAGACTACTAGCTGTATTAACAAAGCACAAAAGAGAGACGATTTAAATAAGTTTAATCCACAAATGAGCTCACAGAAATACAAAAGAAAGATTCTCAGAGACTACTATGAACATCTCTATGCACACAAATTAGAAAATCTAGAGGAAATTGATAAATTCTTGAAAAAAAAAACCCTCCCAAGATGGAATCAGGAATAAATTAAAACCCTGAACAGACCAATATTGAGTTCCAAAATGGATTCAGTAAAAAGCAAAAACTAACCCCCAAAAGCCCCTGACCAGCTGAATTAACTCCAAAGTCTACCAGAAGTGCAAAGAAGAGCTGGTACCAATTCACCTTGAAATATTCCACACAATTGAAGAGGAGGTACTCCTCTTTAACTCATTCTACAAGGCCAGCATCAACCTGATACCAAAACTTGGTAAGAGATACAATGAAAAAAAGAAAACCACATGCCAATATCCCTGATGAACACAGATGCAAAAATTCTCAGTAAAATACTAGCAAACCAAATCCAGCAGCACATCAATTATGATTCATCACTATCAAGTAGGCTTTATTCCTGGGAAGCAAAGTTGGTTCAACATTGCACAAATTAATAAATGTGATTCATCACATAAACAGAATTAAAAACAAAAACCATATGATCATCTCAATAGACACAGGAAAAACCTTCAATAAAATCCAACATCCCTTTATGATAAAAAACCCTTGAGAAACTAGCATTGAAGAAACATACCTGAAAATAATAACAGCCATCTAGGACAAACCTGCAGCCAACATTGTACTGAATGGGAAAAAGCTGAAAGCATTCCCCTTGAGAACTAGAACAAGACAATAATGTGCAATCTCACCAATTCTATTCCACATGGTACTGGAAATCCTAGCCAGAGCAATCAGGCAAAAAAAAAAAAAATAAAAATAAAATAAATAAATAAATAAATAAATAAAAGTAACCCAAATAGGAAAAGAAGCCAAACAAGATCTCTTTGCTGATAATATGATTCCATACCTAGAAAACCCTAAAGACTCCACCAAAAAGGTTCTTGGAACTGACAAAAGACTTCAGTAAAGTTTCAAGATACAAAAATCAATGTCCAAAAATAAGTATTATTTCTATACAACAATAATATTCAAAGCTGAAAGCCAAATCAAGAATGCGATCCTATTCACAACAGTCACACACAAAAATAGAAAATACTTAGAAATACATCTAAACAAGGAGGTGAAAAGTTTTTATGAGAACTACCAAACATTACTGAAATAAATCAGAGATGACACAAAAAATGAAAAAATAATCTATGATCATGGATTGAAAGAACCAATATCATTAAAATGGCCATAGTGCCCAAAGCAATCTACAGAATTAAAGCTATTCCTATCAAATTACCAACATTATTTTTCACAGAACCAGAAAAAAAACTACTCTAAAATTCATATGGAACCAAAAAAGGATCTGAATAGCTGAAGCAGTCTGAAGCAAACAGAACAAAACTAGAGGCATCTCATTGCTCAACTTTAAATTGTACTATAAGGCTACAGTAACAAAAACACATGGGACTGGAACAAAAAAAAGGAACACAGACCAATGGAACAGAATAGAGAACCCATAAATAAAGCCACACACCTAATGCAGCCATCTGATCTTTGACAAAGTTGACAAAAATAAGCAAGGGGAAATGACTCCCTACTCAGTAAATGGTGCTGGGATAACTGGCTAATTATATTCAGAACAATGAAACTGGACCTCTGCCTTTCACTGTATACAAAAATTAACTCAAGATAGATTGAAGATTTAAATGTAATGCTTCAAACTATAAAAATCCTAGAAGAAAACATACAAAATAACATTTGGGACTTTGGCCTTGGGAAATAATTTATGATGAAGTCCTCAACTGCAACAAAAAAATTGACCAAATAAAACTAATGAGCTTTCTGCACAACAAAAAACTATCAACAGAGTAAACAAACCACCTACAGAATGGCAGAAAATATTCACAAACTATGCAACTGACAAAGGTCTAATATCCAAGATCTATAAGGAACTTAAACAATCCAACAAGCAAAAAACAACCCCATTAAAAAGTGGACAAAAGACATGAACAGACACTTTTTTTTCTTTTTTTTGAAATGAAATCTCACTTTGTTACCCAGGCTGGAGTGCAGTGGCGCAATCTCGGCTCACTGCAAGCTCCGCCTCCCAGGTTCACGCCATTCTCCTGCCTCAGTCTCCTGAATAGCTTGGACTACAGCGGCCCGCCACTACGCCTGGCTAATTTTTTGTATTTTTCAGTAGAGACGGGGTTTCACTGTGTTAGCCAGGATGGTCTTGATCTCCTGACCTCATGATCCCCCGACCTTGGCCTCCCAGAGTGCTGGGATTACAGGCGTGATTCACTGTACCCGGCCAGACACTTCTTAAAAGAATAAATACAAGTGCGTGATAAACATATGAAAAAAAAATGCTCCACATCATGAATCATCAGAGAAATGCGAATCAAAACCACAATAAAATGCCATCTCACACCAGTCAAAAATGTGTATTATTAGAAAGTCAAAAAATAACAGATGCTGGCAAGGCTACAAAGAAAGGGTAACACGTATATTGTTGGTGGGAATGTAAATTAGTTAAGCCACTGTGGAAAAGAGTTTGGAGATCTTTCAAAGAACTTAAAACAACTACTATGTGACTCAGCAATCCCATTACTGGATATATATCCAAAAGAAAAATCATTCCACCAAAAAGTCGCATGCACTCATATGTTCATTGCAGCACTGTTCACAACAGCAAAGACGTGGAATCAACCTAGGTGCCCATCAATGGTGGGCTGAATAAAGAAAATGTGGTACATATACATCTTAGAATACTACACAACCATGAAAATGAATGACATTATATCCTTTGCAGCATCATGGATAGAGCTGGAGGCCATTATCCTAAGCAAATTGATGCAGGAACAGAAAACCAAATAACACATGACCTCACTTACAAGTGGGAGCTAAACGTCCGATACTCATGGATATAAAGATGGCAACAATAGAGACACTGGGGGCTACTAGAGAGGAGGGAGGGTGCAAAGGCTGAAAAACTGTTGGGTACCATACTCCCTACCCAGGTGATGGGATTATTCACTCCCAAATCAGCATCAAACAATATACCTGTATAAGAAACCTGTACATGTACCCCCTTAATCTAAAATAAAAGTTGAAAGAATAAAAAAAGAAAAAAGAAAAAAATTTTAAATAATGTTAAATGTAACCATCAAAATTAATCTGCACAGACAATTTGTAGTGAATTTGTGTATGTGTACACATTGTGACTCTTGAGAAAAATCATTCTAAATATACACAAAGAGATCGTCCGGCATTGTTAGTCAAATCAAAGAGTGGGAAACAATGTAAATGTCTGTATATAGGGACTTGATAGGTACAATGTGGTATTACACATGATGGAATGCTATGCAGCAGTGAAAAGGAAACTACTACATCTACAGCGGACAGCCTGGACAACTCGCAGTATTCTGAATGAATATTGTGAAGAAACATGAAGAGATGAAAAGCCCAAAGCCATCATGTAAATTGTATTCACATAGTTTATGGTGACATAATGGATTGGGGTGAAGATGAGGTGATATTAGAGATGATACAAAGGGATATAAGGAAGGAAAATAAAAGGTGAAAATAAACTTAAAACAGAATGCCAGAAGCATAAATTATACTATGTCATAAACTGTGGTCGATTGCATCAATTCTAGGCACTTGGACCCTAAAAGAATCAGATAATCTCCCAGATAACACAAGAAAATTACAAAACTATTTTTCATTTCCCTTAAATTGCAATTTATAAAGCTAAATCACATAAAAATAAACAAACTGGAGAAAGCAAGAACTAAATCAGAGTAACATCATTTATAACATACCCTTTTTGCAGGATCTTGATGAGCTCAATCTTTATCTTGTCTTATTTTTTGAGTATTCGATTGAAATCAAATATGATTACATCTGCTTCAATTTGGAAGATGCCATGATTTTTTGATTTCTAAAGGTCTGTCAGAAAAATTGACAGATTTATTTTTTATCCATCTAAAACTTCTAGTTTTGCTGCTATAGTGTAATTATATAGCTTATGAAAATATACAGCAATACTTTTTTACCTATAGAGTTTTATATAATCATATTAACTAGTCAAATCTTGTATGAAACCTAATAAAGAATATTCTTGACTAATTATACTCAGAATGGCTTATTATTTCCTTAGTGTAGATATGACTTTTTTATTGTTACTGCAGCTCTAATTTAATGAATAATCAATTTTGGCAACTAAAATTCTGCTTGTTTTACCCTGAAAAAAACTACCAACACAATTTTATTGGTATTATTAGCACCATGTCAGATCCCTGGAAAATTTAAAAATACTGTACAAACTACAACTATAATCACAATCTCCATATCATTATAACATACTAAACTTGTAGACAAACTAGTTCTCCTTAATTCATTTTGTTAAATAAGAGCAAAAGTCATGATGAGTTGCAAAAGGCCATGATTTTTATGTAGCGCAAATCTGCAAATGGTTACAATCCATAGATCAACAGGTCACACACTGGAAGTAGTTAATATTAATGCAACATATCTGTGCTTTTTACTTGTGCCATTTTTTTGGTTTCATTTTGAGCAAATCAAAGAAAGTCTGTAGAATGTGGTGGCTGTAGCATCAGCTTCAGAGCCACATTCAAATAGTCACTCCCCACTTAACAATCTGGGTCACAGTGCATCACATGTTTGATCTTTCTGTGTCCCAGCTTCCTCCTGTGTTAAATTGGGGAATTGTCCTTACAATCTATTAGGGTTCACTTAACTGGTGTCCAGAATATTGTGAAAAGAGTCGGAGAATCCAGCAAAATGGAGCTTAGCCAAACAAATCTCACACCAGATGCCTCTGCCTTAGCACAAACCTTCCCACAGAGCTCCTCAGAGCAGGCAGGGCTGTGATACACTCAAAATCTCTGCAGTTGGCAAGCAAAATGAGCAACATCTGGCACTAATTACCTCACTGTCACACACTGGTCAGCAGTGAACCGCCCTGATGACTTTTTTAGTGACCAGCTGCAGAGCATATTGCTTTCCATCAGGGTCAAGAATTCTACGTTGCTGCTGGGCACAGTGGATGTTTCAGGTGCCCAAAGGTTGGCTCACAGTCACAGGTGTGGTCTATTAAGGTGGGCAGGGACTCTTGGCAGGTGCAACAGCCTTGATCCCTGTATGTATGTCCTCACATATATTAGCTTGTCCTTTCATGGTGAATACACTCCTTTTTATATTTATGTTAGCTTCAGGATATTGCCCTAACAATGCATGCGTATCCTGCAAATTAGATCTTCATCAATAATTTTAAATAGTTGAATTGACAACGTTGAATTAGATTCAAAATCCATTCCCATTTTCAGAAGCAATTTTAACATTAATTTGTCAACGAAATAAAAAGAAGAGCTGTTCAAATCTTGAAATATGATTTCAACTGTGGTATTTTTTTTTTCTGCAAGCTTATTATGAACAAAGTTTTATTGATGATCACATGAAGAACTTTAAAATATCATCATTTAAACCTTGACCAGGAACTGCATCTTACCATTTCAAGCACAAGATTCAGATATTAAAAAGACATGTTCAGGTCGGGTACAGTGGCTCATGCCTGTAATCCCAGCACTTTGGGAGGCCGAGGTGGGTGGATCATTTGAGGTCAGGAGTTCGACACCAGCCTGGCCAACATGGTGAAACCCCACCTCTACTAAAAATACAAAAATTAGCCAGCCGTGGCGGCGGGCACCTGTAGTCTCAGCTACCCGGGAGACTGAGGCAGGAGAATTGTTTGAACCCAGGAGACGGAGGTTGCAGTGAGCCAAGACTGCACCACTGCACTCCAGCCTGGGCAACAGAGTGAGACTCCATCTCAAAAAACAAGGAGACATGTTCAGAGAAACAAATTTAAATTTCTCATTTAAATTTTGAAAAGCTGAGATCTGAATGTTTTATAGACATTAATTATATACTATATGACCAAACATTTTTCTAATAATTAAGCAATATAAAGAAAGTGCAATGAAAATTTTTTGTTTGCCAAACACCAAGTGGATATCTCTACCATGACCCAATCCCACATGTATTTCCTCCATTTTTCCATAGAAATATTATTTTTCTTGTGTGCCATGCCTCAATAATTGGGGGAAGTATTTAACCAACATATGGTATAAACCAAAACTGGAATGCACTGCAAACATTAGAACAGAAATGTAGATGTATATTACTAATAAGGGAAAATGTCCAAGCATAGCAGATGCTACTAGTTCTTACCAATATTGGGTTCTTCTTTTCTTCCTGGGCACTTGGGAAGCTGCATGTCTCATCATTCTCACAGTTGGGCATTAACAATTATCTAGTTCTGGATAATATTAGGTGAGAAGACATGACATGGATCACTTTCGGTGTGAGATTTTCCAGTTTTCTGTTTTTCTCTGCCTTGCAACTAACAACATTCCAGATGGTGGAGCATCAGTCACTCTGGATCCCTGAGTGAGAGACTATATGGACAAAGGTGCTGTCATCAAGCCCAGTGATCTGCAGCACATCTAAACATTTACGTGTAAATCCACTGATAGAGGTTATTTGTGCTCTCAGCATAAACCTAGTATATCCTGACAAACTCATCAAGATATTAAATAAAAAATTGTAAAATACATTGGGGCTTATATCTAGACTAAATTAAGAATTGTTAAAAGATAATAGAAAAAACAGATGATCTGGCAAAATTATGGGCAAGTATCCTGAACACAAAAGAAGATACACAAATGCTCAATAAATGTATAGAAAGGGGCTTAACTTTAGTAATGAGAGAAATGCAAATAAAAACATAACAAAAGACCACACATATACCATAATGACTACATGAGACAAATGCAATCCCACGTGCTAGCAAGGTTACGAAGCAAGGGAAACTCTGGCAGAAATGTAAACTGGACCAACCCTTTTGCGAAACTGTTTTGCATTATTTACTAAATTGGAATCTATTTAGTTCAATAGCTGAGCCTATGACTCAGCTATTCCATTGCTAAGAATCAACCACATATCAATGAAAAAGATCCAACACCTGAAAATAAAAGTAGAATAAATAAAGAGTGGTGTGTTCATATACTAGTACATTTATTATTCATCAATAAAGGCAAACAAACTATAGCAAGACAAAATTACATAGATAAATTGCATAATATAACATTGACTAAAAAAGCCATAAGTAGAAAAAGACGTATTGTATTTTTCCTTTTCATGAATTTCAAAACTTACAAAACTGTCCATTCTGTCGGAAGTCAGAATCATGTTACCATTGATGAAGAGAGAAGTAGTGATTGTGCAGTTGTGTGAGGCACTTCCTCGTCCTTCAATATTACTATCCTTCCTTGAGTGGTGGTTACCAGGGTGTTCATTCTGTTATAATTTACTGTGGGGAATATTTGTTCTGCAGATGTTTTCTGTGTGTTTGCTATTCTTAAAGAGCTAGGAATGTTACTAATGCAAAAACTCCTTCTGATAAATACGTGAGTAGGCAAAGAATATAGTGTGACAGTATGTATTTCAAGTGAATTATACTGTGTGGTAAAATTATAGATGGTTTTATATTATTCTTCATATTTTTAATTTTATATATTTTATTATACCTTTTTAAATTTGACAGGAAGTGAAGCTGTTGTAAATAATATAAATACCTCAACCTTATGGCAGGCTACAAAATTTCCTTCATAGTTTTCTTCAACTTAAATCTCCTTTCACTAACTCTTATTTTTCAGAGGCATTGCATTTAATATAACATTTAAAAATGTATCTTTGCATTTCTGTTTGATTCAATTTTACTACTGTTTTAGCAGTAAAAATCTTACTGCATGATCAGTAATTTATTTCAACTTTATTTAAAGAATTAGTAGGCTTGGCTGGAAACTGAGCCATCATTTTTATGTGTCTATTAGACAATACATTCTGAGTTATGAAGAGTAATAAAAACAAACTTTTAGAACTTAAAACTCCTTTGGTAAGTTGAACTCTTTGCTTTTAAGAAATTGTTTATGCGACTATCTCCCATAGTTTGTGCCAGAGGAAGCAAATCTTCAAGTGTATATAAATATTGTACATTTTATTTCACCCTCTTAGTTTGGCTGTGTCTGGTGGTTTTTGTTGTCTTAGGACACATTTTGTCATAAGAAGGTTATAGCTGAAGTAGTAGTTTTCAAAATATGTTTTATGAAGATTATTTCTGAGAGATGTTACACAAGCGCACACACACACATTCACATACCCCTCGTTTTCAGAAGTATTGGGGAAGTGATGTACTCTCTAGCTTCCCTTGGAGATTGACAGGTCTCTCATTAGAATACGTAGGACTGTAAATAGCCCTGCAAACAAATGAGCCTTCTTTATTGAACTTAAAACATTCTTCCCCATATTTATTTAAAACAGAACATTTTCCCCACTGACCACAGCTTTCAATATTCCCAGTTCATGAAATCCTGGCTTACATCTAAGGCATATTCGGTACAGTCATCTGTGATCATCAAGCATGATGCCCCATTTCTTCTCTGCCTAAAACACATTTGAGTAATCTTTGCCAGAAATCTGAAAAATGAGGATTCTCATCTTTCTCCTCTCCTTCCCTAAAATGCCTTTTGTTTTATGCAGTTTTAACCACAGTGGTAAAGCCCGTATGTGTTCTGGGGAACACTGTTAAACTGGCTTTGTCCTCCATAGTGTGCCCCCACGCCCCTGTTTCTGTGCCACTTCTGGAGACCTGCATCTCCCCTGCTGCCAACAGGGCCCAGCACCTCCCTGCAGCCTCACCCCTGGTGACCAGCACACCCCTCCAGAGCCCATCCAGCCTTTTTCCTGTGGGATCTATTACTTAAAAGGGGCCTTTCATCCTCTCATCTACTCTATTAAAACTTCCATTTTCTGGATATGGTTGTTTAGAGAAAATCATTTTCACAATTTCACATAGTGAGAGAGAGCATAGCCTAATGCATTTTTCCCCCTAGAATGGTAGCTTCTTTCTTTCTTTCTCTTTCTTTCTTTCTCTCTCTCTCTCTCTTTCTTTCTTTCTTTCTTTCTTTCTTTCTTTCTTTCTTTCTCTCTTTCTCTCTTTCTCTCTTTCTCTCTCTCTCTCTTTGCAAAGACTGAGATTTCTAAGTTTAGAATTAGAGCTAGAAAGATAATCAAGTACAGTTTATCAGGAAAGAACCTGGGGAGATATGTTTCAGAATCCATGTATCAGACCATAGAGGAGTGACAAGTTCCAACCTCAGTACTGGGTTCACTTGGCTTCTAATGGCATTGGTTTGGACAACAGGACCCACCTGTAGTAGGTATATTTCCACTTATACTTACACTGCTTAGAACAGGAATTGGAAACTATGGCCCAAAGGCTGTTTTGGGCCAGCCCATGAACTGATAATGGTTTTAACATTTTTCAACAGTGGAGAAAAATATCAAAAGAAGAGCAATATTTTATAAAACATGAAAAGTATATAAAATTTATATTTCAGTGTCCACAAATAAAGTTTTATTAGAACATAGCTAATGGTCATTTGTTTTCACATTGCCTGAAGCTGCGTTTGCATTACAGCAGCAGAGTCTGTAGTTATGACAGAGACGTATGGCCTGCCAAGCCTAAAATATTTACAACCTGGCCCTTTACACAAAAGTTTGCATGCTCTAACCTAGAAGAGAGAAAAACATCTAAATGGAGCTGCTGCAGGACCACCTCACCTCGCCACTTTCTGATCTAGAATAACACTGTGTACCTTCTATCCTCACACTAATGCCAACGTGTAGGTCCCTCAGGGAACAGTTTTTGTTTTTTTCTTTTTTCCATTTGCTTCTTGAGGTCTTACACTTTTTATTTTATAAATTTGCCAATGTAACACTTGCTTTTCACGACAAATTAGAGTTAAGAGATGGTTTTAGAAAAAAAGTAAAACCTTTTTTACAAACCCGTGAAATTCCTCCACCATACGTAAGCAGCATTAGCAATTTGATATACATTATTCCACAAGGTGCTCTATGCTTAATCAAACAGAAACGAGCATGTACAGTGTAGAATAATTCACTCCTTGAAAGTAGAGCTAATCTGGAGAGCAAAAAGGCAAACTTGGATAAAAAGTTATGGACATATAACTTATAACATATAACATATATACATACTTATATAACATATAACACATATACACACAGACACACAAACAACACTCCACACTTTATAAAAAGATTTATAACTAATGTATAGTTATTAAAACACACATGTATACACACACAAAACCAACACTCCACACTTATAGTAAAGCGCAGTCACTGATCGATTTTTTATAACCCATTGTTTTTAGTTGTTCCTAATAGTTTAGGATGAACCATGATTATGTAGCCATTCACTTTGGGATATGCATCCATTTTTCTTTCTTCCTTCTAATCTAACCGTGATAAACACATTACACATAAATCCTTACATACTGGAGATTTGATTTCTTTAAGATAGAATCCCCAGTGTGGCAAAAGGTTTGTGCACAGGAAGGGTAGAGGGGGGTTAAGGGTGAGTTGGGAATGGTTAAATGGAACAAAAAATAGAACATATGAATAAGGATTATAATTTGTATATTTAAAAATAACTAAATTAATATAATTGAATTGTTTGTAACACAAAAGGTAAATGCTTGAGGGGATGGATACCCCATTATCCATGAGGTGATTATTACACACTGCGTGCCTGTATCAAAATATCTCACACAACCCATAAATATTTACACTTACTATGTACCCACAAAAATTAAAAGTACAAAATAATTTTAAAAAGGTTTGAGGCAGGAGAATTGGGTTTGGAGGCAGGGAACCAAAGGCTGATTCACACTGACTTCCTGGAACTAAATCAAAAGGAAAACCCCAATTCTCCATGCCCAAGTAACACAAACAGAGACTATTCACTTTTGAGGTCCCCCACTTTCTGACTTGCAGATGAGAAATGGAAAGTACCTCTGATTGGTCTCTTCCTGCAATCAATCAGATATTTGCATAAGGTGTAACTTTGTAACTTTACTTCACCTTCTTATTGGTCGCCTTCATAACCAATCAGACTGGTCAAGGGCCACTCCTTCGTTTACGTAGGATAAATGAACGAACCAATGGGAAACCTCTAGAGGGTACTTAAACCCCAGAAAATTCTGTAACCCCAGCTCTCAAGGCAGTTGCTTGAGTCAGGTCTCACTCTGTGGAGTGTACTTTCACTTCAATACATCTATAATTTCATTGCTTCATTCTTTCATTGCTTTGTTTGTGCATTTGGTCCAATTCTTTGTTCACAACACCAAGAACATGGATGACTTGTAGTCCACTGGTAACAGGTTTGTGCAATGTTTTTACAAAATAAAAAGCTAGTTTTCTTTTTCTTAATACAAAGAAATACACAGAAGATGAACACTTTTTCAAGAATAATAAAATAAATTAAAATGCATTTTACTACATCTTGTTTTTTTTTGAAAAAGTCAATATGACAGTGATACCAAATCTCTGTTCATATTAATTTAGTGCCCCTCCTTGATTTATTTGACAGTATCTGTTGCAAATTTAATCTTGGTTGAAATTACTATTGCAACTCAGCTTTCTTTTTGTTATAACTTGCCTAATATAATATTTTCATTCTTTTACTTTTAATCTAGCTGAAGTATTTATTTTTAGTTGAGTCGACTGTATAAAACACATAGCTAATTTTAATTTATGCAGTCAGCTATGAGTGTTTACGTTTAAATAGACAAATATACTCCCCATTTAAAATCATCAATAAAACATATCTGACTAGTATTAATTTCTCAGTCTAATCTTATGTCTCTATTTCCTGAGTGTGGTAAATAAGAGTTTCCATAGTAACCTCAGATAGTGATATCTAAATCCATCTGGAATCCAAATTTCAGAACACAAGTAAGGACATTTTGGATACTAAAGCATTTATCCAATATTTGTCTGAAATTATTTAGTCTCAAAGTTTGGATAGGAAGATTTCCAACTTCTGTAGATACCTGTATGTGATTGCTTTCCAATGGTGAGCGCTATCAGAAGTTTCAGTGTAGGTACAAGGAGAAGTTGACACAGAGTATTACATTTCAGAGAAATGTCAGTGATTTATTTTATGAACCAATTTCTGCAGTAGAAAAACTCACACCACTTCAGGATTTATACTGAAATTCAGTTGACAAGGCGTTTAAGGAAAGCCAAGTCTCACAGGTAAAGGAGACGCAGTTCCCGAGAATACATGCAACTCTAATTCACAGTTTCTTTGTGTTACCAACTTCCACAGGAATAAAAATCTCTGACTAAGGAAAAATTGCCGCCAGCTTTTGAACACAATTCTTACACATTTTATGGATTAAAATAGAGCTTAAAATAGCTTGCTTTATCTATTATCTATCTATCTATCTATCTATCTATCTATCTATCTATCTATCTATCTATCTATCTATCTATCATCCAACATCTTTCTAGTGATGGACAGCTTACAGCACATTCCTAGTAGATGCTAAAGGACAGCACACACTCTCCAATGTTCATTATTTGGTTGTAAATTATTTTTAAGGCCCTCTTAAATTCCTCTGAATAGCTAATATAATATTACAATTGTTAAAGACAGACACACAATACTCCACACTTTTATAAAAAGATTTTTAACTAATGTATACTTATTAAAACACACATATATACACACACAAAACCAGTACTCCACACTTTTAGTAAAGGGCAGCCACTGATCGATTTTTTATAGCCCATTGTTTTTAGTTGTTCCTAATAGTTTGGGATGTACCATGATTTATGCAGTCATTCACTTTTGGATATACACGCATTTTTCTTTCTTCCTTCTAATCTAGCTGTGATAAACACATTATGTATAAATCCTTACATGCTGGAGATTTTAGACACACTATAAAATTATATTATTTTGGCCCACTTACCAACCTTTATATGAGGAGAAACAATTCGTCAGTTGTTTAGGAAAGTGATAATCCATACACTGTCTACATCAGCCCAATTTCAGATAATAAAATTGGGAAATTATCTGATATCTTTATATGCATGAAAATAAATTGTAAGAACTTCTTAAAAGTAAGTAAAATTTGGGAATTATGAAATTGACTCTATAATTACAAATGTATAATGACAGAATTATAAAAGGAAGCATGATTTTATCTAGTTACTTATATATAGTATCAGAAGTAGTTGCTAATTTGTTTCTGCTAGAGGATAGCCTCTTGGAGATAAAACGAATAAATGTTTTAAAAGGATAAACAAATGAGTACAGAAAAAATGTCATTAGCACATTTATATGTACATCAATCTTCCTAATGTAGCTTTAAGAGTTTACCTTCTTTTTTTTTTTTTTTTAAGACAGAGTTTTGCTCTTGTTCCCCAGGCTGGAGTGCAGTGGTGCAATCTCGGCTCACTGCAACCTCCACTTCCTGGGTTCAAGTGATTTTCCTGCCTCAGCCTCCTGAGTAGCTGAGATTACAGGCATGTGCCACCACGCCTGGCTAATTTTGTATTTTTTTTAGTAGAGACAAGGTTTTCCCACGTTGGTCAGGCTGGTCTCAAACTCCTGACCTCAGGTGATCTGCCTGCCTCGGCCTCCCAAAGTGCTAGGATTACAGGTGTGAGCCACCTTGCTCGGCCAACAGCTTACCTTCTTGAATTAGTTTGCATTCTTTTTTTCTTTTTTTTTTTTTGAGATGGAGTCTCGCTCTGCCACCCAGGTTAGAGTGCAGTGGCATGACCTCAGCTCATTGCCAGCCCACCTCCTGGGTTCACGCCATTCTCCTGCCTCAGTCTCCCGAGTAGCTGGGACTACAAGCACCCGCCACCATGCCCAGCTAATTTTTTGTATTTTTAGAAGAGACAGGGTTTCACCGTGTTAGCCAGGATGGTCTCGATCTCTTGACCTCATGATCCACCCTCCTCGGCCTCCCAAAGTGCTGGGATTACAGGCGTGAGCCACCACGCCCGGCCGGTTTGCATTCTTTTCTTTCACCCATAATCTAATTTACTTTATAGTTTTATTAATCATTATTCTTATGACATAATGCTAAGTGTTCAATAATAGATTCAAAAAAACTACAGTTTAAATTAAGAATCCTTTAGGTTTTAATATGTATATAAAATGGCTTTGAGCAAATTCAGAAAATGCCACAAATAAATGGTACTGCTACATTTTCCAGTTTATTTGAAGGGAAGCAATATTAAACTGGGTTATGTAAGGTGTTCAGAAAGAATGCTGTGTAAGGAAATATGGCACATAATCAGAGCTGCCAGATAAAATACAGTATGCCAAGTATTACGTCGGACACATGTATATGAAAAATTATTTGTTATTCATCTGAAATTCAAAAGTGACTAGGCCTCCTGTATTTTTATTTGATGGATCTGGCAATCCTAAATATAAAACCAGAATAGAATTTTTTTGTTCAGAACATATATAGCATGTAGTAAATGTTCAAAATGTATTGAGTATAATGATAAAAATGATAATTGTTGACCAAATTTGAAAATTTGACCAAATTTGAAAAGAATATCCAAATGTGCACTACACATTGTATGAAATAAACAATGGTGAAAAAAATAGCCCAAGCATTATTAAGAATAATATTAGTTCTTAGGGACTAATTTCAAGCTATAGATGTATAATACATTGTTTAGATATTTGCAAAGAAGAGTTATTCAAGAATCAATGGAAGGCAACATTTTCTGTAAACAGATGAAAAGTGGGAATAGCTATGGAACCAGGCCAAGCTAAAAGGTACAGCCAGCTAACCAAGGTGCTTTTAATTATTTTTTCAGGAATGTTAAGGAGCATGTTAAAGAGAGTGCTTTAAATAGGCAATTTAAGGATTTATTGCAAAGAGGTTTTGCTCACATGGAACTTACACTTTTAAAATGTAATATTTAAATATTGCAAACCTGAGCCTGCTGGTGTGTTTTCAAGGCAGGCCTTTAAGTGTATAAGCACAAAGCCTTATAAGGATAAATTCAATATTCTCCTTTTCGAGACCATTTTTTTTTCCCTCATGCAAGATGAAACCAAATCTCATAAAGATTACATAATTACATTAATGATCTAGTTAAGAGTATTCCTGAGACCCAGGTTACCTGACCCCAAAACTTGTGCTCTTTCCATAACGGAAGATAACAAAGAAGAGATTTTAATCTCAGGAATAACTTAGTGTTTGAGAGTTTACTAAAAACTATTATTTGATGCTTCAGCTCTTCTATGTTATCATTGCCTACTCTTATTCATCTACAAACTCTTAAAAGTTGAATTAAGAAATTAGCTTCTGGCAAGTTGGTGCCAATGAGTTATTCTATTAGGTTCTTGGGGCACGGGGTAGATAATAATATTTATTAGGAGTCCCAAGGTCAGGAAGAATAGGATTATTATGTCATTTAGCAGTAGCTAGCAGGGACTACTTAGAAACTAAATTTCATTCAGATTTTTATCTTTCCTTGTCCATTTATTTGATGAGCATCAAGTCAATTTTCATTTGTCCAGTATGCAGTTTTGATAGGCTCATTGTTCCTCATGATTGAATAATCATATTTTGGTGTCCTTTCCTGTTGTTTTTTTTTTTTTTAATAATTCTTTGTATGGCATATCTAATCCTTAAGCTTGTTTCCTGCAGCCTGACTCTTCTTGCTTTAGTTGCTTTCAGTCAACTAAAATTTATCGGATGATTTTCCATTTGTTGCCACATAGTAGTACCTAAAGAGACGGCAAAGAAAACTTTACAATGTTTTTCAGTAGTAGGCCTTCTGAGTGGGGAAGAGAACCTGGAGAATACTGGAGGAATCTAATATGGGGCAGGGGGACAGCAGAGATAAAATCTTCTTCACAGTTCATTTAGCAAATTATGCATATGATCATTGAATAAGAATTTCGTTTTTGCAAGGGAAGCCAATATAAGATTATTTAAATCACCTCTCTGATGTTCTCGTCCTGCAGTGTACGCCATTGGTCCTTCCTCGGGGATGTGATCACCTTTAGGGGCAGGAAATTCCAGTTTCCGCAGGATCAGCTCATTCTTCTGCCTGTCAGCTCTGACCATACCCTCTTTAACTTGAAATTGAAGGATTATTTCTGGCAAAACAAACAACAAGAACAAGAGACACAGAGGTAAGAAGCATCATTATATCTTTTAGGAGTGGACATTTATGTCATTTTTAAATAAAATGATCAGGGTGTGTTGTAACAAGATGTCTCATGGACTACTTCATAAATCACCAACAGAAATATAATTCTGATATTTCAGTGGATTACTCTTCATAAAGTTGCATTCCTATTAACTAAGACATGGATGTGTTCTAGCAAATATGTGCACACAGCCCCCACCCTGACTTCCATGCCTGGCTTGTTTTTAAACTTACATTGGTGAGTAGCTTTCGTGTTAGCCAGTTCTCATGAAACTCATGGTAAAAGAGACAGTTGGTGTTGTGGTTTTGATGGAATGTTCGCAGGAGTGTCCCTGTTATTCTAACTTAAGATTCAAGGCCAGGCATGGTGGCTCACGCCTGCAATCCCAGCACTTTGGGAGGCCGAGGAGGGCAGATCACGAGGTCAAGAGATCGAGACCATCCTGGCTAACACTGTGAAACCCCGTCTGTACTAAAAATACAAAAAATTAGCCAGGTGTGGTGGTGGGCGTCTGTAGTCCCAGCTACTCAGGAGGCTGAGGCAGGAGAATGGCATGAACCCGGGAGGTGGAGCTTGCAGTGAGCTGAGATTGCGCCACTGCACTCCAGCCTGGGCGACAGAGCAAGACTCTATCTCAAAAGAAAAAAGAAAAAGAAAGATTCAGTTGTGGTTTTGTAAGCATGAGGTCCTTTTGATATCTTACCAAGAACATCAGATTGAGGAGGAAGTTTTTGATAACTTACCAGTTGAAACACTGTAGTGTCAAGATAGTGTGTTTCTTATCCTCAGAATATCTGGTGTTATGTTAAGGCAGCTCAAATCTTCTCTGACAAAATTTTCTTTTTTGTTTTAACCATATTTATCTTCTTGTAATTTTTCATGTTTACCCTTTCTAGTACCTACAGACTTTCTTCATTCTAATCTTTCAACTCTGTTTACAAAAATAATTTTAATATAAATAGGAAATGTTACATGTGGTCATTTAGAAAAATTAGAAAATATTTAAAATGAAGAAAAAAGTCACCTGTAATATCACAACCTGAGATAATCATTGCTGTCATTTTGATGTACTTAAAACATGGATTGTGTGTAATCCCAGCATTTTGGGAGGAAGATGCGGGTGGATCACAAGGTCAGGAGATCGAGACTGTCTTGGCCAACATGGTGAAACCCCATCTCTACTAAAATACAAAAAATTAGCCGGGGGTGGTGGTGTGTGCCTGTAATCCAAGCTACTTGGGAGTCTGAGGCAGGGGAATCACTTGAATCCAGGAGGCAGAGGTTACAGTGACCTGAGATTGCACCATTGCACTCCAGACTGGCATCAGAGCAAGACTCCATCTCAACAACAAAACATGGTTTGTGATATTGTGTCTGGAATTGGTGGGTTCTTGGTCTCACTGACTTCAAGAGTGAAGCCATGGACGCTCGCAGTGTTACAATTCTTAAAGATGGTGTGTCCAGAGTTTGTTCCTTCAGACGTTCAGATGTGTCTAGAGCTTCCTCCTTCTGGTGGGCTCATGGTTTTTGCTGACAGGTGTGAAGCTGCAGACCTTCGTGGTGAGTGTTACAGCTCATAAAGACAGCATGGACCCAAAGAGTGAGCAGCAGCAAGATTTATTGCCAGGAGCAAAACAACAAACCAACCCCAAGGTGGAATGAGACCCTAGCTGGTTGCCACTGCTGGCTGGGGCAGCCTGCCTTTTTTATTCCTTTATCTGACCCCACCCACACCCTCTGATTGGTCCATTTTACAGAGAGCTGATTGGTCTATTTTGCAGAGAGCTGATTGATCCATTTTACAGAGAGCTGATTGGTCTGTTTTGACAGAGTGCTGATTGATGTTGTTACAATCCCTGAGCTAGACACAGCATGCTGATTGGTGCATTTACAATCCTTTAGCTAGACACAGAATGCTAGACAGAAACGTTCTCCAAGTCCCCACTAGGTTAGCTAGATACAGAGTACTGATTGGTATATTTACAAACCTTGAGCTAGACACAGAATACTGATTGGTGTATTTACAAACCCTGAGCTAGCCACAGAGTACTGACTGGTGTATTTACAAAGGCTGAGCTAGACACAGAGTGCTGATTGGTGTGTTTACCATCCCTTATTCTAGACATAAAAGTTCTCCAAGTCCCCATGAGACTCAGGAGCCCAGCTGGCTTCACCTAGTGGATCCTGCATTGGGGCTGCAGGCGAAGCTGCCCACCAGTCCCAGCTGCCCCTGCACTCCTCAGCCCTTAGGCGGTTGATGGGACCTGGCAATATGGAGCAGGAGACAGCATCCATTGGGGAGGCTTGGGCCACACGGGAGCCCACTGCAGAGTTGGGGCTCGACATGGTGGGCTGCAGGTCCCCAGCCCTGCCTGGCGGGAGCCCACACCCGTGCCCGCTGGAACTCGGGCTTGACTGTGAGTGCGGCGCGCAGCCCCGGTTCTCCCGGTGTCTCTCCCTCCACACCTCCCTCAAGCAGAAGGAGGCGGCTCCAGCCTCGACCAGCCCAGAGAGGGGCTCCCACAGTGCCATGGCAGGCTGAAAGGCTCCTCAAGTACGGCCAGAGTGGACTCCGAGGCCGAGGAGGTGCCGAGAGCAGGGGCTGCTAGCACGTTGTCACCTCTCAATATTATCATCTTTTTTTTCTTTTTTTTGAGACGGAGTCTCCATCTGTCGCCCAGGCTGGAGTGCAGTGGCCGGATCTCAGCTCACTGCAAGCTCCGCCTCTGGGGTTCACACCATTCTCCTGCCTCAACTTCCAAGTAGGTGGGACTACAGGCGGCCGCCACCTCGCCCGGCTAGTTTTTCTTGTATTTTTTAATAGAGATAGGGTTTCACCGTGTTAGCCGGGATGGTCTTGATCTCCTGACCTCGTGATCCGCCCATCGTGGCCTCCCAAAGTGCTGGGATTACAGGCTTGTGCCACCGTGCCTGGCCTCAATATTATCATCTTTTATTCACTTAACACATTTTGTGAGTACATTTGTCAGTTGCTGAACATACTTCTATCTTGAAACTTTGAAGTCAAATTACATCCATTGTATGGCTGTTCTATTATTTTAACCAATCCCAATTGTTGTACGTATGTCTTTGAATAAAACTCTTGTAATTTTTATTAGCGTGTTTTTCCAATATGTAAGAAGGGACATCTTAAAGCTTTATGAAACCAGTTATAAATCATTTATATAATAATAATTCTTTTTATGTTTTTCCCTTTAATTATATATAGAATGTAGTCCTTACAATAAAATGTTGTTAAAAGCTTATGTTGATTATGGTCATCATTAATTAGTAACATGTATTGCCTTAATAATTATTATACTATACTATACCAATAATTACTAACAAAACAAGGAGTTTTGTTTAGTCTTTTTGCAATAGTAATTATTAGTATAATATATATATGACATAATAATAAGGCAGAGACCATGTATTATTCATCTTTTTAGCCCAAGTGCTGAAGTCTGGAGTATAATAGGCCTACATTTTTATTCAATAAATGGTTGAATATAAATGATAAAAATCTTAATTTGAGAAAATAATTTGAATTCTGGATTTCTAAATGTTTTCTTTCTTTAATACACAATTAATAGGCAAATTATAAAGAACACTTATTGAAAGAAGTTCGTTTGATGGAGATCCATTTTTCTCTAATTGAATTCATAGTGAGGAACATAGTATTGAAAATTACTTTCTGCTCTTTTCTCATATCAGGATAAAGCACAAATGGATATGACAGGAGACATCATCTGGGTGCCAAATGCTGGCCAAAACAATTACCAGCTGTTTTTAAACAGTTGCAGCTCATCACCAATCTGAGGGGACACAGAAGTCACTTCCTAAATTCTTCTCTATTAACAATCTTAAAAAGTCAAATTCATAATTGGAAGAGCATGCTTCTTCTTATATGTCCACTCTAAATATGAGGTAATTATTAAACAACAATTAAAATTAAGGCAGTAAGTATTTTTTTAAAAGCTACTTTTTTTACTTCCCTTTACAAAAGTAACATTGAAGAAAATATAGATAAGAAAAAATAGATTACATAATCTCTACTAACATATTGCTTCAAATTCCCAACTTCATCCCTAATATATTTGTATAAATGGGTCAAAAATATAATTGTGTATCTGTAATGGATTTTTTAAAAAATTTTATTTTGTGGTAACATTTAAGATTACATCTACCCTCCTAACAATTTTAAGTGTACAATACAGTATTGTTAACTACAAGCACAATAAATACATTTTTAATAAGAACTTATGTTAGTAAGATAATTTTTAATTGTTATTTCTTTTTTTCTATAGATAAAGGCAGTGCCAGAGGCATAATATAAAATATGTTTACTTTGAAGGAAAACTAAGATAAACAATTGTTAATTAACTTAATACTTATATAATCAACAGATGTTATTTCACCACAAACAACTTGAGCACAAGTGGGCATTGTTTGATTAAGAACATCATGTTTCTTTCCTTCCTCCCTCTAGGGAAGATGGATAGTTAGGGAAGCAGGAATGCTTCTTGCACAGGAGAGAGACTGCATTTGAATCACAACATGAAGCAGAAAGCATGGTTATTTACCCTCAGAAAGTATAAAGTCATGTAAAAAAGCCAGTGTCAAATCTCTTTTCACAAAACAAGATTTTGCCTCCAGGAATCAACTCAAATATTATTTTTAGAGATTTCTATCTGTACCTATCTTTACTTTTTCCATTTTCCCCAGATATTGCTGAGTTCACAGTCTGTTTAGCACTTGGCAGAGATTATTTAGCATAGTGGCAGGTGTCTAGTGATAGCTCTACTCCTTTTCTTTTTCTGCAAAAACTGTTGTCAGTGCCTGAAGCTCCTGAATGGGGGCGGGGGAGGAAAGAAAGGTGAGAAGACCTGTAGTGAAAATTTTAGATCCACTGGGGGCAATCACATCACAGCTCTCTTCACAGCCAGAGAAACGGTGACACTTCACACCAAGATCTTCAGAACTTTGGAAAGCCCAGAAATCTTTCTGAAGGGTCAACCTAAACTGATGTTTGAAATTCAGGCTTGAGTCCAAAAGGGATTGGCCCAAATCCACGTGGCTTATATTGCCTGCTACTTTTGTAACACATTCTTTGTTCCATAATGAATGCTTAAAAAAAGGAAGAAGAAATAAACCATTTGCACGTAGCTGTTTTCTCCTATTAATTACTGTTTCTGAAAAGTGCCTTGGCAGAAAATGTTTTTGATCCTTATCAACTTGACACAGCATTAATCCCCAAATCACAGAAATTTCTACACAATCTAAACATGTTGAGAAAAGAATGCAAATATTAAAGAAAAAAGTTCTATACTGGACAACACTATATACATGGATGCTAAATACAGGATATTATCACTTGGAACAATTCTGTTGCAGTTAGCGATTTGGATACTGATTTACATATGGATGGACAAGGGATTGAGGGATAGAAAAAAGAGGGGGAATTCTAGATGCATCTGAAGAGTTCATCTATTGCTATGGAAACAGATACATCCTAGCAACAGCTGCTTGGTACGTATCTGACATGCAGAGCTTGAGCCCTCAGACAAGAGAAAAATGAGCCATGAAGAAATCTTTAGAATACACAGCATTTATATTTTTAAAAGTTTTAAAAGGACAATCAAAAATTCATACATATGTCAAAATAATAAAGTTACAGAAATTTCATTTTATTACCAGCATAGAACCCAGCATATTATTTGATATACTAACTACTATCCTGATTACAAGATAATATGTCATATATCAGATAGTCAATGCTAGTTGAACATTTTTTTTTTGCTGAGTCTAGAAGACAGTACTCAACCATACTTTTAATATACCTGGTTTGTCCTCAGCAATTCTTAGATTCTTATCAGTATAAAATATTACAAACACCCCTCTGTAAAAGGAGAAAATTCAGATGACTGAAGAATTTTATTGAGGTTTGAAAAACATTGTGATTATATCTTATTTAGTAAATAGAATAGCTTTTGTATGCATTAAATGTTCTGGATAAGTACTTTAACCATGTACTTCTTACACGCTTAAATAACCATTTATTTCTATAAAATGAAAGTAACCAAATATCGATCATAATTTTGTATCACTTTGTATGAGTGGTGTGTGTGTGTGTGTGTGTGTGTGTGTGTGTGTGTGTATCTGTGGCAAATAGTTTCTAGGAAGCAGAGTACATTTTTATGTAACTTTCAATTACAACATAAAAAGTAATGAAATTAACATTAGTTAAAGGCCTCTTAAACCTGAACTGTCATATTTGCTGGATCACAGAAGGTTACATCTGGAGTAGATCAAACTCTTATTCAAACAAAAATTAATACCCAGAGAATGAAGAAGTTTTGCTGGCTTTTTATTCTCCCAAGATAAATAATTTCTACCCTATGTTGGTCTGTGGCTCTACGTGTGAGATTTCTTATGCCAGAATCTCATCAAATATAATTATAAAGCAAAGAATTCCACTAAAATTAATCATTCATTAAAGCAGATACCATCATAAAGAGTAGGAGAAAGACACTTTAATCATAATAAACTGTAAGAAAAGGGAAGCTTGGAGGACTTCTCATTAAGATAATTTATAATTTTTAAAGCATCTTACATAAAGATAAAATAATTGGAAGTAGTAGCCATTTTCGGTCTCTGGTCATGAGTCCTGGAGGTAAACATCTCTGATTTGTATTGTGTTGCTTAGCCAAACGATATTTTTTGCTCTTTGTATTGTCTTTAATAGGGAACCAAAGAATGGGTCTTCTATTGTCCCTCTGTGCAAAAATTCATCTTCATGTGATATATACCAGTGCCAACTGGAGTTTATAGTAACATTGATATTACATATGCCTATAAATTAAAAATGATATCAAATAGGTCATTAAAATGACTTGAAATATCCACATCACCCCAGAACTCAGAGTGATGCTGACCCCCAAGAAGTAGACACAGCTTACTTTGTGGCAGGATGAGTTTCTGATCTCATAGACTTGCCATAGCTTGTATTGTGGCTGTGCCTGAGCCATAGTGCATTGGTTGGTAACTACTTAAAGACAGTGCCAGACCCCCACCCTCTTAGATTCAGTGAATTGAGGCAAATAGGCTTTTTGAACTTGAAGACCTTCCCTGGTGACCAAATGTGGGCTTGGGCTTTAACTTCCTTTACTTTCTCTTAGCTTTGGAAAGCAGCATAGATAAACATCTGTTCTAATATAAACAATACACTTTTTATCTGAATGTAGCTTCAAGATACATCCTGGACTTTCCCTTCTCCCTTTTCTGGACCCATCAAACCAGGGAATGGAAACAGTTACATTATTAAGGATCTTTTTAGGATCTCATGCTGCTTTACTGTTTCACGTATCTCTTTTAATGGCTATCATCATGAGTTTAATATTTAAAACACACTTTTACGCCAAACCCATAGGAACAGACAAGAAAACAGATATTAAATACGTGCCCTTTTGCTCTCTGGCTCCTGCTGTCACCATGTTGTTACTGGAAAGTGGTCATGATCCAGACCCAAGAGAGGATTCTTAGATCTCGTGCAAGAAATAATTCAGGATGAATCCATAAAGTGAAAGCAAGTTTATTAAGAAAGTAAAGGAATAAAAATGGCTACTCCATAGACAGAGTAGCCCCGAGGGCCGCTGGCTGCCCATTTTTATTGTTATTTCTTGATTATGTGCTAAATAAGCTAATGTGCTAAATAAGGGGTGGATTATGTATGCATCACCCTTTTAGACCATATAGGGTAGCTTCCTGGCATTGCCATGGCATTTGTAAACTGCCATGGCAGTGCCGGGAGCATATCAGTGAGGATGACCAGAGGTCACTCCTGTTGCAATCTCAATTTTGGTAGGTTTTGGCTGCTGCTCTACTGCAAACTGTTTTAGCAGCATGATCTTTATGACCTGTATCTTGTGCCAACCTCCTATCGCATCATGTGATTTAGAATGTCTTTTCCTCCTGGAAATGCAGCCCAGTAGGTCTCAGCCTTATTTTACCCACCAACTATTCAAGATGGAGTTGTTCTGGTTCAAACGCCTCTGACAATGTGATGTGCCTTTTCCCACTTGCCTTCTGCCATGCATAAAAGCTCCCTGAGCCTCTTCAGAAGCCAACATTCCGCTTGTACAGCCTGCAGAACCCTGAGCCAACTAAACCTCCTTTCTTCGTAAAATACCCAGTCTCAGGTATTTCTTTATAGCAATGCAAGAATCGCCTAACACAGAACATTGGTACTGAGGATTGGGGCATTGCCATAAAAACACCCGAAAATGTGGAAGCGATTTTGGAATTGGGTAATGGGCAGAAGCTGGAAGAATTTGGAGGGCTCAGAATAAGATGGGAAGATGAGGGAAAGTTTGGAACATCTTAGAGACCAGTTAAATGTGACCAAAATGCTGATAGTGATATGGACAGTGAACTCCAGGCTGATGAAGTATCAGACGGAAATGGGGAACTTACTGGGAACTGAAGCAAAGATCACCTATGTTATACTTTAGCAAAGAGCTTGAGTGTTTTGTAGTCATGCCCTAAGTATCTGAAAGTTTGAACTAATGAGTGATGATTTAGGGTATCTGGTGGGAGAAATTTCTAAACAGCAAAGCTTTCAAGATGTGGCTTGGCTACTTCTAATTGCCTAGCTCAGATGTGGGAGCAAAGAAATTACTTAAAGTTGAAATTTATATTTAAACATGAAGTGGAGTGTACAATTTTGGAAAATTTGTAGCCTACTCATGTGGCCAAGAAAGAAAAAGCTTTTTCAAGAAAAATTCAAGTAGACTGCAAAGTAACCATTTGCTATAGAAATTAGCATAACTAAAAAGACCCAAGTGCTGATAGCCAAGACAATGGAAAAAAAAGTCTCAAAGGGCTTTCAGAGATCTGAGGCAGCCCCTCCTATCACAGACCCTGAGGCCTAAGAGGAAAAAATGGTTGCAGGGGTCAGGCACCTACTGCCCTGTGAAGCCTGGGGATACTGTTCCCCACCTCCCAGTGGCTCCAGTTCCAGCCTTGATTCAAAGGGTCCCAGGTATAGCTTGAGCTGCTGCTTCAGAGGATGCAAACTGTAAGTCAGGGCAAGTTTCATGTGGTGTTAAGCCTGCAGACACACAGAGTGCAAGAGTGAAAGAGGCTTGGTAGCTTCTGCCTAGATTTCAGAGGATGTATGAGAAAGCCCGGGTGTCCAGGCAGAGGTCTGCTGCAGGGGCAAAGCCCACACAGAGAACCTCTACTTGGGCAGTGTGGAGGGGAAATGTGGGATTGGAGCCCCTACAAAGAGGGACACGGAGTCAAAGAAGATTATTTTAGAGCATTTAATTACTGCCCTGCTAGGTTTCAAACTTGCATGGAGCCTGAAGCCCCTTCTTGTTAGCCAATTTCCCCCTTTTGGAATGGGAATGTTTACTCAATCCTTGTAACCCCATGTATCTTGGGAATAAATAACTTATTTTGATTTTGCAGGCTCACAGCTGCAAGGAACTCATCTCTAGACGAGACTTTGGTCTGGGACTTGGGACTTTTGAGCTAATGATGGAATGAGTTAAGACTTTTGGGGACTGTTGGGAAGGCATGAGTGTATTTTTCAATATGAGAGGGACATGACATTTGTGGGGAGGAGGGCAGAATGATACAGTTTGGATATATATCGCTGCCATTGAATTATAATCCCCCATTAGCCTGTTCACTCTGATGGTAGTTTCTTTAGCTGTACAGAAGTTCTTTAGTTTAATTAGATCCAATTTTTCAATTTTGGCTTTTGTTGCCATTGCTTCTGGTGTTGTCATCATGAAGTCTTTGCCCATGCCTATGTCCTAAATGGTATTGCCTAGGTTTTCTTCCAAGGACATGAAATTTGGGGCGGGGGGAAGGCAGACAGATAGGTTTGAAAATATGTTGCTGCCAAATCTCATGTTGAATTATAATCCCCCATGTTGGAGGTGGGAGGTGTTTGGGTCATGGCAGAGGATTCCTCATAGCTTCATGCTGTCCTTGTGATAGCGAGTGAGTTCTCGCAAGATCTGGTTGTTTTAAAGTGTGGCATCCCCGCCCTTACTTCTCCCTCATTCCTTCTTTCACTGCTCCTGCTCCTGCTTCACCTTCCACCATGAGTAAAAGCTCACTGAGGTCTCCCCACAAGCTGAGCAGATGCTAGTGTTACCAGTTGAGGGTGTCCAGGTTCTTGGCATTTTGAACAAAGAATTGGACAAAACCCATAAATGAAGCACATAAAGAATGAAGCAACAAAAGCAGAGCTTTATTGAAAATGAAAGCACACTCTACAGGGTGGGATTGGGCCCTAGCAAGCAGCTCAAGGGCCCTGGTTACAGAATTTTCTGGAGGTTCAATTCCCTCTAGAGGTTTCCCATTGGTTACTTGGTATATGCTCTATGTAAATAAAGCAGATGAAGTCAAGTTACAAAGTCATCTACTCAGTATGCGCCCTATGTAAATGGAGAGGATGTTACTGGATGTGTGTTGCCTATGTAAATGAAGAGGATGAAGTGAAGTTACAAATCTATTTACATTCCTGTCATTGCTGAAGTGTTTCCATTTAATTTAGTTCTAGGAAGTTTTAGGTTCCCAGTTTCCAGGCCCTATTCCCCTGCCTCACTGGCACCATGCTTGTATAGCCTGCAGAAATGTGAGCCAATTAAACCTCTTTTCTTTATAAATTAAAAACAAACAAAAAAAAGTCTTTTATAGAGAGCAACTCAGAAAATTGTAGTAAAAAGATAACATTCGTTTTGTATTCAAATACCAAATACCAAAAGTCAAATGCTTCCATCAGTTAGAAATGTCATTTTTAAATCCAGAAAAAACAAAAATTTTTCATCTTTATTAAGTGATTAGGAAGCATATATTCTTGTCTGTGCTGTCAAGATTGCAAGGCTGTGACTCAGAACATTTAAATGTCTATTTATCATTGCATAGAGAATCGTTTGCATGATTCAGAGAGCCATAGTCTGTGACTGCTGATTTTCACATTAATGGACACTAGTGTCAGAACTATCTCTTAGTTGTGATTCACAGTTCTTGTTTTGTAATATCTAAGCACTTATTAGCTCAAGATACATTATAAGAGTCTCCAAAACTCTGATAAAATTAACCTTATTTTATTTTAATCTGATTATATCGTGTGCATATGGGTAACAAAACCAAAAACCTGGGAGTTGTCCTAGACTTTTTCTGTAGTTCTGATCTCTTATATCCAATCACTAAGTCCTGTCAATTTTCATTTTTTAAAAAAATTCTCAGATGGATAGATTGCAAAAATTTTCTCCCATTCTGTAGGTTGCCTGTTCACTCTGATGATAGTTTCTTTTGCTGTGAAGAAGTTCTTTAGTTTAGTTAGATTCCATTTGTCAATTTTAGCTTTTGTTGCCATTGCTTTCGGTGTTGTAGTCATGAAGTCTTTGCCCATGCCTATGTCCAAAATGGTATTGCCTAGGTTTTCTTCTAGGGTTTTAATGGTTTTAGGTCTTATGTTTAAGTCTTTAATCCATCTTGAGTTAATTTTTGTATAAGGTGTAAGTAAGAGGTCCAGTTTCAGTTTTCTGCATATGACTAGCCAGTTTTCCCAACACCATTTATTAAATAGGGAATCCTTTCCTCGTTTGTTTTTCTCAGGTTTGTCAAAGATCAGATGGTTGTCCATATGCGGTGTTATTTCTGAGGCCTCTATTCTGTTCCATTGGTCTATATATCTGTTTTGGTACCAGTACCATGCTGTTTTAGTTACTGTAGTCTTCTAGTATAGTTTGAAGTCAGGTAGCGTGATGCCTCCAGCTTTTTTTTTTTTTTTTTTTTTTTCTCCTTAGGATTGTCTTGGCTATACAGGCTCTTGTTTGGTTCCATATGAAATTTAAAGTAATTTTTTCTAATTCTGTGAAGAAAGTCAATGGTAGCTTGATGAGGATAGCATTGAATCTATAAATTACTTTGTGCAGCATGGCCATTTTGATGATATTGATTCTTCCTATCCATGAGCATGGAATGTTTTTCCATTTGTTTGTGTCCTCTCTGATTCCCTTGACTAGTTGTTTGTAGTTCTCCTTGAACAGGTCTGTCATATCCCTTGTAAGTTTTATTCCTAGGTATTTTATTCTCTTTGTAGAAACTGTGAATGGGAGTTTACTCATGATTTGGCTGTTTGTCTATTATTAGTGAATAAGAATGCTTGTAATTTTTGCACATTGATTTTGTATCCTGAGACTTTGCTGAAGTTGCTTATTAGCTTAAGATTTTGGGCTGAGGTGAAGGAGTTTTCTAAATATACAATCGTGTCATCTGCAAACAGAGACAATTTGACTTCCTCTCTTCCTATTTGAATACCCTTTATTTTTTCTTTTGCTGGAATGCCATGACCAGAACTTCCAATACTATGTTGAATAGGTGTGGTGAGAGAGGACATCTTTGTATTGTGCTGGTTTTCAAAAAGGGAATGCTTCCAGCGTTTGCCCATTCAGTATGATATAGGCTGTGGGTTTGTCATAAATAGCTATTATTATTTTGAGATACGTTCCATCAGTACCTAGTTTATTGAGAGTTTTCAGCATGAAGGGGTGTTGAATTTTATCAAAAGCCTTTTCTGCGTCTATTGAGATCATCATGTGTTTTTTGTCATTGGTTCTGTTTATGTGATAGATTATGTTTATTGATTTGTATATGATGAGCCAGCCTTGTATCCCAGGGATGAAGCTGACTTGATTGTGGTGGATAAGCTTTTTGATGTGCTGCTGGATTCGGTTTGCCAGTATTTTATTGAGGATTTTCACATTGATGTTCATCAGGGATATTGGCCTGAAAGTTTCTTTTTTTGTTGTGTCTCTGCCAGGTTTTGGTGCAGGATGATGCTGGCCTCATGAAATGAGTTAGGGAGTAGTCCCTCTTTTTCTATTGTTTGGAATAATTTCAGAAGGAATTGTGCCAGGTCCTCTTCATACCTCTGGTAGAATTTGGCTGTGAATCCATCTGGTCCTGGGCTTTTTTTGGTTGGTAGGCTATTAATTACTGCCTCAATTTCAGAACTTGTTATTGGTCTACTCTGGGGCTAATATCCGGAATCTACAAGGAACTTAAACAAATTTACATGAAATATACAAATAACTCCATCAAAAAGTGGGTGAAGGATATAAGCAGACACTTCTCAGCAGAGGACTTTTATGCAGGCAACAAACATATGAAAAAAAAAGCTCATAATCACTGGTTATTAGAGAAATGCAAAACAAAACCACAATGAAATACCATCTTATGCCAGTTAGAATGTTGATCATCACAAAGTCAGGAAACAACAGATGCTGGAGAGGATGTGGAGAAATAGGAACGCTTTTACAGTATTAGTGGGAGTGTAAATTAGTTCAACCATTGTGGAATACAGTGTGGTGATTCCTCAGGGATCTAGAACAGAAATACTATTTCACCCAGCAATCCCATTATTGGGTATATACCCAAAGGATTATAAATCATTCTATTATAAAGGCATATGCATACATATGTTTACTGCAGCACTGTTCATAATAGCAAAGACTTGGAATGAACGCAAATGCCCATCAATGATAGACTGGATAAAGAAAATGTGGCACATATACACCATGGAATACTATGCAGCCATAAAAAAGGATGAGTTCATATCTTTGCAGGGACATGGATAAATCTGGAAACCATCATTCTCAGCAAACTAACACAGGAACAGAGAATGAAACACTGCATGTTCTCACTCATAAGTGGAAGCTGAACAATGAGAACACATGGAAACAGGGAGGGGAACATCACACACTGGAGCCTGTCAGAGGATGGTAGACTTGGGGAGGGATAGCATTAGGAGGAATACCCAATGTAGATGTTGGGTTGATGGATACAGCAAACCACCACGGCACATGTATAACTAGGTAGCAAACCTACACATTCTGCACATGTATCCCAGAGCTTAAAGTACAATAAAACAAAATTCTCATGAATTACTATAACAGGCTTCTAACTGTTTTCTCTGCTGCTGTCTGTCCTCACTTCAATCAGTTTTCCTCACAGCTGCTACCTGAGCTTTCTGAATTCAACTCCATTGGTGTTAACTCTCCTGCTTAAAACTTGTTAAGGGCTCCCCACTTCCCTTACAGTAAAGTACAGCATCTTTTATAGGAAATAAAATTCTCCAAGACCTAATCTCTGCTTAACATTCCAGCCTTATATTCCCTTTGCTTTTTAAACTCCAAGCAACAGCCACCAGAAACTACGTTTCCTGAACTGTGCCCACTTAAACCTATACATCTTTACTCTGCACTAAGAAACTTTTCTTTAACTTTTAATTTAAGTTTCATTTGTTCTTCAAGATCACCAGATAACTTTTTTAGATGGAGAATTCCAAGATACGTAAAAGTAGACCAAAGAGTACAATGAAACCCTATGTAACCATTACACATCTTCAACTATTAATCTATGATCAATATTTTTCAAGTATATCTCATTCTTCCTGTATTGTTTTGAAGTAGTTTTATTTATTATATCTTCTGTAAATGCTGTAGTTTATAGCTCTTAAAGAGAACTCTTTTTTAAAACCAAGCACAGTAACATTATCTAAAAATAATTGCCAATGGTTCTTGAATACTATAAAATATTCAGTGACTGTTCCAATTTCCAACAGTCTCACATGTGTTGTTACTTTATTTTCAATTTTAAAAATTTTAAATTTTTATTTATTCATTTATTTTGAGACAGAGTCTCCCTCTGTCACCAGGCTGGAGTGCAGTGGCCTGATCTCCACTCACTGCAACCTCCGTGTCCTGGGATCAAACTATTCTCCTGGCTCAGCCTCCCAGGTAGCTGGAACTACAGGCGTGCGCCACCACACCCAGCTAATTTTTGTATTTTTGGTAGAGATAGGGTTTCACCATGTTGGCCAGGGTGGTCTCAATCTCTTTACCTCATGATCCACCCGCCTCAGTCTCTGGAAATGCTGGGATTACAGCCATGAGCCACTGTTTTATTGTTTGCTGCTTTAGTCTAGATTGAAATAAGCTCAAATATGGCAAATGGTTTATATGTTATTACGTATAGGTCTTCTTTCCAACTTTTTCCCCCTTTGCAACTTATTTGTGGAAGAAATTAGGTTATTTATCCCGGGGAGTTTCTAACTGTCTGCATTTTGCTGATGCATCCCTGTGGTGTTCTTTAACATTCTTCTGTCTTCTCTTTCATCTGTCTTGATAGTTGGATCTAGAGACAACCATATTCAGGTTTAATTGTTTTGGCAAGACTATTCCAAAGCTGCCATTGTGATCTTCCATCAGGAGGCACATACTGTCTGGTTACCTCTGGATTTAGCATGTGAGTAGCTGTTTACACTCTTGATTCATTAATTTAATATTGGTTGCCAAATACTGGTATTCCAACTGTATCATTTGGTTCTCATTTAATAGCTAGATTACTTTAAAAATAGAAACATCCCTTCATCTTCTCTTTGTCTATCAGTGGTAGATCTTATTTACCAATTTATATAGATATGTATTTTTTACAAGTTTTCAAAACATTAATTGACTAGCAATTTTTAAAGTTTTATTTTGAATCATTGTAAACTCATGATGCCTCTTTAACGTATTTCAACCCGTTTTAGTTATTTTTGATATTGATGCTCAAATAGTTCCACTTTTAATCATTGATCCCTCCTTAAGTTTGCTCCTTATATCTTTTGCTGACTTTGCAGGTCTTTTTTTAATACCTGATATACCTAGGTGTTTCAGCCTTAGCTTATTTATTTCCTGCCCAGACCTGAAATCAGTCATTTCTCCAGTGAGCTATTTTATTTGTTTGAATAAAAAATAAAGACTATCGTGTGTCCTATTTATATTTCCAGTTAAAATTCAGGACCATGGGGATTTTGTATAGCTTCTTCTACCTTACCTCTTATCGTCTTAGTCCTACATTGAGAATCTTGGCTATAAATGGTATTGCTTGTGATAGAATATTCCATAGGCATTTATTTAATTTACCTTGTCATATAGATATAATGGTGTCAGAATTACAATATAAACATGACTACCAACAATATGATTTCCAAAAATAGCTCAATTTATTTTTTCAGTCCTTTGCCTTTTTGTCCTTAGGGCGTATCCTCTTAGTGATTATAAATACCTAATTTGTTTTAAAGTCGCTTAGTACTAGTACTGGTCTTCTCTGTGTGTATATATCATCATCAACATACATAGTTAAGTTTATGTGTTTCATTGTCTTGATTTTATTAAGAATTTTTAAGAATTAAAAAATTCACACAATTTCTTAACTATGTAAAATATTCTTATAATTTAAAAATCAAAACAAGATATATTTAAGGAAGTTTGGTGTCTTTCACTAATTCCTTGCTCCTAATTCTTCCTTCACTTACATAGGTATCTATTTTTTACATGTTTATTTTCTTTTTAAAAAATATTAAGCACATGTACAATGTACTATTTTTAAGATAAATAGGATCATACTATCCATCATTTTCCACCTTTATTTTTTCACTGAAAAATAATTCCTACACTCAGTCCCTGGAAGTCCACAGAGATGTTCCTCATTCATTGTTATAGCTACATAGTAACCCACTGAGTGGCAGTGCAATGTAATCCAAACAGCTTCCTACTGATGTACATTTAAGTTGCTCTATCAGATAATTCCCACAATGAAAAGCCAATGTATCTGTGGGATAGATTTTTAGAAGTGAGATTGCTAGGGCAAAAAATTGATTCTGTGTAATTTTGCTAGACATTTTCAAATTATTTTCCATAGCAATTACTTTGATTGCTATGGAATCAAATGTTGATGTCTCTCGAGAGATACAGGAGAGTGCCCCTTTTTCCATAGGCTTACCAACAGAGTAAGTTTTCTTTTTTTTCTTTTTTTTGAGATGGAGTCTCGCTTTGTCACCCAGGCTGAAGTGCAGTGGTGTGATCTCGGTTCACTGCCAGGTTACCTTCGCCTCCCAGGTTCAAGTAATTCTCCTGTCTCAGCCTCCCGAATAGCTGGGATTACAGGCATCCCCAACCATGTCCGGCTAGTTTTTTGTATTTTTAGTAGAGACAGGGTTTCACCATGTTGGCCAGGCTGGTCTTGAACTCCTGACTTCAAGTGATCTGCCTGCCTCTGCCTCGCAAAGTATGTTTTCTAACTTTGTGCCCAACTGATAAGTAAAAAATGCTCTCTAGGTGTAGGTTTAATTAGTATATTCTCTTAATATGAGAGAGGTTGAACATCTATTTACATGGCTAAAACCATTTGCGTTTCTTATTTCTATGAATTGATCATGAATTTCTATAGGTCATCTGTAAAGAAACATTGACTCTTTACTATTTAAGGAACATTCAATATATTAGTGATATTAATGATTTATCCGTGATTTAAGTTGTAAATAATTTATTTTATTACTTTGCTTACAGTGTTTTTGACAATTCAAAAGTATTTTCTTTTCATGTGATACAATTTTTAAATTTCTTTTTTTTTTCTTCTTGCCTCTGGATTTTGGACTTTAGATGGGAAAGGTATGCCCACTCAAGGTTAAATATGAATTCAGCCAAATTTCTTTTCTTTTCTTCTCTTCTTTTCTAGAGTCTGGGTCTCACTCTGTCACCCAGGCTGGAAGGCAGTGGCATAATCATGACTCACTGTAGCCTTGGGCTCCTGGGCCAAAGAGATCCATCAGCCTTGACCTCACAAAGTGCTGGAATTTCAGGCATAAGCCACTGTGCCCGGTCTAAATTTCTTCTATTACTTGTATCATTTCATTTTTTTTGTTTAAATCTCTGATCCATTTGAAGCTTATCTTGCTGTGTAGTGTGAGTAATGGATCCAATTTTTCTGTTTATCCACGTGGCTATACCGTTCTTTCTGAATATCACTAACCACCACCACCCCCCGAAAAACCCAACAAAAATCCAAACAATATTCACACAGAATTGAGATATTGAGATGGTCCTTTTAACATATATTATTTGTGTATAAATTGCAGGATATTCTTTTTTTCCTAATTTTGTCTAAACCATGCACATATCCCATATTGTTTTAATTTAACTTCTTTATAGATTGAGTTATTTTAATATTTGTGGGAGCTAGCTCATCCTCTTGCCGTTTTGAATCTTCTTCAGGATGCTTTCAGGTTTTTGTGCTCGATGTCTTTAACCTGACTAACTAGAAAAGAGTCAGTCATTTACCTCTTGCCAAATCATAAGAGTGCAGCTAAGGAGGTGCAAATCTGTCATGAAGTCCTGAGTGTTTTTTAAGCAAACAAAATGCCCAAAGATACATTTTTAAATCAGACTTCTGATAATTTTTGACTTAATCTATTCACCACTGAAGCAGGGGACACTCTTGCAAGTACCTTATTTCCTGAACTTAACCTCATGTAGAGAAATACGGGTTTTTAAAAAATTTTATCTTTTAATACTAAGAAACCATAGCAACAATTTGTTTTTCTTCATAATACATTTTTTTATAATGATTTGGCAGATATTAGTTAGAATTTATGCCATTGCTTAATATAAGGATAAGTTTTTTCATGGGTGAAGTTACAAATTGTAGGTGTCAGTATTTTGACCTTAAAGTGAAATCTACAGTTATTTCACAGAGAAGTAACCAAACTCTCTAGCAGAGAATTGCAGACAATATTCCAGATACGTAATCTGGATAATCAATCTTTCTTTAGATAAACACATTTTTCTGGGAAATCATCAAAAATTCAGAAAGTTTAAAAAATTAAATTTCCACAATTTTCACTAATGTTGACATATGCATCATCATCTCTGTCTCTATAATGTGAATTGTTTTAATTTCAAAATCACCTAATTTCTGAATTCCTTGGAATGTCTTATATCAATTCATTTTATGTTAGCGTAGATGCGTCTTTGCTTCTTATAGCTACAGGAAATTTATTTTTGTTAGGCCTTGGATATATCCTGATTTATTTAATTTTTATTTATTTTTACTTTTATTTCAATAGCTTTGGGGGTGCAGGTGGCTTTTGATTACACAGAAAAGTTCTTTAGTGGTGATTTCTGAGATTTTAGTGCACCTGTCACTCAAGCAGTGTGCGCTGTACCAAATATGTAGTCTTTTATCCTTCACCATCCTCCCAACCTTCCTCCACAGTCCCCAAAATTTATTATAACATTCTTACATCTTTGCATCCTCATAGTTTAGCTTGCACTTACAAGTGAGAACATATGATGTTTAGTTTTCCATTCCTGAGCTACTTCAATTAGAATAATGGCCTCTGGCTCCATTCAAGGTGCTGCAAAAGACATTATTTCGTTCCTTTTTATGACTGAGTAGTTACAGAAAAATTAAATCCTATAGCTATAGCCAATTGACTTCTTGCAGCCAAAAAATAATAAAATAAAATGATAAGCTGCTTTGTAGTGTGGGTTTAGGGCTCCTACGAGGTCCCCTAGTCCCAGAATACATACTTCTTTAGGTAAAACCCTAATAGACTTAGTTAAAATTCATTTTTAAAAAGCAAAATATAAAGATTTGTTATATTGAGTAACAACATTTTAGCTTGGAAATCAAAGTAACCTATTTAGTAGGCTTCTTGAGGAAATTACATATCTAAACACCCACGGAAGCCCCTGCAAAGTGAGAACACCTAAGACATCCCAACAATAGAATTTTTTTAAAAAGTTTTGGGGAAGTCTGCACCTTGCGCTGTATGCAGATCTAGCTTCCAACACATCAGTTGGCTCTCTGCTGAAACTTTCTACTTTTGAGGGATGTTGTAAAAGCATTAGGTTGGCACTAGCTACTCGAAGATTAGAAAGTATGGCAGCAGGCAAGCCCATGGGCAGATTCTTCAGCAGATTTAGAAATAAAAATACAGCCCAGGCCACATTAGAGAGCCTGGCCAACTCCAGAGATGTGAGAATGACTCTGGAATTTCCCTGGCCTGCAGTTCCAGCTCATGACCAGAGATGGCGCTGAGGGTACAGGGAACCTACGGCTAACCTGAAATGGGACTGAAGTCTAGGAGCGTGAATCCTCAATTAACCTCAGCAGCACAACATCTCAGAGAGTTTGCAAGAAAGAAAAGCAAAGAATAAATCAAAAAGACTTGCGTTAGGGGAGCGTCACATTAGAAAAGAGATAAGAGAGAAAATCTCTACAGTTAATATGGGTAGAAGCACTAACCAAGTAAGGCATCAGGAATGCAGATGAAAACACTGAATATTGAAGCATCCGTGTATTTTCTCTGGTTAAATCCCCTTGAAGGAAGTTTCTATTTGGCGGAATGATATTGGAAATTTTCAGGGTTTCATGTTATATATTCTAAATGCATGTGGACCGTTTATATTCTTTCTGTCTTTAACAAACGGGAATTCAAAAGTAATTTAGTCCGGGCATAGAGTACTATCCCCAAAGTCTAATTTAATGAATTTAAAATTTCTTTTTGGTTAGCAGATATTTTCTAAACCAACATGAGGTCCATCTTAAGTGAGAAAGGCATTAACTGCTTAACTGCTAGCAGCTGGCATTTCCTTCACTTATATCAAAAAGAAAACGAAATTAGAGACTCCATATAAATACGAAAAAATTATTCAAAGTCCCTACAATGAGTATGACAATTTAAAAAAATTATTATTGGGCTGCTTAACCCTCTGTATTTTAAAATTAAAAAAATGTAAAGGCATAACAAATTCCAAATACGATAATTTAAAATAGAAAATAAAAATGTCCTCCCTTGCCTTGCTTGTATAGCTCCCTCTTCCATCTCTCCTTGGAATTTGTAACTATGGCACACAAAGCTGTGGTTAAGAGCTACTTGCTTTATCCTTACCTCTCAAACTGTGGTCTGTAAATCAGCAAGTTGAGCATCACATAGGAGCTTATTAGAAGTGCAGAATCTCAGGTCCCAGTCCAGAGTTAATGGACCAGGATCTGTATTTTAAAAAGAATCTCCAAGTTATATGTTGTGTTGAGGAAATTACCCTGAAGTTTGAGAAACTCTACTCTTGATTCCAAAGAAAGAATCTTTAATTGACCTCATGCCCTTCTCTTCCAACTTAGCAAGAGGCTGTAGGAATGGTTTAACTCTCATCAATGACCCTATTCTTAGTCTACACAGAGGGGAATAGGGAAGGAGTGTCTAAGTCCATTGTAACTAGAGACATTGAGAAGTAGTGTTCACAGTAGAGACTTTCTCTTTTCCAAGGGAGTGAGAGGATTCCCTCCAGCGGAATCAGTGATAGACAGAGGTGGTGCTGAGAGTGCACTTGCCTCTCAATGGAAGGCTGAATGTTTGTTGATTTGAAGGATCTGCACAGCCACCTCAGTGTTTCCCGTGGAGTATATAGGAGCATACACGTTCTTAGAAAGGGGTTGTGGTGTATGATTAGAAGGAGATGGTGGAAACCAGCCTCTCAAACCATCTCAGTTCTCTGTGATCTTGGAAGGGGTACAAAAGAAGATGTGTGCAGTTCCTTTGGCTCCCTGAGATGGGGCACAGCAGTTAAATGAGGAAGTATGAGTTCAGGAGACCACTAACCCTAGCAGATTTTAGTCCATTCCAGAAAAGTAGTTGTGAGCATGAACCACTGTCATGGTTAAGGAGACACTGCTGGTATCTCTGAAGGGGGCAACAATAACAGATGAGGCCTGGGTGAATACTGGGGAGCATTGCACTAAGAAGAACACTCATACAGCCATCTGCAGACTCTCATGACCATGAATGGTCATCAGCAGCAAGGAAAATGAACTCAAATCAGAGCAGGACCAGGAGCTAGTGCCCATGATCAGCCTTCAGGTAGTTGTGTAAATACACCTCACCACTAATATTTCTCCCCCAGAACCCCAGGAGATCTAAACGCAGAAAATGAAACAGGAGAAAGAAGTCAGAGTAGACTCCATCTCCCCATCACTCTAGCAGCCATGATTACAAATCAAATCTATTCTTGAAAATGGACGTGGGGTAGAAAAGGAAGATCTATGATTAAAATTGAGTTTTGGATTGGTGCATTAAATTAGTCCGAACTTTAGGAGCTGAAAGTGACCAGAGAGTTGCAGAACTGGCCCAAGAGGTAGCTAAGGGATGAGAAAGAAAGATGCAAAACAGCAGGGTTAGAAGACGTAATAAGAGAAAAACCAAACCACTGACTGCCATCCATCCACTTGTTTTTAAAAAATTACAAATGTAAATAATAAGTATATATTCCTGTTTCTTTATAAATCACCCTTTTTTCCTTACTCCTTGGTAAGCAAGATGAGGAAAGTGCAATTTTATTACCTCCTACCACCCTTCCACCCTCATATCTCTTGATTGGGAGAAGTTACGTTTTTGTTGGTTTTACTTTGTGCTTAGCTGTACAACTTTACTAAAAGTAATGTAATATCGACATCATTTATGGAAAGAAGCCATCACTGACTCTGTGAAAATGAATTGAAAAAGCTGTTAATGCATTTATGCTCTCTACACATTTTCTTTTAGCATCCACACATTCTCCCAGGACAGTCCTCAGCCACTGGTTGACAAGAATTGGAGCATAAATACCCCAGCTTCTTTTTCCTTATATCAGGAGGAAGGGACAAATCTGAGGTGCATGCTATACCATTTTCCAAAAATTTCCAGTGGGAAAACCTAAAATTATTATTTTTAAAAAAGCTAGCATGACAGAATATATCTATCACATTTATTACCACATATGAAGATTGATGGACTAGAAATAGGAAGAGTAAATTTGCATAATGGAAAGAGGGTCTTTTCTCTGATTTGCAAAATGAGATGAGCAAAAAATATAAACTAATCTGGGGGAAATCCACAATGACTGGAATTGTGTTATAAAATACAGCACAATATAAATGTTCCAAGTCCATTCAGTTTTTTGAATCTTCTTAGGGACTTTTGTAGGAATTATTTTTCTAGTTTATGTTTTTTAGAGTATTTTATTTTTTCTCTTCTTTCCTGCAACCTGCTTTCTAAGACATGTCATTATGTTTTTAAAATTCGTAAGCAGTTAGGGGACATGCAAGATAAAACTCAAAGCAGTTTGTTTTGCTCTTATTAATACAATTTTGCCAAAAAGGCAAGAAGAAGGAAGTTGGAAACAATTATCTAAAATATTTCTCAGACTACCTATGGATTTTAATTTTTAAAGATAGATTTAGCATTTTAGATATAATACAGACGGGCAGGAAGAGGCCACCCCCCCACACACAGACATTTACCTTTCTCCCTCTGTTGTAAGATTAGATTACGTTCATGATTTAACTCACCAAGGCTAGAAAAAAAAGTGACTGAAAGTACTGTAACCAGGCAGAAAAGAAGCACAGGCAGCATATCATAATACAGCTTTTCTAGGCCTAGAGATTCAAAAAGTATATGTAGTTACTGATGAAACTGCAGTGGTTTCAGCATGAGGTCAATTACTGTGCAGAGTGGCCCTTTAATTGGGGCCATACATGACTATTCAGGTAGACTTTATGGAAATAATCAGTGTGCTTCTACTCAAGGCAGCATTCCTCAGTCTCAGAACTACTGACTTTGGACTGGATAATTTTTTCTTGTGGGAGGCTGTCTTGTGCATTTTAGGATGTTTAGCAGCAAGTCTAAGCTCCACTCACCAGATGCTGTGACAGCTCAACATGCCCCCAGACGTTGCCAACTACACCCTGGGGAATAAACAGTGTGCCATTGAAATTCACTGAATTAAGGTAATGTTTACAAATATTTGGCTGTCCTGGTTCTTGATCTGTACTCGCATCATTAAAGCAATGCCATCATACTGAGGGATGCGAACGGAGTCAGTGGTCAGGGGCTTCTGAGCTGTAGTTCCCTACAGTTCCCCATATTCCTGAAAGGCCATTTCTGTAATCCCCCTTCCCCTGCTATCAAAACTAGTCAGCCTGGTTGTGCTTTACATTATAAATGGCATGAAATTAAATATTTCAATGCTTGCTTATACCAGTTATAAATCATACCATGATTTATACATTCTAGCAATGCTCTTTCTTGTTTACCTTCTTTCTTTGGATTATTTTTTCTTCTTCCTACATTTTTTCTCACTTCCCACATGTTAGTTTATTGTGCATGGTGGTTTTTGCAAGTGGGGAGTAAGATAGTTATGTGTGGAATACCGCTACTAGAAATTTAAGCTTAATCCATAGGTCAACACAGATTGTTGTGTTTACAGTGTCATTCTGCATGACACCATGAAGTATTTTTATCACATATCTAAATGCAGCATGTTTCCCAGTCCTGTCCACCCTGCCATAATTCCTATGTATATCTTATCCCCTCCACTTTTGCTATCATCTCTTTTAGTAAACATGAGAAATTTTACAAAGAAATAACATTGTGCTTGCTGCCAGACAGATTTGATGTGACATTCATGTGAAGATCAATGGATTTGGTCTTCTCCAGTGATAATCACAAGTAACAGTTCTCAGATATGAAAGCTTCAAACACAAAGAACAAGCATGGCAAAATCTTTTCTCCACAGCAAAGGGAGAGACAGAGCGCCTGTTACTGAAGTTGTTATTTCCTTGGATGCACATCTCAATAATGAATGTCCTTTACCAGTGCAGTTATAGCTAGTTTGAAAAATACGGGCCGGGTGCCGCCATGGCTCATGCCTATAATCCCAGCACTTTGGGAGGAGAGGCCAAGGCAGGCAGATCACGAAGTCAGAAGATCGAGACCATCCTGGCTAACACAGTGAAACCCCGTCTCTACTAAAAATACAAAAAGTTAGCCGGGCATGGTGGCAGGTGCCTGAGGCAGCTACTCAGGAGGCTGAGGCAGGACAATGTCATGAACCCGGGAGGTGGAGCTTGCAGTGAGCCAAGATCGCGCCACTGCAGTCCAGTCTAGGGGACAGAGCAAGACTCCATCTCAAAAAAAAAAAAAAGCAAAACACAACAAAACAAAAAAAAAATGTGAAATAACTTTTTACCCACTAAAATGATTACAGTAAAAAAAAAAAAAAAAGAAGCAGAAAACAATAAGTGTCAGCACAATGCGTAGGAACTGGACATGCCCATTGTTGGTGGGAATGTAAAAATGTGACAAGCACTTTTGAAAACAGCTTGATAGTTTCTTTAAGTTATACATAAACTTACTGAAAACCCTGACAATTCCACTATTTCCTATCTACCTGAAAAAAATAAACTATATCCACGTAACAAGTTCATTAATAGCACGATTGTTCATAATTGGAATAAATAGAAGTGATCCAAAAATCGATCAGATGGAGAATGCATAAACAAAATGTGGTATAGCCATACAATGGAATACATACAACTCAGCAATGAAAAGGGTTAAACCACTGATTCATGTTATGACATGAACGAATTTCAAAACGTTATGTTAAAAAGTGCAATGCAAATGATTACATGTTGTAGAATTCCATTGATATGCACTATGCAGAAAAGTCAGATCTATAGAAACAGAAAGTATTTCAGGGGTTTCCTAGGGTTGGGAATAAGAATAGGATTTGAAAAATGGGCACAGGGGATTTTTCTGGGATGATGGAAATGCTCAGATTGTGGTGATGGTTTCACAGCTCTGTAAGTTTAATAAAAATACGGAATTATACAATTAAAATGGGTGAATTTTATGGTACATAAGTTTTACCTCAATAAAACTATCTTAAGTAAATGGGAAGACAGTCTGAAAATAGAAAAATATGCCTTGTTTGCTTTCTTAGATTATCTTGGTTCATAATTTTACCTCTGTATACAGCATGTCAATTTTATGTGATTCTATCCCACCCTCACCAGTGGTTTCTAATCTCCCTGAGGATCATATTACTAGAATTCTGATTGAGTTAAATGTCACTTATTACACTTAGTTATTGTGTAGTGAAGAATTAACCTTACCCAAAGAAAGGTCTGGACTTTGCCCTAAGCTATTGGGAGGTGAGATCTAAATGCTTGATATTTCGTGCCTGAGGCGGGGAGGGTCTTTGTTTGCCTGGAGGCTTTGGCCATCTGACAGTCTTACAATGTGATTTATGATGGGGCTTTTGGCCATGTGGTTTGAGTTTTGTCTCTGGAGGGAACTGGAGGCTAAATATGTCAGTCTGACTTTGGCAAATCCTGGACACTAAAGATTAACCACACAGCAGTGTGTGATTGAGCCGCAATAAAATCTCTGGACAACACAAGCTTGGGTAAGCTTTCCTGGTTGGTGATACTCCATGCATGTTATCTCACATTGGTGCTGGGAAAGGAAGGTGTTCATGATGCCAGAGGTGAGGACAGCAGAAGTTCTGCGTGTGCCACCTTCCCTGGACTCTGACCTATGCGCTTCTTTCCTTGGATGATTTTAATTTGCATCCTTTCCTTGTAGTAAACCATAATCACGAGTATAATGCTTTCAGTGAGTTTTGTGAGCCCTTACAGTGAATTATCAAATACAAAGGTGGTTTCAGAAATCTGCTCCCATCCCTGAACATTCAATTGGTGTCAGAAGTGAGAGTGACCTTGTGTGGGGGCTATACCCCCTAGTGAGTCCAGTTGTGCAGTTGGATATACTATCCCAAAAAACAGTAGTTCATCTTTATATTTTATAGCATTGTGAACTCCATTTTTAAGTCCTTCGAGATGGTCAGACCTTGAGGATAAGGCCTATGTAGTATCTTCCTGGAAGCTGGCAATTGATAAATAATTACTAGAGTCATGAAAATATTTCCAAAACAAGATTTGTGTGTGTGTGGGGGGGGGTGGGGGTGGGGAAGGCATTACACAGTGAGTGTCCTACTCCTAAAAACTGGGCAATGTTCAGCACTGGGCTAGAGACCTTAATGTAGCTAGAGACCTTATGTACTGAAGAGACACACAGAAATATTCATCTGAACTGAAATGATCTGAATTAAATTAAGAAGCTCTAATTCAGACTGTTGGCACATTAGAGGGCATCTGTAACAAGTACCTTATTCTTGAGAACTGACCACAAATTCCTCAGAGCCAATCATTACATACATGGAACTGAATAGTTTAAAAAATAAATTTATGAGACCTGGCACAGTGGCTCACAACTGTAATCCCAGCACTTTGGGAAGCCAAGACAGGTGGATCACTTGAGGTCAGGAGTTCAAGACTAGTCTAGACAACATGGTAAAACCCCAGCTCCGCTAAAAATACAAAAATTAGCCAGGTGTGGTGGTGTGTACCTATAGTCCGGGCTACTCAAGAGGTTGAGGCAGGAGAATCGCTTGAACTGGGAGGTGGAGGTTGCAGTGAGTCGAGATCATGCCACAGCACTCCAGCCTGGGCAACAAAGTGAGACCCTGTCTCACAAAAAAAAAAAAAAAAAAAAAAAAAAAAAGAATTAAATGTACGCATATTCATATCATGATACTTGACTTTAGAAGTTACAAAGGGCTCTCACATAAATTATTTCATATGATGATTACAAAAATCTGGTGAGACAGGCACAGAGTGCTTAAAGATAGTTAATGACTTGCTTAGATTTCCATAGTCACTGAGAGTGGTCTCGTAATTTATCAAGACCTAATCCTTGTGAATGAAACTTCCTCACCTAAATTCCTTGTTATGAACCATGTGACTTTCTCATTAACAAATGATTGGACTGAAGGTGGCATCTGACCCAAAGGCTGGCCAGAAATTGGTGCCATGGATTGATATGAAAAGATGGGGTGGATCAATCAGTTCATCTCTCTGGAGAATATGAACTGTGAATGAAAGTTGCTGGAGTGCAAGTAGAAGTTGAAAGGATCCCATGAGGAAGCAGATGGCCTCTGGGCTCCTGGTGAGTCAAAATCACAGGGAAGAGAAAATTATGGGCCTAGTGGAAGTCAAGAGGGGAAAAAGAATGTCACTAGAAGACATTTGATACAAAGCAGACATTATCAGATATACAGAGGTAATTGTGCTAGGGCTACTCCAATGGTGGATATGGGCATGAAACTACGACTACCTGTACCTCCTGAGGTTGCAGCAAAATGTAACACCCAGACTACATGTGGCCTCTGTGCATATTGTACTTCTGGTTTACTTTGAAGAATTTCTCTTCCCTAACGCTAGAGAAACAAGGAGAAGATCTCAAGGCTGCCCTGGATTCTTCATGAAATATGCTCTGGTTTTCATGATTCTTGAATGTTGTACCAAACCGAGGTCCCTATTCCTGTGTACCCTTAAAATAACCTTGTTATGTCATCACCACCGTATGTTGATATATTGATAAAGTTCTAGCTTTTTAAAAAATTATATGTCTTTGATGCTCAAACATACCTAGCTGAATTATTCATAACATTTATCAAATGTGGCTTGTCGATTCAATTCTTCTCAGAAAAAAAAGGAAACTAAAATATTCTCCACAAATATGCATCTAACATTTTTTCAGCTTTGTTCTGAAATTCTTGTCTCATAAACATGTTACCACAGCTATAAGATAGAGCTCTTTGGTTAATTTCAAAATTTGCTTTACTTGTGTTATCCCTGGCTTTACTGCAGAATCTAAATCCTGTAAACTGATAAATGCAAGTTACTTGGGCCTCCAGAAAAGGCCACTGGAAACTTACTTTGAAAAGAAGAGGGCTGGATGCTGTGGTTCACGCCTGTAATCCCAGCACTTTGGGAGGCTGAGGCAGGTGGATCACCTGAGGTCAGGGGTTCGAGACCAGCCTGGCCAACATGGCGAAACCCCGTCTCTACTAAAAATACAAAAATTAGCTGGGTGTAGTGGTGGGTGCCTAGTCTCAGCTATTCAGGGGGCTGAGGCAGGAAAATCGCTTGAACCTGGGAGGCGGAGTTTGCAGTGAGCTGAGATGACACCACTGCACTCTACCCTGGGTGACAGAGTGAGACTTTGTCCCAAAAAAAAAAAAAAAAAAAAAAAAAAAGAAAGAAAGAAAGAAAATAAAAGAAAGAAAGGAACAGGGAATAGGTGGCTCTCATGGAGGTAGCTAGCGTGAGGAGGCTGGGGAGCGCAGAGCTGCCTGTCATGCCTTGCACTGCTTAGGCTAGTGAACACTACTGTCAGGATGGCTAATGACAACCCTGAGAAAAAAGGGCAATACGTCTGCTTATGCCTTCTTTGAGCAGATGTGCAGAGAAGAACATAAGAAGAAAAACCCAGAGGTCTTCTTGTCAATTTTGCAGAATTTTCCAAGAAGTGCTCTGAGAGATAGAAGACAAAGTCTGGTAAAGAGGAAGTCAAATTATCCCTGTTTGCAGATGACATTATCCTATATTTAGAAAGCCCCATAGTCTCAACCCCAAACCTTCTTAAGCTGATAAGCAACTTCAACAAAGTTTCAGGATACAAAATCAATGTGCAAAAATTGCTAACATTCCTATACACCACCAACAGACAGGCAGAAAGCAAAATTATGAATAAACTTCCATTCACAATTACCACAAAAAGAGTAAAATACCTAGGAATACAGCTAACAATTGAAGTGAAGGACCTCTTCAAGGAGAACTACAAACCTCTGCTCAAAGAAATCAGAAAGGACACAAACAAATGAAAAAACATTCCATGCTCAGGGATAAGAAGAATCAATATTGTGAAAATGGCCATACTACCCAAAGTAATTTATAGATTCAATGCTATTCCCATTACCTAACATTGACAATCTTCACAGAATTAGAAGAAACTATTTAAAAATTCACGTGGAACCAAATAAGAGCCTGAATAGCCAAGACAATCCTAAGCAAAAAAGCAAAGCTGGAGGCATTATCCAACTGACTTCAAACTATACTATAAAGCTACAGTAACCAAAACAGCATGGTACTAGTACAAAAACAGACACATAGACCAATGGAACAGAATAGAGAACTCAGAAATAAGACCACACACCTACAACTATTTGATCTTAAACCTGACAAAAACAAACAATGGGTAAAGGATTCCCTATTTAATAAATGGTGCTGGGACAACTGGCTCACCATATGCAGAAAATTGAAAGTAGACCCTTTTCTTATTCTTTAAACAAAAATTAACACAAGAGGGACTAAAGACTTAAACGTAAACCCCAAAACTGTAAAAACTCTAGAAGAAAACCCAGGCAGTACCATTCAGGACATAAGCACTGGCAAAGATTTCATGACGAAAATGCCAAAAGCAATAGCAATGAAAGCAAAAATTGAAAAATGGGATCTAATTAAACTAAAGAACGTTTGCACAGCAAACAACAACAACAAAAACTATCATCAGAGTGAACAGATAACACACAGAATGGGAGAAAATTTATGTGATCTATCCATCTGACAAAGATCTAGTATCCAGGGTCTACAAGGGATTTAAATTTACAAGAAAAAAAAAATCCCATTAAAAAGTGGGCAAAGGAAATGAGCAGACACTTCCCAAAAGAAGACATCCATGTGGCTAAGAAACATGAAAATAACATCACGGATCATTAGAGAAATGCAAATTAAAACCCCAATAAGATAACCATCTGACACCAGTCAGAATGACTACTATTAAAAAGTCAAAAAACAACAGATGCTGGCAAGGTTGTAGAGAAAGAGGAACACTGTAACACTGGTGGAAGTTTAAATTAGTTCAACTACAGTGGAAGACAGTATGGCGATTCCTCAGAGATCAGAGGTGGAAACGCCACTTGACCCAGCAATCCTGTTACTGAGTATAAACCCAAAGGAATAGAAATCAATCTATTACAAAGGCACATTCACACATATGTTCACAATAACAAAGACATGGAATCAACCCAAATTCCCATTAATGATAGACTGGATAAAGAAAATGTGGTACATATGCACCAAGGAATACTATGCAGGCATAAAAGGTATGAGATTATGTCTTTTGCCGAGACTTGTATGGAGTTGAAAGCCATTACCTGCAGCAAACTAATGCAGGAACAGAAAACCAAACACTGCATGTTCTCACTTATAAGTGGGAGCTGAATGATGAGAACACATAGACACATAGAGGAAAACAACTCATACTGGGGTCTGTCAGGGCGGCCATGGGGAGGGAGAGCACAAGGAACTGTAGCTAATGGTTGCTGGGCTTAATTCAGCTTAATTCCTGGGTGATGGACTGATCTGTAAAGCAAACCACCATGGCACACGTTTACCTATGTAACAAACCTGCACATCCTGCAAGTGTACCCTGGAACTTAATAGTTGAATAAAAAAAAAAAAAAAAGAAGGCACATGTTTCCATGACCATGCAGGGTTGACATATTTACACACCCATCTTTTTAGTTGCTTAGGCCGAAGAATATCCTATCCACATATTTTTTAATGCATAATTCTGAGTAGGTGATGAAATACCCTGACCTCTTTTGTTGTCCCTGCAAAATCTCACTGTTTTTTAGCTGGTTTAGATTTCTAAAGTTGCCTTTCTCTAGCCTTTTTAACTGGGAGGCTTTTTTCCCCATTAATGCTAAGCAAGATTCTCATTTTCATTTAAAATACTTGCTGACTTTTTGGTTTTTAGAATCTGCAGCTGTTCTTCTTTTGATGTAGTTTATCTCCACCTTTTACATTTTTTCAGTTCCTCTTGAATCTGAGGCTGCCTTAACTTTTTTCATTTGATCTTTCTCTTTCCTTTCATGGATATATTGCCAGTTTAATTTCGGTCATGGTAGAGAATATTTTTCTCATTTTGCAAGAGGGAAAATTGAGTATTAGACAGGGGAAGGTGCTGTGTGACAACAAAAATTATTAAGTGGCAGAGTCTGTACTTGAACCTGTGTCTGTCTGACTACAAACCTGAGCTAATGATTTTTCTGCTATTTATTGCTAGTTCATGTTCCTGTAATCGAAAATGCCAAAATATATACCTTGCTATTAAGAATTTTCAGTTAGACCAAGATCTCCCAACTTCAATGTCTATTTTATTTGAATTACATCAGACTGCTTCCCAGCAATAATTCCATTTCACTTCACTTTGGATTTACGTCGTGTTTTCACGTCCATTATTTCAACTTGCCCTCTGAGTTGGGTGAGGCAGATACCACTAAACAGATAAATAAGCCCAGACTAAGAGAAATTAAATGACAGAGCTGAGGTCACAGGCTTAGTAAAAACTTGCTCTCCAAAAGAGTCAGTATTTTTTTGTTGTTGTTTGTTTTGTTTTGTTTTTTGTTTTTGGTGAGACAGAGTCTCGCTCTGTCACCCAGACTGGAGTGCAGTGGCACCATCTCGGCTCACTACAACCTCCGCCTCCCAGGTTCAAGCGATTCTCCTGCCTCAGCCTCCTGAGTAGCTGGGACTATAGGCACATAATCATCACCACGCCCGGCTAATTTTTGTATTTTAGTAGAGATGGGATTTCACCGTGTTGCCCAGGCTGGTCTTCAACTCCTGTATTTTTAAGATGGTTTATTCATATATTATCACATATTTTAAAAATCAGACCAGATTTTGGGCTGGGCACGGTGGCTCACGCCTGTAATCCCAGCACTTTGGGAGGCTGAGGCGGGCGGATCACGAGGTCAGGAGATCCAGACCATCCTGGCTAACATGGTGAAACCCCGTCTCTACTAAAAATACAAAAAATTACTCGGGTGTGGTGGCGGGCGCCTGTAGTCCCAGCGACTCGGGAGGCTGAGGCCGGAGAATGGCGTGAACCCGGGAGGCGGAGCTTGCAGTGAGCCGAGACTGCGTCACTGCACTCCAGCCTGGGCAACAGAAAGAGACTCTATCTCCAAAAAAATAAAATAAAATAATAATAATAATAATAATAATCAGACCAGATTTCAACTCCAGATGGAATCTTTGTTTATATTAACACATGAAACCCCTGCATTTCAAATGCTCTACTTAAGTCAGATATTGTTTCCAATTTCTCTTTGCTTGACTCCATGGCAAATAACTACACAGACTGGGGCAAAAATAAGAAGAGGATTCTATTGCTGCAGGTGTGTCTCCATGGGCACAGGCAGTTCTGTGGTAGGGGGCATCAGTAAAGCTCTTCTCCGGGGCTAGGCGTCTCCTTATTTCTAGACTGTCAGGGAAAAGGACTTCTTCAAAGGAAACAAGAAGTGCAGTATTCACAACGGACACATGCACTCTCAGTGCTGTATTTGGCTGCAACTTCAGGGAGGTCAGGTGTTCATGCAGTTTACCACTGGGTAAGACCAGGTGACATGTTTCAGTGTTCCCTGAAACATTCAATATCCAGTGGCCATATTTTGTCCCATTTTGTAAAAAGGTAACCAGAATCAAATAGGGATTAAATCCTCAAGAAACCATGAGAATAAAACAAACCTGGTTTATACTATTCAGTCATCCTTATAATCAAATCCAGGTTGCTGAAGGAAAGCAGTAACTTCAGTGTAGACACATTTAGGAAGTTTGCAAAATTGTCTTTTGCCACCTCTACATCTTTTCTCATTGAGATCGCAGAATAACTCTGCACCCTTCCAAGCACATTTCTTGCCAGCATGATGGATTCTTAATTCTAAAGAAGAGTTTGGTCATAATGGAGCAGAAGGAGTTCTATCAGTGATTTTCTACTTAGTATGACTATAATGTCTTTCTCTATTTTCAAAATGAACTCTACCTCATTTGGTTTTGCACATCTTACTCTATCCCTATGAAAGTATCAATAGTAGATTACCAAGACTGACTGTGTCTGAAGAAAAACATGCTTTTTAAAGACATTAAAATTCCTTTGAGACATTGAGAAAAGATGTAAATACATATTCTTAGTTTTTTTTTTTTTTAATTGTTTGAAGAGATTTCAGTAAAGGAATGGGGGGAATAAAAACAGCAGAGTGTCCCTAACAAGTCCAAGCTAATAAACTACCATTTCAGATGAAGACGAGCTGTAGACTGTCTATAATTTCTCTGATTCTATTAGGCCTGACAGCAGAGATTTTCCAATGTGAGCAAAGCCTCAGAAAATGACAGTTATTATATACCAGTGTCAGAGCCTTCTGTGAGTAATTGTTGTGAGAGGTGTTGATCTTGCTTATCCAAGATTACTTTCTCCTTTGTGTGGTAGCTATCTTGATTCTCTTTGAGGAAAAGATCTCTCCCTTTTATTGCAGTCAGCCTTGTCTGTGGTTTCAACCAAGATGCTTTGACTTGCCCTGGCCAAGAGATGGTAAGTTTATAATCCAACTAGGACAAACTATCTCTCACAGATGAAATGAAGAGGTGAAGTAGTTGGTGAAGAAGTACCTCCATGGTGATGTGGGGATGCTCTCTCTTTGTCTTTTTTCTCATCATCCCAAGGGATTTTTGAGTTTTTGTATATATAGTCAGGGACTCCAGAAAAACAAATGGATAGGATATCTATACAATAGTTTTTCAGCCTCTGTATATATTATGTAAATATATGTACCAATATGTATTATAAGGAATTGAATTATGGAGGCTGAGAAGTCCTAAGATTTGCATTCAGCAATCTGGAGACCCAAGAGAGCTGATGGTGTAAGTTCCAGTGCAAGTCTGCATCCAAAGACAGGAGAAGACTGATGCCCCAGCTCAGAAACGCCCTCACAGACACACCCAGAATAATGTTTAACCAAATATCTGGGCACCCTGTGGTACAGTCAAGATGACACATAAAATTAATTATCACACGGTTCTTTAAGAAACTTAGTTTACCAGCTCTGTTTTTCAGTTTCATGACTCATCACATTTGCTTCCAATAATTAAACAAAAATTTTCTTGCTTAATTTAGCCAATTTTGTTTTTCTTTTGTCAACAACTAAAGAACCCAGAAAACAGAAATTTTTCTTACCATATTGAGGACAGGGCCAGTTGTTGTCATAAAAGTACTAGATAATTGATGCTGTATTTGCAGTGTCAGAGTCCATGGGGCCTATTCCCAAATATCTTTCACTTTGGGCTACCATGATGTGTAATCTCACATTAGCGTCATTGGTAATGGCAGAATTATAGTTGTTGGAACTATAAAGGACCTTGCAAGCTCATTGTCCCCCTGGTTTTAGCAATATGTATACTTGACAAAGAGTGACAATATACTTTCCTAAGGTCACACAGCTGGTAGTGGGAGGGATAGATGTGGAACCTTGGTCTTTCGATCATATGTCTTAGTATTTTTATGGTACCTCTCCAGGGAATGTACAGTACCTGTGAGCATTTCCCTAGCAGACTCTTGTGTCGACACAGATAAATTGAAAAATCAGATCTGAGAGGATTTAGAAAATTGTTGAGAAGCCTCAAGACAAAATATACAAACTCTACCACCATGCTCAGAACTTGTCCTGACAAAGGGGTAGGAAGAGTTATTTGTGAGTAACTGACAAGAGTAGTTCCGATTGGAGAAGTGATTATGATTTAGAAATTCTATGCATCAAAGCACTGATCCTGAAGTTATAAATCTCAGCTCATTGATGGGCTTTGAGAATCATTTCAATTCTCCATTTAAAAATGGAATTATTTATTCTACTTTTAGAGATGAATTATATACAATTCTATCAACTTGATATTTTTAGGGTTAAGCTGTTTATAAAAATAAATAGCTTTCTTTGTGTAATTAAATTATGCTGTTTATAAATTTAAAAGCAAATTGGGCTTGTGGAGTCTTAAGAAATTATTTCTCAACTCAAATTCATGAAACAACTCTCTGAAATCTTCAAAGTGTTTTATAACATGCCCTTTAACATTTAGGTTTAACGCTTTTACAGTTGCATGGATTGTGTGGTAGGAAATCCACTTGTTCTCTTCTTGTAAGAAGCCAATTTTCCCAACGTTATTTATTGTGTAATCTGCTCTTTCTTCTGTCATTTGCAATGTCTTAAAGTTTTGTCACTTACATGTGACTAGGGAAATACTTGATTTCATTGATCTATGTGTTATTTCCTGTGCAAGAATTGCACTGATTTGATATCAATGGATTTAAAATATGTGCTTACATAGGCACGGACAAAGATTTCATCACAAAGATGCCAAAAGCAATTGCAACAAAAGAAAAAAATTGACAAATGGGATCTAATTAAACTAAAGAGCTTCTGCACAGCAAAAGAGCTTCTGCTCACAGAGTGAACAGACAACCTACAGAATGAAAGAAAATTTTTGCAATCTATCCATCTGATAAAGGTCTAATATCCAGAGTCTACAAGGAACTTAAACAAATTTACAAGAAAAAAAACAAACCACCCCATTAAAAAGTGGGCAAAGGATACGAACACTTTTCAAATTAATACACACATGCAGCCAACAGATATATGAAAAATAGCTCAACATCACTGATCATTAGAGAAATGCAAATCAAAACCACAGTGAGATTCCATCTCATGCCAGTCAGAATGGCTATTATTAAAAAGTGAAAAAACAACAGATGGTGGCGAGGTTGCAGAGAAAAAGGAGTACTTTTACCCTGTTAGTGGGCGTGTAAATTGTTTTAACCATTGTGGAAGGTAGTGTGGTGAAAGATCTAGAGGTGGAAATACCATTTGACCCAGCGATCCCATTACTAGGTATAAACCCAAAGCAATCTAAATCATTCTGTTATAAAGACACGTGCACATGTATGTTTATTGCAGCACTATTCACAATAGCAAAGACATGGAATCAATCCAAATGCCCATCAATGATAGACTAGATTAAAAAATATGGTATATTATACCACGGAATATTATGCAGCCATAAAAAGTACTAGATCATGTCCTTTGCAGGGACATGGATGGAGCTGGAAGTAATTATCCTCAGTAAACTAATGCTGGAACAGAAAACCAAACACTGTGTGCTCTCACTTATAAGTGAGAGCTCAATGATGAGAACACACGGACCCCTGAGGGAGAAAAACACACAACGGAGCCTTTTGAGGGGTGGTGGAGGGAGGAGGGAGAACATCAGGAAGAATAGCTAAGGGATGCTGGGCTTATTACCTAGGTGATGGGTTCATCTGTGCAGCAAACCACCATGGCACATATTTACCTGTATAACAAACCTGTACATCCTGCACATGTATCCTGGAACTTAAAATAAAAGTTGAAGGAAAAAAAATAACACGTACTTATATCCAGCAGGTGAATTCTCCTTTTTCAAAAATTATTTCAACGATTTCCTTAGCTGTTTGTAAACTTTTAGCCTTCCACATTTATTTTGGAACATGTTTCTCACATTCTACTAAAATCTGCCTGAGATTACAGTTGCAATTGCATTGGATATTAAAAAATCCCATCCATAATCATGCCATTTCACTTCTCTTATGTCTTTTCATAAAGCTTAAAGTTTTATCTGTACTGGTCTTACTAATTTTTATAAAGCTCAGTTCCTAGATAAGATACAGATTTTCACACCGTTGCAAAATATATCTTATTTTCCTTTTTTACTCATTGTATTAAAAATTCTCCAGAGAAACATAATTGATAGGATATCTCTCTCACACACACACTCTCTCTCTTTCTATCTCATATCTATATATTTTTGAGGGACCAGCTTACCTAATTGTGGGGGCTAGTAAGTTCAGGATCTGTAGAGCAGGCCTGCAGACCGGAAACAAAGGCGGGAGTTAATACTGCAGTCTTGTGGAAAAGCTTCCATTGTGGAAAACTCGTATTTTCTCGTAAGGTGTTCAAATAATAAGATGAGGCCCATTCACATTACCAAGGGTAATCTTTACTTGAAGTCAACTGATGGAAGAGGTTAACTGCATCTATGGAATATCTTCACAGCAACACCTGGATTAGTGTTTCGTTCAAATAACTGAGCACTACAGCTTAGCCAAGTTGATAATATAAAACTAACCATCACGATTACTCATGAAAATACACAGAGGAACATATTGGCTGTTGGATATTGATACACACAAAGTAAACGTCTATCTGACTCTGATTCTAACCTGATTCTAATCTCTTTTGATTCTCTTGTGTTTGTGATATAAATAATGGCATATAATTTGATCTTGTTTACTACAATTTTTATATATCTTTTTCCTCTCATCTTACTGCATTGACCAATATCTCCTCTTCTAAGGTGAGTTATAGGGAAGAGATTCTTTTCTTGTTTCTACCCTTCTGTAGTTTTCCCATTAAATATAATCTTTCTTATAGGGATTTGATAGAGTGCATCAAGTTAAAGAAACTCGCTTATATTTCTAGTTTTCTAAAAGATTTTATTTGTAAGTAGGTATTAGTTTTTATTAAATGCCTTTAGACTCCTAATAAGATGATATTAATTTTCCACTTTTGAACACTGTTGCATAATATCACATTGTTAAATTTTTTGAGGTTGAATCATTTTTGCATTTCTTAAATATACTGTAATTGACCATATTATTTTTCTTATAATTTCAGGACTTTTAAAGCTAAGTTTATAGCTGAAGTTGACTTATTTTTCCTTGCACTTACTTATGAGATTTTGATAGTTAAGTTCCAGACGCATCCTGAATTGGAGCATGTGGACACAAAGGGAGGCAAGGGAGGAGAAGAATTCTTGCTTGACTCAATTCTTGCAAGCGAATGTCAGCTTTTACTAAACTTGGCAGGTGTTTAAAACAAACTCTTTCTTTATCTCATGGAGTGCTTCTATGGACTTTTGAAGACCCTTCAGCATTGGGAATTTCTCCCGTTGCAATTCCTGTGACGAGGCAAAATGTATCTTTATTTCTGTGGATCATTTACTCCTTCCTCAGCTTCTGATTATCCAGTGATGACTCTAAGTTCTTATTGTTTTGCATTGAATTGCCAGAGAATCCTTGGAATAAAAATGATTAAGAACTGCTGCCTACGGAGAACCAAGATAAATTTTTGAGGATGAATAATATGCAAGATATATTTTATTCTCCTGAAGATTAATCAAGCATTCTTTTAGTTTTCATTAGATCTCAGGTTCTGCATTTTAATGTAACAGGGATTTACATTTGGAGAAGTGTGCTTAGATACAGTAAAAAAAAATCACAAAAGCCAGGCATGGTGGCATGCTCTACTGGGCTCATTCTTCCTACTTTAGCCTTTCCAGTAGGGATGGCACCAAGTTTAAGAGTACCTGGGAGGCAGAGGCAGGGAGATTGTTTGAGCCCAGTAGTTTGAGGCTGTAACGCAGTATGATCTTGCTTATGAATAGCTACTACCCTCTAGCCTGGGCAATATAGCAAGACCCCATCTCTAAAAAATTAAAATAATAAAATAACAATACTATGGTATACCTTCTTACTCCATTTAAACCTTTCTTTAGTTTAATTCAATTCACTATTGTTTACTACATAATAAGACGCTCTAACCCTCCTTCTCCCACAATTCTCTACTTTTGAGAGAATTCCAGTCTGTGTGGAGCACATGCTTTCTTCAAATTTTCATGTTTTACTTTCAATCACAGTGTTCAGGGAATAATTCTAATGACTTTCACATAATCAAAATGAGTGGCTGAGGCATGCTTAAGAAAAAATGCTAGCGGCAGGGCGTGGTGGCTCACGCCTGTAATTCCAACACTTTGGGAGGCTGAGGCGGGAGGATCATGAGGTCAGGAGATCGAGACCATCCTGGCTAACACAGTGAAACCCTGTCTCTACTGAAAATACAAAAAATGTAGCTGGGTGTGGTGGCGGGTGCCTGTCGTCCCAGCTGCTTGGGAGGCTGAGGCAGGAGAATGGCGTGAACTCAGGAGGCAGAGCTTGCAGTGAGCGGAGATCATGCTGCTGCATTGCAGCCTGGGCGACAGAGCGAGACTCCGTCTCAAAAAAAAAAAAAAAAAACACAACAACAACAACAACAACAAAAAACAAAAACAAAAACAAAAAAACAAGAAAAGAAAAGAGAAAGAAAAAAGAAAAAAAAGAACTAGCAAGGCAGTTGGTGAGAAATGCTTTTGTACAAAAGTTTTAAAAGAGGAAAGAAAAGGGGTAAAAGGCCTTGAGTGCTGAGAGAGGGAAGAGAATAATTTTTGATAGTGGGAGTGGGCTTTTTGTATGAGATTTATGTGCTTTGTTTCTTTGATTACATGAAACAATATAGCAGGCAGACAAAACAGGTTAAACAAATGCAGGACGTTAGAATGCGATGGGCATATCAGAGAAGAAGGAGACCAGGTATGGTTACGGTGTGTGACTAAGTGTTTATTATTGCACAGAGGCAATTTATGGAACGTCTTATTTTCCTTTGAGTAGTTCTAGGAAGCTACTAGGGATTTCTTTGGTTTATTTTCCAACAATTTTTTGGTTTAATGCTAGACAGGATCCATCCATTTCAACGGTTGGGTATGTAGGGATCAGGTTAAAACTTGCTTATGTTTTACCAGGAGCTTCGTTGGCTCCAAAACCACTGCTTATACATCTTCCAACTCAACCTTCTGTGCTCTTTCAAAAATAACTCCTGCCAAAAAAAATTAATAAATAAATAAAATGAAAATGAAAAAATAAAGATTACTTTTTATTCACAGATATTGTCACCATTACTAATTAGCTGTTTGTATCGTAGATAATTTACCATCCTCAAAAAAAGCAAATAGTTCTGGAGTATTTGGAGAATGGCTGCATTTCTTAACTCATCCACAGGTCCTCTTTAGCTCCGGGAGCCAATACTTTTCCTGTGGAATTCGATTGCCATCTCCACTCTGGGGAAAAAGTCTTTCTTTAAGCAGGTACTCTTGGAGAGTTTGAAGTATTGATTTATATGTTCGAATATTTTCTGAAGGTGCAAAAAGAGAATCTCAGTTTTTAAAACAATAAATAGATATCTAGGCACACCCAGGAGTGAACTCAATTTCAGGAAGTCTTGGTGAGAATTTTAAAAATATTTGATAGAAAACTGACTGCTGTCGTTCATGAAAGTGTTCTAGGACTTCTATTGTACCTACATATGTTACTTGGTGACATAAGTGTAAATATCATAAAAATGGGATTTAAAAATATTTATTCATTTATTTACATGTGATTATTATTCAATAGATGAACTTGATACATATCAAATAGGCATTTAAAGGAAACCAAATATAAATATTAGATAATCATGCAATGTAATAACAACAAACATGATAATAATAAAGCACTTTCTTATCAATACAGCAATTAGGCTGTTTAAGAAAACAAAACAAATCGAAATTCAAAACCTGACAGTAAGTAGGCAGCTAAAAGGCAGCAAAATTTAGAATCCCCATCATATAGTCAGCACATAAAATGAACATGTAATCATTTGAACAGTATTTATCCTCTTAACTAAATTTGAATCTGCAGTTGCATCTCTGGCTGAGAAAAAAATGAAGGCATTTTCTGGTTTCGGTTTCTATGGAAACCTGTACTTTGATTACCGATGGGTTTTGAATGTATGATGTTTAGTCCCATAGGTACAATGTTTGAAGAAAAAAATAAGAGCAGAAGGAGAGGCCTGCAAAGTTATCAGAAACATTTCCTCAAATACTAATTTTTTTTCAGGCATCATAGATCTGAGAGATGCTGGAAGAGATTCCAAATTAAATTTTAGCTTCATTCAATAGTCACTGAGTGCCTGCTAGGTGCCAAACACTGTCCCAGTGGCCACAGCAGCAAACAAAAAGATAAAATTTAATACCAAGCTTTAGAAATAACTTTACTAAGAAACTTAAGTCGTATTTAGATGTTTGGGTTTTAGTTAACTGAATTTTGTTATTTTCATATTTGTATCCATGCGACATCTTAATGCGTGGGTTTTTTTGTATGTTTTTTTGGAAATTATGTGTCCTTTCCCTGAAGAAACATTTTTAAAATGTCATTAACCTTTACTTAAACAAGTGGAGAACATGAAATTTGTTTCTGTTTTCATTCTTTGTTCTTTTTCATTGGTTTCCAGACAAAGGCATTAGGGCAATAGTGAAGCCTTTGTAATGTTTTCAACAGTGTTATTTTCAGTGTGACATGTTAAGCCAGTGCTTTTATTAATATAGGAACCTGGTATGACTAGCATAAAATAGCCAAAACTGCTACTCACTAGAAGTATATCATATAAAATATGTTTATTATATAGCTAAATCCAATTACTTTCTTTAAAATTAGGTTATAAAATACAATCGATTTTATTCATTTTAAATATTCAAATAAATTATAATTTGGCAACACTATATTTTTTTACTGGTAGTTTTCAATTTGGGTTAAAACCTATGTAGATATTTACATGGTTCTTATAAATTCTTTAGATCTCAGTTTAATTGACACTTTTTTGGAGAATTCTTCTGTAACCTCAATGAGGTTAAACATCCTTTTATTTGTGCAGTATCTGCACAACTATTATTTGTACCAATTTTACATTTATTTGTAAGCTTTATGCGTCTGCTTTCTCCATCATATCAAGTGAATGGATGAACGAATGGATAACCAGTTGCTTAACTGAAGCATTAATCTCTTCCCTTCCCTTATCCTTTTTATTAAATAAAGGTCATGATGATACAACAGTGTCTCCTCTGCCTCGTTCTGTTCACTTCTCCCTTCCATAATTGGAAAACTTTACTCAATGAGCTTTCAAAGATCAGACAATGCCAGTTAGAATCTCAGGTGCATATCACAAAGCATTCTTAGCTAAATGACAAAATTCATTGCAATGAATTGTTTTAATATATTATTTTCCTAGTAGTCCCCGAGATTTTTGAGTACAGAGGCTAAGTTGGCTTTTCTTTTTTTCTCCGCTACTCTATTCCCAGCACTTTGCTTAGTGAGCAACTCCTAATAGGTTGTGTTGGTTAGAATGTCATCATTTGCAGCAACAGAAAACCAATAGTTCAAACTCTTGGAACATGAACAAGAACCTGTTGGATAATGTAATTATAAACATCTAGATATAGGGCAAGCTTGAGTCTCAGTTTGACCAACCCTTAGTTCCATTTCTTTTAGCCATAATCTCATCTGTATATTGGCTTCATTCTAATCCTGATATCCCTTGTGTTAATAAAAAGTCTGCAGTGGTTTCATCCTTTCCATATGAATACCATGTGATTCCAGAAGAATATAAAACTTCGAACATAAAAAACTTTGAATAAAAAGAATATAAAACTTCGAAGTCCTGAGCTTCACTGTAATTAGAAAACGGGGGATAAAAGACAATGTACACATTCTTTTTTTTTTTTTTTTTTTTTTTTTTAATTTATTTATTATTATTATACTTTAAGTTGTAGGGTACATGTGCATAACGTGCAGGTTTGTTACATATGTATACTTGTGCCATGTTGCTGTGCTGCACCCATCAACTCGTCATTTACATCAGGTATAACTCCCAATGCAATCCCTTCCCCCTCCCCCCTCCCCATGATAGGCCCCGGTGTGTGATGTTCCCCTTCCTGAGTCCGAGTGATCTCATTGTTCAGTTCCCACCTATGAGTGAGAACATGCGGTGTTTGGTTTTCTGTTCTTGTGATAGTTTGCTAAAGAAATGCAAATCAAAACCACAATGAGATACCATCTCACACCAGTTAGAATGGCGATCATTAAAAAGTCAGGAAACAACAGGTGCTGGAGAGGATGTGGAGAAATAGGAACACTTTTACACTGTTGGTGGGATTGTAAACTAGTTCAACCATTATGGAAAACAGTATGGCGATTCCTCAAGGATCTAGAACTAGATGTACCATATGACCCAGCCATCCCATTACTGGGTATATACCCAAAGGAATGTACACATTCTTTATCAATTTCTATGGTCAGTAGGATTGTCATTCACTGTTGCCTTAGGTCCCTGCAATGTGTCCTAAGTAGGGTAATTTTAGATTAATTAGAGCGTTGCTCTGAAGCTAAGGATGTGGCCCTACTGACTTTAAATGACCAACAGTCAACAGCAAAAGTGTGAAATGCCTGAGAAAAAGTCAACTAAAAATTGCAAAATGGCCACTATTCACATGGAAGTGGGAGAGCCTAGAATTAAAATATGTACAAGATATGTTTTCTGATCTAGCACCTATAACAAAATAAGGTCATTCTCAGGAAGCTGAAGGTCATTCTCAGGCAAATTGAAGACTGAACTTTGCTTATTTACATTTTCATGATTTTATGGATATTTGTGGATACTGATGGGTTGAATAAGGGTTTTTATTTATATGTTTTTTTGTGTGTGTGTCCTGACTGGGGTGAAAATGGAAGATTATACAGTTGATCCTTGCACAATGCATGGGTTAGGGGTGCTGATACTCTGTGAAGTTGAAAAACCTGTATATAACTTTTAACTCTCCCAAAACTAGATTGCTAACAGCCTACTGTTGACTGAAAACCTTATTGATAATATAAAGTCAGTTAAAACATTCTTTGTATATTATATGTATTATATACTATATTCTTACAATAAAGTAAGCTAGAGAAAAGAAACTATTACTAAGAAAGGCACAAGGAAGGAAAAGCATATTTACTATTCCTTAAGTGGAAGTGAATTATCATAAAGGCCTTCATTTTTCTTATCTTCAAGTTAAGTAGCCTGAGAAGGAAGAGGAAGAGGAAGAGTTGATCTTGCTGTATCAGGGGTGGCAGAGAGAGGCAGAAAAAAAAATCCATTTGTAAGTGTTTGAAACTGTGTTCTTCAAGGGTCAACTGTACAGTCATAGGTATTATGGAAATTCCAGCTTCATTCACTATTATTCTTTAACTAAATGAAAATAAATACTACTTTAAATTACTGTGGATTGTAAAAAGAGCCTGAGTTGAAACTAAATATTCTTGCAAAAATGTTGGCAGCAAGTTCAAATGTATATTTACCTATGTATGTGTCACCAGGCTGTGATAAATTGCTTTAAAATTGTATTTTTAGAAAATAGTAATGCCCTCCACGTGTATGTTAACTGATTATAATAATTATGTAATCACAAAAAAAATACATCTTTGGCTAATTCAAGAAGAGATAAAGGGAAACACGACAACCAGGAATAAGCCAGCAGAGAGTATTTCGGGGGCTTTGGGGTTGCAGAAGGCATAAGAGGTTCTGGCCATGAAAAACTAGGAAAGATGGAAAAACAAAGACTGAAAAAGCATTTGAGAAACTGCAGGTCATAAGGTGAAAACATTTACTCAGATGTCCATGTTAATGCAGTTGTACCTGGCCATGCAACAGTAGATGGCCAGATGCAGGAAAATAATACAGACACTTGAGTGAGACCTGTGAAAGAAGCCTCAGTGGGGAGAAGAGAGATATCACACCATTAGATAGAAGTGCCCTGGGTATACACCCAAGGGATTATAAATCATTCTACTATGAAGACACATGCACACATATGGTTATTGCAGTTCTGTTTAAAATATAGCAAAGACTTGGAACCAACCCAAATGCCCATCAATGATAGACTGGATAAAGAAAATGTGGCACATATACACCATGGAATACTATGAAGCCATAAAAAAGAATGAGTTAATGGCCTTTGCAGGGATGTGGATGAAGCTGGAAACCATCATTCTCAGCAAACTAACACAGGAACAGACAACCAAACACCCCACATTCTCACTCATAAGTGGGAGTTGAACAATGAGGGCCTGTTGAGGGATGCGGGGAAAGGGAAGGGAGAGCATTAGGACAAATACCTAATGCATGTGGGACTTAAAACCTAGATGATGGGTTGATAGGTGCAGCAAACCACCATGGCGCATGCATACCTATGTAACAAACCTGAACGTTCTGCACTTGTATTACAGAACTTAAAGTAAAATTAAAAAAAAAAAAAAAAAAAGAAGTGCCCAAATGAATAAGGTCTAAGTAAAATTATTTTTCTGGTATAGGTAAGTCCCAACTTGCCATATAATCTATATACATTACTTGCCAATTGTATGTATCCTCATTTATTTATTGTCTGTATCCTCATTTATTCCCATCTTTTAGTGAAGTGGTTTTGTTTTCATCAATGATTGTACAATTGCTTTAATTATGGAGATGGATACAGGGAGAAAGTGGATGATCTATTCCTAAAACCACAGGGCTGAACCCTCATCCCTCCAAGGTCAGCAGTAAAAGCGGAGAGCTGTCCATGAGGCTGTCACTTTAGCACTGTTGGAGTTACAAAGGAAATACGATTTTTTTACCTTTAGGCTGAAGAGTCTTAAGGGTGGCAGAGGAAACAACCAAATATAGAAGCACAATGCCAGAGGAAATTCTGACAGTGTATCAATGTATAGTGGAGTAAGCTATGTTCAGAAGCTGCAGTGGGTAAACTGGTGTTAAGTCAAAATCAAGTTGGGTTTGATTTTGCCTCCCTTTGCCTCATTTTCTTCAATTGTAAAATAGGGATTATGATACACTCGTATTTGGTCAGTTGTGAGATTTAAATAAGATCAGATACACAGCACACCTACACAAACTAAGGGCTTAAAATTGGAAGTCATTTGTGTAATAGTACAAAAGTAGACAATGAAGAACTAACTCACTGATGAATTTGAAAAATATTTAATTAGTGTAATATTAGAATCAACAGAATTGTCATTTCCTACACATTTCAATGGAAAAAAAACCCTTTCTTTATTTTTATTTGTTTTGATTATAGTCATTTACTCCTCTTTTCCATGATTAGATTTCATTATTCAATTAAAAAAATTAGTACTAGAACATAGTTCTGGTCCTGCCATTGACTGAGTGTGTGAACTAGAGTAAGTCATTTAAACTTTATGCATTTCTTTCCTTATCTGTAGAATAATGGGTCAAACTAGGTAATCACTAAAATCTCTTTCAGCTGTAACATTCTATGTGCCTTTTTCCTCCTTGTTCCCATTACTAACCTAAGAGAAATGACATAGGTAATCTGAGGCAAACGATACACCATTTTCTCTATGATAGATTCCCATTAAAATGAGGCCGATGGTTTGATTAAAATGTATGAGCATTAATTCTATTTCTCTTTAGATCTGAGCTAGCTTCTCGTGCCTTTGGGCAATGGGATTAGAGATTATTTTCATGACTGACTGCATGTTAATAGAGTTACCAATGGTTCCTAGGAAAAGTTATTTCCGTTTCTATGATTTTATGATATGTGCCTATGTAGGAAATGGCAAACTCTCTGGTATCTGAAAAATCAGTAAAATGAATGAATTCTTGTGGAATTCATAATACAGATTCCAAGAAGCTCATGACTTTAAGGGAAAAAAAATGATTTGGGAAGGATAGAATAATAGGGAAACCCAGGAAAACATTTTAGAAAATGTCGTGTGCTCTGGATCATTTATTCTCCAAAACTGATCCTTTTTACTGATGGTTCGAGACACCTAAATACACTGACACTGAAATTCCTGGTGTGGGGAAAACAAAACAGAAACAAAATAAGAGCAAGGATAAATTGTTCAAGAAAAGTGCAGGCGTTAGAACAAAAACCAGACATTTAGATGGACTGAATGATAACATACATACATATGGATTTCTGACCTGGTGATTTACACTGAAATAAAGCACGACAGTTTGTCTTCCTTGGTGAGGAGACACAATGAGGTTTTGGTAGCTCTATGATGTTAAGAAAGTTTCTTAGTCTCTCTGAACCTCAGTTTTCTCATCTGCCTCCAGGCTTTCTTGTGTGTATAGCATGAAATGACATAGAGCCTTTAACAGAGAACCCCAAATGATCTGATTTGCAGCAATCTTGTCCTACCATCTATTCTAGTATCTGCCTGATCTCAGAAGCCATCCAAGCCCTGCCCCTAGTCCTTGCCCAGGAGCCAAGTGAGGTGACAGTAGAAACCGCCTTGTCACTCTGTCTAGCTTTATAAGGAGGCTGAGGTGGGTGGATCACGAGGTCAAGAGATCGAGACCATCCTGGCCAACATGGTGAAACCCCGTCTCTACTAAAAATACAAAAATTAGCTGGGTGTGGCAGCGGGCGCCTGTAGTCCCAGCTACTTGGGAGGCTGAGGCAGGGGAATCGCTTGAACATGGAAGGAAGGCAGAGGTTGCAGTGAGCCGAGATCGAGCCACTGCACTCCAGCCTGGTGAAAGAGCAAAACTCTGTCTCAAAAAAAAAAAAAAAAAAAAAAGGAGAAAGAAAGTGGATTACTTGGAGAATCTTTGCTTCCATGTAAACATTCATCATTCCCTAATGGTGACTTGGAGTTGCCTCCTACATGGCTTCTCTCCCCTTCCCTCTCTCCCCTCTCTTCCCCCATTTGCTTTCCCCTCTCCTCCTCTCCTCTCCTCCTCTCCCCTGTGCCCTTTCCACTCTGATCCCTTCCCCCATCCCCACTCTTTCTCTCTCTCCCTTTCCCTCTCATTCTTCTGCTGCCTCAATCTTCAGCTCCTATTGTATTTGTAATACAGATCTTATGAGAATTATTCTAACTGCTGTTTAAATCCTCTTGATTTATACAGCACTACATTACTTATGTATCTTTTATTGAATAATTCATGAGATTCAAAAAATTCTTGAAAATGGTTTTTCTTCATAATCACTTTTTAAATTGTCTCATAGATTTCTCAGAAATGAAATAAAAGTTTATTACTAAATATCCTATCTCTCTTCTTTTCATCCATACATGGAAAGATGGAATCACATTTATTTTGTTACCAGCATACTTGGTTTCATTAACCTGGTAAGCAGATGTCACAGAAAACAGCATGGTAACATATGTGTGGATAACTTTATGGAAAATGTGTGGCTCTTTAGTACCAGTGTTCACTAGTCAGGATACAGGCATCAAAGTTTAAAACTATTAGAGAGAGCATCAAAATTTGGCTATATTATATACAGGCTTTTTATTATTATTTATTTTATTTATTTTTTTTTTTGAGCTGATGTCTTGCTCTGTTGCCCAGACTGTAGTGCAGTGGCACAATCTTGGCTCACTGCAACCTCTGCCCCCCTGGGTTCAAGCAATTCTCATGCCTCAGACTCCCAACTAGCTGGGACCAGAGATGCATGCCACCAGACCCAGCTAATTTTTGTATTTTTAATAGAGACAGGGTATCACCACGTTGACCAGCCTGGTCTTGAACTCGTGGCCTCAAGTCCTCCACTGGCCTTGGTCACCCAAAGTGCTGGGATTACAGGTGTGAGCCACCGTGCCCAGCCTATACAGAAAATGTCATAAATGATGTAGGTTACAATTTCATGGAAATTCCACAAAATTTTTAAGATTTGAGCCATAACATGCAAAGGAAGGGAATGATTTGCATTGTAGTAAATTATTTCTTTATTTCTTTTATTGTAGACTGTAAGGTTGCCTAGAACTAACTTTTAACTGTACTCAGAGATGGTGCTTCTGTCTGGGAAAAATGAACAAGGACAGCACCGACAGAGGGACCCCATGGTTTACAAGACTTATACCATTTGCCCCTAGACATCTTGGGGAAGGTCTACATCACATTGGATTCAGGCTTCCAACAATGATGCTGAAGAATAAAGAGTTATATCTCCAGTGGGAGCCTGAGAGTCTTGGCAGGAAACAAAATGCTTTGCAGAACCAAATAATCTCTGTGCTATGTGCAAATTCTGGTGGACTTGGGACCTGAGGTACTGGAGGACTGAGAGGTCAAGAGATCTCCACTGACAGAAAGGACCTGTGATGGTTAATACTGGGTGTCAACTTGATTGGATTGAAGGATACAAAGTACTGATCCTGGGTGTATATATCCAGTAATATACCTTTACTGTCCTATCTCAGGGGTATATCAACTCTCCAGCTTTGTATCATAATCTTATTCGGAGAGACCTTGATCGCTTTTTGCTTCCACAAGATATCACTCTGGTCCATTACATTGATGACATTATGCTAATTGGATCCAGTGAGCAAGAAGTAGCAAACATACTGGACTTATTGGTGAGAGATTTGTGTGCCAGAGGATGGGAAATAAATCTGACTCAAATTCAGGGAACTTCTAACTCAGTAAAATTTCCGGGAGTCCAGTGGTGTGGAGCCTGTCAAGATATTCCTTCTAAGGTGAGGAATAAGTTGCGTATTTGGCCCCTCCTACAACTAAGAAAGAGGCACAATGCCTAGTGGGCCTATTTGGATTTTAGAGGTGACACATGCCTCACTGGAGTGTGTTACTGCATCACATTTATCAAGTGACCTGAAAGGCTGTCAGTTTTGAGCAGGGTCCAGAACAGGAGAAGGCTCTGCAACAGGTCCAGGCTGCTGTGCAAGCTGCTCTGCCACTTGGGCCATATGACTCAGCAGATTCAATGGTGCTTGAAGTGCCAGTGGCAGATAGGGATACTGTTCGGAGCCTTGGGCAGGCCCCTATAGGTGAATCACTGTGGAGACCTCTAGGAGTTTTAAGCAAGGCCCTGTCATCTTCCGCAGGCAACTACTCTCTTTTTGAGAGGCAGCTCTCGGCCTGTTACCGGGCTTTGGTGGAAACTGAACATTTGACTATGGGTCATCAAGTCACCATGGAACCTGAGCTGCCTGTCATAACCCATCTAGCCATAAAGTGGGTCATGCACAGCTGCATTCATCAAATGGAAGTGGTATATACATGATCAGCCTCGAGCAGGTCCTGAAGGCACAAGTAAGTTACATGAGGAAGTGACTCAAATGCCCATGGTCCCCACTTCTGCCACCCTGCCGTCTCTCCCCGAGCCTGCACTGATGGCCTCATGGGGAGTTCCCTATGATCAGTTGACAGAGGAAGAGAAGACTAGGGCCTGGTTCACAGATGGTTCTGCATGATATGCAGACATCACCCGAAAGTAGACAGCTGCAGCACTACAGCCCCTTTCTAGGACATCCCTAAAGGACAGCGGTGAAGGGAAACTTCGAGCCGTGCACCTGGTTGTGCACTTTTCATGAAAGAAGAAATGGTCACATGTGTGATTACATGCTGATTCATGGGCTGTAGCCAATGGTTTGACTGGATGGTCAGGGGTTTGGAAGAAGCATGATGGAAAATTGGTGACAAAGAAATTTGGGGAAGAGGTGTATGTGGATGGACCTTTCCGAGTGGTCAAAAACTGTGAAGATACTTGTATCCCAAGTGAATGCTTACCAACGGGTGACCTTGGCAGAGGAAGATTTTAATAATTAAGTGGATGGATAACCCATTCTGTGAACACCACTCAGTCTTTTTCCCCAGCCACCCCTGTCATTGCCCAATGGGGTCATGAACAAAGTGGCCATGGTTGCAGGGATGGAGGTGACACATGAGCTCAGCAACATGGACTTCCACTCACCAAGAATGACCTGGCTATGGCCACTGCTAAGTGCCCAATTTGCCAGCAGCAGAGACCAACACTGAACCCTCGATATGGCACCATTCCTCGAGGTGATCAGTTAGCTACCTAGGGGCAGGTTGATTACATTGGACCTCTCCCATCATGGAAAGGGCAGACGTTTGTCCTCACTGGAATAGACACTCCAGATATGGTTTGCCTATCCTGCATGTAATGTTGCTGCCAAGACTACCATCCATGGACTCATGGAATGCCTCATCCACCATCATGGTATTCCACACCGCATTGCCTCTGACCAATGCACTAACTTTACAACTAAACAAGTGTGGCAGTGGGCCCATGCTTATAGATTTCATTGGTCTTACCATGTTCCCCATCATCCTGAAGCAGCTGGATTGACAGAATGGTGGAATGGCCTTTTGAAGTCACAATTATAATGCCAACTAGGTGACAACACTGCACAGCTGGGGCAAAGTTCTCCAGAAGGACTTGTATGCTCTGAATCAGCATCCAATGTATGGTACTGTTTCTCCCATAGCCAGGATTCATGGGTCCAGGAATCAAGGGGTGGAAGTGGAAGTGGCACCACTCTCCATCACCCCCAGTGACCCACTAGCAAATTTTTTGCTTCCTGTTCCCATGACATTAGGTTCTGCTGGCCTAGAGGTCTTTGTTCAATAGGGAAGAATGCTGCCCCCAGGAGACACAACAATGATTTCATTAAACTGGAAGTTAAGATTGCCACGTGGACATTTTGGGCTCCTCCTACCTTCAATTCAACAGGCTAAGAAGGGAGTTACATTGTTGGCTGGGGTGATTGACCCAGACTATCAAGATGAAATCAATCTACTACTCCACAATGGAGATATGGAAGAGTATGCATTGAATACAGGAGATCCATTAGGGTGCCTCTCAGTATTACCATGCCCTGTGATTAAAGTCAATGGAAAACTACAACAGATCAATCCAGGCAGGACTACAAATGGCCCACACCCCTCAGGAATGAAGGTTTGGGTCACTCCACCAGGGAAAAAACCACGACCTGGCAAGGTGCTTGCTGAAGGCAAAAGGAATACTGAATGGGTGGTGGAAGGTAGAACCAGCTAAAACCGCGTGACCAGCTGCAGAAATGGGGACTGTAATTGTCATGAGTATTTTTTCCTTCTTTTGCTAAAAACATGCTTGTGCTTGTATACACTTGTCTTAAGAAAATATCTTTATTTCCTTTTCCTTTACCATGTGACATAAGATTGATTGACTCTATATCAGCAATTAAGTATTGTTAACCTTATGTAATAGTATTTGGATTGGTGACTGGTGCGTTTCCAGTTGTATGAAGGACAGTTGTATTATGTTAGGCATAACTATAACCTTATTATTACCTTTATTTGAAAACTATGTGTGATCTTAGGAGATGTGTATGGGTTCAAGTTGACAAGGGGTGGACTTGTGATGGTTAATACTGAGTGTCAACTTGATTGGATTGAAGGATACAAAGTATTGATCCTGGGTGTGTCTATGAGGGTGTTGCCAAAAGAGATTAACATTTGAGTCAGTGGGCTGGGGAAGGTAGATCCACTTTAACCTGGTGGGCACCATCGAATCAGCTGCCAGAGAATATAAAGCAGGCAGAAAAATGTGAAAAGGAGACAGACTGGCCTAGCCTCCCAGCCCACATCTTTCTCCTGTGCTGGTTGCTTCCTGCCCTCAAACATTGAACTCCAAGTCTTCAGTTTTGGGACTTGGACTTGCTTTCCTTTCTCCTCAGCCTGCATACAGCCTATTGTGGGACCTTGTGATCATGTAAGTTAATACTTAATAAACTCCCCTCTACCTACCTATCTATCTATCTATCTATCTATCTATCTATCTATCTATCTATCTATCTATCTATCATCTATCTAATCTATCCTCTTAGTTCTGTCTCACCATAATATGGGCCCTTTCTTGTTAAATTGCTTCCATAAGCATTAGAGAAGCCTTTTTTTGAAGTTTCATTTAGTTATCTAATCTATAATCTTAAAAAAATGTTGTGGGTACATAGTAGGTGTATATATTTATGAAGTACATGAGATATTTTGATATAGGCATGCAAAGTGTAACAATCACATCACAGTTAATGGGGTATCCTCTCCCTCAAGCATTTATCCTTTGTGTTACAGACAATCCAATTATACTCTTTTTGTTATTTTAAAATGTGCAATTAAATTATGGTTGACTATAGTCACCCTGTCTTATTCATTCTGTTTTTTTTCTGAATCCGTTAACTATTTCTACTTGCCTGTTTGTCCCACACTACCCTTCTCAGCCTCTGGTAACCATCCTTCTACCCTCCATCTCCATCAGTTCAATTGTTTTAATTTTTAGCTCCCACAGGTATGTGAGAATACGTAAAGTTTGTCTTTCCATACCTGATTTATTTCACTTAGCATAACAGCGTCTGGTTCCATCCATGTTTTTGCAAATAACAGAATCTCATTTTTTAAATGACAGAATAGTACTCCACTGTGTGTATGTGTGTGTGTATATATATATATATAAAATTTACAAATACACACACATATATATACATATATGTATATATGTAATAATGTTTATATATAAATGTTATATATAATATGTAACATATATTATATATAATTATATATTATATATGTATTATATATTATATATTATTATGTATACTATATATTATATAATATACACTTATATATAAATTTATATATATAACATAAATATATAACATTGTATATATAAATGTGTGTGTATATATAATTTTTTTTTATCCATTCATCTGTTGATGGACCCTTAGGTTGTTTCTAAATCTTAGCTGTTGTGAATAGTGGTGCAACAAATATGGGGTAGCACATATTCCTTTGATATACTATACTGATTTCCTTTCTTTTGGGTCTGCATCCAGCAGTAGGATTCCTCCATCCAGCAGTAGGTCATATGGTAGCTCTATTTCTAGTTTTTTGCAAAACCTCCAAACTATTTTCCATAGTAGTTGTACTAATTTACATTTCCATCAACAGTATATGGGTGTTCCCTTTTCTCCACGTCCTTGCTAGCAATTATTTTTGCCTGTCTTTTAGATAAAAGCCACTAAACTGGAATGAGATGGTATTTCAGTGTAGTTTTGATTCACATTTTTCCAATGACCAGTGACATTGAGCACTCTGTTTATTTGTATATCTTCTTTTGAGAAATATCTATTCAGATCTTTTGCCTGTTTTTAAAATTGGATTATTAGATTTTTTTCCTGTAGAGTTGCTTGAGCTCCCTATATATTCTGGTTATTAATCCTTTGTCAGATGGTTAAGGTATTAGTCTGTTTTCATGCTAGTGATAAAGACAAACCCAAGACTCCGAAGAAAAACAGGTTTAATTGGACTCACAGTTCCACATGGCTGGGGAAGCCTCATAATCATGGTGGGAGGAGAAAGGCACTTCTGACATGGCCGTGGCAAGAGAAAATGAGAAAATGAGGAAGATGCAAAAGTGGAAGCCCCTGATAAAACCATCAGATCTCATGAGACTTATTCACTACCAGGAGAACAGTATGGGGGAAACTGTCCCCATGATTCAAATTATCTCCCACTGGGTCCCTCCCACAACATGTGGGAATTATGGGAGTACAATTCATATGAGATTTGGGTGGGGACAGTGAGTCACACCATGTCATCCCACTCTTGGCCCCTCCAAGTCTCATGTCCTCACATTTCAAAACCAATCATGCCGTCTCAACAGTCCCCAACAGTCTGAACTCATTTCAGCATTAACCCAAAAGACCACAGTCCAAAGTCTCATTTGAGACAAAGCAAGTATCTCCCACCTATGGGCCTGTAAAATCAAAAGCGAGGCAGTTACTTCCTAGACACAATGGGAGTATAGGTATTGGGTAAATACAGCCATTACAAATGGGAGAAATTGGCCAAACCAAAGGGTTACAGAGCCTATGCAAGTCCAAAACCAGTGGGGCAGTCAAATTTTAAAGCTCCAAAATGATCTCCTTTGACTCCAGGTCTCACATCCAGATGCAAGAGGGGAGTTCCCATGGTCTTGGGCAGTTCTACCCCTGTGGCTTTGCAGCCTCCCTCCCAGCTTTTTTCAGAGGCTGGCATTGAATGTCTGCAGTTTTGCAGGCACACGGTGCAAGCTGTCGGTGGATCTACCATTCTGGGGTCTAGAGGACAGTGGCCCTCTTCTCAGAGCTCCACTAGGTGATGCCCCAGTAGGGACTCTGTGTGGTATCTCTGACCCCACATTTCCCTTCTGCACTACCCTAGCAGAGGTTCTCTGTGAGGGCCCCTCCCCTGCAGCAAACTTTTGCCTGGGTATCCAGGTATTTCCTTGTGTCTTCTGAAATCTAGGGAGAGGTTCCCAAACCTCAATTCTTGATTTCTGTGTACCTGCAGGCTCAACACCACATGGAAGCTTCCAAGGCTTAGGACTTGCACTGTTTGAAGCCACAGCCCCAGATCTATATTGGCCCCTTTAAACCACAGCTGGAGCACCGAGTCCCTAGACTGCACACAGCATGGGGACCCTGGCCCTGGCCCATGAAACCACTTTTTCCTCCTGGGTCTCTGGGCTTGTGATAGGAGGGATGCCATGAAGATCTCTGACATGGCCTGGAGACATTTTCCCCATGGTCTCGGGGGGATTAACATTTGGCTCCTTGCCACTTATGCAAATTTCTGCAGCCAGCTTGAATTTCTCCCCAGAAAATGGGTTTCTCTTTTCTATTGCATAGTCAGGCTGCAAATTTTCTAAATTTTTATGCTCTGCTTCCCTTATAAAACTGAATTCCTTTAACAGCACCCAAGCCCTCTCTTGAATGCTTTGCTGCTTAGAAATTTCTTCTGCCAGATACCCTAAATCATCTCTCTCAAGTTAAAAGTTCCACAAATCTCCAGGCAAAATGCCACTAGTCTCATTGCTAAAACATAACGAGTCACTGTTGCTCCAGTTCCCAAGAAGTTCCTTATCTCCATCTGAGACCACCTCAGACTCTACGTTATTGTTCGTATCACCATCAGCATTTTGGGCAAAGCCATTCAACAAGTCTGCAGGAAGTTTTAAATTTTCCTGCATTTTCCTCTCTTCCTCTGAGCCCTCTGAACTGTACCAACCTCTGCCTGTTACCCAGTTCCAAAGTCGCTTCCACATTTTTGGGTACCTTGTCAGCAATTGCCCACTCTACTGGTACCAATTTACTGTATTAGTCCATTTTCATGCTGCTGATAAAAACATACCTGAGATTGGGAAGAAAAATAGGTTTAATTAGTCTTACAGTTCCACATGGCTGGGGAGGCATCAGAATCATGGCAGAAGGTGAAAGGCACTTCTTACATGGCAGCGGCAAGAGAAAATGAGGAAGATGCGAAAGTGGAAACCCCTGTAAAACCCATCAGATCTCCTTAGACTTATTCACTACCATGAGAGCAGTATGGAGAACACTGCCCCCATGATTCAAATTGTCTCCTACTAGGCCCTTCCCACAACATGTGGGAATTATGGGAGTACAATTCAAAAGAAGATTGGGTGGGGACACAGAGCCAAACCATATCAGGTAGTTTGCCAATATTTTCTTCCATTGTGTGGGTTCTCCCACTCTCTTCACTTTGTCGATTGTGTCCTTTGCTGTGCAGAAGATTTTTAGCTTGATGTGATCCCATTTGTCCATTTTTGCTTTGATCGTCTGTGCTTGTGGTGTATTACTCAAGAAATTTTTGCCTAGATCAATCTGTTGGAGATTTTCCCCAATGTTTTCTTTTAGTAGTTCATAGTTTGAGGTCTTAGATTTAAGGATTTAATCTATTTTGATTTGATTTTTGTAGATGTTGAAAACTAGGGGTCTAGTTTCATTATTCTGCAGATGGATTTACAGTGTTCCCAGTGCCATATTTGAAGAGACTGTGTTTCTCTCAGTGTGTGTTCTTGGCACATTTGTCAAAAATGAGTTTATTTTAGTTGTATGAATTTGTTGGCCTGTAGTTTTGTTTTTTAAAGGTGTCTTTGTCTGGTTTTGGTAGCAGGGTTATCCTGGCCTCACAGAATGAGTTTGGAAGTATTCTCTCCTCCTCTATTATTGGAATAGTTTGAGTAGGATTGGGATTAGTTCTTCTTTAAGTGTACAGTAGAATTCAACAGTGAAGCCATCAGGTCCCAGGCTTTTCCTGGCTGGGGGAATGTATATTATTGCTTTGATTTTGTTACTTATCATTGGTGTGTTTACGTTTTGAATTTCTTCATGGTTGAATCTTGGTATATTGTATGTGCCTAGAAATTTATCCATTTCCTCTGGATTTTCCAATGTATTGGCATATAGTCATTCATAGGAGCCACTAATTACCCTTTAAATTTCTGTGTTATCAGTTGTAATGTCACCTTTCTCATCTCTGGTTTTTAAAATTTGGGTCTTGTCTCTTTTTTTTTTTTTTAACATTTATTTTGGGTTAGAGGGTACATGTGAAAGTTTTTTACATAGTTAATCTCATGCCACAGTAGTTTGTTGTACAGCTTATTTCATCACCGAGGCATTAAGCCCAGTATCCAATAGTTATCTTTTCTTCTCCTCTCCCTCCTCCCACTCTTCTCCCTCAAGTAAACCCCAGTGTCTGTTGTTTCCTTCTTTGTTTTCATAAGTTCTCATCATTTAACTCCCATTTATAAGTGAGAACATGTGATATTTGGTTTTCTGTTCCTACATTGGTTTTCTGAGAATAATGGCCTCCAGCTCCATCCATGTTCCCCCAAAAGATATAATTTTTTTTTATGGCTGCATAGTATTCTGTGATATATATGTACCATATTTTCTTCATCCAATCTGTTATTGATGGGCATTTGGGTTGATTCCATGTCTTTGCCATTGTGAACAGTGCTTCAATGAACAATCACATGCATGTGTCTTTATTGAAGGAAAGCTTTGTCAATTTTGTTTATCTTTTTAAAAACACAACTTTTTGTTTTGTTGATCTTTTTTGTTGCTTTCTTCTTTTAATTTTGTTTATTTCTATTCTGAATTTTATTTCTTTTTTTTTTTTTTTCTATACTTTTGGGTTTGGTTCGCTCTTGCCTTCCCAGTTCTTTCAGATGCATCATTAGGTTATTTATTTGAAAGTTTTCTTCTTTCTTGATATAGGCACTTATAGCTGTAAATTTTCCTTTTAGTACTGCTTTTGCTGTAGTCCATGGGTTTTGGTTTGTTGTGTTTCCATTATCATTTGTTACAAGAAATTTTTCAATTTCTTTTTCAATTTCTTTATTTACCCATTGGTTATCCAGGAGCAGATTTACATGTGTTTGTATAGTTTCCAAAATTCCTCTTGTTATTGATTTTTAGTTTTATTCCATTGTGGTCAGAGAAGATACTTGATATTATTTCATTTTTTGAATGTTTTAAGACTTGTTTTGTGACCTAAAATATGGTCTATCCTTGAAAATGATCCATGTGCTAAGGAAAAAAAATGTGTATTCTACAACCATTGGATGAAATGTTCTGTAAATATCTGTTAGGTTAATTTGTTCTCTATTACAGACTAAGTAGGGTGTTTCTCTGTTGATTTTCTATCTGGAAGATCTGTCTAATGCTGAAAGTGAGGTGTTAAAGTCTGCAGCTATTATTTTATTGAGATCTATCTCTGTCTTTAGCTCTAATAATATTTGCTTTATATATCTGAGTGCTTCAGCATTGTGTGCATATATATTTATATTTTTATATCTTTTTCCTGAATTTTCCCATTTATCATTATATAATGGCTTTCTCTGTCACTTCTTGTATTTTTTGTCTTGAAATCTATTTTGTCTGATATGAGTATTGCTATTCCTGGTCATTTTTGGTTTTCATTGGCATGAAATATCTTTGTCTATACTTTTATTTTTAGTGTACATGTATCTTTATAGGTGAAGCATGTTTTTGTATGTGGGAGGGGAAGGGAGACAACAGATCATTGGGTCTTCTTTTTTACTGATTCAGTCATTGCATATCTTTTGTTTAGAAAGTTTGGTCCATTTACATTCAATGTTATTATTAATAATGAAGGACTTACTCCTGCCATTTTGTTATTTGTCTTCTGGTTGTTCTGGGGTCTTGTCTTCCTTCTTTCCTTTCTTCCTGTCTTCTTTTGGTGAAGGTGATTTTCTCCGGTGGTATGATTTAATTTCTTGCTTTTTATTTTTTGTGCATTTGTTGTATATGTTTTGATTTGAAGTTTCCATGAGGCTTGCTAATACTATCTTATAACTCATTATTTTAAATTGATGTCAACTTAACCCTGACTGCATAAAGAAACATACAAACACTAAAAAAAAAAAAAAACTAATAATGATTACACTTTAATTTTGTCTCTCCACTTTTTAGTATTTTTTTTTCTTTTAATGTCTTATACTACTGAGTCTTGAAAGTCATGGTACTTATTATTTTTGATTGGTTCATTTTTCAGTCTTCTTGCTTAAGGTAACAGTAGTTTACATACCACAGTTACAGTGTTATAATATTTTGTGTTTTTTTGTGTACTTACTATTACCAGTGAGTTTTTTTTTTTTTTTTACCTTCACATGATTTCTTCTTGCTCATTAACATCGTTTTCTTTCAGATCAAAGTATTCCCTTTAGCATTTCTTGTAGTACACATCTGGTGTTGATAAAATCCCTCAGCTTTTGTCTGTCTGAAAAGGTCTTTATTTTTCCTCATGCTTGAAGGTTATTTTCACTGGATAAACTATTCTAGGATAAAAGTTTTTTGCCTCAGCACTTGAAATATGTCATGCCACTCTCTCCTGGCCTGTAAAGTTTCCTCTGAAAAGCCTAAAAGCCTGCTGGCAGACGTATTGTAGCTCCATTAAATGTTATTTGTTTCTTTTCTCTTGCTGCTTTTAAGATCCTTTCCTTATCCTTGAACTTTTGGAGTTTGATTATTAAATGCCTTGAGTTAGTCGTCTTTGGTTCAATCTGTTTGGTGTTCTATAGTCTTCTAGTACTTGAATAGTAATATCATTCTCTAGGTTTGGGAAGTTCTCTGTTATGATTGCTTTGAACAAATTTTCTACTGCCATCTCTTTCTCTATGTACTCTTTAAGACCAATACCTCTTAGATTTTACCTTTCGAGGCTATTTTCTAGGTGTTGTAGGCATGCCTTATTACCTTTTATTCTTTATTCTTTTTTCTCCTCTGACTATGTAGATAGGCTATTTGAAAATAGCCTGTCTTCAAGCTCACTAATTCTTTCTTCTCCTTGATCAGTTTTGCTATTGAGAGACTCTGATTCATTCTTTTGTATGTCAATTGCATTTTTCAACCTTAGAATTTCTGCTTGGTTCTTTTAAATTATTTCAACCTTTAAAAAAATTATCTAATAGCATTCAGAGTTCCTTCTCTGCACTATTTTGAATATCTTTGAATTTCCTTTAAACAGCTATTCTGAATTTTCTGTCTGAAAGGACACATATCTCTGTTATTCCAGATTGGTCCTTGGTGCCTTATTTAGTTTGTTTGTTGAGGTCATTTTTTTCCCGGATAGTCTTAATACTTATGGAGTTTTGTCATTTTCTGGGTATTGAAGAGTTAGGTATTTATTGTAAGCACTGTCTGGGCTTGTTTGTGTCTATCTTTCTTGTGAAGGCTTTGCAGGTATTCCAAGGGACTTGAGCATCAATTCTAATAATGCAGTGGTTCTTGTAGAATCATAGAGGTATCACCTTAGTGATTTGGGATAAGATCTAGAAAAATTCTTAGGATCACCAGGCAGAGACTCTTGTTCTCTTCTATTACTTTTTCCCAAATAAACAAGAGTCTCTGTGCTGATCCACCTAGAGCTGCACATGGGGTGACATAGGCACCCCTGTAGCCACCACAAATGGGACCACACTGAGTCAGATCTGAAGCCAGCACAGCCCTTGGTCTCACTCAAGGCCTACTATAACCATTACCTGTTGATGGTCTATGTTCACTCATGGCCCTAGGGCTCTACAATCAGCATGTGAGGTAGCCAGCCAGGTTGTGTCCTTCCCTTCAGGGCGGTGAGTTCCCTCAAGCCCCAGGCAGATACAGAGATATTATCTCAGATCCAGGAGCTGGAGAAAAAGCCTTAGCTATCTACCTGGGTGCTCTATTCTACTGTGGTAAGCTTGCACCGACACGTCAAGACAAAGTCCTTCTTGCTCTTCTCTCCCCCTTCCACAGGAAGAGGAACATCTCCTAGTGGCCATTACCACCACCACTCCCTGGGGAATTCTGCCAGGCCACCATCCATGTTCACTTAAAGCCCAAGGGCTCTTCAGTGAGATTGTAGTGAATGCTGCCAGGTCTGGGACTCACCCTTCAGGACAGTGGACTCCCTTCTTGCCCAGGGCAGGTCCAAAAATGCTGTCTAAGAACCTAGACCTGGATGCAGTGATCCCGAGAGCCTGCTTGGTGCTCTATCCCTCTGTGGTTAAGCTGGCACTTAAGATGCAAGATGAAGTCCCCTTTACTTTCCCCTTTGCTTTTCTGAAGCAATGGGAGTCTTGCCTCATAACCATCACAGCTGGGAATATGCTGGGTCACACCTGAAGCCAGCCTGTCTCTCAGAGTCTCACCCAAGGTCCACTATGTACTACCTGAATATCACTGTTGGTTATTCAGGGCTCAAGGGCCCTTTGGTCAGCAGGTAACAAATCCTGCCAGGACTGGTTTCTTCCCTTCAATGCAGTGAATTCCTTTCTGGACCAGGCTATGTCTAGAAAAGTCATCTGGGAGCTACAGTCTAGGATGGGGGCCTCATGACTCTGCCCAGTGGCCTGTTATACTGTGGCTGAGTTGATATTCAAGATGCAAAACAAAGTCTTCTTTACTCTTTGTTCTCTCCTCAAGCAGAAGGAAGGAGTCACTTTTGTTGCTGCTAGTTGTGCTGCCTAGGACTGGGGGAGATGTGGCACAGTGACTCTCTTAGCTGCCCAGGCTGGTGTCTCCTTAGGTCATGTGCTACCCTAGTCCACTGGCTATAGGCCAAGCCCAGTGCTAAGAGTTGCTTAAGAATTGTAGTCCTTGTGGCTTAGGCTGTCTTTCAAAGCCCAGCATGGCTTTACTCTACTGTGACAGGGCAGCACTGAGTTCAATGTCAAGTCCCCAGTTTACTGTGTTCTCCCTCCCTCAAGTGCCAGATTCTCCATACCACCTACTAGCATCTGGTGCTACTAGGAGAACAAGGGAAAGCTGGTGTTGACAATTCAAGACTGTCTTTCCTTCCTTCTTTATTGCCTCTTTCAATGGTATGGACATTAATAGCAGGTACTGTGATTGCTCACCTGATTTTTGATTCTTATGATGGTGTTTTTTGTGTGTGGAGTTAGTTGTTAACAACTGGTGTTTCTGCAGTGGGGACAATCAGTACAGGCTTCTATTCAGTCATCTTCCTCCATTCCATGATCTACAATCTTGTGTCAAAGTCTTAATATATATTTTTGATATTTATGTTATTTTGGTCCCTCTTTCTTTTCTTCCTTCCTTCATTTTCCTTTTTCCTTCATTCTTTTATTTCTTTCTATCCTTCTTTCTTTTTTATTCTTTTTGCACATTCTCAATATCCATATGCTACTACTAGACATTCAAAACTATTTACGAACTTCTGTTTTCTCTGGAGGGTGCTAGGCAAAGAATTTTAATTGACATGTGCCTGCAGCAGACCTTAAAATGGAAATAAAAGTAACTGAAATGGTTATTTCACTTGTATGTCCAATACCATCCCTGCTACAGCATCTTCCTTCTTTCCGGCTTTCTGGTTTGAAGGGAGAAGAAACTGAGAAGGAGAAAATAAAAGCACCTTTTAACTATCTTTGAAGTAAATTGTGTTATAATGTTTCTGTGAAATCAAGTCTATGTTTCTGAAAAAAGGGTCAGAATTAAAACTAACTTGCATTCTGAAAATCTGTGATTTTGTTTTCTGGAACCAGGTAAAATTTGGCATAATTTCTGTAAACTAACCATATAAGAGTTCTTCAGTCATAGGTATTTATTATCTATTAAAATTGTGATAACATATATTAGGAAAACTGACTCGTGGCTAATTGAGATCGTTTTTTAAATTAAACATATTTTAGTGTTTGGGGGTACTATCTATTTAAGTACAAGCCATTATCCTGAAAGTCATTTAATTAAATACAGGAATACTCGAGCCGTATAGGCAATTCAACAAGGTGTTAAATTCTAGAAATTCCATTCTTTTTTTTCTTTTCAGAAGGAGAAGTTGTGGGAGACGGAAATTCCATTTTATAGTAAATATCATAGAATGGTGTTTACTTATGTTCAGGCAGTTGCTGGCAACATGAGCTCATGCTTTGACTGACAATTGCTGAGTTTTCTGTTTCCAGAATGCAAGAAACACACTTACCAGTCCAAACCCAAAAAGTAGACTTAGAGACAGGAAGAACAGTGGAAGTGAAGCTTTTAATGGCGGTCTTGCAAGATCAGGTGTCTGGTAGGCATGCACACCCAGGACAGTTGCAGTGAGTAATTTATTTCCTAACAAGCAAGTCCCTCCACCAGCTCCCTATTGGTGGAATACTGTGGGGTTACAATCTTCCCGGACTTCGCCCAGGTTTTGTTATCCCTTTATAAGGTCATACACTGGTCCCCTTCCCACTTAAGTTTCAGTTTCCCAATAAAGACATTTTATTTCATTTTGTGAGCTGACCTCTCCTTTACATGCTGTTTGCTTATTGTGACTTTCTAGGTGCATGGGCCGTGTGACAGTACCTAGGTACTGGCTGTCAGTATCTAGATTTTTCATGCCTTGAAAATGGACCATTAAAATGTTTTTCCACACAGAACACAATCATTCTCTTGTTGGTTATGAACAGGAAGGTCTGAAGGAAAGAAATTTGCTGTACATGCCAGTTTATCCTGCTACTTTCAGATAGTAGAACCACCACCTATGCAGGCCTGCCTCTCAATTCCACAATATAAGTTAACTTTGAACTCTAGCTTCCACATTCTTTATTACACATCTGTCATCAGTACACATAGAAAGCAAAAGTGCCTCTAAATTGTTTTATGCTACAAACGTGCTTTTTTGTTGACAACTTATTTACTTTCCAAGTTGTTGATGACATTTTAAAATCGTTTTCTTCTGTGTACCTAGGCCTCAATTACAAAGACAAGTTTCCTGAGCTATGCAATAAAAGCGAGTATTTGTTTAGCACTTTGTGAGTTACAAAGGTTTATTGAATACATGATCACATTTGACATCCACCAGAACTCTCCAGTTAGACTTGACTATTCTTCATGTTTCGTTGGCCCTGTGCCAAGAGATTTACTTATTATTTTGCTTTCCCTTTGCTGCTGTAACAAATCACTACAAATTTAGTGGCTTAAAACAGCACAACTGTATTACAATCCTGTAAATCAGAAGTTCTAAAACGAAGGTATTGGCAGGGCTGAGTTCCTTCTGGAGGCTTTGGTAGGGAGTCCATATCCTTGCTTGTCCAGCTTTTAGAGGCCACCTGGATTCCTTGGTTCATGGTCCCTTCCCTCTGTGTGTAAGGCCAGCAGTGAAGCATCTTCCACTCTCTCTCTCTCTTTGCCTCCATTGTCATTTTGCTTCTTTCTGACTCTCTTGCTTTCCTCTTATATGGACATTTTGGAGATCCTTAACTTGATAACATCCACAAAGCCCCTTTTTCAATGTAAGGTAACATATTCAGTTTCTGGGAATTAGGAGTAAGGACATCCTTGGTGGATGGGTGGGAAACATTATTTAGCCTCTCAAACCTGCATTATCTCATTTAATCTCACATCAACTGTGGCGTTGATACATTTTCTTCATTTTATAACATCAGGAAAATAGACTCAAAAAGAATGAATAACTTGTTCAAGATACTGAGATTTTAGTAACTGAGAGAGTGGCCATTGTCCTCAAGTCTGTCTGCAAAGCCCATGATTTTTTCCTACACAGTAATTTTAAAATCTGATGTTCTCAGGGACTCTCTTCCAGATGATAACAGCACAGGCCTCAGGCAAAAAAAGGTTCACAGTAAAGAAAGTTGGGAAAAAAAAGCTTCATGCTCTAGCCCTATTAGAGGTTTATAATGTGCCTAATAATTTTGTAAGCACCAGATTCCTAAGACAACAACAGCTACACTTGTCTAATAAATTTTGCTTAACCCGGCATTTCCTAAATTGTCTGTGCAAGAAAGAATATCACATTGTTTTTGAGGGAATGGGGAAGGGATCATACCTAAAAACTTCTCTCAAAACAGAAACAGTTTAGTTTTGATAAACATTAGGCAGATGCTGCATTCCCTTATATAAAATTTGTAGAGTTTAAAAAGTAATGTTATTTTAACTAAGTTCACTCAGTTACTGATTGGCAGGTCAGAACATCAAGGCCAGGTCTTTTGACTTTAAAGAAAATATTATTTCTTTATATTAGTGTTATAGATACCCACAAACATTTAAGAAGCCCCGTCATTTGAAAGATTTATTCTACTAAATGCATACCATAGTATTTTATTTCTGAAACAATAGCAGATAACTAGTTAATGAAGGTCATAGAAGAAAAGTTTGATCTTGGGCCTAAACATTTCAAAGAGTGGAGGCAATCTGTCTAAGGTTCTAAAAATAAATGTTTGCACTCTTTGAATCTGCTTTCAGATTCATGAAATGGAGGTATTGCAAACCACATAGAATTTAGAAGCTAGCTATGTGGTCACTAATATTGACTAGTACTTATGCCAGATGCTTTTGTCTTTGAGCTTGGAAATTGAAAGTTTGAACTTAGAGTGTAAAGTCAATTTCTGTACTTTCTCCATTTGAAATAATATTGAAGTAAATTACTTTAAAATACTAAATTTTCTTTCATGTTTATCCAATGAAAAATCATTAATTGTATTAACTAGAAAAATTATTTCTCTGTCACAAGGAGAGAGACGTTCTTTTCTCGGATCATCATCAAACAAACTGGCATAACACCAGTTGTTCCACTTGTAATTTGCTGATTTTAGGCATAAATTTTCTTCATCTTCTAATGGACAGGTCATAATTGCATTGATTTCTTCTGAGTTATGAACTTGATATGAATAACTCTCTCTTTTATTCTGATTTTTTAAATCAGAAATTATCTCTTCCTTTAGCAAAAAAGTTGACATTGCAGATTTAATTTGACCTTGTTGAGTTGTGAAATTAATGAGAATCCTTTTTTGTTTATTTTCATTGTGGTGATCAACAATTAACTATTCATTAAATAAGCAATTAGCAAAGTCCTATTCTCAAATTTCATATTGACCATGCTTACCAGAAGCTTGCTTGCTTTTATTGGTTCTGGTTTTTAAAATGTAAGCACGATGCCTCTTTAAAATATTTCTCTTTTTAATTTCAGTCATTTTCTGTAGTTTTATTCTTGTAGTTTTCATTTCTATTATTTTATTGACTTATTCTTAATGATCTAAAGGATTGAAAAAATGTAGCCAAGAAATACAAAATGTAAAAATATTTTTATGAAGTATGTAAATCAAAGTAAACAATTGAAATATTCAAATTATTACCATAAGGTATTTTTCTTCTCAAATATTCAAAATTATCTATTAGAATTTGAGTATCAAATAGTGCTAATTTTTTTTCTATTTGACTTTTTGAAAATGTTAAGTTTGATTAAGTTTCTCTACAAAATAAAAAATTTGCAATTCTAGTGTTCATTGTCCATCTAGTTGCCAATGTTAAAAAGTCACCATCAGCTTCACTTATGTTCTGTCTGGACATACACACTTGCACCCCCCTCCCACCCCCACACATACACATATATAAAACGGACAAGATCATTTAATATTGCAATATGTTCTTTGGCTGTAATACTCAAATAGTGCAATACTGTTCTGATTAGCTAATGCCTCTGCAGTTAAAAATTAGCATAGAAATAGAAATAAGAAAATAGATGCTTTGTAAAAATTAGAAACAATACTTTGCAATGTAAAAATCTTTTGCAATCATACTATCTAAAAGGCAGAATGTTGTAAGTAATCTGCCTTGTCTGTTACCTAAATGCTTCCCCTGCTCAAATTCTCCTTACCCTATAAAGTAGTGTCTGTTGGTAATTTTGGTTGCAATTAACCTAAAACCTTCATGCCTTCATAGTGTTTGAACAGTGGACATTTGCTTTGGGGAAACATGGAGATAGCTGTAGAGAAGCATTTTTTGGGGGGTAGTCTGAACAATGTATGCATTTTTCTTGATGATCTTCACTGATAATCACATTGTTGACCTTTTTTCTTTGAGTTTTCAGCAAACGTTTCTTTTTCGTGTCTTTCAATGTATATTCAATAAATATATAATAATTGGCCATTATACACAAAGCATAGAGCTAGGTCTAGGAAGTTGGGAGGTTAGAAAGATAGCATCCTTACCTTTAAAAGTTCACATGTTAATGTGAGAAAAAAGACAAATGTATAGAAAATGATTTGGAAGGTGGGTGCAAAGTTCTATAAAGGTGTTAAGCCCCAGTGATAATTTATAGCAGAAAAAGGAGAGCTTTCAGGTTTAATCACAAGGGTAAGTAGACTGAAAAATAACCTCAAAGAGGGAATTCTTAAATTGCAACATCATCTTTTAATCTCTGCTCTTTATTCTCTTTTCTTTCCAGTTTAATGGTAGCAGTTTTGATTTATTTCCTTAAACAATAAAATGTCCGAGAAAAAATCTAGTACATATTTCATGTTCTTGGTCTGACATTTAATTCATAGAACTAAGTACAACACTAAATCTCACCATATGCTTTAGCCCTTGTCATTTTCACTTTGAAATAAGTATATTTAAAACTAAAGAAATGACTTCAATATAGCCTTCTAACTTAGCCCATTCAATCTAGAATGTTCTTCTTTAAAAAATTAGGCTATAGAGCAATCACAATACATGTTAAGATTTTAGGGATCTTTTAATTGAAATCGTTGTATTAATATATTACTATAGTAATAATAACAAATTATGTATTTATTTATTTATTTTCTATGTACCAACATCAAAGGAAATATGCTCTGAGCAAGTTAAATAGGCAAGGAAGATTTTATTCCAGACTACTGCAATAGGGGAGAGATATTGAACTCAACCCCGCTGAAAGAAAAGGAGGAAGCTAGCAAGGAAGTACTGGATGTTAGGGGAGTAGTTGGTCAATGCGATTAGACCACTTGTGCTTGCTGACTGCCGCTGATTGAAGTTATGCTTCTACCCAACAGATACTGGGAGTAGGAATGCTGTCTCCTTCAGGGATGATTTCCAAAAAGATTACTTCCAGTTTCTCGAGAAAGACATTTCTGGGTTATAAAATTGACAAGAAACTGGGGGAAAATGTACTGTCTCTCAAAAAGTCAGGGAAATAATTTACAGAATTATAGAAAACAGAAAGTTTTCTAAATAATTGCTCTAAGTAAAAGGAAGGCAGGAATCTAGCACCTGGAAGAAATTAGTCTAAAGTTTAGTCAAGCTGAAGGAAATTTAGGGTTTTTTTGGCCACAGGACATTGAGTTTATTTATATATATCGTCTTTTTAAATTTTCATAAAACTGTGCATCAGGAAAATTTTATATTAATCTTTCTTTTAAAGTTACGTAACTGGGGCACTGTGGGATCAAATGAATTGCCTAAAATCGTAGTGCTTTTAAGTGGCACAAATGACAGTGGAACCTGGGCTGTCTGACACACAGTCTGTGGCTTGCCCACTGTATAGTAAGATTTTAGAACAGCCCATTAGGGTTTACAACGTACATTTTTCATGTTGAATCTTTACAATGACCCTATGAGATTGCAACTTTTTTTACAAAGGGAATCTCAGACTCCTAGAGGGTGATAGGCCAAATGAAATACAATTGGTGAGAGATGTTTCATCCTGTTACTATCCCGAAGCTGCTTTATTAAAGTATTCATTGCAGTAAATACTTGAACTTCTCAAAAAGTGACGTCTACAAACAATAGCTAGAGTCGTTGCCTTACCAAAAGTGTCATATATTTTTGTTTAGTGAGAAAAAGGTTAGAGGTCAAATATTTTTGCTTTTCTTTTAAGGAAATATTGAAAACTTACAAAAATTATGGAAAATAATAAAAGTGAACACCCATGTACTCACTATCCAGGTTTGTCAAATCTTGTTATTTTAACATGTTTGCTTTAGATCTTTTTCTTTTTTATTTTATAAGGATATAAAAGATGAACTTGGAACTCACTGTAATTTCTGAATATGAGGATTTATACTTTATTCAATTCAAGAGAAATGTCAAAATCAACTTGCAATTTGCAATTCCAGTTAATTCATAGAAATTCATAGTTTGTGGACGTCTCAAGCTTTATTACCATATCATGCAAGGAGACTCATCTCCTTTTCTTGTATAGGCATTAAAATCCAATTTCTTCACTTACTAAGACCAGCTCCCACTTTGGAATCAACAGCATCAGCCCCTTGGTTTGCTATTGAGGCTTCCAATTCTTCCACAATTTTTGTCCCTGGAGCTATTCCCAATTTTCTTGCAACTCAGCTACAAATTTAAGGGTTTTTTGTTATATTTTTTTCCCGGAACTTTTAGCTTTTTTTCACTATTAGCAGAAACATTTTCAGATAATTGAGATTTTTATATTCTCATAGGTATTTTTCAGCAAACTCCTACATGTTGATATAGACACTTGTAGTGACTATGACTTTTGTGGCCATGGATACATATTGTCAAATAAACATTAATGCATTCTGATTATATATAAATATTTGAGTGTACTTGAAAGCTTTAGATGAAAAAGTGTTGGATATACACTTTTATGTACTTTTTATCTGCAGTTTATCTGTAGGCTGTTTAATGCTGTTGAGTCATGCCATAAAAATAAATTATATTTTTGGTTTCCCATTTGAAAGTTGCTATAGTATGCGTGTTAGCCTGAAGTCCTTCTCAGCACTGACTCTTGCATTTTATGAAGGTGTACAAAAATGCAGAACCATTTTTATAAATGAAGGTTGGACGGATAGCATGGAGACTGAATATAAGTTACATATGAAAGTTTATCTTATGATCATTGTTCAAGTGTAGAGTGGTTTTGAAGAGAAATGACAGGTATCAGCATAAGAAAAAAAGGCTTATCAAAACGGCTCTTTCTCGTAAGCCATTTTTTCCAGAGAAATTTTGCTAAATTTCCACTCATCAAATTAAATACGTGTATTTTACCTCAGAGTCAATCACTGTAAGTGGATCGATAGCAAATGAATTCAAGTTTTGTGGAGCAATAAATAATATTTCAACTCAGATTCTTTTCATCTGCAATTTCCCCTGATTCTTGTCTCTCTAATTTTTATTATATTTGAAGGTGTCCCTGTTATGTAGAAACACAGGATCCAGTCTAATGGCTTATCTCTCCTATTATGACTTTAACCCAATTAATAAATCTCACATACATTTAAATAATTGAAAACTGTTTTTTAACAATTAAAATGCTTCGGAAACACAAGAACTCCTATAATGTGTTAAAAAATAATCTTTAAACAAATTACATTTAACAGAGTTTAATTGAGCAAAGAATGATTTAAGAATAAGGCAGCCCCCAGAACCACAATAAGTTCAGAGTGACTTTAAGTCTGCCCCATGGTCAGATAACATTCCTGGACAGAAGGAGGAAAGTGACATACAGAGGACAGAAGTGAAGTACAGAAATAGATGGATTTTTTTACAGCTTGGCATTGCCTTATTTGGCCAAAGTTTGAACAGTTGGGCAGCTGTGATCGGCCAAAACTCTGTGATCAATACAAGAAAAGGTCACAGTATGTTTATACATCCAGTTAGTGGATGTGTAACTAACTATTCACTATATGTGGAGAAACCTTTAGACCAAACTTTAAATATTTAAGGAGGCAGCCTTAGACTCAATCCAATTTAACCATACTCCTCTTTTGGTCAACCTCTCAATTTTGAGATATTGACAAAAACTTTAGGCATTGACATCACTCCATCACCATGGTAAATGAACTTATTTAATCTCAAATTCCACTGGGAAATAGCAGATGAATGGATTTTGTATGATGGGAACAAGAAAACAGAACAATTTAAAAAATGATTGGTTACTTCAAGCTACTTTTCTTGTAAAGGTTAGAGCGGGGGCGGGGACTTCCTTATGCTGTGATCTCCTGTTTTCAGGAGACAGAAATGCTGGGCTCTCTCTGCTTTTTTAAAGTTTCAGTTTGCTTAAGTCAATTTAGCATGAATGATTCTATTTTGGTTTGGTCTGGTCTGTTCAGGGGTCTAGTTCAGGAGCTCAGTCCAGAACAATGGCTTCCCATAATTTTGTGTAACAACTCCCCACTCTTGTGATCGGGTTTCACCTAGGTAAAGCTGTGTCGAAATCTTGGGGCTACTTCTAGTTGTGATCATTTCAAGTTTCCCGTCTCAGCATGTCATTCCCAGGTTATGGTGTCCTCATGGTTATATATTTCTTTACTTATTTTTGTCATTCCAGTCAAAGAGAGACCATTCTATGGATGGCTGCCTGTAAACATTCAAAGATTTTGAGAGAATACAGTACACCAGGGAGACTATTATGACTATCTATCAGGAGGATAACACAACAATTTGAAATACACTCCTTAGCCGGGCTCCCAAAGAACAATATCAACTCAAATTAAATACATCAAAGGATGAACCAGATGAAGAATCTAATCATTTTAACCAAGAAGCAAGCAACCTGTTTGTTAATCCCTATAATTGACTCTCTATAATACTCTGCATATTCATCCATATGCAGCAAGAAGTGTCAGTAACTGCACAGATTCTTCCCTATTCAGTCAGTAATCTAGATAAATTCTATTATTTAGCACAACTTTAGTGAAAGAATTTAAAGAAGTATGCTGTGTGACCATAGCCTTTGCAGTAGAATTTGCTATAGAACTTAATATGAGGGAAAATTTTCTAATCATTGCCTCATTTAATCCAAACCATAGAAAAAGAGACCTAACAAATTATGCCAACTCAGAAGCATGAAGGCCGCTGGACAATGTTCCCTTTACCTATGATGTGTGTTAAAAGGAGTGAGTCAGTATTCTACTCCTGACTGGTTACTGAGCAACAAAAATACCATCAACATTTTTAGCCCACATTGGCTCTTCATCTTCCATCCATCAAGCCGTAAGATTGCTCATGTATAAGATTGGTTGCAAAATCCTTGACAAACCAATGTATACCCCGTGGGTCCACACAAGCTCCCTTTTCCAGTTCTATTGGTCATAGAGGCACAGGCCAAGAAAAAGAAATACAAGAGGTAACAGTATCATAACATCAGAGTAGCCTTGATCTGTGATCTTGGGGAGGCTGTCCACATCTAGGATGCCATCTACTTTTGGGGAGAAACTTCGCTTAGTTTTACGTTGAGGTCTCCAATGGGTGTACAATTCTACCATGATTCTGAAGGAGCCCTTCTGAGTTGTGAGATTACAGACTCAAGGTTCGAGTTTCCCAACTTCTGTTGCTGTGTGGGTGGCAATGGAAGTCTTTCTCTGATGACATTTTCAGAAATCTGGTTTCTAGATTATGAAAGGTTTGATTGTCCTCAGTTGGTGGATCAAGAAAAGCTTCCTTTACTTAGTGAAAATACACTTTGGCATAATGAATTAAAGCCTTTCAGCATTTAGTCATATCAGAATTCAGGAGGGAAAGATACATGAGGTGCAATCATTAGTGTCACAAACCTTCCAGTTACTATTCACAAAAAAGTTAACTTATATTTTACACTGAAAGTGGATCTGATTGCCATCAATATTTAATATCTCTAATCAAGGCAATACTATCATTTCAGTTAGCTTTAACGCTACTGTGCCTGTAATACCTTATTTAAGTGTATTATAATTTATCCACTGGAGCAAGTACCTCTATTGCTGGATATTTCTCCAGAAATGCTTCATGAGAGAAACACATTTTCTAGTAACCTTTTATCTACTGTTACAACATTGGTGTTCTTTCATGGGAAAGCTTTTATACAACCAGAAAACATGCATTAAAAGTGGCAATGGAATTAAATTCCTATGTAAATGTTCAAATGGTCTACCCAGTTAGCAGAAATGTACCTAAAATGTTGACTATCTTCCCAGTGTTATGGGTTTGACAAACCAAACATTGGTAATAAACCATTTTAGCAATTTAGAACAGTCACCCCCCCCCCACACACACACAGAGAGAGAGAGAGAGAATTTTATCTCTTCTATGATGAGTCACGAAGTGCAGAGTTTTAAATAACGGAATATTTAAAGACTCAGGAAGGACCAGATAGCCATCCAGGCACTCTGTGAGTCCATGCTTAACACTCGATTTATATTTTCTTAAATATCAATTTTGCTTTTCCAACTCAGACGTATATTAAGTGGGTTATCATCGGTAATTTGGTTGGACCATTCAAATTACATATCTTTATATTTCTATACTGGCTGATTTAGCATGAATATCTGGCATAGTATTTTCTTGGTATTCAATTAACTCTTGTCCTTCTTGAGTTAGCAGTTTTATAAATCAGTCAGGCTGTTCCTTAGAGTTCTGGGAATTTTACACAGTGCAAATAATATGATCCTAAAATTATTAGAAACCTGTATTCAAGAGTGCTTGAAGGCATAACACTTTAGGATTTTACTTGCTTTTAAAGAGCTTTCTGAGAATGCATCAGAATTAAGTAATTAACTGTGAGCGAGATTTAAAATGATCGTGGTTAAAGATTCAATTGACAAGAAAATTTAGTTATTTCTGTGGACTACAATAATTTTACATAAAAATCATAATTATGATGGGTAATGTATAAGACATTTCAGAATTTTAGGACTCTTACTCAATTTTGGAGCACATTTTAATAATATATCCATAAAAAAATAGCTCAAAGAAGGTCAAACGTCATTTCTTATTTGACAGTGCTTCCCATCTAATTTAACACATCGAATAAGCCTATTTATTATCTCTCTTTTGTATTCTTCATGGGTCCTTTGGAACATCCCAAGTGAGAGGACAAAGAAACTTAATTTTAGAATTTGAAATTTGATTTCAAGAAGCCGTCAAATATAACAAAAGTTTAAAACACTTGATCAAAATGGGATCACAGGTCACTGTGGTCAACCTAAATAACAGAGAAAGGCTCTCTAAAGTAAAAAAAAAAAAAAAAAAAAAAAGTTTATTTAGTAATAAAGCATTGTAATGGAAATATGAATGACATAGTAAACTATGCAAATGTGAAAGGAAAATATCTTAGGGTCCCCAAATCACTAAGCTAAAGGGGAAAGTCTGGCTTGGGAACTGCTTAGGGCAAACCTGCCTCCCATTTCATTCAAAGTCACCCCTTTGTTCACTGAGATAAATAGATAAACACATATCTGATTGCCTCCTTTGGAGAGGCGAATCAGAAACTCAAAATAACGTAATCATTTGTCCTTTATTTACCTATGACTTGGAAGCCCCCGTTCCTCTTCCAGTTGTCCTGCCTTTCCAGACTAAACCAGTGTTCACCTTACATATGTTAATTGATGTTACACGTCTCTCTAAAATGTATAAAACCAAACTGTTCTCTGACCACCTTGGGCACATATCATCAGGACCTCCTGAGGCTGTGTCACGGGTATGCATCCTCAACCTTGGCAAAATAAACTTTCTAAATTAACTGACACCTGTCTCAGATTTTGTGGGTCCACATTTTGGTAACCACCAAGGGATTCTCAGTGGAGGTGCCCTGACCTTTGACAAATTTCCTATCGGTGCTTGGAACCAGCTTGAGCTATATTTACAGCTCAAACCAATAGGACAATTTGCTGAAGCCTGGAAGCACCCCTTCCAGAGAATCCCTGAGCTCCCAAAATTTGGTCGAGATCTAAAGTTTATTTTGTTGTACAACTCCTTCTTTGGAGTTTTATTTGCTTCCAACACAAGAAAGGCAAGTTTTTCCTGCTTACATGACGATGTAAAGCAGGTAACTCCTTGATGGAGTTTGAGCTCGATTCCAATAGGGAAGATGATTTTTTTTTTCCTACTTCTAGGATGGCAGAGAGCAAGTCTTCAACCTGAGACCCATCCCTATGGAAGTAACTGAATTGGGATTTGTTTGGCTAAAGTTAGAATTAACAACCAGCTCCTCTTAATTTATCCTTATCATTAGAGCACTCAATAATCGTATAAGTTGTGTGATGATTTGTTTTGCTTAACTTTTTTTTTGTTGTTGTTTGTTTCTCTTTTTGTTGTTGTTTCAGTCTTTTTTCCATTGGGTTTGACCAACTCTATCCGACTTGATCAAATCCAAAAAAAAGTTCCAAATTATGGGGAACAAGGCCTCTGAAGTGGCTAAATTCCCACAAAAACAACAACAACAAAACATGGTATGGTTGGGGAAGAAAAACAGTCAGCAAAAGGGGAAAAAAAGAAAAGGAAAGATTTTTGATTTTGACTACTAAAGGGGCTTTATTTACATAACAAGGCCACCTTTTTGCTAACCAGGCCAAATGAAAGAGCAATGGCTGTAATTCCGAAATAGCAGCAATTTGTCCTAGCTGAAATATGGTAATGAGATTTAAGATTTTTTTAAAGCAGCTCAATGGTTAAAAGTCAACTTCATTAAAAGGTAATATCCAAGACGTGTATGTGTGAATGTGTGCATGTGTGTGTGCTTGTATTTAAAAGGCCTTCGTATTTTTACTTTTGTTTTTATCCTAGAACCTTGTCTGTTTTTGAGCAAAAGTTTTTTTCTTCTCTGCTGACTGAACTATGTTTTCTTCATTTACTTCTGTTGTCTCTCCTTTCTCTTGCACCCTATGCTGCATGAGGGACCTAAAACAGTTTATAGTGGCCTGGGGTTTCGTTTAAAAAAAAAAAAAAAAAAAAAAGGAGAAGGCGCCAGACTCCCTTTGGGGGAGAAACCTCTGTTTTTCCTTATGGAATCCCAAGAGTGTAAACAGAAAAGTTTGTCTCAGTTCTTAAATTACTTACTTTTGTATTGTGTTACTTGGTTTGTTTTGACTAAAATAGTTATTGCAACAAAGGTACTCTTGGGTTTTTAAGGAGGAATGTAGTTTAGACACTTAGAAATGTCTTTGTTTCAAAAAAAATTTTTAAGTGTGCTGTAAAAATATTACGTAGTCTAGCCTCATAATAATTCTCCCTTTTTGGAGACCCAGGATTCAGTGTGGGCTCTGCACAGAGTTCAGAGATCCAGTTAATAGATAGGTAGTCCCTATCTAAAAAAAATTGATCTCTTGATACAATCCTATGATAGATTCTATAATTTTAAGTTTGATTTGGCGTCCATGTTTAATCTCCCTCCAGCACCACCAGACTTTTTCTCTCTGTACCTTGAGATATAAATTTTACTATTTGATTGGATTGTTTCCTTCAATATGCAGAGTTAGGGCTATTTAGCTGACAATGGCTAGAGTGGTAAAACTGGTTACCAAGAGTTTGCAGGTCTAAGATAGGCAAAAAAAGAAGTCTTAGGAATCTTTAAGTATTTCTATCGGTATGCTTAATTTGTCTAAGTATTTATGTGTTCTGTACACAATATTTCACTACTAAAAATATATAAAAGAGCTCAAATTAATTGGCTTAAGAAAATAAAAGTACTTGAATCAAGTAATTTATTAGGAAAAAAGAAAAAACTACTCAAATGCTATTTCAAGTTTATGTAACATAAGTAAAATCTTTAATAAATAAGTTAGCTTTAAAATTATTGGTAAAATAATATTAGAAATGTCTTAAGAATTTCCAGTGGCCGGGTACAGTGGCTCATGCCTGTAATCCCAGCACTTTGGGAGGCCAAGATGGGTGGATCAGAAGGTTGGGAGGTCGAGACCATCCCGGCTAACATGGTGAAATCAAGTCTTTAATAAAAATACAAAAAATTAGCTGGGAGTGGTGGTGGGCACCTGTAGTGCCAGTCACTTGGGAGGCTGCAGCAGGAGAATGGTGTGAATCCAGGAGGCGGAGCTTGCAGTGAGCTGAGATTGCACCACTGCACTCCAGGCTGGATGACAGAGGGAGACTCCATCTCAAAAAAAAAAAAAAAAAAATTTCCAGCATACGTTTTTGGTTGCATTTATCAATCAAGCAATTTTGTACTTATCCCTGTCAAATACTATAAGGTGTCAAAATTTGGAAAAGGGGTTACAAACTATAAGCCTAGCCCAAAACAGAATGATCTTTACTTGTGTAATCTTTAATAAATAAGACACTGATATTGATTTAATAAAAATAGCTAGATTTTTAATTTAGTAAGATTACCATAACTTCTAATCTTGTGACTTTAGGTGACCTAGTCCACAGGCAGTGTGGTTTGTTATCATCTTTGTTTCGAAGCTAAACTATAAACTAAGTTCCTCCCAAAGTTAGTCTGGCCTATGCCCAGGAATAAACCAGGACAACTTGGAGGTTAAAGGCAAAATGGAGTCAGTTAGGTAGAATATTTTTCATTGTCTCAGCTATAATTTTGCAATGGTGGTTCCGTAACTTTAGATGATGACTATTTCAGTTTTCATAAATAATCTAGGTAAACAATTAAAATAAAATAATTAGGTAAATGTAATGGAATAAATACCTGTAAACAAACTTGTCATAATTTGGAATCTAAAGTTATGTTAAATTAAATGATAGATATTTCATTAGGTGGATATTTTTCCAATAAAAATATATTTGCAGGAAAACATTCTTTCTTTAAAAAAAAGTTTGTACTTTTAAAGAAGATGAACAATTTTTGTCTAATTCAAAGCGTATTTAAAGGTCATGCATAAAACAAGGTAAAAGGAACCAGGAAACAAGAGAGATATAGAGAAAGTTATAAAAATAAACAAGTTTTTAATTTTATTTTATTTTTATAAGAAAGGTTAAAGAGAAGTAATTTCATATGAGAAAGAATCTTGTATGATAAATTTAGTCCTAGAGTAAAATGGCTGTTTAAGAAAGAAGGATGTTCAGGACAAACCAGGGAGTCCAAGCATGTCATGAACAGTCTGTGTAAGTCACAATAAGAGAATTTATAACAGCCACAAAAAACCCCAAAAACTTTTATATGATCATGTTGTCATATTAAGTCTTGGTTTGCTTCAAAAAATGAGATTAATTTTTTTAAAATTAAGGTCATTACATCTGTGTATCTCTCTGTATGTGCCCTTAAAGTACTTGTGACATGGAGATACAGGGCTTTGACTCTTGGGTATACAAAGGACACCATGTCTTGCTAAATTTTATTTATTTATTTTTTTGAGACAGAGTCACACTCTGTCACCCAGGCTGGAGTGCAGTGGCACGATCTTGCTCACTGCAAGCTCCAACTCCCAGGTTCACGCCATTCTCCTGCCTCAGCCCACTGAGTAGCTGGGAATACAGGCGCCCACCACCGCACCCAACTAATTTTTTTGTATTTTTAGTAGAGACAGGGTTTCACCGTGGTCTTGATCTCCTGACCTCGTGATCCCCCCACCTTGGCCTCCCCAAGTGCTGGGATTACAGGTAGCTGGGATTACAGGCATGCACTACCATGCCTAGCTAATTTTTGTATTTTGTATTTTTAGTAGAGACAGGATTTTGCCATGTTACCCAGGCTGGTCTCGAACTTCTGACCTCAAGTTATCCCTCCACCTCAGCCTCCAAAAGTGCTGGTTTTAGGTGTGAGCCACTACACCTGTCCCCATTTAGCATTTTCTATATTTTTTCCTTCATTTAGTAACAACTCATAAAACTTCTAAAATAGACAAAATTACTTTTCTGTTAACAAAAACCACTTTCTTGTGTTTTGTATACACTTCTTTGTAAAAAAAAACACATCTTTTTTTATACTCTGTACACAGATTTTTTTCTAGTAGTTTTAATGACTTATTAACTGCAATAAATATGAACTGCAGTTTTAACTGTTAGTAACTCTAACTTACAGTGAAAAACCTAGGAAGTAAGTAATTTGAACTGTTTTATATCAGTATTTGTAGATAAACCAATTTTTTTAGAAAGATGTTTTTCCAATGTTTTTGTTTGTTAACAGATCTTCATATATTTAATTTTTCTATATCATACAAAAACAAGATGCCAAAGTATGTAAACTTAAATTTATATTTAATAATTAATTTTTCAGCATTTTAACTTACTCAGAAATGACTCACACATTTTATGATTTTTTTATTACTTAATTTAACATAACATGACTTTAAGATTTTAAATTACTGAAAAGAATTTTGCAACTATGACACAGGTACCCTCCCTAATGTCTTCTTCAGTCATCCTAGGTCTTGAGTATACATGTGGCACCCAGGATGGCTGTGAAGGGTAGAATCTGTCAGGGCCCTGAATTTACACACTAGGTTTGGAGTTCAGGACAGAAGACAGAGCTGTGAAGAGGAATTCTTGGAGTATCCAACCCCTCCCAGCATGGCCAGGAGGTGATGTTGGGCCAGGGAAGACAGGGCCATATTGGTCTTGGCTCTGCCTTGGTGCTGGTAGCCCATGCACTATGGACACACATATGTCCTCAGGTCTCACCATGGCCATTTGTCCATCTCCTGGAAGCCAGAGGTTCAAAACCAAAGACATAAGCTCATAGTAAGATGTGTGCAGTGCTTCAGGGGAGCGCAGGATCTGGTCCATTACAACTGTAGCTCACAGACAAATCAAGCAAGTATTTATAGATAAACCAAGTTTTTTAGAAAGATGTTTTTTCAGTGTTTTTGTTTGTTAATAGATCTACATATATTTAGTTTTTCTATATCATACAAAAACAAGATACCAAAGTATGTAAACTTAAATTTATATTTAATAATTAATTTTTCAGTGTTTTAACTTGCTCAGAAATGACTTACACATTTTATGATTTTTTATTACTTAATTTAACATAACATGACTTTAAGATTTTAAATTACTGAAAAGAATTTTGCAACTATGGCACAGGTACAGAAGCAGCAGTTTTATGACCTTAAAATAAGTAACAGACAGCATAAGCCTGTCTGACCCAGGGAAAAATCTCTGAATTATATTTAATAGTGACAATTCTGGAGACTATTTCATTTTACCAACAATTTTAAAACTAGCTTTATTTATCAAATTATCTTAGCTCACAGAGAGCTAAAGTCCTAGTCCAGGTTCAGACCCACTCTATATAGTTACCTCCAGTGCCACAGTGCATGGCCACAGCTTGCAGGCATTCCACAACTCCAGGAGGCATCACTGACGAGCAGGGCTTACCACATACTTTCAACCTTAATGCGTTTCTTTTTCAATACTTGACATCCTTGGGATTTCAGCAATGCACTTAAAATAATATTACTATGCTTATTCAATTAAAAGAGTTCATACCAAAAATATTAAAGTGTCTGATTTGCTTTATGACCTGAAGTGATGTTGTTTTGTTCATTTGCTTTTTCAGTTGACAAATTTCATGAACAGTTTTCCGTGAAATAAATCTGCTTCTATTATTTTATCTTTAATTGTTGTATATAAATACATTATACAGATAGTCTATTTAATGCCATATATGTGGCATTAATATATATTTAATCTCATATATATGATCAATATTTTGTTTATAACTATTTTATACCTATTTAAAATTATAAATCATTTATAATTATAATTATTAGAATAAATTGCCAGATTACCTTATTAAAACCTAAACATGATACATTTTGGCCAGCTATGTGAGAGATTTTCCCTTACCTTCACCTATGCTTACCATACAATTGACACTAATTTTCAATCTTCAATTTTTATCAATGTTAGGCTAATACTAAAAAGGCATTGTATAGACAACTTGTTTTTCTTTTATTTCTAATAGTGTTAAACTTGTAAATTTACCTTTTCATTAGTTATGTTTTCCTATCATTGTGTTATTTGTTCATTTATTTTGTCAATTTTCTTATTGAGTTATTTACCTTTCTCTAATGATCTCTAAGGCATTTCTATACATTGCCCAATTCACCGTTGGAGGGGACCTAGATTGCTTCTATGAGAAATTGCAAATATATTGCAATTATTACTTTGCATTTATTAATTTGCATTTTGCCACATTTTTGTTCATTTTGACTCTAATGAATACACATTTCTTTTCTGGTGAGTTCTATCAATTTTTTGCTTTTATGTGTTCTGATTTTGGTATGTTTGTTAACTAGCTGATTACTGAGGACATGTAATATAGCCAGAGAGGTGCTGAGTACAAGATGCTGGGCTGGGTTAGATGAGACACAGAATAATTTCTTCCCCATGCCAAAATTTCTGTACAGTTTATTTATATTACCTGATATTTACTTATCATAGCATACATTTTTCATAAATTTATATTTTTCTAATATATTTTTATCTTTAATCCATCTATAATCTATTTTTACATAAAGCATAACATAAAAATCTTTATTTTTCTGCATGATTATGTCCAGTTTTTGTAGTGACTTTTTAATTATTTTTTCATGTATTTAAATGCCATTGTTTCAATATATACTTGGATTTATCATTGGACTGTCTATGTCAATAAATAATCTTTCTACTTTTCCATTAGCAACAAATTAATTTTATTATTTAGCAACATAATAGCATGTATCTGTAGAGTAAATAGCTTTTGTGCTTCATTACTCATTCATTTTAGAATTATCCAAGCTGCACATGATTTATGTTTGTTATTGTAGATTTACTTTAGGATCATTTACTTTCCAAGTTAAAATATCCATCCATTTGAATCTTTGTATTACATTTAGAGGTCAGTTTGTGGTCAATTTATAACATTTAAATAAATTAGTCTTTGTTCAGGATAGTTCCCATTTGCCTCTCCAGAGCCAATCTCTCTTCTTCTCTACCTTGTTATATTCCCTGGGAGGCTGACTTTTATGAAGCATATCAATTGGTATAGACTATTTCAAATGGGTGTAGGCAATGTAAGATGCTGGTAGGACATTAGGGGGCAAGGAAAAAATGACATCTACTTTACTTATCTCCTCCTTTTCTCTCCTGTAGGCCATCATGTGACAGTGACTACATCCCTTAGCCCTCCTTGTGCAGCCCCCTCCTGCTATTTAATGCAACTTCAGATGAGTAACTGATTCTTCCTCTTGATCCTTCAGACCTATGGGAGGTGATGGCTCCCATTCTTGCTAACCCTGGGGCCTTCCTCTTCCTGATTTGTTCTAATTAAGGCCACACTTGGTCCTTTGAATTAGCTCTTTAAATGTGACTTCTGATTCATGTCAGGATCCTGCCTGATAAAACTACTTAAAACAAGGTAGCATTCCATTTTCATTTCATTGTTTTTGTGTTCCTCAGTAGTTTAATAACTTTTTTTTTACAAAGTATCTGTATACTTTTTGTAAAGTTTTTTCTTAGATTTTTTTAAAAGGTGGAATTTGTCTTAGTCTGTTTTATGTTGCTATAACAAAATAGCTGAAACTGAATAATTTATAAGGAAAGGAGATTTATTTAGCTCATGGTTCTGGTGGCCGCAGAGTTCAAGATTGGGCATCTGCATTTGGTCAGGGCCTCAGGTTGCTTCCACTTATGGTGGACAGCACAAAGGGAGCTAGTGTGTGCAAAAAGATCACATGGTGAGGAAGAAAGGAAGAGAGTAAAATTGAGGAAGCCAGATTCTTTTTAACAACAACTAATCCACTAGAACTCACTCACCTCAGTGGAAAGGAGCAAGAGGACGTTAATCTGTTTATGAGGGATCCAGTCTCTTCATTCACACCACACTTCTATACCTTCCAACACTGCTACATTAGGGATCAAATTTCAACATGAGCTTTGGTGGGAATGAACAAACCGTAGCCAAACCACTGCAAAGCAGCTGCATGAATGCTGCTGGACTCTGTATATTCTTTATGAGCCCTTCCACTTTACTCCCTATTTTTAAGGAATATTCACATGTGGTTCTCAAAACTATGATGCGCTGGAACTTATGTACATAGTAGATAAATAGAGAGAGAATAGGCATTCTAACAATAACACAAAGTAGAAAAAGCCAACAATTTTGGTTGTGTGCCATAGATATTATCATTTGCATTACTTTAACAAAGCAAATGATCAACCGAACACTCCCTTTTTCTGAAGGTTAGAGATAATCAAATGACAAAAATTCACAATTAAAAAATCAGCACGAAGTCTAACCTTAGATATATACCCATGTCCACTGTTGTAAGCATCAATTCAGATTTGAATTGATGATAAGACATTTGTTAAAGCACTCCAAATTAGATCAGATTTTTTTTTCTGACATAATATTCATCACATCGTACCCTGCTCCAATAGATATAACAGTTTCATTTTCCAACACAATAGTTCTTTTGTCCATTTTAAAAGACCTTCACAGCCTGGCCTGGCACACAATAGGGAACAGTTTTCCTTCTACAGCTACAGCTGCTCCACTGTCTCCTTTGCTGGGTATTTATTATTTCCTCAACATCTAAACACGAGTGTGCTCCAGGGTCGATACTCAAACCTCTTGTTTCATAGAGGTCCTGTGTGGTCTGCTTTACTTCCTCCCGGCCTTATTTATAATTCCAGCCAGGACTATGGCAAAGAGGTCCATGTGTGGGCTTCTACTCCCTTCAGGCTGCAGCTCTCACCTCCTTTATAATCTCTGCCTGAGGCTTCTCCTAACCTGGGGGTGGCACCTGCCTATTAGGTGCTAGGGCTCAGCCTGGAAGTCCTGGTGAGTTAAGCCCTGTGGGTGACTCCTCAATCATTGGAGCCAATAGAAAAACCTTTCTCCTGGTCAGTCCTCAAATGAGACAACACTGTGAAACATTTCAAATGGTTTTCAGAAGGTTCTAGTGGAATCAAGCTCCTATTGCCCGAGTCAGTGATCAACTTGATAATATATGATTGCATTGGCTCTTTTTCCTTCCCTCATTTGTTCTTCATAGTCTTTTATCCTTTTTCCTAGAACTACCTCTTAAATAAACTACTTGCCAATAAGTCCTGGTTTCAGGGTCTTTTCAGAGGGAATCCAGGTTCAGACAGTGATTTAATCCAATTGCATGAATTAAGTACCATTTTAACATGGATGAATCTCAAATATATATTTCTACTCCAAGCTTTTCCTATAATTCCACATTTGTGTATCCATTTTATTGGACATTTTCAGGTAGATGTCAAATTGTTTTGCTCAGGCTTATGACTGTAAGTGACTGAATACTTTTGCATGCACAGTAAATGAGGTAGGAGGCAGGACTCAACTGCAGAGGTGGGGCTCAGTCACTGGACCAAATATAGGAATAGCTAAAAAAAAAAAAAAAAAAAAAACAGGAAAGGGGCAGAAGCACCTCTCCATAAGACATGCCCAGCAGTGTGCCATGTCAGTTTGCCATTGCCATGGCAATACCCAGAAGTTACCACCCCTTTTTATGGAAATGACTCAAAGACCTGGAAGTTACCACCCTTTTCTAGAAATTTCTGCATAAGCTGCCCCTCAGTTTGCACGAAATTAAAAGTGAGTACAAATATGACTACAGAATGCCTGAGCTGCTACTCTGCAAACACCACCGATAGGGTAGCCCTGCTCTGCAGGAGCAGTCACAGAGCTGTAACACTGTTACCTCAGTAAAGCAGTTTCCTTCTAATGCCAGCTCACTCTTGAATTCCTTTCTGAGCAAGGCCAGGAACCCTCCTGGACTAAGCTCCAATTTGGGGCTTGCCTCCTCTCCATCATACACACCAGCACAAGCTAACTAAAAATTACTAAAATCACTATGATAAAAAGAAGGATGATAACATTATGCAAACCTTATAAAATCATGTGGAATTTTTCACCTGGAACAGATTTGGACAAAATACTTATCTTTTAATAATTTGTCAAGATGAGATTGAGGAACACAGATGCCTCCTGAAAAAATGATACTTTTTTCCTGATAGCCAGGTTTGACAAATGTCAGAAGGAACCATGCAACCTCATGTTTCAATTTTGCTTCTAGTCCACTACGTGGTATAGATACTTGTAACTTAAAAAAATCCATTTGCTTAATTCTTTATGTAAGTAATATACTCACACGTTCAAATATCTTAAAAACTGTACAATGAAAGTTTCTCTTTCCCATCAGTTGAGTTCTGTCTCTTTGAAAACAAAAATAAACAAAACAACCCAACCCCCTCACCAAAAAAACTCCCACACCTAATCTAACCACTTACTAATTTGATGTGTATCTCTCTAGGATTTCTTTATTCATATATGTGTAAGTGTGAATATTTGTTTTTATTTTCTTCATTTTTACAGAAAAGATAACATATACATTGTTCTATGAAATGTGTGTAACAGATTTTCCTATGTCAGTAGATTGTCTTATGTCAGTACTGTACTCCTTTTTTAGAACTGTATAGTATCCCAATGTATAATATGGCATAATTTATTTTATTAACCTTGCATTGGTGGTTGTTAGGGTGCTCATGAAAGCATTGTGGCAAGGGATAACTTCCTACGCACTTGCATGGAGATTGAGTGGATAAAAATTCTAGAAGTGTTGCATGGAGGAAATGTCCTTTTAATATGCTTAATGTTCATAGATATCACCAAACTGCACTCCATAAAAATTATATAAATTTATTTTTCTATAAGCAGTGTCTAAGAATGCCCGTTTCTTTACACTTTTTACTGTCTTTCCTTGAACTTTCTTTGGCCGGTCCAACAGGTGCAAAATAGTACCGCAGTCTAGTTTTAATTTACTTTTTTCTTATTAGGAGTGAGAATATGCATCTTTTCATGTTTTATAAGTCATCTGTAGATTCTTTTATTGAATAGTTTTTAGCAGTGTGTTCATTATGAGACAAGAAAGCTCATGAAGTATAGGACATACACTTTGCACACTTACTTCTGCTCCACTGTCCACTACAGCTCTGTGCTTCTGTATATATCTCACATCCTAGAGCAACTGGATTCCAACCAGACCTTGTAAGTTGCCCAAGGAGGTGTACATACCTGGATCAATGAGATCCAGAGTACACATGCTGTAGTACTTTCCACAGCTGTGCCCAATTCAGCATGGCTTCCATTATCATTCATGGTACTCACTGATCTTAGCCAACAGACCATAGTACTCCTTCCTTCCTTCCTTCCTTCCTTCCTTCCTTCCTTCCTTCCTTCCTTCCTTCCTTTCCTCCCTTCCTTCCTTCCTTCCTTCCTTCCTTCCTTCCTTCCTTCCTTCCTTCCTTCCTTCCTTCCTTCCTTCCTTCCTTCCTTCCTTTCTTTCTTTCTTTCTTTCTTTCTTTCTTTCTTTCTTTCTTTCTTTCTTTCTTTCTTTCTTTCTTTCTCTCTCTCTCTTTCTGTCTGTCTGTCTGTCTGTCTGTCTTTCTTTCTTTCTTTCTTTCTCTCTCTCTCTTTCTTTCTTTCTCTCTTTTTTTTTTTTGACGGAGTTTCGCTTTTGTTGCCCAGGCTGGAGTAAAATGTACAATGATGTGATCTCAGCTCACTGCCATCTCTGCTTCTCAGGTTCAAGAGATTTTCCTGCCTTAGCCTCCCGAGTAGCTGGGATTACAGACATGCATCACCGCACCCAGTTAATTTTGTATTTTTAGTAAAGACGGGGTTTCACCATGTTGGTCAGGCTAGTCTCGAACTCCTGACCTCAGGTGATCTGTCTGCCTCGGCCTCCCAAAGTGCTGGGATTTCAGGCATGAGCCACCGCGCCTGGCCCATAGCACTCCTTTTAATCATCCTGAGGCGTGGCAGTTGTGCCAAGCATGATTAATTTAGCTTTGCCTTCTCTAATGATTTTCAATATCAATATGTGTCTCAGCACATATTTTCCAGTTTGCATTTGCAGCTAGAGTCCAGAGTTCAGATCCCAGGACTTTTTCTTGTAGGACCCATACAGTCTCTATTTGGGGTTCTTCTGGTTTTATTCAGTGCTACTGTACGAATTACCATGTCCTGACATCCTCGTAGATGTGGGTCCTCCAGTTCCTTCACTAAACACAGTGCCTATTCCCACAGTCTGCAGCAGGCACTCAATAAATGTTGATGTCTGCTTCTCTGCCACTATTTCCCTCAGAGCTCTTCAGAAAGACTTCCTCTCTACCAATATTACGGGCAAAGACAATGTTCCAGGAAGGGGATGGATGAAGAAGCTGAGAAAACTGTAAGTGGGTGAGGGGTGAGGGTGTGGAGGGGTGAGGGTATGTAGACCACTCCTATGAGAGGTGATGAGAGTCCCTTGAGGCTTCCTTTTTCTGTGTATCTATTTTTTTTTAAAAAGAAAAAGGCTCTATACCTTGATGTTGAGTAAATATGAACATACAGTGTTCCCATTTGTGCACCATCATGGTTCCTTATCTCCCTGATTGAACATTTTGTAAGTGCCTTCTAGTTAGTTGAGTATATGACTGTACCTGTAAATCATATGTGAATCATATCTCATTCCTACTTGAACTTAGTTGCTGAAGAAGAGTGACTTTGTCCTATGCACCTCTATAGTCCAACCCCTACCTTGACCCAGACTTGGTACATGTCCTATTTCTAATGAATACTTGCTCAAATCAATAGCATACTCAAGAGTTGACCTTGATTTTACAGATATTGGTTTATCAATATCAAATCAAGGATTTCGTAATGGTGGCTATCATAGTATAAAGTAACACACATTGTTTTCTGTTTCATTAGTTAATTAAGGGATGTGACAAGGGAAGTATTGCATTATTCAAAAACAAATTGAGACTAACTAACAACAGAAGTTCCCAGGCTTTGGAAGGTGTACCAAAGATCTAATGAAACTGAGGTCATAAAAAAACCAATGTTGTTTTCCTCTACGAAAATACTGTACAGGGCTGGGCACAGTGACTCGTGCCTGTGATCCCGGCACTTTGAAAGATCAAGGTGGGAGGATCACGTGAGCTCAGGAATTTGAGACCAGCCTGGGCAACTTGGGGAGATGCTTTCTCAACAAAAAATTTAAAAATTATTGGGGATAGTGGTACTCACCTGTAGTCCCAGCTACTCGGAAGACTGAGGAGGGAGGGATTGCCTGAGAACAGGAATTTGAGGCTGTAGTGACCTCTAATTGTGCCACTGCACTCCAGCTTGTGTGACAGAATGAGATTCTGTCTCAAAAAAAAAATGTATATATAATATAGTACTTTTGCAAATGAACGGTTTAGCCTGAAAATGCACCATGAAACATTTTTTCCTTTCTCTCTAGTCTCAAGGTGTAACCTTGAAGTTTACTACAGAAACATTTTTTTTTTCCTCCTTAGTCTTATAATATATCCTTGGAATATACTTTCTTTGAAACAACACATCCCTCCTTTTCTTACCATACTCTCCTTTTCACCATGCACTTTTATCTAACTGTATGATAGTATCTAACTGTGTGCTTATTTAGAAGTTCTGGTGGTTAATCTTGGGATAATCTTGGAGACCCAGCTGCAATATTACAGAGACTACGTCAAGTTGGTTAGTCTATAACCAGGCTTTTTTTTTTTTTTTTTTTTTTTTTAAATTGAGATGGAGTCTCGCTCTGTCTCCCAGGCTGGAGTGCAGTGGCGCGATCTCGGCTCACTGCAAGCTCTGCCTCCTGGGTTCACGCCATTCTCCTGCCTCAGGCTCCTGAGTAGCTGGGACTACAGGTGCTCTCCCAACCATGCCTGGCTAACTTTTTGTATTTTTAGTAGAGACAGGGTTTCACCGTGTTAGCCAGGATGGTCCCGATCTCCTGACCTCGTGATCCGCCTACCTTGGCTTGCCAAAGTGCTGGGATTACAGGCATGAGCCACCACGCCTGGCCAACCAGGCTATTTTTAAGATGTCACCAGCTCACACTGATAACCACCAGGACAATGAACAGACCCTGTACTCAGCACCACTCTTGCATAACTCCCATTCCTAGTTCTCCCTTTTAAGCTCCTCTCTCCAGCCTAAAGTTTGAAGCAGTTTCTTTAGTTCTGAGCCTGGCTGTTTCCCCACTGCTAGCCCTGGAATACAGTCATTTTCTTTCACTCCATCTTGTCTTCGTTACAGGCTTTGCAAGCAGGAAGCAATTGAGCCTACCTTTGGTTACACTTTGACAATTCTAAAAAAACTGCTCAGATAAAGAAAATCAGTATGTCTATATCAAGAACAAAGATTGAATCTTCATTTTTCTGTATATATGCAAGTGAATGTAAATGATTTTGTCATAATGCAACTGACTTCCTATCTAAAACTACAAAATATTAAAATTCCACAGTTGAGTTCCTTGCCTAATTTATTCAGCCACCTCTAAGAAAACAATAACTAAAAATGAAGGCTGTTTTAAAATTAATAACTATATCACTAATTATGACCAAAAATGAAGGCTGTTTTTAAATTTTATGTCATAATCTATTGATTCTGATGTTCCAAACATTAACTGTGTATGCTTTCATGCACATACACACACACAAATCACACCAACAAATATAATAATTGTCTTTCCTCCAGTAGAAGAAACAGAGAAACAAGAAACAATTTCAACTTAATTTTCACCAATAATGATGAACTAGTTAGTGAAATGAAAGTAATGGCAAATGTGAAAAAAAGTCATTTTGTCATCATAAAGTTTGTGAAATAAAAAATAAGATTTCACAAAATCAGGCAGGTACCCTAGTTTTACATAATAATCTTTCAGAAAATTCGGAGAAAAAGCGACTTGGTTAGACTCTAAAAGGAAATATGGCTCAAGAAATAAAGGAGATTAAGAAGACATTTTCATAACACAAATGATTCTAATAGGAATGAAATTGAGAGAATTACAAATGTGTAAGTTCAAATGGCTGTTCAAAAAGGATTTGTATAAGCAATCAACATAACTAAAAATGACCAAAAATGGTAAGGACAAGCCAGGAATAAATGAAACTTGTGCATGTTTCTAACAAAATAAAATAACTTGAAAATATACATGTGTAACAAGAATAAACTTGCTTGGGATTGGTGAAAATAATAACAGAATTAGGCAATTCCATTTAAATGTTAGAAAATTATCCTCAACTAAAGGACCATGATTAAAAAAGAATGTAGGTACAGGTGGCTTTAAATGCCTCCAGGTCTGCATTAAACTTATGAGAGGAAGCTACAGAATTTGCTGGTTGAATTGTTTAACGAATGAAATATCTCGACCTGTGGGCAGTGTGACTTGGAAAGGCAGGTCTCAGCTAATTTACCACAGACTCTTCAGCCCTGGACAATAAAGTGAGTGAAGTTCCTGTTTTTATCATCCCTCTTTGCAAATGGCCAAGGCTCTGCAACAATGATTGCATCCCCTTCTGTCTCTGTCACATCCTCATTCAGCACAGGGAATGTCTTAGCATTCCCACTGTTACAACCTCTGAGAGCATCACAGTGCTGCACCTTCCCTCAGTGATGCAGTCCTCATTGCCCTTCATGTAGCTAATGACCGAATCCAGGATCTCTTTGTTAATGTCTGCATAAGGGCCACTTCTTACCCTGATTGTTTCAGGTTGGGTTTCTTAGAAGTAGAACTTGAGGCAGGAGTTCTTGGGCAAGTGGTTTATGGAGGAAATGCTCTCAGGAAAAATCTACAAGGGAATGAAAGAAACAGGTTAGGAGAGAGGAAGAATATTCAAAAGGTTTGATTTTAGGAAAAGTCTAGCCTTACTTAGACTGATCTCCTGGCGAGTTCTGAGGTAAAAATCACACCACAGGGGTTTCTCATGTTGAGGCAAAGAGCACTGAAAGGCAACAGTTGGCCATCGACAAATCGTAGGTAGAAGGGTTCATCCTTCCCAGACTGTTTTGGATAAAGTGACTTCTGTAGGCTAAGAGCAATTCTTCAGATATATATAGAGAGATGCAGGAAAGAGCTATTAGCAAACAATACTTACAGTGGCTGACAGATGTTGTAAGGGGGAAAATACTTATTTTCTCACCCATTGCAAGGTTTATAGCTGATACCCCATAACAAAAACCAGATTAACAATATAATATAAATTTTATGTGACATGGAAGCTTTCAGAAAAGACTGAAAAACTCAGGCAAAAATGTATTTTCATGGCCAGTTGTGCACAAGTATGATTGGAGGGCAAAAAGGTATGATCGAATGGTAATAAACTAGGGGAAACTTAGCAAGGCCTTTTCAGATTCACCTGGGTCTCTGGCTATAGATCAGAATTCCTCTGCAAACAGGGTATTAGAACCTACTTTCAGGGTAGGTATTCAGAGAACTATTTTCTGGCCCGCTCCAGGGGAGAAAGGTGGGAGAAAATCAGAGTGACTTTCCTGCTTCTGCAGTTTTCCCACCTTTCCTCGGCTTAAAGTTTTCAACATACCAAGGCGCCATACTTGGAGAGTATCATGTTCTGAGCCCTAGCAATGTTGGGAAAGAGGCCCAGGCCACATAGGAAGAGCACATGTAGGAATTCCCAGTTAAGGTCAGAACGGATGACTAGCCTCAACTTCCAGGCATGAATGAGTGAGCACTCAGAGGACTCCAGTCTCCAGCCGGCTTCTGCTGACGCCTCAAACGTCATGGAGCAAAGCAAGCTGTCCCTGATGTGCCCTCTCTAATTTCCTGACAGAATCCATAAGTATAATCAATGGCCATTATTCTGAGACTGAGTTTTGGCCTATGAGCAGATCTTGTTTTATTGCACTTTGCTTTATTGTGCTTCACCGATACTGCATTTCTTTACAAATTGAAGGTCTGTGGCAACCCTGCAACTAGCACATCTATTGGCGCCATTTTTCTATCAGCGTGTGCCCCCTTCATGTCTCTGTGTGACATTTTGGTAATTTTCACAATGTTCAAACATTTTCATTGTTGTCATTTTTTAAGGTGATATTTGATGCTACTATTATAGTCATTTAGGGGCACCATGAATCACCCCCACATAAGACTACCAAACCTAATCGCTAAACATAGTATGTCTGTCTGTTGCACCAACCAGCCAATTACTCCATCTCTCTCCCTCTTAAGACTTCTTATTTGCAGCAAAGCAATACTGAAATGCAGCCAATTAATAACGCTGCAAAGGCCCCTAAGTTTTCAAGTCACATGTCTCTCATTTAAAATCAAAGCTAGAAATGATGAAGCTTAGTGAGGAAGGCGTGTCAAAAGCCACAGTAGGCTACAACCCAGGCCTCTTGTGCCAAACAGTTTAAGTCAAATTATGAATGCAAAGGAAAAGTTCTTGGAGAAAATTAAAAGTGTCACTTCAGTGAACACACGAATAATAAGAAAGTAAAACACCCTTATTGTTCATATGGAGAAAGTTTGAGTGGTCTGGATAGAAGATCAAACCAACCACAACATTCTCTTAAGCAAAAGCCTAATCCAGAGCAAGGCCTTAACTCTCTTCGCTTCTATGAAGACTGAGAGAAATAAAAAGGCTACAGAAGAAAAGTTTGAAGCTGGCAGAGACTGGTTCTTGAGGTTTAAGGAAAGAAGCCATCTCCATAACATAAATTTACAAAGTGAAGCAGCAAATGATGATACGGAAGCTGCAACTAGTTATGTGGAAGATCTAGTGAATGTAATTGTTGAAGATGACTACACAAAACAACAGATTTTCAGTGTGGATGAAAGAGTGTTTTATTAGAAGATGCCATCCAGGACTTGCATAGAGGAGAAGTCAATCCCTGGCTTCAAAGTTTGAAAGGACTGGCTGCCTCATTAGGGAATGAAGCTGATGACTTTAAGTTGAAGCTGGTGTTCATTGACTGTTTCAAAATTCCTAAGGCCTTTGAGAATTATGCTAAATCTACTCAGCCTGAGCTCTGTAAGTGGAATAACAACACCCCGATGATAGCACATCTGTTTACAGCATGGTTTACTGAGTACTTTAAGTCCAATAATGAGACCCACTTCTTTTTTTTTTTTAAGGATGGTATCTCATTCTGTTGCCCAGGCTGGAGAGCAATGGTGTGATCTCAGCTCACTGCAACCTCCGCCTCCCAGGTTCAAGTGATTCTCCTTCCTCAGCCTCCCAAGTAGCTGGGATTACAGGCATGCACCACCACACCCAGCTAATTTTTTGTATTTTTGGTAGAGACAGGGTTTCACCATGTTGGCCAGGCTGGTCTTGAACTCCTGACCACAAATGATCCACCCACCTCGGCCTCCCAAAGTGCTGGGATTACAGGCAGGAGCCACTGCACCTGGCCGAGACCCACTTCTCAGAAAAAAAAGAAAAAAAATTCAAAATAGGTGCTCATTGACAATGCACCTCATAACCCAAGAGAACTAATGGAAATGTACAGGCAATTAATGTTGCTTTTATGCCTACTAAGACGAAATCCATTCTGTAGCCCATGGATCAAGGAATAATATTGACTTTCAAGTCTTATTATATAGGAAACACATTTGGTAAGGCAGTAGCGTCTATAAATAGTAATTTCTCTGAAGGATCTGGGTAAAGTAAATTAAAAACTTTCTGGAAAGAATTTATTTTGCTAGATACCATTAAGAATTTGACACATCCCCACTCCAGCCTTCAGCAACCACCCTGATCAGTCATAAATCATACTGAAGGCTCAGATGATAGTATTTTTTTGGCAATAAGTTATATTTAAATTAAGGATGTACATTGATTTTTGGACATAATGCTATTGAACACTTAACAGACAGTACTATAGTGTAAACATAACTTTTATATACACTGGAAAATAAAAAAGAAATTTGTGTGACTCACTTTATTGTGCTATTTGCTTTACTGCAGTAATCTGAAACCAAATCTATAATATCCTCAATTTGTTGTAATGCTTGTAAATTATTGTGTGCCAGAGTAATTGAAAAGAATATGTAATATACTATGTATTTTACTTATTTATTGTTCCCCACTATAATATACTATGTATTTTACTTATTTATTGTTCCCCACTATAAGCTCTATGAAGACAGGATTTTTATATATTTTGTTTACAGATACGTGCCCAAGACCTCCCAGACTGCCTAGAACATAGTAGGCAAGTACTCAGCAAGTATTTGTTAACTGAAAGGATACACTGAAAAATTGTTTCTTATACTTCTGTGCTAGTTTGGTTGAATGTTGAATTCTAGGGTTTAAAATAATTCAATTTCACAATTTCAGGTGTGTTTAATTATCTTCTCCTTCCCATTGCAACTAATGAGTAGTTTTGATGACCTCTAATGCTCATTCTTTTGTAAAACTCCATTTGTCCCATGGAAGGTTTGATTTTTTTTTTTTTTTAAATCTCTGGATTTATGAGCATCTGAAATTTTACCATGTTATGAGATTTTCTTTTTATCTTTTAGTTTAATCTCTTTGATGATCAGAGGATGCAGTCTAAAGACTTATCTCCTTTCAGCTGCAGAAAATCATTTCCTAGCTTTTCTCTGATTATAATATCTTCTTTTCTATGGGAAGGGCCTCTTAGAGTTTTCTGTGTCAAAATACCTTAGCTGGTTCTTCCCATGCTTTCTTTTTCATTTTGTTTTTAAATCTGTGGAGAACTTATGTACAATATCTCTATCTCTATAATCCCAACAGTCTCTGTAATAGCTCCTTTAAAGCGTCTTTCTCAAAACATTAACCGCAGGGCAAGATTCATTCTGCCAACTGAGGACTTGGCCGTCCCAGCTTTACCAAATCAATATTTCAGTTAGTAACCTTTGATCACCTCAAGGCTGACTCAGGTCTTTGTTCTTGTTTTTCCTTTGAGTTTGGATTATTTCTGGAATTACTTACAATTCTACAGTAGTTGTTGCCTGAGATTTCCTTTACTCTTGTTCCTCTATCAACGTAACCTCATTTATTTTCTATCTTCCAGGATTCCTCAAAATTTTAGTCTTTCTAGTGTTGCTATTTATTACATTCTAATATTCTAATACATTTGTCCTTTAATATATATATATATATTTTTGTTTTTGGAGGTAGTTTCTGCCAAATCTTTGTAAGAGGAGACCCTAGTGAGTGTGCTTGATTTGTTATTTTTAATCCAATCTCAATTTAATCACAAATCCTCTCACAAACTAGATGTTCTTACCCATTTCACAGAAAATTAGTGGACAAATTCAGTGTTAGGAAGATTTCTTATTTATTTATTTTTGAGATGGAATTTTGCTCTTGTTGACCAGGCTGGAGTGCAATGGCACAGTCCCAGCTCACTGCAACCTCCGCTTCTCAGATTCAAGCAATTCTCCTGCCTCAGCCTCCCAAGTACCTGGGACTACAGGTACCTGCCACCACGCCCAGCGAATTTTTGTATTTTTAGTAGAGACAGGGTTTCACCATGTTGGCCAGGCTGGTCTTGAACTCCTGACCTCAGGTGATCCTTCCGCCTCGGGATCCCAGAGTGCTGGGATTATAGGTGTGAGCCACCATGCCCAGCTGGAAGATTTTTAAAGGAAAGAAGTGTGAGAGAAGGCAACTCAACGGCCAAACAGTTTTATTTACAAGAATAAGCCTGCTAGGGGTCCCAGTGAGGAATCTGGCTGAGACCCCGAGAGCTTACAAGTTGAAGTTTTTATAATATAGTTTCTATAGGGGAGGGGTTGGGGAAGCACTGGCAGGTGGACACCGTAGGGGCCTGGGGAAAGATGTGGTAAGGGCCAGTCAGGCTTTGTTGTGGTCAGGGTTGTGAAGCTCTGTTAAAGGTATAGGTGAGGTTGACCTTTGCTTTGTTTTTGGGAACACTTTCACCAAGGTAGGAAACACAGTCACCAAGGTAGAAAAATAGTATTGCTATTGTCAATTCTCACACCTAGAACTTTAGACATTGCATTACAATTGTCTTTAATTAGCAATCTTCTTGACAGATGTGCCATGAATGTTCTTTGGTTGTGTACAAAAGGGAGTTGGTAAAAAAACAAACAAACAAACAAACAAACAAACAAACATGGGGTGGCTGAAAGAATCAAAGGTAAAAATGAAGAACCAGTCTCAAAAAGTCAAGATGGGAAAAGCCCAGGGACATATGTATAGAACTAATAATGAAGCATCTTCCTGGGACATTTTAACTGAGAAGAATAAATATTATTTTCAGGTTGTGTATTATTTTGCTGAAGATAGAAATCTCAGGGGAAGAGCTTAGGATTAGACTTAGTTTTGTTTAAGGATGCCATCTCTTCATTTGCAGGGGGAACATTGAGCTTTTCTGCCAAGACTGACTTGAATTGTGAGCAAAGCAGATTGTCGAAGCAAAATCAGGGTGCTATTAGCAGAAAAGGGACCTGATGTTGGATAGACAAACACAGCGGTACTCACTAGACATTAAAACTCCTTGGAGTCATGGGCTGACTTAATTACTTAACAGGCATTCTCAGAACTGGAACTGTGCTCAACGAACGCTGCAAATCAACAGTTACTGAATGAGGCTGCCCTAATTTGTACAGCTAGGCACTCTCATTACTGCACTCTGCCTTACTCCTATTGCCTACTATCATTGCACTCCTTTATATAAGGATCAAAGACTGTTTCCTTAAATTATTAAGCAGTATTCCACCAAGACTTTAACTGTTTTCTCTTTATCTTTAGGATAGTGACAGAATAATTGATGTGATAAAATAACTAGCTCATTCAGCAAAATTCCAGTAATAAGACTATTTGTGCAAAGGTCAATCTAAATTAGGGATGGCTGTATTATGAACTATTTTAATTCTAAATATTTTCCGTTATTTTTATTAGGAGGATTATTGGTAAGAAACTCTTGCCAAATAGGATCCCTTAATGTCAATTTTAACTGAAGGGGCATTTGTAATCAACTCTTTCCAAACTAGAGATGTTAAAGTCCCTGAAGCCATTTAGCCACTTTTAATCTTTTAAAGAAGTCAAGTATCTTATAATATCATTTTTAATTTGCTTTGTAAATGCTTTTTTCAGAGCTCATCTATAAATTTCAGCCTCTCTAGTTAGATAACCATAAATTTTATTTTGGTTTGTGCTGAGTACATGACAAGAATTTTGCAACTATGACACAGGTATAGAAGCAGCAGTTCTATGACCTTAAAACAAGTAACAGACAGCATAAGCCTGTCTGACTCAGGGAAAAATGTCTGAATTATATTTAATAGTGACAATTCTGGAGACGATTCCATTTTACCAACAATTTTAAAACTAGCTTTATTTATCAAATTATCTTAGCTCACAGAGAGCTAAAGTCCTAGTCCAGGTTCAGGCCCACTCTACATAGTTACCTGCAGTGCCACAGTGCATGGCCACAGCTTGCAGGCATTCCACAACTCCAGGAGGCATCACTGACAAGCAGGGCTTACCACATACTTTCAACCTTAATGCGTTTCTTTTTCAATCCTTGACATCCTTGGAACAGTAATTTTTCACCACAACAGTGACTAAATGTAACAAAATACTGTAAAAAATAATGAACACCTACTGTGTGTTAGATACTCTTCTAGGTTCTGGGAATGCAGTGGTTAATATTACATGGTCTGACTTCATGGAGCTTAGAGTCTAATGGGAAAATGTTTCTCTACATAAGCAATTATCTTCTTGCATTTAGAGTTTTATTATGATACTAAACAAACTCTGTATATTTTTAGAAACTCATCTATTACAAAGAAGTATACATATTAGTTAGAAAATCAAACAGTTCAACATCTCTGTACCAGTGTTGTCCAGTAAAACTTTCGGCATTGATAGAAAAGTCCTCTGTGTGGGCAGTCCAATAAAGTAGACACTAGGCACATGTGACTATTGAAGATTTTAAATGCAGGCTGGGCACGGTGGCTCACGCCTGTAATCCCAGCACTTTGAGAGGCTGAGGTGGGCAGATCACGAGGTCAGGAGATTGGGACAATCCTGGCTAACACAGTGAAACCCCGTCTCTACTAAAAATACAAAAAATTTAGCCAGGCGTGATGGTGGGCACCTGTAGTCCCAGCTACTCGGAAGGCTGAGGCAGGAGAATGGCGTGAACCCCAGAGGAGGAGCTTGCAGTGAGCCGAGATCGCGCCACTGCACTCCAGCCTGGGCGACAGAGTGAGACTCCGTCTCAAAAAAAAAAAAAAAAAAAGAAAAGAAAAAGAAAATTTTAAATGTAGCTACTAGCTAGTGGAAGAGGAGCTGAATTTTATTTTTTTCATTTCTCTTTTTTATTGATACATAATATTTGTATCTATTTATGGGGTACATGTGATATTTTGTTACGTGCATAGAGTATGTAATGATTAAGTCAGGATATCTGGGAAATCTATCACCTCGAGTATTTTTCTTTTCTGTGTGTTGGGAACATTTCAAGTCCTCTCATCTAGCTATTTTGAAATATACAGTGCACTGTTGTTAACCATGGTTGCTGTACTCTGCTGTCAAACATTATAACTTATTTCTCCTATATAACTGTATCTAATCATATGTTTGTACCCATGAACCAACCTCTCTTCATTCTTACGCTGACCCGCCCTCCACACCATTCACAGCCTCTGGTATCTATCATTCTACCCTTTATCTCCATGAGATCTAAATTTTTAGAGACCACATGTGAGTGAAAACATGCAATATTTGTGTTTCTGTCCCTAGCTTATTTTACTTAACTTAATGATCTCTAGTTCTATCCATATTGCAGCAAATAACATAGATTTTGTTCTTTTTTACGGCAAAATAGTATCCTGTTACGTATATTTATCATATTTTCTTTATTCATTTGTCTGTTGATAGACACTTGGGTTGATTCCATACTTTCACTAGTGTGAATAGTGCTGCAATGAACATGCAGGTATTCTTCTGATATACTGATTTCTCTTCCTTTCGATAACTACCCTGTAGTGAAATTGCTGAATCATACGGTAGTTCTATTTTTAGTTGTCTGAAAAATCTCCATATCCTTTCCCATAGTGGCTGTACTAATTTCATTCCCACCAACAATGTGTAAGAGTTCTCTTTTATCTGCATCCTCACTAGCATCTGTTATTATTTTTCTGACTTTTTAATCATAGCCATATATTTCTATAGTTTCTGAACTTTCTCTTGTTATTTATTTCTAATTTCATTTCATTGTGGTCTGAGAAGATACTTGATATAATTTTGATTTTTAAAAATTTGTCAAGACTTGTTTTGCATCCTAACATACGGTCTGTTCTGGAGAATGCTCCATGTGCTAATGAGAAGAACGTGTATTCTGTACACATTGGATGAAATGTTCTGTAATTATCTGCTAGGTCCATTTGGTTTAACGTGAAGTTTAAATTGCATGTTTCTTTCTTAATCTTATGTCTACATCATCTAATTCTGAGAATAGGGTGTTGAAGTTTCCAGCTATTACTGTGTTGAAGTCTACTTCTCTTTTTAGATCTAATAATATTTGCTTTATGTATCTGAGTGCTCCAGTGCTGTGTGTATATATTTAGATGGATACATCCTCTTACTGAATTGGTCCCTTTATCATTATATAATGACCTTCTTTGTCTCTTTTTACTGTTTTTGACTTAAAGTTTATTTAGTCTGATATAAGAATAGCATAAGTATAGTAATTCCCACTTGCTTTTGGTTTCCATTTGCATGAAATACCTGTCTTTCATCCTTTTTCTTTCAGTGTGTATGTGTCTTTATGAGTGAGTTGAGTTCCTTGTAGGCAGCATGTAACTAATTGGGTTATGTTTGTATATCCATTCAGCTCTTGTATATCTTTTAAGTGGAAAGTTTAATTTGTTTATATTTAAAGTTCTTACTGATAGTGAGGTCTTATTCTCACCATTTTATTAATTGATTTCTGGTTGTTTTTGTGTATCGTTTATTCCTTTCTCTCTTATTGTTTATCACATGGCTCGGTGGTTTTCTCTAGTGGTAACATTTGAGTCCTTTGTCTTCCTTATTTGTGTGTTTACTCTACCAGGGGCTTCTACACTTTTATGTGTTTTCATGAGTGTAGATATCATCTTTCACTTCTAGGCATAGGACTGACTCCCTTAAGTATTTCTTGTAGGGCCAGTCTAGTGATTAATTCCCTCTGCTTTTGCTTGTCTAGGAAAGATTTTATTTCTCCTTCATATGAAGGAAAACTTTGCTGAGTAAACTGTTCTTGGCTGGCAGTTTTTCTCTTTCAGCCCTTTGAATATATCATCCTAGTCTCTCCTGACCTGTAAGATATCTACTGAGAAATCTGTTTAGTCTGATGGGAATTCCCTTATAAGTGTCTAGAGGCCTTTCTCTTGCTGTTTTCTTTTCGACTTTTGACATTTGACTCTAATTGTGCCATAGAGAAGAACCTTTTGAAGTGTAATTATTTGGGGATCTCTGACCTTCTTGTGTCTGCATGTCTAAATCTCTGGATAGACTTGGGAAGTTTCCAGCTATTATTTCATTAAATAGGTTTTCTCTCCCTTTCGTTTTCTCTTCTCCTTTGGGGGCACTGAAAATTTGAATATTTGGTCACTTTGTGGTGCCTCATATATCACATTGGTCTTGTTCATTCTGCTTTATTATTTAAAAATTATTTTTCTGATTGGGTTATTGCATAAGATTTGTCTCAAGCTTTAAAATTCTTTATTCTACTTGATCTAGTGCATTATCAAAGCTTATGAACATATTTTATATTTCATTCAATGAATACTTTAGTTCCAGAATTTATGTTTGGTTCTTTTTTATGATATCTGTCTCTTTGGTACATTGCTCATTTGTATACTGATTTTTAAAAAATGTCTTTGTATCATTTTTCTGAGTTCTCTTATATCTAATTGAGCTTCTTTAATATCATGATTTTTAATTGTTTTTCTGGGATTTCTTGAATTTTTTAATTGAAATCTATTGCTGGAGAATTGTTGCATTCCTTTGGAGGCATCATATTTCCTTGTCCGTCCTTCCTTCCTCTCTCCCTTCTTCCTTTCCCTTCCCTTCCCTTTCCTTCCCCCCTTTCCCTCCCCTTTCTCCTTTCCTTTCCTTTCCTTTCCTTTCCTTTCTTTCCTTTCCTCTCCTTTCGTTTCCTCTCCTTTCCTTTCCTTTCTTTTTGTATGCATGTTATTACATTGATATCTGCTCATCTGGTGTGACAGTTGCTTTTTCCAGTTTCTTGAATTTACTTTCATAGGGGAGGGCTTTTTCCTAAAGATGTATCAGTAGTGTTGGTTGGATAGGGCACTTTGGTTCTGATTGTGGGTGCAGGCAGTAGGGAAGTCTCCATGTGATTTCTTCAGCTGTAAACAGTGTCAGTGGGGTCATCAGTTTCCCCAGTGGCTTAAGGTATGGTTCGTAGAGGCCATGGTGAAGTTTCTATGGGAATAAAGATGCCAGGTGGACCAGTCATCAGGCCTCAGTAGTGGCAGCAGCAGGCTGAGCATGGTCATCCTTGGTTCTCCAAGAGGCTTAGAATGGCACTGGCGTTAGTAAGTCCAGGTTGGCTAATTCTTGGGTCTCCAGGCAGCTTTCTTGGGTTGTGGTAGTGCCAGTGAGCCAGTTGGGTGAGTGGATCTTTGGGCTCGCGAGCAGTAGATGTGGCATGGGCAATGGCAGTAGCCGTGGCATGACAGCACTATGACTCCCAATCAGTTTATGCTAGTGTTGGTGGTGGCTGCAATGAGATTTTGCACCAGTCCCCAGCCCCACAGTTGGTGCATATGGGTGGGTGCCAGCTGTGGTGGTGGTGACAGGTTGGGTGGGCGTGACCCCAGTTCCTCAAGATAAATGTTCAGGTGCCAATCATAGTAGGCCAGGCTGAGCAATCCCCAGATGTCCTCGGCACCCTAGGTGGTATGTGTTGGCACTGGCTGTAGTAGGCAGGGGAGGAGCGATCCCTAGGCTTCTGGTAGAATGCGCAGGTGGGTGTGGCTGTGGCCATGCTGCAGTCCTGTTACAGGGGAGGAGGGTGGGTTACTTTCAGTGACAACAGTCAAAGGAAAGCAGGTAGAGAGCAAGCACTGTGCTCTTCCTTTAGCCCCAGCAGCAGTAGCCTACAGTGGTCGCCGCTGTATGAGTGGGAGAGTCTGCCCTTGGGGCACATGAAAATGTGTAGTGGCTCTACTGCTGAGGGTAGTGGGATTGTTACCAACGATTCCCACTGTGACCCTCATGGCAACCCAGCACGTTGTAGAAGTGAATGAAACTCAGGGCATGTGGAGGTGCGGGGTCTGTTGAGCCTCTAGTAGAATGCAGGGCGGAGAGGGCTAGGATCTCAAAAGGCACTTTGCTGCAACTGCTTAGGACTTAAGGGGTGTGTGGGCCCAAGCATGAACTCCTTTCTTGGAGCAGTGTTGTTGTTCAGTGTCCAGGTAGCTCCCTATGTTAGTCCCAGGGCCCGTGAGGATTGAGCGGCAATTCTGTGGCTAGGATTGTGAGAATCTAGGAGGCTGGAATTGATGTAAGGATTTTTTTTTGAGATGGAGTCTCGCTCTGTCACCCAGGCTGGAGTGCAGTGGCCGCATCTCAGCTCACTGCAAGCCCCACCTCCCGGGTTCATGCCATTCTCCTGCCTCAGCCTCCCAAGTAGCTGGGATTTCTAGCTCTAGACTTTAGTGAAGCAAAAGTGAATTCATGTCTTCCTCTACAACAAAGGGATTTAGGAAAAAATATGAGTGTCATGCAATGAAACAAAATAACTCATAATTTGAAATATTTAGAATTGTTATGAGACTAAATCTAAGTAATACATAGTACAAAATAATTTTGGTCCTTAAATTTTTAATGTATATCCAGAAAAAGGATTCTAAAACATGTAATTTATTTACATAAGACCAACTTCTAGTAAATGTTTTCAACATTATTATGCATTCAGTAAGACATGGAAATGAGTGAAGTTATTTGAATTATAAACCATATGAGGTGAAAAGGCTCTAAGCATCATCCCAGTATACATGAGAAAACTGAGGTGTAGGGATATTGAAAAACTGGCTTGAAATTTATACAGACAGGCTTCAGGGTGGTGAGGTCATATTCTCTCATCATGTCTCTTTATTAGAGGTATGGATTGTAAAGCTTAGTGCCTTATTCTCCACTTTTCCACACTACTTTGCCTCGTATTTATAGAGCATTTTAACAATTGTCTTTGGATTTGTAAGCCAAACATGTATTTTTAAAATATGCTAGTTGTATAAATTCAAAAATTATTTTTTTAAACATTGTGGCACCAAAATGCTTACTCTTAGCTTGGGTTCCCCACCACCCCCATACTAAACCTAAATCTACACAAATACTGATTTGCTAGCAAGCACAATGACAACATTAAAAAACATGTTTAATTTTGTAAACTACGGGATTTTTTTAGGCTTAAGGGTTTAATTGAGCTATTTAGGGAATTAAAAAAAGATGTGAAACCTGCCTGTATCTTTAAATGCTAAGGAGTCACTCATTTTCAGCTGCAGCTTATACTACCCAATTGAAAATACAAGTAAACCAATCAATTTTCCAGTTTGAGAAGACAGATTGAAAAGAGATACGAAAATAACTTAACATTGTAGTCAAGTACTAACAGTGCTTAGGAAATATAGATTGCTCATTTGGCAATAGTTCAGTAAAAAAATAAGATTTAAAATAGTATTACAGTAGTTCCTCATTATTCATGGGGGATACATTGTAAGCCTCCAGTGGATGCCTAAAATTGTAGATGGTGCTGAGCCCTATATATACTATGTTTTTTTCTCATACATACATCTCTATGATAAAGTTTAATTTATAAAGTAGGCACAGTAAGAGGTTAACAATAATAATATGGTAGAACAATTATAACATTATGCTATAATACAGTTATGTGATTGGATATGGTTGCTCACCCCTGTAATCCCAGCACTTTGGGAGGCTGAGGCGGATGGATCACCTGAGGTCAGGAGTTCAAGACCAGCCTGGCCAACATGGTGAAACCCCATATCTACTAAAAGTACAAAAATTAGCCGGACGTGGTGGCAGGTGCCTGTAATCCCAGCTACTTGGGAGGCTGAGACAGGAGAATAACTTGAACCTGGGAGGCAGAGGTTGCCGTGAGCTGAGATCGCGTCATCACACTCCAACCTGAGGGTCAAGAGCAAGACTTCATCTCAAAAATAAATACATTAATTAATTAAATAAAAGTTAAGTGAATGTTGTGTCTCTTTCGTAAAATATCCACCATAAGTAATACTTCCAGATTCCTGTTGACCCTGGGTAACTGAAACTATGGAAAGAAGAACCACAGATGAGGTAGTCTACTATATACGTTTTCTCATTTTTTTTTTCTTTAAAAGAGAATCATATAGATTATTTACAGGATGATGCCTAGCACATTATGACCGGCTGGAAAACAGATGCAACTGGAAGCCTTGATTCTAAGTTTCAAGGTCAGGAGCCAAACTTACCAATTTTATCATAGTAATAAAAATGATATGATTGAAGATAGAGACATTCGGTATCGTTACCAAAACATCTGGGGGTTGGTCTTGGTCCTGCTGCTCGCCACACAGAAAGCCAATCACTAAGGCACCGAGTACTACCAAGGAAGGAAGGAAGACAATGAAGGCAGCTTTAGTCGGATGCCACAGTCGAGGAGATGGGAGTCCTAAATCCATCTCCCTAACTGACTAAAAGTAGGGGTTTATATAGTGGGAAGAAATGTAACAATATGTAAGAAAACAGGAACTGGGAAGCGGTAATGGAGCAATCATGATGAATGAGGGGTCTCTCATCTCATTGTCTGGATGTGGTGATGTGGTGAGTTTCAGTTCTTTGATACTTTTTTATCTGAGCAGCCTGAAGGTCCTTTTCTAAGGAAGGAACACAGATAAAACAAATACAAGCTTCAAGCTTTAAGACCAGAAGGGTCAATTTCTATGTTTATTTAAAAAACAACCAAACGAAAAAATTATCTATGGGACTATTGGGTCGGTTTCAGCATTACCTCTAACAAGGATCTCCTGCTTTGGCACAATCAAGAACAATACAATCTTATTAATGTTTTAGAGAGCTGATGTTTAGGAAATCAATGACATGTAATGTTTAGAAGGGTTTTTGGTAGGCACATGCTTAAAGACCCTGCTCATTGGCTAGTAGGTGAATATCTGAGGAAAGAAATAATGTGTCTTGAGAGAGGATTAACTATAGCCTTTTTAAAATTCATTGAGATGATAAATTGCCTTCTTTATCATTCAGATATGGTAGCAGGTTATCTGTGTTCTAATTTCGAGGGATGGCCTTTATCATTTCTAGCAACCAGTACAAAACATGTGATTACAGCCTCACAGAAAGGAGAGGTCATAGCCTCTGAACAACGCAACTTAGGTCAAATTCAGGTTCTTTCATCTTCTATCTGACATTAGCAATTTACCTTTCTAAGAAGCAGTCTACTCAACTCTCAGTTGTAATAATAACACACGTGTTGGAATGATTGTGAAGAACAAGTATATAAATTTATGTAAGGCATTCAGCACAGTTGTGACTGTCTAGAATAGAGGAAATTCTTAGCTGAGTGTGATCAAAGGGGCACCATTTCAGGTTCTTTTCTTTGTTATTCTATAACTTTCCCAATTCTCAAGTGGAAGTTAATGCCAGAGTTTCATATATATTAATTTTGGTTTACAGCATATGATTATATTTTAATTATATATTAAGTAGATTGAAAAGTTTATGTCATGCATTATTCTCAATCATTCTATTGCTTAATTGCCCTTATAAAACCTTCAGTTAAAAAATTCCTCTAAATATTTTTAAAGACAGGTTTTTGGACCAATTCAAATCGGCTGACCATTTAAATTAAAAAAAAAAAAATTTGTATTGCCCAGATTGTATAGGTCATGTAGACAGTGTTTCTTTCAGAAAGACAACCGAATGAGGTTTATTGCCTTTTAGGCTTGCTATGGGTTAGCAACATGTTTCATTGACTGTAAAAGCTATCCAGGTTTGCCAAATAACACACATCTGCTCTCTTTCCGAAGGCAGCATCTTGATGACCATATGTTACAGCTTTGTCATTACAGAGTCAAATCAGCTTGTTATTCTAATCTCTGGTTGTGAGTCACTTAACATCTCTGGCTTTGGTTTTCTTGCCTAAAAATGATTGTTCAGGGAATTAAATAAGTGTGTGTGTGTGTGTATACATATGTGTGTGTATATATATATATGTATATCGGTATCTCTCTATATATGTATATATCTCCTAATATAATATTTAACCCATATTAAACACAATAAGTGGTACTCATTTTTAATAACTTTATGGAAACAAATGATGTATGACAAAACTCACCCATTTGAAGCATGCATTTCAGTCATTTTTGGTATGTTAGCAGAGTTTTGCAACCATCAATGACAATTAATTTTAGATCATTTTTAGCACCCTCCAGAAAAACTCTCACACACCCATTAGCAGTCACTCCCCTTTCCTGCCTAGTGCCTACTCTTCCCCTTCCCCAAGCTTTAAGCAAGCAGTAATCTATTTTTCTCCCCTATAGAGCCATCTAGTGTGGACCTTTCATATAAACAGAATTATACAGTACATGTTCCTGTGTGATTGTTTTCTTTTCTATTTAGCAAAATGTTTTCAAGTTTCAGCCATGTTTTACAGTGTATCATATCATATCATTTTATTCTCAATCATTATATGACTATACCACATTTTGTTCATTCGCTCATCAGTTCATTTGGGTTGTTTCTGCTTTATGACTGTTGCGAACAATGCTGCAATAAACATTCATGTGTAAAGTTTTTGTGTGGATACATGTTCTTACTTCTCTAGTGTACCTAGGAGTAGATACACAAGGTTACTTTATGCTTACCATTGTGAGGAACTGCCAAACGGCTTTCCAAAGTGGCTGTACCATCGGCACCCATTTTTGATCTCTTGAGGATGATAGTTCTCTGGTGAGAATAAAGTGAGGAATACATCACATTTGAGGTACTTCTAAAGCTGGAGTAAAGGATGCATCCTCAGATATCATCCAATAAATTCTAGTTTTCCTAACGTTTGCTGGGAGGCTTGCTGGAATTGAGCTGCTACTAAGAAGCCATTCACTTTTATCTCTAACTCCTAGAAGAGCAAGAACATCAGCCCTTAGTGAGCCAGTTTTAGAGTTAGCAGAATATTACTGACTTTGAAGAAAATTAGGTCTTTTAAAAATATCAACTTGTGGTGTCAGAGAAGCATCAGAAAGCAAAAACATATAAATTGCCTTTTATTAAAATAAGAACCAGTAAGGTGGTGAAATAATCTATCTGGAAATGACTATTTGGATGGTAGACTATAGGACCAGGTGAAAGAAAGGCAAATTTTAAAAGTTTTTAGCAAACCGGAACAACGATAGCAACCCATAGGAAATATTATGGGGGTATGGAATAACCTGCTTGCTTTTAAATAATTTCTTCTGTATGACCAGACAGGTCTATACTTGATGTGATGATTATTGAGTCAAATACAATTCATGTCATTAACATCCCCAACTAACATGGGCAGCTGGAACTCAGCTGAGGACAGTCCTTGTCAAATCACTTATTTCCACATTAGCAATAAGGTTACTTAATTAAGTGAAAGTTACTTATATTTGAAGGCATGCAGTTAAAGACATTGCTATGGTTTATAATCAAGGATTTAAAAAACTTTCACTTAGTGTTAGAGAAATCAGTCAACTTTATTTTTCAGAGTGCCGTGTTATTTACTTTAAGCTCAGAGATAAGTGTTTTAATCTTGTTCGTTGCCTGTTATTAACTCCTATAAAACAACTCATTGAGTTGAATTGGTGTGAAAATATGATGAGGTTCAAGCCAGAAATCAGACTGAATAGTTGGCTGAAAAGCTTCCACACTCCCTCTACTCACTCCGTGACCCTGTATGTAGTGGGTTAATTTTCCACAACAATTTAAGGGTCATTGGACACCTTCATTACATTTTTCCTTTATAAAGAAAAATGTACTTGCAAACAGCTTTTATGCAATCAACAAAGAACTGCTGGTAGAACCTGAAGCAGAAGCAAGTACGCCATCTGTTTTTATTTTTGAATAAATAAGCAGAGCACTGCACAGTAAAAATAACTAGAGGATAAACGAATGCACACACTCATTTAAGCTGCAGTGAAGTCTGTTAGTTCTTTTGGCATGTCATTAGTCAAAGTCAGGGAATTTCGATTGAAGGGGTATTTGTATTAAATAAGGAAAGTAGTTTACAGACCAAGCAATCCATTAATGTCATGGAACAAAGGAAAATTATATGGTCTGCACAAAATATTTTTGAAAAGGCAATTCAGGCCACAGAAAAACTTCGATAATGCATTCAACATTTCAGAAGCTTTGCCATTTCACAGACTATGACTTCGGCCACAGCTACACATCACTTGCTGGTGTGGGAGAAACTTTAGTGATAGCAACTCCAGAACTACAAAATTTTAATAAGCTAACTCATGCCTCAAGAGAGTTTGATAAATCAAGATTATATGAATATACCACCACTATGAGGTCAATGCTACAATTAAAACCCAATGAAGTGCAGCAATATCTTTGATATAATTATTAGCCTGTAAGTGGCCCATATGTAATGGGACAGCATCCCATCCCGGACTTAACAATAACACCATTAATTTAAAACAGAGAGGTCAAAATGATTAGACTTTGTTGAGTAGCACAGAAAAGAGAAAAATATAAAAACTTTTAGAAAAGACGATTCTTATTTGGGGGGCGCTGGAAGTATGCAGCATTGATCTTACATCCCTCTAATTTGTTGAAACATGGAACATGGAAGAGTAACACAAAAATATCAAAACAAAACTGTCCGGGTTCCCAGGGCATTTGTCAGTCCTACATATTCACTGTATCATATGAACTGTGGTACAGTCACAAGATAGCGCAATCTGAACAGTTGTGAAATCAGAGGAAGCCTGCTGTTACCTTCACATGGTGAATCTGCTGAGTGTCAGGAGACATCAGACACAAGGTCACCTAGGAGGGCAACATTGGAGATACTTCCAGGGGTCCTGGCACTGAGAGTTTCTTGGGGGAATAACTTGGCAACTGATTAACTTGGAGATGATCAGCAACTCCATTTTATCTTGGATGTCTTATGATATGAAATCTATCTTTTCAATTATAGTGTCCAAAACCCACCTATTAAATGTTTGTAAAGCACTTAGAATAATGAGTGACACAGATCATGCTATGCATGTGTTTATTGGAAAAGTATGCTTTCAGTTTTATAGCTTCCAGCAAATACTAACTCTCATGTTAAAAAAGGGGATATGAGTGGCAGGACGGCATATGGAGCTTAGGGCCTTGTTTATTAGAACCTCCAGGAGATTTTGAGATGTGGCTCATTTGATAATTCATTATGACTCACTGTGATTGGGAAGGCGAGATGACATTACACAACAGAACCCTTGGCAGGTCCAGATGCCAATTTCCTTTAGCGATGTGCATAATCCACGCTAATCTTTAAACATGACCATTTAATTCAGGGTGACAAAGCATGATATTGACTGCTCAGATCAATGTTGTTTTCACAAATCTCTTACCTTTATGGAAGACAAACAGAGAACCATTGTTAGAAGCAACAGTCTCCGGAAACTCATGATTTACGAATAAGAGATGCCAAATTGTGTCTCTTGTGGCAGATGTTTAAAATGGAAGTATGAGCCTTATGAGGTATATTGAGGTGAATTCTATCTTCAGAAGTTCCGCCTCTAAAATGTTCCTTCAGAACAAAACAGATTTTATAACCAAGCTTCCTTGTTTGTATCTCTTGAAATATCATCCTAAACCTCTTAACAAGAATGGTCTAAAAGTGACTGATGATTTCATCAACATCATAATTATATTAGGGTTCTCTAGAGGGACAAAACTAATAAGATATATATATACACACACACACACATATATGTATATACACACACACACATATTATATATGTGTATACATTTATACACCCAAACTGTAGTCTTTGGGTGATGATGTGTCGGTGCACATTCATCAGTTGAACAAATGTGCCAGTCTGGTGGTGATTTGTTTTTAAGTTCAATTATTTTAAGTTCTAGGGTACATATGCAGAATGTACAGGTTTGTTACATAGGTAAATGTGTATATATGTGTATATATATATATGGGGAGTTTATTAAGGAGTAAACTCACAAGATCACAAGGTCCCACAATAGGCTGTTTGCAAGCTGAGGTTCAAGCAAGCCAGTTTGAGTCCCAAAACTGAAGAACTTGAAGTCTGATGTTCAAGGGTGGGAAGCATCCAGCACAGGAGAAGAATATAGGCTGGGAGGCTAAGCCAGTCTAGTCTTTTCACATTTTTCTGACTGCTTTATATCCTACTCACACTGGCAGCTGATTAGATGGTGCCCACACAAATTAAGAGTGGATCTCCCTTTCCCAGCCCACTGACCCAAATGTTAATCTCCTTTGGCAACACCCTCACAGACACACCCAGGATCAATACTTTGTATCCTTCAATCCAATTAAGTTGACACTCAGTATTAACCATCATAATAATCAACTAACATGTAATCAAAATGTAAATTCATGTCATACAAGGTAAACATAGTTTTGTAAGCCCTTTCTTTTCATTTACACAACTGTTTTTGAAAAACAGATTTTATTTGTTTAGAGCAGTTTTATGCACATAGCGATACTGAGTAAACAGTGCAGAGATTTCCCATATACTCCCTGCCCCTACATATGCACAGCCTTCCAGACTATAAACATCATCATCAGAGTACATTTACACCATGGAATACTATGCAGCTATAAAAAGGAATGAGATCATGTCCTTTGAAGTAACATAAATGGAGCTGGAGGCCATTATTCTTAGCAAACTAACTCAGGAACAGAAAACCGAATACTGCATGTTCTCACTTGTAAGTGGGAACTAAGTTATGAGAACACATGGACACATTGAGGAAAACAACACACTCTGAGGCCTGTTAGAAGGGGGGGCATGGAAGGAGGGAGAGGCTCGGGAGAATATCTAGTGGATGCTGGGCTTAATACTTGGGTGATGGGATTATCTGTGCAGCAAACCACCATGGCACACGTTTACCTATGCAACAAACCTGTACATTCTGCATATGTACCCCAGAACTTAAAATAATTGAACTTAAAAACAAATCACCACCAGACTGGCACATTTGTTCAACTGATGAATGTGCACCGACACATCATCACCCAAAGTCTACAGTTTACGTAAGAGTACACTTGTATGCTCTACAGGTTTGGACAAATGTATGATGATGCGTGTCCACCATTACAGTATCATACAGAGTGGTTTCACTGCCCTAAAAATTCTCTGTGCTCCATGTACTCAATCCTCCCTCCTCTAAACTCCTGGCAACCACTGATCTTTTTTTGTTTGTTTTTTTTTTTTGAGACAGAGTCTCGCTCTGTCGCCCAGGCTGGAATGCAGTGGGGCGATCTCCGCTCACTGCAACCTCCGCCTCCCGGGTTCACACCATTCTCCTGCCTCAGCCTCCCGAGTAGCTGGGACTACAGGCGCCCGCCACCTCGCCCGGCTAGTTTTTTGTATTTTTTAGTAGAGACGGGGTTTCACCGTGTTAGCCAGGATGGTCTCGATCTCCTGACGTAACCACTGATCTTTTTACTGTCTCCATTGTTTTGTCTTCCTCAGAATGTCATCAAGTCAGAATCCTGCAGTATGTAGCCCTTTCAGATGACTTTCTTCTTTTGTTTAGTTATGTGCATTTAAGTTTCTCCCATGTTTTTTCATAGATTGATAGCTAATTTCTTCTTAGTGCTGAATACTATTCCCCCTTTTGGTTGTACCACAGTTTAGTTATCCATTTACCTATTGGAGAACGTCTTAGTTACTTTCCAGTTTGGGCAATTATGAATAAAACTGCTGTAAACATCTGTGTGCAATTTTTTCTTTTTTTTGTGGACATACATTTTCAACCAATTTGAGGAAAGTGAAAAGAGCACCATTGCTGGAATGTGTGATAAGACTATGTTTATTTTTGTAAGAAACTGCCAAACTGTCTTCCAAAGTGGGTGAGTCATCTTGCATTCTCACCAGCAGTGAAGGAGCGCTCTTGCTGCCATATCCTTTTGCAGCATCTGGTGTTGTCAGTACACACTCTTTTAAAATATAATATTAGGTAATCAGATATAATATTGGTTTCTGAAGTTATCAAGACACTCCGACTAGTTAAGTTGCTGTCTCATTCTCTCTGAAGCTGCAAATTTTGTCCAGGAATACAATACTCTGAGAGGAAAGTTGCTATACTTCCTTGCAGAAATCCATTCTTTACAATACTTATTGAGGTGAGTTTACTATATAATGATGCCATTGTTACAGTGAGCTACATATATCGTCCATGATAGTCATTCACCAATATAATAATCGTTGAAATAAGTATCGAATGGGCACTAATATATAACAGATCCACAGATCCTCTGCTAGGCACTGGAGGTACAAGAGTGGACAAAAGTATTACAGTCTCTCCCTTTAGGAGCTTACAATTTAATGGTGAAGAAAGATTTTAATCAAATAATCGCACCAATGAACCTATAACTAAAAGTGGAATAAGTTATATGAAGAATAGTGCAGGAAGTGAAGAAGGTATGTAATAAGGAGATCTGACCTAGTTTGAGAGCGTGTGGTGTATGGCAGGGGAGGAGGATGGGTAAAGGTCCTGGGACACTTTCCAGACAGAGTGGTGATTGAGCTTAAATATGAAGGATGAGAAATAATTTAGTGGATATTGCCATATTCCACCCAGTTTCTCTCTTCAGAGCCCGTGCACCCATCTCCCACTTGCTGATGGTTGGCAGCTGTGTCCTTCACTGGAAATTGCCCTCAGCCTCTGGGAACTGTATTGCTCAAGATTACAGCTCCTTCTGCTTGCAGGGAGCATCCTGAGGCCAACAATGAAAGTGAAAATGCTAAGACCCCACCCCATACCTATTTGAGACAATGTTGAAGGATCTTCCCATTTCCACATCTTCTCTTAAGTTTGTCTGAGGTCTCAGTGGCAACTGCATTGTAGGTCAGAATTTCCCTCTGCCCAATCTCTCTGGTTTTACTTCCTTGCAGCTGTACCTCCTGAGATCACTTCTTAATATATTTCAGCACACAATTCTCTGCCTCAAAGGCAGGTGAAGGCGGGTAATGGTATCGGTCCTAGGAAGCAGAATCTAACATGGAATTTGGGAGATGGATCACTTGCCAGCTATATGGCAATAGGACCCTATCGCTGGTGGTGGGTGGTGTTTGAATTGCTCCTGGCATGTTGCAGTGATGCGGCTGTTAAAATTTGCACCTGTAGTGAACTGTGACCGGATACCTGTGGAAAGAGATGCATTGACAGATGTGTTATTTTTGGCTCTCAAAGGGAAAAGGGAAAACTATAAGGCCCATGGAATTGGGTTTCTAGAGCTCCACTGATTTGTTGAAAAGATATACTTAAGGGCTCAGGGTGATCAAATACCTGTTATAGGCAACATTAAAAGCAAACAAAAAACCCCACAACAACTGGAGAATCTCATCTTTTGCCTTCTTATCACAGGGCAAAAAGATGAAGGACTCTGATCAGAACTTAATCATAAGAGTAGTGGACATCCAGAAAAGGTTGAATTCTGAGACCTGGTGGATTTTTCTTTTTTCTTTTTTTTTTTTTTTTTAAACCAAAGTTAGGGCTCTAATAAAGAAAGAGTGAGACCTTGAGACTTGGGATCAGCTCAACCCTGAACACACAAATTATTCTTATTTTTTGGGCCTATAGAATTGGCCAAGTCCCCCTTTTTAGAAGGTAACTCCCTCTAACCCATCCTCCTATCCTTGCCTTTGCTTGAGGATCATAAATAGATCTCAGATGAGGTAGACGTCTTATAGAACAATGCTTGTTCCCAATTAGGATTTACTCCTGCCACTTTTCCTCACAATCAGACCAAAAACAGAGGTTAAATTGCAGCACAACTTGGTGAGGTGTGCCAGACCTGGGAAGGGAAAAGAGGGCATATACATCAGTGGAGCAGTGTGATCTATTACTATGTACCAGCAAGAGCTGGAAGAATGTGCATAGCAGAACTCTCCAATGATATTGGATCAAGGGGCAACCAATTGACACAGGATGCTCTTCTGCGATACAGGGTTTAACACACTGGCGAGTGCTCTTAGAAGTTTTAAAAAGTGGCCGGGCGCGGTGGCTCAAGCCTGTAATCCCAGCACTTTGGGAGGCCAAGACGGGTGGATCACGAGGTCAGGAGATCGAGACCAACCTGGTGAACATGGTGAAACCCCGTCTCTACTAAAAAATACAAAAAAAAAACTAGCCGGGCGAGGTGGCGGCGCCTGTAGTCCCAGCTACTCGGGAGGCTGAGGCAGGAGAATGGCGTGAACCCGGGAGGCGGAGCTTGCAGTGAGCTGAGATCCGGCCACTGCAACTCCAGCCCGGGAGACAGAGCGAGACTCCGTCTCAAAAAAAAAAAAAAAAAAAAAAAAAAAAGAAGTTTTAAAAAGTGATGTCTCGCATTAAATGAAGTGGATATGATCAAACTATCAGGTCAGACAAGGGCAGAAAGAAATAAAAGGTTCTGAAAAGAGTATCCTGGAGTACATGTACTGTGGAAGGTTGGAAAACCTACTTGCCTACTAAGTTCTGCAACATAACATTCCATTTACTGAACAAAGAATGTGCTTTTGAGAGGGATGCGAGAACTTCATCATTTAGAAGCTCTGCTGTGTCTCTCCTCTACAAACTGAACTCCTTATAAACAATGGTGATGATAGGGTTCCATAATATACAGACCATGTAAAGTACTTAATTGCCAGAAACAATTACTGGAGAGGCAGTTACTGCAATGGATGGAAAGATCAAAGTGGTAGCTAGGGGTCTCAATCCACAGAGAACTATGGAGGTGGTTAAGAGAACATTGTGATTTCAGGGATGAGATAGATGGGCAAGTAGTAAGAATTTTACTTTATTCATGCAATCAAAGGAAATCAGGGATGGATGATCAGAAATCCAAATGCAGCTGACAGAGTCTGGACCTAGATAGTTCTCAGATATGGAATCTCTTTGCTGATGAAAAAGTCAAGTCTCCACCAGGAACTTACAACACTGTGACAAGCATATTCAACAGCTGTTTCCCACTGTTCCCCAAAGGTATCTCTAGCCATTCACTTAGATAATCATGCATTGGCAAATGGGAAATAATTACACATTTCCAGGATAATGAGACATAGAGTCTGAATTGACATTGATACCCATTGATAACTTAACCCCCCTATCTGAGTGGGGACATATGGAAGGCAGACGATAAATGAATCCCTGGCCCAGGCCCAACTTACAATGATTCCACTGAGTTTAAAGACTCTCTTGATTTTTATTTTCATAGTTTTTGAATTTACATTTGGGATGGATAGAGGTGGTAGTTGGCAGAATTTTCCTATTGTTTTCTTGGTCCAAGGATGAAGGTAGGGAAAAGGGCACTGAACGTACTAGTATAATGCCTTGAAACAGACCCACCGCTCAGGAAAAATAGCAAATCAAAAACAATATCAGATCACAGGGGGACAGGCAGAGATAAACATTATTTTTAAATATTTAAAGAATGTAAGACTAGTATGTCCTGTCATATCCTCATTGAGATTCACTGGTCTAGCCTTTACTAGGACTGGATGGATAATGGCAATTTACAGTGGACTACCATAATTGCAGTTGCTGTGCCAGATGGCGTGTCTTTACTAGATGAGAACATCACAGCCTGTGAAATATGATACAGACCCACTGAGAGATGCATTCTTTTTCCATTCTATCAAGAAGAAGGATTAAAATCCCTGGTTAATATCCTGAATGCTTGGTCTGGAATTTGAAAAGAGAAAGATTCCAAATCTTTGCTATTGTGACTTGGAATCAACCCAAATGTCCATCAGTGACAGACTGGATTAAGAAAATGTGGCACATATACACCATGGAATACTATGCAGCCATAAAAAAGGATGAGTTCATATCCTTTGTAGGGACATGGATGCAGCTGGAAATCATCATTGACAGCAAACTATCGCAAGAACAGAAAACCAAACACTGCATGTTCTCACTCATAGGTGGAATTGAACAATGAGATCACTTGGACATGGGAAGGGGAACATCACACACTGGGGCCTATTGTGGGGAGGGGGGAGGGGGGAGAGATGGCACTGGGAGTTATACCTGATGTAAATGACGAGTTGATGGGTGCTGACGAGTTGATGAGTGCAGCACACCAACATGGCACATGTATACATATGTAACAAACCTGCACATTGTGCACATGTACCCTAGAACTTAAAGTATAATAATAAAAATAAATAAATAAATAAAAATAAATCCTCAAAAAAAAAAAAAAGAGAAAGATTAGAAGCTCAGGGACCAAGAGATCAGAGGAAGAGGCACATGGATAGACCTATGGGAGTGGGCACAGAATATGGCGATCTCTGCATCACAGGTTAACCCACCAGAGGCATGAGTCAAGCAAGGCCTCCAATGAACCAATCACTTCTTTTTCACGTGGCTAGTTGACATCAGCCAGTCTCTATCAATCAGTCACAGGGCTGGCATAATTGGCACATAAATAAAGTACCCATGGTGGCAGAAGTGGTGGTGAAAGCCCAGTCGCATGCGCTTAATAATGATTTTGCTATAGCCTCTGCCAAAAGTCTAGCTTGCAATATCAGAAACCAATATTTAGCCCTCGGTGTGACACACTTTCCCCAAGGAATAGAACTTACCAGAAAGTTGATTGCAATGGACCTCTCCTATCCCTGAAGAAGCAGTGATTTATCCTTAATGGAATCCACAGATAGTTTGGGTGTGAGCTTTTATTTCCTACTGCAAGGCCATTGCTAATATCACTAGCTGCAGATTTCTGAAAATTTTGTCTGCTGGTACAGGATACTGTGTAGCCTGTCTTTAGACCAAGAGAATCAAATGATAACAAATGAGGTGTAGTTGCAGTAGAGGATGCGTGAGTACAAGCTCCATTTGTTTTATATCATTATTCTCACAAACCAAAACCTGTCAGTCTGATACGTTGGTAGAGTCATGTTTAAGACATGCAGCTGAGGTGCCTGGTCAGAAACCATACCCTGTGAGGATGGTATTCACTTCAGGACATGGTATTCACTGAAAATTAATGACTATTAGGTTGTTCTATATCTGCTTTAAGTTAGAATACATGGATCTGGGAATCAACGGATAGAATTAGAAGTGGCGTTGCTTTCCATCACCCGAATTTTCTCTAGGGCATTTGTAATTTCTGTTACCACAGTTACAGTCTCCGTGAGTCTAAAGATCTTGGTTCTTAGAATGGCAGTGCTTTCCACTAGAGGACACAGTAGAGTCCCATTAAAGTTTAAGCTAGGTCTTTCATCTGGTTACTTTGGTCTTTTCATGGCAAGGGACCAGCAATCAAAGGAAGGAGTCACCATTTCAATGGGTGGTCAGCTCAGATCAGCAGGAGGAGGCAGGGCTGCTGCTGTACAATGGGGATGGGGTGGAATGTGCATGAGCTCAGGTGATCTACGAAAACATCTCCTGGTGCTCTGTTGTCCAGTTTTAATGTTAAATGGAAAGGTATAGTATCCATTATCTGAGAAGGATATAATAACCACTGTGACTCAGAGCCCTGGGGATAAGGGCTTGGGCCCCCCACCAGCCAAGCCACCAGCTGGACCAAAAGAGGGGCCAGGCAACGTGAAAACAATCTAAGATGAGTGCTGGAGGAGAGGATGATGAGGATCAGTTATGGCCTTGAGATCAACTGCAACAATACAGGTTGTTTCCTCCCACTTCCTTCTACACTCTCCTGGAAGTAAGACCAACCAACACCCTGAAAAAGCTCTTTCCAGATGGGGCAAACTTTCTATAAACAATTAGCAAATTGGAGAATGCAAGGGATTTTGCAGTACTTCACTCACAATGCATTCCCAGGACCAATGCACCCCTCCCCTGAGCTGCTGGGCATGTCAATTACTGATAGGTCATGGCTGCATCCCTCATGGTACTTGGACACACGGAGCTGCAATAATCAAGTTTATACCCTTCCCAGGGCAGTTCTTGACTAGTGACTGTTGTGAGTACGTGAACAGCCAACCCTTTTCTATGACTTGGGGGCTAACCTGAAGGACTATCCCAGTTCCAGAGCTCTCCTTAGGCAGGTGGAAGTCTCAATGGCAACCTCATTGCAGGTCAGCTCTTTTGCCCATCCCCGTCTTCTCCAACTCTTTACAGGTGTAACCCCAAGAATGCTCCTCCATAAGGTTGTGGCCCTGATCTTCTAGGATTCGTGTCGTTATAAGAGGAGGCAGCAAAGAGCTCTCTCCTTGTATCTGAATACACACACTGAAGAAAGGCCATATGAGGTCTTAAGAAGAAGGCAGCCATCTCCAAATCAGGAAGAGGGTCCTCACCAGGCAAAAAATCAGCTGGCACCATGATCATTAACATTTAGTCTTCAGAACTGTGAGAAAATGAATTTCTATTGTTTAAGTACCAAGTCTGTGGCATTTTGTTATGGTGGCCCAAGCTGACAAATACACCATGTCACTCTATTTCCAGGGCACTTAATCTAAAACACACACTAAAATATTCCAGAGCAGGCACCGCTGTCTGTCCTGAGCTCTAAGGAGGATGTTGGGTTGTAGAGTTTCAGAAATAGTTCTGGACCACAGAGTTCTGGCAATAATTTTAAAGGAAGAGACTTTTAAAGGTATATTCGAGATTCTATTTAAAGAGGAAAGAATGACCTATAAATTGAAAAAAAAAAAAAGTTTTTCTCAGCAAAATTTTTAATCTCAACTATTTTAAAGCTAACACAGTAGGATTTTAAAAGAACGATTTTCGGCAATACAGAACATGTGGATTACAATTACTTATTTAAGTGCAACAAGATACTAGAGACAGGTAAATTACACTTTATTATTGAATCTATCTTTAGCAAGTTGCTTGACGTGTATTTAGTCCAGTACATAGAGTAAAACAGAGTATTTACAGGAATGGTACAAAAGAATCATATGTCCTTTAACTGGACCCCCTAACAACCCTTACTCCTTCATAAGCAATGGAAGGATCTGAAGCCCAGGCTGGAGTCCCCCCAGTGGGATGATCTCGGCTCACTGCAACCTCTGCCTACTGGATTTGAGCAATTCTCCTGCCTTAGCCTCCCAAGTAGCTGGGACTACAGGCATGCACCACCACACCAGGCTAATTTTTGTATTTTTTAGTAGGGATAGGGTTTCACTGTTGGCCAAGTTGGTCTCGAACTCCTGACCTCAAGTGATTCACCCGCCTTGGCCTTCCAAAGTGCTGAGATTACACAAGTGAGCCACTACGCCCGGCCCACCAATTGGGTCTTAAATTTAGAGGAAGAGGAGGGAGGTAGACTAAAGAAGAGAGAAAAATTTAAAAGAACAAATCAAGGAGATTTAAGAGAAGATAAGTTTTGAAAAGAGGTCAAGTTGAGGATGGAAGAAATATCTGGTATAGAGCATTCACGAATAAGGGAGAAATGCTAAGGCCACATGTAATATTGAAAAGTCCAGGCAATAACACACACACACACACATGTGTGCACACACACACACACAGAGCAAACAAAAAACTGTAACTCAAACCATCTTTCTTTCCCCTTCCATTTCAGTCATTTTGCCACCCCTGCCACCACCCCCAGGATATTTTAACAACTTGTTTAGTTCAAAGCAGAAACAAAGGGAACTACTTTACCGCTTTATTTTTATGTTTCCGAACATAGAAGCCAACACAGCATGGGGTTTGACACATGCATACAAAACACTGTGCCCACAGCAAACCTCAAAGGAATCAGTTCCCCTAACAAAACTGACAGTTAGGGTCTCTTTCTGCAATAGGAAAGGGCTTGGAATCCATCCCGTTACTAATATTACATTAGTTCATCTCAGAATTCAGTAAGAAAGGATCATTTCAACATTGATTTAAAAATTACATGTTCTCCAAAGGAAAAAAAAAATTCTTTTATAGTTTTTCCATGGTGAATACAAGTCATAGTGAGTAGGAAGGGCTGGAAAGAGATTCCAGATGTTTTGTGTAAAACTTTTTCTCTTCTTTAAAAGGTCAATTCATGGACAATATATTTGAACTACCTTTGTAGCTATTATTTTATCTACCCTTAAAAATAACTATCCTTGTATTTATCCAAATAATGGATATTAAGGTTTAGTAGTTTCTATTTGCTTTGGGGTGTGAGTTATCACAGTCGCTTTTTCTAGGAGTCTTCTTTTCTCATTTAAGGGTGAAAAATATGTTACATCAAAATCTAGTTTCTAAGAAACATTGTTTTAACGGAAACTTGTAGTTTTAAATATACCTGACTAATGTTTAGGAAGAGACACCTGTTTCCCGTACCGCTGATTTTTCCATCTGTTAGGGTGTGCCTTAAACTCAAGAAATAGGTTTTGCCTATAAGATCCTTTAGAGTAAGGTCTAGGTTTTGTTTCTGTCTCCCTGGAGTATAACAAACTGATAGGCATACAATAGCTTCTTTTCCAATTAGAACCGATTACATTTTTTCCTAAAATTATTTATTTCTAATGTCTGTTATGTGACTAGAAAATATTCCACTATTCCACTCTTGCTGGACTTCTGTTTCTTTTCTTTTTCTTTTTCTTTTTTTCTTCTTTTTTTTTGAGACAGAGTCTCGCTCTGTTGCCCAGTCTGGAGTGCAGCGGCACAATCTCCGCTCACTGCAAACACCGCTTCCTGGGTTCAAGCGATTCTCCCTTCTAAGCCTCCTGAGTAGCTGGGATTACAGGAGTGTACCACAACACCCAGCTAATTTTTGTATTTTTAGTAGAGATGGAGTTTCACCATTCTGCCCGGACTGGTCTTGAACTCCTAACCTCAGGTGATCCACCTGCCTCAGCCTTCCAAAGTGCTGGGATTACAGGCATGAGACACTGCGCCTGGCCGCCTTCTGTTTCTCCTATATGTTGTGGTGCACTTCCCTCCTGGGAGTTCTGAAATCATTCTAGAGTGAAACTTTAAGCAGCCTCAAGTTTTTCTCAGCTTTTAAAATGTACTTTATAGTTTTTTCCCATTTATTTATTTACTTATGTATTTATTTATTGAGACGGAGTCTCGCTCCATCACCAGGCTGGAGTGCTGTGGCGCGACCTTGGCTCACTGCAACCTCCGCCTCCTGGGTTCAAGTGATTCTCCTGCCTCAGCCTTCTGAGTAGCTGGGATTACAGGCACGTGCCACCATGCCAGGCTAATTTTTGTATTTTTAGTAAAGACCGAGTTTCAACATGTTGGCCAGGATGGTCTCGATCTCCTGACCTTGTGATCTGCCTGCCTCGGCCTCCCAAAGTTCTGGGATTACAGGCGTAAGCCAGTGCGCCCGACCTTTCCTTATATTTATTAAACTGGTTGGACCACACTCTATTCTATGACAATGAGTTCAGTATTAAATATTTGTTGAGCAGTTTCTACATGTACAGCAGCACTCTTGATGACTTTTTAAAATGAAACTTTGCTGTACTTTAAAATTACTGCACAGCCAGAGATGTGTCAATAGTATACATAAAATTTATTTCTTCTTCCTAAAGTTGTTTTCTCAGCCTGGGTATGGATATGCGTTAGTTTCCTAGGGCAGCATTGCTTCAAATCACTTTCTTCTCCACTACGTGGTGACATCTTGCGGCCTTTTTTTTTTTTTGACCAGAATATGAGTAAATACATGGAGCCTGTCCTGAAAACTCATCACCTCACTCATGAAAGAAAAGCTCATATGTGTTCAAAATTATCTTCATGATTCCAGATAAAATTCTCCTAAAATATTTTATAAATCAAAAATGAAAATGGTTTATCTCTCTGAAAGGCCTTCTACTGCAGTGAGGTTGAGGCTGCTGGTAATCTGCTTTGATGCAGCATATCTGTCTCCAAGCCCCCTTCCAATCCACGCTCTGGAATCTTCCACTGCTGGTTTAGGTCATCTTGTTTATATAGGAGGATAGCCTCACTCTGGCAAGATGAATATATTCATATTTTTCCCTGAAGATAATGTATTTGCTCAGACAGAAAAAAAAAAGGAGAATAAATCTAAACATGCACAGATGCAGAGAACTTGTACAGCTCCTGGTAAATGTGGTGCTTCGATGAGACATTAGCTACTGCAGGACACAAATATGTCCCTTATACCACCATTGTTCGGGTGCTCTAATGCCACCCATCACACATCTGTGGAAATAAATCAAAGCATATTACATAATCATCTTGGATCAAAAAGTTATTTTCATAGGCATTTGATGTGAACTAATAAAAAAATGAACCACTTAACTGACAGCTCTTCAGCATGGGAAACATCACTAGTGCTTCCCAGAGGACAAAGCAATAAGAAGGCTAGAGGAGACAAAATGGAACGCTGAAGTTCGAAACACTGGGTAATTGGCCCCGTGTATCTATGCTGTTCTTACTACGCTGATACTATTAGGCAGCATCCAAAAATCAAACAGTACTGCCCCTGAGATAGGGAGCAAATTAGAACGCAGTCCTGAAACATGCCACGCTTCCTTTGATGTCTCATAACTTTAAGGTTTCCTGACTAGCATTTGCTCTTCTGGAATATTTTTCACTTTCTCTTTACTTTCTACAAATACACTTTCTCTGTAAAGTTCAATACAAACGTTCAGCAAAATTATCAGCTAACTTTTATTAACATCTTGCTTTACAGCAGCATCTAATCCCTTAGGCTCATATTTAAAGTGGATCAAAACAGTTGCTTTATGGCCAACAACTTCATGCCTGTAGATTTCATAAGTAGAACCACTTTCCAAATGGCCTGATTTTAAAAGCTACAATTGATTCCTCCAAAACTCCTTAAAATCTTCTATCCTGGTGTTACAGAGCTTTTGATAAAATTTCCTAGCTGGACATGCTGTACAATGGACCAGGAAGAGGTCAAAGACACACTGGGGATTTTGAGCCTCAGTGCTGGAGAAGAGGGAATCATATGGGAGAGGCAATAATAAAGAAGAATTTATATTTGCAGGCAGCATACTTAAAAGACAATATAGGGGCCGGGATCCCAGCGCTTTTGGGAGGCTGAGCAGGGGGATCATCTGAGGTCAGGAGTTCGATACCAGCGTGGCCAACATGGTGAAACTCTGTCTCTACCAAAAATAGAAAAAAATGAGCCAGACATGGTGGCGGGCGCCTGTAATCCCAGCTGCTTGGGAGGCTGAGGCAGGAGAATCACTTGAACCCGGGAGGCGGAGGTTGCAGTGAGCCGAGATTGCACCACTGCACTCCAGTCTGGGTGACAGAGTGGAACAAATAAACAAACAAACAAACAAACAAATATGGGGTGAGACCATTTACTAAAACTTGAAAAACAAAAAAGCAATTATCTGGCCTCTTTTCTGGTCAGTTTTGTCCCATCTTCCTTCTCTGGATGTCCCTGGGTCATAAAGCACATACATTTGGAAGTAGACAAGTAACAGCTACATCTTTCTCCTAACAAATTCCATTGCATTACTTATCATAACTTTATATAAAAATACTATATAAATTTGACATATTTTGGGCACTATCCATGTATCAACTACTTTATTTGTTAGTTACACCTTCTATGTTATTTTGTTAATTTTTCAAAATAACTCTATGTGGGAGGCATTATTAGGTAACAACCCTATGAAGGAGATAGCTGCAAAAACTAAGCCTTGTAGAGCTTAGGCAACTTACTCTACAGTTACATAACCATCGGGTGGATGGAATGTTTGAATCTAAGTCTCTCCAGGAAATTTTGTGATATCTCCACTAGTATTTGTTGCTATTTTTCTCAACTAATTAATAAATCCACAGTGTACAATTTTAGTATTCTTACTTTGATTTCCATTGATCTGAAAGGATGTAGCATGCTTTTCTGTTGCTCTAGTCTCAAATGTCATTGTTCGGTGGGTGTATAGTGAAAAGGCAAACATCGGGCTTTATCAGAAGCAAATTCCTTTCTAGTATCTTCTTAATGACCCTGTCTTTGATGCAGCTACTTTGCTGCAGTTTTGCATTTCTATGGTAGCAACCCTACTTCTGAAAAACCATTTAAAAAACATTCTGAATCCTCTGCCATAGAGGCAACCTGTTACTGAGTAAGTGATTGCTCTTACGACAACATGATGTTACCATAAGAGGGTCAGATGTTGAGTGCAAGCCATACTCTGTCATGTAGAGAGAATTCAGCATTTCAGAACAACAAAGAACCTAGGAAAGAATATCATTAAAGATTCTACACCGTGTTTCCCTATCATGCTTTTTAGATATACATGTCATGATTTTCTTTGACCCTGATCCTCCTTGTCATTCTGGGATATAGGTGGACTTATTAGGTACTTGGCCAGAATATGGATGAGGTATACAAGTCCCAAGAGATCAAGTTAAGGGCCCAGTTTACTGAAGCTGCAGGGAATTGGAAGTCCAGAGGTCAAAGACCAAAAGAGACACAAGAAAATAGTAGATTACTGTGCTAAAAAATGATTTTCTTTTCTTTTTTTGAGACGGAGTCTCGCTTTGTCCGCAGACTGGAGTGCAGTGGTGTGATCTTGGCTCACTGCAACCTCTGACTCCCTGGTTCAAATGGTTATCCTGCCTCAGGCTCCCAAGTAGCTGGGATTACAGGCAAGCGTTACCACACTCAGCTAATTTTTGTATTTTTAGTAGAGACGGGGTTTCACCATGTTGGCCAGGAGGGTCTCCATCTCCTGACCTCGTCATCTGCCCGCCTTGGCCTCCCAAAGTGCTGGGATTGCAGGTGTGAACCACCACGCCCGGCCGCTAAAAAATGATTTAAAATCTAAAAACTCAGAGACCCCAGTGATGGTAGTGGCAGGAGGGAGAACTGTGGAGAGAGAGGTATTGGGTTTGTAATAGTTAGATCTTGATTGTGAAGAAAATAAAAGTTTTCATTCTAAGGGTCTGGGTCTCTGAAAATTCTGCAACAGCAAGAAAGCCCAGTGAGTCCGGTTCTGCCAGAGTCTTGGCTTTTTCCTTTATGAACGCTCAGCACTTACACACAGGTTGGTCTTCACGCTTTTCCAACTTCACTCCCTTCACTTCCTCTGGGCTGTCTTATTGTACCCCACATTTGTAACTGCCCACTGTTCGGTGAAGACTCAAATCTGTCCCTAGTCAAGATTTCTTAAGTTCTAGATCCATGTAGAAAACGGCCTACTGGACATTTAGGTACGGATACCCAATTAGCACCTTAAAGTCACAATGATCCTTGCTCTGAAACTACTCTTTTGTGTTTCTTTGCTGTACCTATAAGTAACTTTTTTATTTTTCCTTATATATAATGCATTTCTGTGGTCCCTGGATTTTCTCTTGCTGGTTCTTTTTTATGGAGTGTCTTACATTTTTTTCTGAGCCAGTTCTCCTTTTAAATTTCCTTATTATAGTTGCCAAATCAGCCTTAGTGTTACATCTCGTTTGAAGCGTTTCTTCACCACCTCAGTTATAATTGAACATTAACTTCTGTACCCTTTCTCAATATATATCTTATCCATCATTCCAGCACTGCTTCATACTATATTCACATATATCTGTTTATAGGCCTGTTTCCACTATTAGTCTTTTCATTCTTTTAAAAGCAAGAACTATGATATGTCTTACTTATCTAAAGTGGATGCTGTTGTTTCAAATATGAAAAACTCCAAGTAAAATCAGATATTTGTGTGTGTTGGAGGTGGAGTAGGGGTAAGGGATGTACTTTTAAGCCTATTTTTCACAAATCCAAGGGAAGGGAGTATAGCTTCTTGCATAGAGGATACAGAATTTCAGATAATTTTGTGGATTCTTTATTTTTTATCTCTTTCTCCACTTCCATTTTTATTTCTTAGTATCTCTCAGATCTCATTGTCTCTGCTTGGATTTACCCTTAGTCATACTTCCCTTTAGGAATGGTAATACATCTGCTGGTAGCCTTGGGCTCACGTAATCTTTACAACTTTAATCACAAAGGAAGAGAGAGTCCTTTTCCTTCCAAATGTTTTCAGAGCAAATCTTATGGCAACATTCTGATTGGCCAGAGCCAGGCTCTAAGCCTACTCCCATAGCTAAAGTTTGTGTGTTGCATTATTTCGTAGTTCCCGTGAACTACATAGGTTGGAAGAGTGGCAGTTTCCTTAAGAAAGATAAATCGAGCAAATGACTTAAGGTCACAATGCAAGAAAATAGAAAATATACTGTATACAAGGAATACAAAATCAATGATTTGTTGGTTGAATACATAATTGAATATAAATAAATTTTAGTTCACCATAAAGTAGCAGATAGGTTAAGAAATAATTACCAAAGAATGGAAAAGGAAAAAGAAGTACTTGGTGGTGATTAGATACAGCCTGAGGGTTGCACTGTTATAATTATATTATTATTATTAAATTTAGTGTTTTTTTAGTATGTCATAAAATTGTGCAATCATCACCACCATCTATTTTCAGTACTTTTTTTTTTTTGAGACAGAATCACCTTCTATTGCCTAGGCTGGAGTGCAGTGACGCGATCTTGGCTCACTGCAACCTCCGCCTCCTGGGTTCAAGTGATTTTCCTGCCTCAGCCTCCAGAGTAGCTGGGATTACAGGCACGCACCACCACGCCCGGCTAATTTTTGTATATTTAGAGAAGATGGGGTTTTGCCATTTTGGCCAGGCTGGTCTCGAACTCCTGCCCTCAAGTGATTCGCCCATCTTGGCCTCCCAAAGTGCTGGGATTACAGGCTTCTGACCTATTTCCAGTACAGTTTGGTCACCTGAAAGAGAAGCCGCATACCCATTAGCAATGTACATGTTTTCTACTGAGATCTTAGGGCGCGTGCTTGGCTACACTGTACCACCAGAAATTGGATAGTGTAAGCAATGAGACACTATTAATCAAAATAAGCAGAAAACATGGAATGTTCTGGTTGCTTGTGCCCTATTCCTGTCTTAGTCATGTGGGATGGTCCAATGAATGATTGTTTCCACAGAAATTTGACTAACCATGGTAAAAATAAGGAAGTCCTCATTTCTCTTTTCAGTGCTGACTCCACTTCTCAAGCAAACACCTTTCTGCACTTTGATGCATTTAAAGTTTCTTTCTTTTTCTGTTTCTTAGGAAAGATTAAAAAAAAAAGTGCATTTTAATTATATACAAATCAACATTTATGTTATGCAAATCAATTCTTTAAATTAGCATATTGTGATAATTTATTAGTGGCCTATCATTAATATCTATAGTTTCAGACAGTGGAAAAGTATTAAAACAAATATCAGGCTCTCTTGCTGATATGCAGGAAAACATTGATGGTAATTCAACCTGGAATCTGTTTCTCTACAAGTGTCACCTTGGGATGGTATTCCAGATTATTGCTGTCCTCAGGGTTTTGAGCTCATGCAGACAAGATTCAGCAACCTCCTTTTCACTTGGCTGCATCTGTCATGGCTAAACTCAGGGACAAAGCAAACGCCGGAGAAATTAAATTATAGTTTGGAATACATAAAGAAAAGACAGGGGAGATGAGAATTGCACTTTCAGCACTATCGAAAGCAAATTTTGTTTCGACATCCAGAAGAAGTTTCAACAGCAGAATAATTTAACCACAGTTCTTTATGTGACATCCTGTGCTCTCTTTTGAAAACTTGTAACATCAAGAAGATACAACAAGCACTAGTTAGACGGTCGGAGGAAAATGAATGTATCTATGGATACCTAAAAACGCAGAGTGAGAAATTACATAAGACAGAGGACTTGTCATTTCAGTGTTGCTAGGAAGTATTGATGAGGTCTTAAGCAAGCTACTTGATTTCTTCTGGCCTCACCTTAAAGGGGCACAGTCATATGGAAGGAAAAGTAGATTTCTCCTACGCTTGTCCAGAAGGAGTCCAAAGAGACAGTTGGAAGTTATAGGGGATGCACAGTCGATGTTCAGCAAGTTTATTACTTTCATTTATAAGGTAACATATAAAGAAGCCCTGCCAGATAATTAGAATTGGTTAATAAAATAAATAATTCTCAATGTTGTGAAATATTCAAACAGGGTTCATATGGCTATCAAGCATGTATAGGAGAAATCATTTGTATTAAATTTTATTAAAGATGATAGAACTGGAATAATTAATCTTAAAGTCACTACTGAAAAATTGAAAAATTGTAACTGTAAAATGACCACAGGCAATAATTACTAAGAGTATCTATAAGTATGTAAATAGGCTTTTCAGATGAAGACGGTCTTATGTTTTCATTAATGAGTCAGATGTTATTTAGTGTCTACACAACAGTCACACTCCTTCAGAGTAGCCTGGAAAATGGAACCCCAGCATTCTTTAGAACTGGGGCAACCAAGAGCTTCAGCTTGATTTCTCTAAGACGGTCATATAAATTCCATACCCCTTGGTGGTACCTGGGTTACTAATGGGCATATGATGCCATCTGTCCAGTGTGATCTGAAGAGAACTTATCTAGAAAGAATCATTATTGTTAAAATGGAACATGAGAAGAGGCTATACACTCTTCTATTTTGGCCTTTGATTATATTATAAATGGGGGAGCCATTGATGCCTGAAGTCTGCTGTGGCCAAACTCCTAAGATGTGGGTCTATCATGCAAGTATGGAGAAGAAAAGATGATACAGTACCTGGTTTTTGAAGATATCACTGGCAACTTAATTAACCAACTCTAGTACTGGATTGATTTTAGATTTCTTGTTATGCCATGGAGAGAGAGAGAGTGGGAGAGCAAGAGTGAGGAGAGCAAATGAGAGAGAGAGAGAGAGAGAGAGACAGAGACAGAGAGGATAGTGAAGGTCATGGAGACTTTGTACTGAGTGTTCTCTGCATTTTATCCTGCTCTAAAAGTCTACGATTTATCTGCTTTGTCCGTTTCACAGAGTCATGAGAATAAAATAAAATATTTTTATGGGAAATTGCATTGAAATGGATAAAGCACAATGCAATTGTCAGGAACTATTAGCATTTGTTGGTAAGACTAAAATATAGCCCACAGTTCTTAAGTTGACACATATTTATGGATTTTTGAAAAATTCAGATGTCTGTAGTAACAAAAAAATGCAGACATACATGAAATACACAATGAATAGAAGTTGACATGGCTGTATTGGGAAGAACTATTTTTGACAATGAAGAGGTAAAATCTTTTTCTGGAAGGGAAAGAAATTATATGAAAGGAAAAATTTCATAGGGGTGGATTATCCTGTAACTGAAAGAACTAGGATACCTTAGTGAGAAAAGGGAGATGTGACAAGTTTGAGAATGAAGACAGCAGAAATTCCATAAGTAATGAAAAAAGAAAGCAAAAACAAAAACAAAAAAATCTTGCACCATGTTTATGACTATGACATTCCTCTAAGAATGTTCTCTCTCATGGCACTGCCTTTTTTCCCACAAGTTGAAGTGGATTCTAAAACAATTCTTAGCTATCCATATCCTATAAAATAAAATCATCTCTGATGTTTTTAGGTGCCAGGTTAGCCAACATCTGTTGATTTCTCCATCTGCTTCTATGCTTCCTTTTTCTGTTGCATTAAAAATACATTTCTTACACTCTTTGCTCTGAAAGTTTCTTTTAAGCGCATATATATGTGTATATATATATATGTGCATCTGTATGTGTCTGTGTATGTGTGTGTCTGTGTGTGTACATCTGTATGTGTGTCTGTGTGTATGCATGTGTGTGCATGTGTGTTTATGTGCACATGTGTGTTTCTGTGTGTATATGTGTTTTTGTGTGCACGTGTGTCTGTGTGTATGTTTGTGTGTATGTATGTGCATGTGTGTGGTTGTGTGCACACGTGTGAATGCACGTGTGTGATCTGTGTATATGCATCTGAGTGTGCGTATGCATGTGTGTGCATGTCTGTGTGCACATGTGTGTATGTACGTGTGTTTCTCTGTGTGTATGTGTCTGTATGTGTGTGTAGGTGCACATATGCATGTGCATGTTGTGTATATGCATGTGTGTGTGTGCATCTGTATGTGTGTCTGTGTGTGTATGTGTCTGTGTATGTATGCATGTGTGTGTGCGAGTGTGCGTGTGTGCCTCCTCTACTTGTTTCTAGATATTCTACCCTTTCCTTGCAGTTGTTCCTAGACAGCAACAGGAAGAGGCAGAGCACATGTAATTCCATTTCTATCTTGGTTAATTTTAAATAGTGACAGAAGTACAGTTGCACTTAAAATATTATGTTGACAACACAAAGAGATGGTTAATAAGATGCTCATATAAAATAGTCTCAGGTATAGAACAACGAAATGATAGTTCATTTGTGTCCTCACCCAGTTGATTGGACTGTGTTTCAACACTTCATGAGTTAAAAGTAAAAGGTGGGGGAAAAACTGTCAGCATCTAATACTTTTCGAAGAAATTTTGTGAGGCTTAGAAGATTGAAAATGTGCCTCGGAGTTGAATGCTTTATGTGACAAGATAGCGTTTATGATGCAGAAAGGACACAAGCCACAGTTGAATAAAAGCTGTATCATACTCTATTGAAAACGCAGTAATAGGACATTCATTCATGCAACTAAGATGTAGATTCCTCTATGCCAGGCGTGGGGCTAGGTATTAACAAGTACCAGTTAGCATCTTGTCAGTACATACAATGCCACATCTACCATTTCAGCACAGATAATTTCATATAAAGAATTGTAAAATAGGTATTAATGAACAGACAGAAAAACAATAGAGCACTTAGACCACATGCAGGGAGCAACCATAGGAAGCAGTTAGTACTCCTAGGGTTGAGGAACAAAGGGCTGAAGTTGAAATTACGGAAGCATGGAAGTCTGGAGGTGGGACGTTGGAATTGAAATTGCCCTCTGAGGAGGGGTCACCGCTCTGTGGATAGTGTCTCCAAGGAAGGCACAGGGTCTAGTTCTAACAGGGGTTAGAAAAATTTCCATCTAAAATTAATCGCTGCTAGCAAAACAAATAGCGCTTATCCTATTGAAGAAAATTGATTAGGGTGTGATTCAAAAAGGCAGCGCCAACAAAAACGGAATAGGAATGAAGACAGGAAGGAATTTGTCCCACTTCTCCCTCAAGCCTCCCTGTCTCCCTCCAGCACCCTCTCCAGACTGAGAGCCTGACAGTCAGCCAGTGGACCAGGGAAGTCCCTCTTTCAGCACCACACGGCAGAGAGTTGAAGGTGGGGTTTGAAGCTGAGAGACCCTATCTTCATAACTGGCGCAGGAAATAATAAAGATTTATGAGACATTTATGTTGTTTTTAAGGAATTTTCATTTTAGTAGGGGAGAGAGATCTGTGATCAAATGCTTGTAAAAGGAATACATGCAAAAATATACAGAGGTGACCTCCGTATGTGTATATTTTGAATTACAAATTTTAAAATATATCAATATTACTAATATTGATGTTGACATGTTTCTTTTAAATGAAAAAATGTGATAATACAGTTATCAAGGAAGCTAAAATTAGAAGAGACTTTAAGAAATAATTTGACCCTGCTCCAAACCTTCATCTAGATAAGGTATTTTTGAAATGATTTTGGCTTGAATGCAGGGGTGAGTGTGCCTAGGGTCTCTTAGCTGGCATACTGGGGAGGGTGAACCTCTGCTTCCTAGTAGAAGGTTATATCTACCTCTCCACCTTGTGACCCCTCAAGACATATAAAAAATAATGATCTTATTTCACAGTTTAATTTAAAAATCATTGATTCTTCTAAATATGTCTAATACAGTGCTGCATTACATGAATGGCAGTGCTATATTACATGAGTGGCACTGAGTATTCTAAACATTTCTAATACAGTGCTATATTACATGAGTGCTATGGTACGTGTTGTCAGCTGGACAGCCGAGAGCTGCTTATCTTTAAATCTTTAGACGTCTTTGATGAGATTCCTGTAAGTGTCAATCTGCCTTACCATTAGATTACTCTGATCTGCCTGATCCGCCATCTTCTCTTAAACATAAATCTGCCTATATCAGCAGGAAAGTTACAGAGAGAACACATAAATATATATATCATACTTTTATGTAAAGGTAAACCTTAGACTATTTTATCATAAAGTATCAATTGCTGATGAGTACATATGCATGCATATATGTAAATATAAAATTACAATATGGTGAAGAGCTAGTGTTCCATGTCTTGTTCCTTTCACAGAGTGTGTCACGGTTCCTTGAATATTGTATTATGTACAGTCATGCATCACATAAGAACATTTTGGTTAATGACAGACCACATATACAATGATGTTCCCATAAGATTGTAATATGGTATTTTTCCTGTACCTTTTCTATATTTAGATATGTTTAGATGCACAAATATTTACCACTGTGTTACAATTGCCTAGAGTTAGTATTCAGTACAGTCACATGCTGTTTAGATTTGCAGCCTAGAAACAAAAAGTTATATCATATAGCTTAGTCATATAGTCGACTATGACATCTAGGTTGTGTAAATACACTTTATGATGTTTACACAATGACAAAATCACCTAACAACTCATTTCTCAGAATGTACACCCACTGTTAAATAATGTCTGACTGTATTTGAGAGGCAGTGAGGCACTGTGCTTACAGGTGTTGGTATTGGTAGCACCAGACACCTAGCAGGATTACAGAAACTCACTAGCTCTTGTAAGATATGCCAACTGACCAAACAACTATAGTATATAAACCTCATATAAAGATGGCAGTCCTAGTCAGTTCTCTGACTAATATGTGCATATTTACTTAATTTCAATTATAATGTAGATGTTTACTATTCCTCAAAAATTTTCAGATGAATGGATCTCTTCCTTAATCAAAGTAAAGTTGGATTCTTACCTTTCTGTTACTTTATAAATTCTTTTCTGGGTTCTGAGCATCTATTTGGAATTAGAATTCAAGTCTCTCACAAAAACAACAAAATAACAACACGCAACAATTTGGAGCTGACCAAATGCCCTCAAATAAAAAGATGGACTGAGCCTTTCAACGACCCTGTTCTAACATCCACATGTGTGGTTAGGTCTGTGGAAGCCAGGGAGTATAGACATTCCAGGGGGCTGCTAGGGAATCTAGCTTGTAGGGATTTGCTGTGGCTCAGGAAAGCATAGCTTGTGTCTGTTGCTGAGAAGTGGAGGGCCTCTCAAAAGGGGCTGCACATATTCTTAGCTGAGGAAAGAAAGATAGGACTACCACTGGACAAATATTCCACAAGAAAGCTTTAATGACTCTAAAATAATAGGACTAGCAAGACCATGTAATGCTTACTGTGTCTCGGGAACTGTTCTAAGAACTTTATACGTACTTTTTAAACTTGTTTTAATCCTCATAACAATCCCGTACGATTGGTGTTATTATCATGCTCATTTTACAGTTGAGGGAACAGAGACCCAGAGCAGAGACCAGAGCCATGATTGAAATCCAAGAAATTTGGCTCTAGCATTTATGTGCTTAACCATATGTAATATTGTTTTTCAGATACCAGAAAAGCACAAGATAGGGGTATTTCCTATTTTTCAGGCTCTATGCCGATTTTTCTCATATATTATTTATTTCCTGACAAACAACACAATATAATCAAACAATACAGGTAATATTAGCATCTTCACTTTGCAGATGGAGAAATGGATGAAGAGATGTGAAGTTATATTCCAGAGCTTACAGGTCTAGTAAATGTGGAACATTGAGATGGATCCCTGTGTTTAACAAATATTGAATCAGAAGTTCTAGCCAATTGGGAATTGGCATTTTATTAAGCATTCTGAGCAATTTTTGCAGACATTAACATTTGAGAATCACTGCCATAGAGGCCAAGATTTTTCAAATTTAGAATCGGTGCTAATTCGTATACTTTATGTTAGGATAGCACTATTTACATGTGTAGAGCACTTTTAATCAATCGATTAATTCAAAAACTTTTGAATGAACATCTGCCATCTGTCAAGTGCTCAGCTAAACTCCTGAGATAGAAAGTTGAGTTAGAAATGGTTCTTGCTCTCAAGGTTAGAAAATATTAGAAAATAGTAGGAGAAGAAGACAGAATGATATGTAATATAGTATCATATAGAAAATATTATAATAGAGATTTGATTAAAATGCCAGGTGATAAGATAGAAGGAAATATCTAATTCTTCCAGGATGAGTCCAGAAACATGCACAGAAAAGATCACTATTTAACTGGATCTTAAATTTGTAAGAAATTAGTAAGTGAATAAAGGGCTTACCAGGGGGAGTGGAGAGCAAGTACAAAACGATGGGAATATGAAAGAACATAGCATGTTTAAGCTTCTTTGGGCTCGCCAAAGAGGACAGATGCATAGGTATGTGTTTGAGTGTGGCAAAGGATGAAAGTCAGGTGAGGGTGGGAGAATGAAAGCATGTTTTGAAAGACTATATGTACATTTTGTACCAACTAGGCAGTGTTGTGCTGGAAATAATTAAAAATGCAACTGAAACTGGTCTAATGATTTAAAGGTAAAGGTATTTATTCTTTCACAAATTCGGAAATTCCATATAAGTGCTGATTGATTTCAAGGCTCAATAATGTCATCAGGGTCCCAGTTTCTGTCTCCTTTCTCTTTTATCAGTGTTTGCTTCATACTAAGATCGATTTCTTTTCTCATGGTCATACTCAAACACAATCAGTGTTACAATCTTCTATGCAGTAGGAAAGTAAGTACTTTTTCTTGTCAAGGTAGGTAAGCATCCTAAAATTCACACGTCTTAGGTTGTTTGTTACACATTGTATTACTTAGCTAGTGCTGTGTAACAAATAACCTCAAACCTTTCAGCTTCAGACAATAAATATATATTATCCCACACTGGTTCTATGAGACAGGAATTTGTGAGTGGCTCAGATGAGAGGTCCTTACTTGGGGGTTTCTCATGAAGTTGCATCTAGCATGCTGCAGACGAAGCTGCAGCTATGTGAAGATCTACTGCAGGTGGAGGATCAGTTACTAAGATGATTCATGTGGATTGCAAATTGATGCGGGCTGTAGACAGGAGGTCTCATCTTTCTGTAAGGCTGCTTGAACGTTCTCCCAGTATGGCGGCTATCTTCCCTCAGAGTCAGTGAGGCAAGACAGAACAAGGCAGAAGCCACAATATCTTTTATTACCTGGCCTCCGAAGTCACATTCTGTCATTTCTGCAATGTCCTATTGGTTACACAGTCAGTCCTATTCACTGAGAGAGAAGATTACATGGAGGCATGAACATTACAAGGCAAAAATCACTGGGAACCATTTTGGGAACTTCATCTTTTTCTGGATCTTCTTAACTATTTAATTAAGGTTATGAAAGGAGCTGTGTCCTGGATTCCTACAGACATGCAATTCTAAAATGGCAACTTCAGTCGCTGTGACACAACAAGGAAACATCCCTTCTCTCCCCACCCATTTACCAGTATTTCTGCCCACATTCAAAGACCACCACCACCTGAAAATAAGAAGAAAGGATAAGTAGTAAAGAACCACACCCTAGAGAATGTAATCGAGTATTCAAAGGCCTTAAAAAACAACAATGAGGAAAAGTACTGCTCTGGTACTTGCTAAGGATGACAGTTTTCAATTTATTCTGTATCCATCTTTTTAGAGAAAGATACACTGCACCGAGCCAATTCCTAAAATTTTTTTGAAAGATGTGTAATACATGTGCTTAATTGTCCTTGAAGATTATTTTTATCAGATCTACATATGGCCTTAGGCATTATCATTTACCAATGACACCAATCTTACAAACAGTCCTTTGTTTTCATTTTAATTTCTTTAATTATTAGCGAGCTTAAATTTTTTTTATATAATTACTATATGCTTGCCTTTCTTCTTCCAGTATTGCTTATTCATCTGCACATCCTTGCTTCTTCATCTATTGGGCTGTTAATGATGTTCTTAATTCTTATTTATTTGGAAGGGCACTTTTTATTAAGATGCTAAATATTTTTGCCACTCACTGATCAAGCATTCTTAAATCAATTTTTCCTTTGTCTTTTATTATGTAGGAGCATACATTATGTAGGAGCAGATTAGAGCTTGCTTAACACAACTGCACCAGGCAAATGCCCACAACACACTACGAACATCACAACAGCTTGTTCCTTTATCATAGAAATGTAACAGTTACTCTTCTCAAACTGGAGAGGAAGTTTGCTAGGATTGGATTCTAAATATGTTTCTGTTCCAGAAACAAGGGCCTCTGTAAAATGATACTAGCAAAAGTTTCCCACATTCTCACTCTAGGTTTGTGCTGTTTATACTTCATTCATATGTTTCTTAGCTGTTACAGTGGGAGTTTTGAAATAAAAGACTAGAAACTTAAAATTGTAAGAGGAACACATAATTTTTAAGAAAACTCAAAAAGGCAAAAAGAAAAGAAAAACCATTGCTAATATTTTGGTCTGTAACATATCAGTCTTTGTTTTGTGAAATAAATGTATGGCTGTTTACTATCAATAGACCTTGTAAACTACTTTCACTTAGCTAATTGCAAATACCTTCTCATGTCTTAAAACATATTTTTTGAAATTATTATTATTATTATTATTATTATTATTTGAGACAGGGTCTCACTCTGTTGCCCACACTGGAGTATAGTGGCAGTGGCTTGATCTCGGCTCACTGTAATCTCCGCTTCCTGAGCTTAAGTGATTCTCCCACCTCAGGCCCCCAGGTAGTTGGGACTACAGGCAGGAGCCACCACGCTGGGCTAATTTTTGTATTTTTTGTTGAGTCAGGGTTTCACCATTTTTCCCAGGCTGGTCTTGAACTCCTGAGGTCAAGTGATCCACCTGCCTCAGTCTCCCAAAGTGCTAGGATTTCAGGCATAAACCACCGGGCCTGGCCTTGTGAAATTGTTTTAACGACAACATTGCATGATATTATGTGACTAGACCACAGTTAGTTTTACCAATTTTCTATTACCAGGCATTTAGGCTCCTTCCAGGTTATTATTATTATATATCAAAGCATTACTGTGGATAAATCTCTACATGAACTTAATTTTTTTTTCTTAAGTAAATTCCTAAGGTTGTTTTTGGAGGGGGTGGAGGGTGGATGGAGTCTGGCTCTGTTGCCCAGGCTGGAGTGTGGTGGTGCGATTGTGGCTCACTGCAACCTCCACATCCTGGGTTCAAGCCATTCTCCTGCCTCAGCCTCCTGAGTAGCTGAGATTACAGATGTGCACCACCACATCTGGCTAATTTTTGTATTTTAGTAGAGAAAGGGTTTCACCATGTTGGTCAGGCTGGTCTCGAACTCCTGATCTAGTGATCTGCCCACCTTGGCCTCCCAAAGTGCTGGGATTACAGGTGTGAGCCACTGCACCCAGCCAATTCCTAAGATTTTTTTGAAAGATATTTAATACATGTGCTTAATTGTCCTTGAAGATTATTTTTATCAGATCTACATATGGCCTTAGGCATTATCATTTACCAATGACACCAATCTTACAAAAAGTCCTTTGTTTTCATTTTAATTTTTTAAATTATTTGCGAGCTTAAATATTTTTCATATAATTGCTATATACTTGCCTTTCTTCTTCCAGTATTGCCTATTCATCTGCACATCCTTGCTCCTTTATCTATTGGGCTGTTAATGGTGTTCTTAGTTCTTATTTATTTGGAAGGGCACTTTTTATTAAGATGCTAAATGTTTTTGCCATTCACTGATCAAGCATTCTTAAATCAATTTTTCCTTTGTCTTTTATTTGTAATTATGAAATATTTATTAATGAAACATTTAATTCTAATTTGTCATAATGTATTTATCAATATTTTCCATGGTGATAATTCTGTTCTTGGTCACATACATATTTAGCTAAGTTTTAAACTCGATCAGTTACATTTATCTTTTTTAAAATATTTATTCAGCTGGAATTTATTTGGTATACAATGTGAGTTAAGAACTTTTATATTTTTCCAAAGCAGATAAATTTACACTGTGTAGAAAAATAAATTGCATAAAGTTTTTTGGTATTAGAAGTGTTTTGAGCCAGTAATCCTGTTTCTTTGGCTTTTTACCCTTTGACCATTGCAATCCTATCTCAATAACTTTATTTTAGGAAAATAATGGATGCAACCAAGGTGCACACACGAGACTTATTAATAGCAAAAAATTAGAAGTAACCTAAGTGTTCAATAATAACATTAAGTAAATGGTTAATGGAAAAAATACAATAGGAAAAAATGTAACTACTGAAATCAAGTCCGTGAGTAACATTTAATTATTTTGAAAGACATGCTCAAGATATAATCTTAAGTAGCAGATTGCAGAAGTTTATGTGCAGCATATTCTGTCTTCCACGGATTATGTTCAAACTATATTTAATTTGAAATATGTCCTGTGATTTTCAGTTTTTCAGCAAGAATGTGAATAGCTATATTACATTTATACACATTAATGATTTTTGAAAGATAAAAATATGATGATAAAATCAAAGGGAAATTACTTTTTTCTTTGAACATAATTTTGTAAAGATGAATTATAAACTTGTTTCTGATTTTAGGTAGCCTCAAGCGTACATACCTAGGTTTAGTCACCACAATTGGCAAACAAGAATGAGTGTCTCATAATTATAATGACAGAAGCATTTACTAATTAATATTTATGATGGAATATAGTCAGTGGTAATTTAAGAAATGACTACTTGAAGTTACTTCAAGCAACACCACCACAACAGAGGTTTTTATGTTGAAAACATCTCAAAAAATAGTAAAATCTGGTAGCATGAGAAGGTAGGAGGAAGAGTCTCATGCTCAAATACACTCTACAATTGAATTAACACTGTCTCTGATCTTTCAGGATTGATCTGCTTTTCATGGAAAAATTATATTTTTCTGAAGCTACTTCTAAATATTATTTCAATTGCTTGTCTTTTCGTGTACTTAAAATTATATATATTATGTAAAATCATTTATATATTTGCAATCAAATCAAACTTTCAGTTTTTTTTTTTTTTTTTTTTGAGTCGGAGTCTTGCTCTGTAACCCAAGCTGGAGTGCAGTGGTGTGATCTCGGCTCACTGCAATCTCCATCTCCCGGGTTCACACCATTCTCCTGCCTCAGCCTCCCAAGTAGCTGGGAGTACAGGCGCCTGCCACCATGCCTGGCTAATTTTTTTCTATTTTTTTGTAGAGACGGGGTTTCACCGTGTTAGCCAGGATGGTCTCGATCTCCTGACCTCATGATCCACCTGCCTCGGCCTCCCATAGTGCTGGGATTACAGGCATGAGCCACTGCACCCAGCCCAAACTTTCAGTCTTATATCTGTATGGCACAAAGACCTACAAAAATTAGTTACATTGTAAATAGTATGGAGTTCGACTAAAGGTTTATGACTTTTTTCAAAGCCAGCTTTAGGGGCAAACAATCTGTGCAGTCATACAAGGTTAGAATGGCCCCATCCTTGGTTGTACTTTTTCTGATGTGGTTTGCCTGTGTCCCCACCTACATCTCATCTTGAATTCCCACATCTTGTGGAAGGGACCTGGTGGGAAGTTATTGAATCATGGGGCAGGTCTTTCCTGTGCTGTTCTCGTGATAGTGAATAAGTCTCACGAGATCTGATGGTTGTATAATTAGGAGTTTCCCCAAACAAGCTCTCTCTTTTTGCCTGCTGCCATTCACGTAAGATGTGACTTGCTCCTCCTTGCCTTCCACCATGATTGTGAGGCCATTTTAATAATATAGATTCTTTCTACCCATGACCATGGAATGTTTTCCATTTGTTTGTGTCATCTCTGATTTCTTTGTGCACTGTTCTGTGATTATTATTGTAGAGATATTTTGCTTCCCTTCTTAGCTGTATTCTTAGGTGTTTTATTCTTTTTGTGGTAATTGCGAATGGAAGTTTATTCATAAATTGGCTCTCGGCTTGCCTGTTGGTGGTGGATATAAATGCTAGCATTTTTTGTACATTAATTTGATATTCTGAGACTTTGCTGAAGTTGTTTATCAGCTTAAGAAGCTTTTGGGCTGAGACTATGGGTTTTTCTAGATATAGGATCATGTCATCTGAAAACAGGGATAGTTTGACTTCCTTTCTTACTTTTTGAATGCCCTTTATTTCTTTCTCTTGCCTGATTGCTCTATCCAGAACTTCCAATTCTATGTTGAATAGGAGTAGTGAGAGAAGGCATCATTGTCTTGTGTTGGTTTTCAAGGTGAATGATTCCAGCTTTTGCCCATTCAGTATGATATTGGCTGTGGATTTGTCATAGATGGCTCTTACTATTTTGAGGTATGTTTCTTCAATATCTAGTTTCTTGAAAGTTTTTAACATGAAAGGATATTGAATTTTATTGAAAGCCTTTTTTGTATCTATTGAGATAATTATGGATACAGTAACCAAAACCGCATGGTACTCATGCAAGAATAGACACATAAACCAATGGGACAGAATAGAGAACCCAGAAATAAGACTGCACATCTACAATTATCTGATCTTTAACGAACTTGGTAAAAATAGTTAATGGGGAAAGGATTCCCTATTCAATGAATGGCGCTGGGATAACTGGTTGGCCATATGCAAAAAATTGAAACTGGACCCATTCCTTACATCATAAACTAAAATTAATTCAATATGGATTAAAGACATAAATGTAAAATCCAAAACTACAAAAATCCTGCAAGACAATCTAGGAAATACCATTCATGACATAAGCATGGGCAAATATTTCATGATGAAAATGCCAAAAGTAATTGCAACAAAAACAAAAATTGAAAAATGGGATCTAATTAAGCTAAGGAGCTTCTGCACAGCAAAAGAAACTATCAGCAGAATAAACAGACCACTTGCAGAATGGGAGAACATTTGTGCAAGTTGTGCATCTGACAAAGGCCTAATATCCAGCATCTATAAAAAACTTAAACAAATTTAAAAGAAAAATCAAACAACCCCAGTAATAAGTGGGCAAAGAACAAACACTTCTCAAGAGAAGACATACATGTGGTCAAGCATATTTTAAAAAGCTCAATATCACTGATCATCATCAAAACCACAATGAGATATCATCTTACACCAGTCAGATGACTAGTATTAAAAAGTCAAAAAAGATGCTGGCAGGTTGTGGAGAAAAAGGAACACTTATCCACTGTTGGTGGGAGTGTAAATGAGTTCAACCATTGTGGAAGACAATGTGATGGTTCCTTAAAGACCTGAAGTCCGAAATACCATTTGACTTAGCAATCCTACTGTGTCCAGAATTAGTTCCTTCCAGTAAGTTCTTGGCGTCACTGACTTTAAGAATGAAGCCGCAGACCCTCGTGGTGAGTGTTACAGTTCTTAAAGATGGTGTGTCCAGATTTTGTTCCTTCAGATGTTCAGATGTGTCCAGAGTTTCTTCCTTCTCGTGGGCTCATGGTCTTGCTGACTTCACGAGTGAAGCCACAGACCTTTGCAGTGAGTGTTACAGCTCTTAAAAGTGGCATGTCCAGAGTTGTTTCTTCCTCTGGTGTGTACGTGATCTCACTGACTTCAGGAGTGAAGCCGCAGACCCTCGTGGTGAGTGTTACTGCTCATAAAGGTAGTGCAGACCCAAGAGTGAGCAGCAGCAAGATTTAATGTGAAGAGAGAAAGAACAAAGCTTCCACAGCATGGAAGGGGAGGGGACCCGAGTGTGTTGCCGCCGCTGGCTTGGGTGGTCAGCTTTTATTCCCTTATTTGGCCCCACCCATATCCTGCTGATTGGTTCATTTTACAGAGCACTGATTGGTCCATTTTACAGAGCGCCAATCGGTCCATTTTACAGAGTGCTGATTGGTCCATTTTACAGAGTGCTGATTGGTGCATTTACAACCCTTCAGCTAGATACAGAGCGCTGATTGGTGCATTTACAATCCTTTAGCTAGACACAAAAGTTCTCCAAGTCCCCATCCAACCCAGAAGTTCAGCTGGCTTCACCTCTCAATCCCCCCTCTAAACAGGACACCCCAACTGCTGTTGGGAACTGGGCAATGACCACTCTAGTTAATTCCTGCTGGATTGGGGCAAAGAAAGGGCCTTGCAGTTGTAGTGTTCTCCAGAGAGGAACTCTATAGGTCAGTGAAAGGGCCAGCAGGTCGGTCCAGGGGTCCTTGGTAGAAGTTGTTAGTTGAGCTCATTTGGGGTTCCATTTGTAAGACCATCTGTAGCTTGATGGCCTCGATCCTAGAGGAAACAAATTTGACAAGGAGGTTAAAAAATACAGGATCCGAAGGCGAGTAATAGCAAGATGGCTGCCATGGGACCTAGAAAGGGGAGAAGCCATGTCGCCCAACTCCAGAGGTTGGTATACGAATTTGAAAGGCATTGTCTGATTTCAGAAGCCTTTTCCTGTAAATGCCAGGTGGCATCTCATACTATCCCTGACTGATTAGTGTAAAAACAACACTCTTCCCCTAAGAAGGTGCAGAGTCCTCCTTTCTCAGCAGTGAGTTGGTCTAGGCCTCAGCGGTTTTGGAGAGTCACTGCTGCCAAAGTGTCTTTTTGGGATTGTAGAGTAAGGATAGATTTCGTTATTTCTTGCAAACTGAGAAATCCTTTGAGAGTGTGTGGTAGTAGGATAATGAAGTAGATCAACTGCTTATTCCGGTTCCTGTAGCAGTAGCCATTCCTAATCCTATAAGCAGGGGTATTAGTTGTATGGTTCTGCGCTGACGGGCTTGAGCTTTGAGGGGTACTGATAGGGTCTGATTTCCTGGAGCAATGTTAATGTTGGGACTTAGAAAGACTAAGGTGCAGGTGCCTGTCCAGTTGGTGGGGAAGCAGATATATGTTGATGTTCTACATAAGAAGAATACACCTTGGCTGGGTAGACAGAACTGGTTGTGTACGTTAAAAAGGTGTGTGAGTTTGTTGTTTTCACTTTCCCATACTCCTAGAGTACTTGCCAAGGTAGCTCTGGTGAGCGGCTGGAAAGGGCTGTTGGGAGCAAACTGAGTGGCTCCCTGCGTTCTATTTTCAAATTGGAGAAAAAACCATTTTGTATCTACTAGGAACCATTCAAGAGAGTGATTGAAAGAGGGGATGAGAAGGCATTCACTAGTGGTGGGGGCGCTGCAGCAGGGGTCCAGGGGTGAATGGTCATGCAAGGAGTATGTTTGCCATTACAAAACCTGTACTGTTTGTTAAGCAGGGAGGAGGCGATGATTTTTGGAGGCCCTGAGAAGTGGACAAGCCATCTGAATGGAACTGTTTGGGTAACTCGGAAGTTACTATGATCAGCTGGGGCCTGAAGTTGTAGGGTGTAATTACACTGATGGGGTAGTGAGTGCCCCAGGGGCAGGTCTGATAACAGATTGAGTTGGATGCATAAAGGGGCTTGGAAAGTTAAGATGGTATTCGTAGTTACAGGGCTCTCTATGGGCTTTTTATTGCTTGTGTGATAGGTGAGGTTGGAAATGTAAGAACGTAAAAGGTGGATTGCACATCCTGTTAGGGTATTCTTGGTCCTATCAGAGATGGGGAAGTTGGCTAATGATTGCATATTTAGAAGCCAGAAAGGGTCTTTTCTTTCACAATAAGGGTGGTAGGTTAAGTTGGTAAAGACCCAATTTTTTGCAGGAATGGGAGTGGCAATGTAAGCAGAGGCTGATAGAGAGATACAAAGCCAACAGTCATTTGCCAGGGAAGGATTGGACTGGTTTAACAGAGAGTGGGTTGAGAGACTTGTAGAGGTAATTAGGAGCTAGTGGAAGGGGAGGGGTGATTGTGTGAGTTATCCAAGGAAGCAGGAGGGATAGGCAAAGAGTAAATAGGAAGGTAAAGAGGGTGCTCTGCAAGGCGAGATCATTTTATTCAATCTGAGTTAAAGGTAGGAGTAAATTGCTGTCAGAAGGAAGGATGACAGAAAGAAGGTTGATGTGATTATTATTTTCATCCCAGCAGGAGCTACAGTATATAGCCCTATCGCAGAGAGTATGGTTAGTATGCTGCTTAATAATATCATGAAATAGTAAAAGGATTCCATTAAAGGGACAAGGAGAGGTGTTAAAGATAAAGATTATGTAGGTTTTCACTTAACTTTTTTAAGGAGGAAGGGGTTTTTCTTCAGGATCAGTGGTAGGAGCCTTTTTAGTCTGGGATGTTTCCTTCTGAAATAGGAGATGCAAGTCCTCCAACAGTTCGCAGGTGTATCGAGGCTGGTCTGGTTGACCTTGGGACTGCTGAGCTGATGTTCCCGCAGGTTCCTCAGGGGGTGTCCAAAATTTAACTCCGGTGTGGTGAATCCAAGATTGCACTCTTGCCACCTTAACTGCAGTGGGAGTAGGGAGGATTACCGAGTATGGTCCTTCCCACAAAGAGTCCATAGATGGGGAGGTAGAGGGGAGAGATTTGACCAACACTAGATCTCCTCGTTGAAACAACTCTGTTCCCCTTTCTCTGTGACATCCTTCAGGTAGGTTTTTAAGGTTTTGTTGATATTTTGCCAAAGAAGTTATATCTTTGACCAAGTTGGCCATCTCCTGATCAAGTAGGATGTCATTTTTGAGAAAAAGGTCATCCATACAGCATTTCATATGGACCGAGCCCCATTTTGTGAGGAGACAAAACCGCCCATGGTTTTGGTTTGTTTCAACCCCTGCCCAAGAACCCGCAACGGTCCCTGGACCCTGCTGATCGGAATAGTTGCACTCACTGACACAGCAGCAGAGACACTAGTTTTCCTCCTAGACCACAAGGAGGACCGAGGAAGGTCAGATTTAGTGGCCCTTACTGACACATTCTCGAAAACCTGCACCCTTGCCTGTGCTCCTAGACCACAAAGATGACTGAGAAAAATCAGATTTAGTGGCCCTTACCGACGCATTCTCGAAAACCTGTTAGAGTCCTAAGCATTCTCCTGTTAGTACTGAGACTTTACCTCTGGCCTATAAAGAAGTTATGCCCCAAAAATGAAGTGGAGGGCCATACCCTGAGAGAGGGAAGGGATTTCCAGGGTTGGAAGAGTGATGCCTTTTGTCCTCACTTGAATAGGAAGGATATCATTTCTGAAGCTCCCCATATCCTAGCTTCAGGAATAGTTTTTGTTAGGCCTGCTAGTCTTAGGAAGGATCCTAAAATTCCAGATAGTCCCACCCCCCTGATGGAGCTTTGGGCAAAAATTATGTCTTTTTGATTGGTGAGCCTGGGAGCCTAAAGAAGGGAACAGAGTCCTGAGGTTTATACTAGAAATAATTCTTATAGGAGAAACTAGAAAAGCACCAGAGACAGGGAGTGGTTTTTAGAAGCAAGACTAGCCTCGTTCAAAAGAGCGAGAGGAAGTTTGTCTGACAGGCACTAGGACCCAGGAGGCAAGGGTCAGGATAGAGAGGATAGATGGGCGAGTCTTGCTTGGGCGACATGACTTGGAGAATTCTGCTCATGGCTGCAGGATCAACCAACTTGTTTTTGGGACCCCTCAACTCAGCCCGGAAGTATAGGAAAAGCAGAATATGGTTCCAGGCAAACCAATGCTCCCAACTCTGAAGAGTCAGGGGTTATTAGAGAGCCCTTTCCCAGAAAGCCTGACACCCGTGTCTTTAGTCTGGCAGCCGTGCTAGTCGCTTTTAACTGGCCGACAGGTGTCCGGTATTTAGCCCCAAAATTCTAGGGAAAAATAGGACAGAATAGCATGCGAAAGGGGTCCGATGGTACTCACTGCTTGGCAATAGGTGTTAATCCCTTCATGGTCACCAAAATGTGTCTGGAATTGGTTCCTTCTTGTGGGTTCTTGGTCTCACTGACTTCAAGAATGAAGCCGTGGACGCTTGTGGTGAGTGTTACAGTTCTTAAAGATGGTGTGTCTGGACTTAGTTCCTTCAGATGTTCACATGTGTCCAGAGTTTCTTCCTTCCGGTCGGTTCATGGTCTCGCTGACTTCAGGAGTGAAGCCACAGACCCTCATAGTGAGTGTTACAACTCGTAAAAGTAGTATGGACCCGAAGAGTGAGCAGCAGCAAGATTTATTGTGAAAGCTTCCACAGCATGGAAGTGGATCCAAGTGGATTGCTGCTGCTGGCTCGGGTGACCAGCTTTTATTCCCTTATTTGGCCCTGCCCACATCCTGCTGACTGGTTCATTTTGCAGAGTGCTGATTTGTCCATTTTACAGAGTACTGATTGGTGCGTTTACAATCCTTTAGCTAGACACAGAACGTTGATTTGTGCGTTTTTACAGAGTGATCATTGGTGTGTTTACCATCCTTTAGCTAGACACAGAGGGCTGATTGGTGCATTTACAGTCCTTTAGCTAGACACAAAAGTTCTCCAAGTCACCATCCAACCCAGAAGCTCAGCTGGCTTCACCTCTCACTACTACTGGGAACACCAACCCAGAAGTTCATTCCATATAAAGACACACGCATGTATGTGTTTACTGCAGCACTGTTCACAATAGCAAAGACATGAAATTAACCCAAACGCCCATCAGTGATAGACTGGATAAAGAAAATGTGGTACATATACACCATAGAATACTATGTAGCCATAAAAAAGAACAGGATCATGTCCTTTGCAGGGACATGGATGGAGTTGGAGGCCATTATCCTTAGCAAACTAATGGAGGAACAGAAAATCAAATACCACGTGTTCTTATGAGTGGGAGCTAAAGGATGAGAACACATGAACACATAGAAGGAAACAACACACACTGGGGCCTATCAGAGGGTTGAGAGTAGGAGGATGGAGAGGATCAGGAAAAATCACTAATGGATACTAGGCTTAATACCTGGGTGATGAAATAATTGGTACAACAAACCTCCATGACACATGGTTTCCTATGTACCAAACCTACACATCCTGCACATGCACCCCTGAACTTAAAATAAAAGTTAAAAAAGAAAAGAACAATTGAAACTGGCCTAAGCCAAACAAGGACAATTTTGGGAGGGACATATATCAGGTGTTTTCAGGGCAAGTGTAATTCCGGGTGATACTTTATTCAGGCAAACAAGCATATTTAAAAAGCTGATGGGTCAGGGTGTGTTATCTCAGTGCCAGGTGTTCTGAGGCTCATCAGCACTCAGGTTTTGGAACCAAGATGGCTACCAGCACCTTCTGGCCTGTGTCCTCTGTTGCTCTTTTCAGGAAGGAAGACTGTCTTCTTTAAACCTTTAAATCAAAGTTCTGGACTTCATTCTGGTCGGCTTAAGTGAATCAACCTCTAAGAAAGAAAAAGTAAGGATGGAAGAAAGGAGGGGAGGGAGGAAAAGAGAGGGAGGGAGGGAGGCAGGAAAGAAGGAAGGAAGGAAGAAAGAAGGAAGGAAGGAAGGGAGGGAGGGAGGGAGGGAAGGAAAGTCTTTAAGACTAAGGAGGGGAATGTAATGATGCTGATTAGCCTAGTGTTGAATAGAGGGATGCCTCTAAAGACAGTGTGGGGCTGGCTTTTCCTGAAACTGCATCACACAGAAATGAATGACATGAGGGCACTTCTACCAAAACAGGAAATGGATACTAGATGGGACAAATTTTTTCTGATGACTTTACAGAGAAATTAGAAGTTTATTACAAAAATGAAAAAGCATAGTTATTAATTTTATTAGTGAAAACTGAGAGAATGGAAAAGAATATATAAATTATTTCTGCATACGTTTGCTTTAAAGTGTCTGCTGTGTAGCCAAAATTCAAATATTTGATGATTGATTGACCAAAATGATTTAATAAGCTAGAATGGATTAATTTTCCAGACAAAATAATACAGCAAGATCAACATAGTCCTCCAGCTGAGAAGAAGATATTCTATTAAGAAAAGTTGGAATAAATACATATAAAGGCTTTGCCAGTGTAAATTCAAGGTGTTTAGGGATTTGGGGTATCTGTAACACCACTATTGAAGGTGTGGTGGACATTCAATTACTTTGTACAAAGCAATGAGGAGCCACAATGCCGAATTGTTCTTTCTCTTGCAAACTAAAATTAGAGGCAGCTTTTCTTCTTTCAATGAAACTAAAGGCTGCATCATTTGTAATTCAGGCTAGCAGTATTATTCCTGGCCAAGTCTTATTGACTTTCCTTTCCAGTGACATTATTTTAATTAACCACTAGGACAAAGCAAGTTAAATGCAGACTAGAAGAGTGGTTTCATGATGAAGTCAGGGTCATTTCCAAAATACAGTCTGTTCTCAATGTACATTATCATTGCCATTTCCCGATAATTCAATGTGTCTAATTTTGGTTTGATCAGTTCAAACTTATAAGACGATATCCCAAAGTAGAAAATGATTACATCTTTTAGAAAAATATAATTTTGATTTTGTTAAAGAGTAAAGCATATGCTTTATTTCAATGTCGATATAGTCATCTTACAATGACGTAAGAACACAAATGCAACTGTGTGATTACTAAGGCATAATAGAGGAAAGTATTCTTTCTCAGGCCAAATGATCAAAGTGGGGAGAATGAAATCAATAGAAAGGTAAAAAGGAGAAGTCAATGATCTTTATAACTTTATGTAAGAGAGCAACTGGGAACTTTGGTAGTTAGCATATTTCTCTGTCTTAAATGAGTGAATAAGCACTCTAGAAGAAAGGAAATTATTCATCCCACACACATAGTGGAGAGGAATTCAAACACTTAATTTTCTCCTTTCAATGCCACAGTATACATAAATATTCTCTGATCTTTCCTATACTTCCTGTTTCCTTCGTGTTAACTTAACTCAATTGAAACAAATACTTTCTCTTCAGAGAAGATGGAAATCCTAAACTTAAATCACGTTTTTGATCATTTCAAAATTAAAACCCTGACTTGACCAGCAGATATTTCGGGGTTTGGGATTCAGAGTGTAGGAATCCAAAAGATGTTTGACTACTGGACAAGACCAATGTGAAATTGTACTGGAAAGAGAAACTTTATTAAAAATTTATTCCTTGGTTATTCATTCAACAGATACGTATAGGACACATGGCTATATGCCAGGCATTGTGCTGAGACATAAGTAAGAGTTTCCATCCCTAAGGAATTTTCAGTTTAGAAGAGGGAAACAAACATGCAAACAAGTGTAAAAACAAATTATAGATGAAATTAATACAACTTTTAATGGAAGACAACAGAGGAACTTGGCTTTTATATATAGAAATAAAGAAAAATGTTCAAAGAAGATGCACATGACTTTATTTTTGGGGGGATGGTGTCAAGTAATTAGGAGTTTGAAGGAGAGACGTTTTTCTTTCCTCTCTCAAGGGTTCTCTGCTTCTCTTATTATTATCAAGCAACGATTGTGTTAGTGTCAGCCACAGAAAAAAAAAGGCTTCAGTAAAGGGTATTCCAATACCGCCAAAAATGTACTTTCATCTCCCAGCACAGAGATGACAGTCATTGAAAGTTGGATGAATAAAGGAATTAATAAATACATGAAATGCCTTTGCTTTCTAGAAGCTCAGAGTGTCTAAAAGAAGCATGAATTAGACCTCATCAGATTATTGGATAAGTTGAACTAACTCTAGCAGATGATGGAAAAGCTTCACAGAAGACTGCGAGTCTTAAAGGATGAGTTTATCAGGTGGAGGAGTAAACGACTCTTTCAGACAAAGGTAATGGGTGTATAGAATCATGGAGAAAGGACTTGGTGTGTTGGAGGGTTGATGTGGCAAAATTTAAGAGTTCATGATAGGAGAAGAGTTGTTGATGTGGTTGATCAGGTTAAGATAAAGAAGAGACTCGTTTGCATGTAATGCCAAGAATCAGATGATCACCATATAGAGGTTTCTAAAGGAAGGAGCATTCTGTTTTTGTTTTGTTTTGTTTTGTTTTCTGAGATGGAGTCTCGCTCTGTCACCCAGGCTGGAGTGCAGGGGCGCAATCTCGGCTCACTGCAAGTTCCGCCTCCTGGGTTCGCACCGTTCTCCTGCCCCAGCCTCCCAAGTAGTTGGGACTACAGGCATCTGCCACCACACCCGGCTAATTTTGTTTTCGTATTTTTAGTAGAGACGGGGTGTCACCGTGTTAGCCAGGATGGTCTCGATCTCCTGACCTCATGATCTGCCCGCCTTGGCCTCTCAAAGTGCTGGGATTACAGGCATAAGCCACTGTGCCCGGCCAGGGAGGAGCATTCTTTGACATTTTATGGCTCTCATTTATCAGGCTGCAACTCTGTACCCCTGAAGATTCTGCTTCTTCATTCACATGCTTTATCTCATTCCTTTCCTCCATGACAGTCTAGTGAAATCATTTTTTTAAAAAATCTCTGTTTAATTAAGGGGTAAAGATTGGAGAATATAACAACTTTCCAAATATCACATAACTAGTAAGAGTCAGTGGAGTGCAAATCACCACAAAGTGACATCTGCGTATGCAAAGCTTTCACCTGTCTGTGGAGGCCTGGGGTAGACCAGTGGAGGCAGATATGTTATTGATTGAGCTGACATTTTCTTTCCCTGCATACTGCATTTATAGCTGTCATCACTGTTTCTGCACAGGCTTTTCTTTTCTGACAGTTTATAGTGTACATCTAATCCAAATCCCTCCATGCTGCCTTAGGCCACAGCTCAAATGGCTTTATCATTTTAAACAACGAGGTACAACGCTGCTCTGCACAGAGACGAGACGTTTTCATCTACATTTTAATTTCATCTCCTGGTAGGTTCCCATGTGAACAGCACCTTTTACTGGGTCTGTTCACTATTCATTTGTCAGTGTGATGAAGTATGCCTAGTGTTTTCCACCTAATCTTTATTTCTCTTATTACTTGGTCACCCACAACAGCTCCAGCTGTACATGAAAAGACAAGAATGGTGATGGTTCACTGATTTTTAGATGAATGTGTCTTCACAATGGCAATCAAATTAGGAGAATTAGAGGACGAGGGTTTTGTCTTGAGAATTCATTTGCATAGTTGGATCTGTGTGTGTGTTTGTGTCTGTGTGTGTGTGTGTGTAGTGGGTTATTTGAAGGGCTTTTATCATTATAAAATTATAGTCAAAAATATATTCATTAAGTCTCCCCTCCCAATTTTCAGAGAACAGTCTGCAGTCTTGAAATAAATATTTTACAACACTTTTTCAAGATATGGCAGCAAAGAGTTTGATAAAGGTTATCTCCAGGTGAGAGTCAATAAATCGTCAGACCTGAGCAGCTGCCAGATCTCGATTCCTCTTAGAACTGATCTATTAAACTGATCTATTAAACCCAAAGCAGGGCCTCTGAGAATAAAGGACTCTCAGATCTTTACTAACATGCTGTGTTCTGAAACTTCATTATATCTAACGACATGTCACTTACAATACTTGCACTTTGTAGCAAGGGCAACATGCCATTTATTTCAGCTCCATTAATCTGTCAAACCTGACAGCTTCTGGGCTGTAGTTAACCTTTGAAATTAATGATGATGAACAAATGATAAGATAAGCATATTTCCAAGGTGTTTATCAGATCTTCTTTAGAAGATAATGTTTTCAAACAGTTCAAAATCTCTATTTACAAAAGGTATGTTGATTGGAGATTGTTATAATTTCTTACTGTCACATTTTCCAAGATAATATTTGGTAACACTGAATAAGGGGTTGAAAATCTGAGCTGTTTCGTATACTAGTCATGTGGCTCTGGATAAATCAATAAATATTTCTGAACAACTATTTCTCTTTCATTTTTAAGGGATATAATGATTTTTACCCACTACAACTGTGGTAAAGATTAAATGAAATATTACTTGTGAAAACCTTAGAGAACTAAATAATGCTAATTAAAGGTAAGATGCAAATATATGACTTCCTTGAGACTCTTCTCAATCAAGAACTAATCGCTCATGTATTTTTGGTTTCAGTCCTTTCTTACCATAAGTAGATTATTTCTCATTTTCATATTAGTGTTAACTTTGTGTATTTTCCTAAGTATTTCAATTTCATCAAGTTGCTTGAGGGCAGAGTCATCTTATTTATTTTGATCTTTAAAAATTAATTCTCTTAGTAGACATTTGTGATGGTTAATATTGTGTCAACCTGATTGGACTGAAGGATGCAAAGTACTGTTCCTGGGTGTGTCTGTGAGCGTGTTGCCAAAGGAGATTAACATTTGAGTCAGTGGACTGGGAGAGGCAGACCCACCCTCAATCTGGGTGGGCACCATCTAATCAGCTGCCAGCACAGCTAGCATAAAATCAGGCAGAGGAACTTGGAAGGATTAGAATGGTTGAGTCTTCTGGACTCCATCTTTCTCCCACACTGGATGCTTCTAGCCCTCAAATATCGGACTCAAAGTTCTTTAGCTTTTGAACTCTTGGACTTACACCAGTGACTTGCCAGGGGCTCTCAGGTCTATGGCCACAGACTGAAGGCTGCACTGTCAGTTTCCCCTGCTTTTGAGGTTTTGGGACCCAGACTGGCTTCCTGGCTCCTCAGTTTGCAGATGGCCTACTGTGGGACTTCACTTTGTGATCATGTGAGTCAGTTATTAGAGAACCCTGACTAATACAGCACTGTTATAACAAAGAGTGGGTTGTATTAGTCAGGATTTTTCAGAAAGACACCACCAATTAGATAGATAGATAGATAGATAGATAGATAGATAGATAGATAGATAGATGAAAGGGGACTTATTAGGGGAATTGACTCACATGTTTATGAAGGCTAAAAAGTCCTATGACAGTTTATCTGCAGATAGCTCTTAGATTTGCCCCTTCGAGGGATTTTATAGGTCCTGTAAGTGTGTTTTATTTATTTATTTTATTCTTTTCTCTTTTGTCTCCTCTGGCTGTTTTCAAATAGCCTGTCTTCACGCTCATGAATTCTTTCTTCTGTGTCATCAAGTCTGTTATTAAAGGACTCTGATACATTCTTCAGTATGCCAATTACATTTTTCAGCTCTAGAATTTCCCTTGATTCTTTTTAATTATTTTAATCTCTTCGTTAGATTTATCTGATAGAATTCTGGATTCCTTCTCGGTGTTATCTTGAATTTCTTTGAGTTTCCTCAAAGCAGCTATTGTGAATTCTCTGTCTAAAAGGTCACATATCTCTGTTTCTCAAGAATTGGCTGCTGGTGCCTTATTTAGTTCATTTGGTGAGGTCAGGTTTTGCTGGATGGTGTTGATGCTAGTAGATGTGCTTTGTTGTCTGGGCATTTAAGAGTTTAGGATTATTACAGTCTTCACTGTCTGCGCTTATTTGTAGCTGTCTTTCTTGGGAAGGCTTTCCAGATATTTGAAAAGACTTGGGTGGTTGTGATTGAAGCTGCTTCTGCTTTAGGGGGCACCCCAAGCCCAGTAACACTGGGTTTCCTGCAGACTTGTAAAGGTACCGCCTTGGTAGTCTTGGCCGTGATCCGGGATAATTCTCTGGATTACCAGGCAGAGAGTCTTGTTGTCTTCCCTTACATTTTCCCAAACATACAGAGCCTTTTTTCTGAGCCACCTAAAGCTGGGGTGGAGTGACATAGCACCCCATGTGGCCACCATCATTATTTGTGCTCTGGTTCAGACCTGAAGCCAGCACAGTTTTTGATCTTGTCCAAGGCCTACTGTAACCACTCCCTGGGCCCTGGAGCTCTACAACTGGCAGGTGGTAAAGGCCAGCCAGGCCTATGTCCTTACCTTTTGGGATGTGAGGTCCCCCAAACCCAAGGTGGGTCCAGAAGTTAGGGACTAGAGTCAGAAACTCAGAAGTCTACCTGGGGTTCTATTGTATTGTAGATGAGCTGGCACTCAAACCACAAGATACAGTCCTTCACACTCTTCCATCCTCTTTTCAAAGGCAGAGGAGCTCCATCCCATAGCCACCACCAACCCTGGCCACAAGGAATACTGCCAAACTACCACTTATGTTCCCTTAATGCCCAAGGTCTTTTAAGTCAGCTTGTGGTAATGCTGCCTGGCCTGGGACTCACCCTTTAGGGCAGTGGGCTCCCTTCTCACCCAGGACGTGTCCGAAAATGCAATCCAAGAGTCAAGTCCTGGAATGAGGAACCCTAAGAGCCCACTTGGTGCCCTACCCCCTTGTGCCAGTGGTGGTACCTGAAGCCAGCAAGTCTCTCACCAAAACCTTTGATGTAGTCCTTGGGTGTCACTGCTGGTTATTCAAGGCCCAACAGCTCTTCTTTAGTTAGCGGGTGACGAAGGCTGGCAAGACTGGGTCCTTTTCTTCAAGGCAGTGGGTTCCCTTTTGACCCCAGGTGTGTCTAGAAATGTCATCTGGGAGGTAGGGCCTGGAATGAGAGCTTCATGACTCTGAACAGTGCCCTCTCCTGCTGTGGCTAAGCTGGTATCCAAGATGCAAGACAAATTCCTCCCCACTCTTGACTCTCCTCTCCTCAAGTGGAAGGAAGGGATCTCTTTTGGAGCTGCAAGCTATGCAGCTTGAGATCAGGGGAGCGGTGATGCCAGCACTCCCTTGGCTGCACCAACTGGCATCTCAATATTTCCCATGCTTCCTCTACAGTCCACTGTCTCTGGGCCTTTTTCAGCCCCAGGACTTGCCTAATAGTTGCAGTCTTTATGGCCTAGACTGCCTTTTAAGTTTACTCAGAGACCAAGAGCAATTTGACCCCCAGTGGCAAGGTTTGTAGGCACTCAATTTTGGACTGCTGAGATTGGCAGTTCCCCTCTGGCTACTTCTGGTTTAAATGCTCTCTTTGTGTGTGGCCATCAGGTGAGTTTGGTCCAGGTTTCGGTTCTGCTCTAACAAGATAGCACTGATTTCAATGCCTCACCATTGCTGTGTTCTCTTCCCCCAGCACCCAGAGAGGTTCTCTGTACCACACCCCAATGTGGCGGGTAGGAGAGGGGCATTGGTGATTCAGGACTGTTATGTCTATCTCTTCAGTGCCTCTTTCATCAGTATGAAGTTAAAACCAGGTGCTGTGAGTGCTCACCCGATTTTTCTTAGGAAGGTGTTTTCTTTGTGTGGATAGTTGTTAATTTGGTGTCCTGTGGTGGGGACAATTGGTGGAGGCCTCCATTCCTTCATCTTGCTCCACCTCTTTCACTGTGCTTTATTTTTAAAGCACATCTCTTTTTAACATTTCCAACACAGTTTTCATCACTGTGAGCTCTGTCACCTCACAGTCAAAATGGTTTCTAAAAGTACAAGTTGGGTCTATTTGCAATTTGATACCTCATCAGTGTATTCACACAATGTCCATCTCGTGATCAGCTGCTTCAACAGTCGGTTGTCCTAGGTGCCTATTCTTGAAAGCAAAAGAAAGGAATGGAATCAAAACAGCGAAATTGGAACAGGAATATATACACACACACACACAATGTACATCATATACACACATATATCTATATATCTATGTATATCCCTCATCCCTGTTCATATATATTTTAATGGCTGGGCATGTAGTAAGCAATAACAACACTATCTCTCAAAAAATATCCCTACATTTTTGGAAACTAAGTTACCCAATTTCAAATTATCTATAGTCGAAACAATAAATCAAATGGAAATTAGTAAATATTTTAAAGTAAATAAAGAAGAAAACCACAGTATATCAGAATATGTGGGATGCCACTAAAGCAGTATTTAGTGGGAAATGCACAGCACTAAGCACCTACTATGGTTTGGATACTGTCCACTTCAAACCTTATGTTGAAATTTTATCCTCAATGTTGGAGGTGCGGCCTGATGTGTTAGGATCATGGAGGCAGATCTCTCATGAATAGGTTAATGCTCTCCCTTGGGGGTGAGTGAGTTCTCACTCTATTGCTTATCATGACAACTGATTGTTAAAAAGAACCTGGCACCTTCTTCTCCACTTTGCTTCCTCTCTCACCATGTGATCACTGCCTGACTGGCTCCCCTTTGCATTCCATCATGACTGGAAGCAGCCCAAGGATCTCACAGATGTAGATGCCAGTGCCATACTTCTCACACAGCCTGAAGAACTGTAAGCTAAATAAACCTGTTTTCTGTATAGATTACCAAATGCAGGTATTCTTTTCTAGCAAAACCAAATAGACTAATACAGCACCTATGTTAGAAAAGAAGAAAGATTACAAATTAATGACCTCAGTTTCTACTTTAAGAACTAAAAAAGAACAAATTAATTCCAAGTTATGCAGAAGAAAAATCATAGTAATGATTAAAGTCAGTAAAACACAAAAGAGAATATCAATAAAATTTTGATCTTCTTTGAACAAATAAGGAACATTAATAAAACCCTAGCCAGATTGATCATGCAAAAAAGAGAAGATATTATTTTTACCATTATATATGTGTGTGTGTGTGTGTGTGTGTATATATATATATATATATATGTATATATGAGAAAAAACTCTACATTTCTACAAATAGTTAAAGAATAGAGACCATGGGGTATGGTGAAATAATACTATGATAATAAGGATAGTAAGAGAATACTATAGACAACTTTATGCCAGTAAATTTTACAATGTAGCAGGAAAATTTTTCTTAAATAATACAAACTAAAAAGGTTCACTCAAGAAAAATAGAGGCAACTCAAATAGTTCTATGTTTATTATAAGCTTTGATTTTTAGCTTAAAACATTACCACAAGGACAACTCCAAACCCAGATGACTTCCCTGGTGAATTCTACCAAATATTTGAGAAAGAAAGAACACCAGTTCTACCCAAAGTCCTTCAGAAAAATTTTAGAAATGAAATGCTTTCCACACATTCTTTGAGGCTAGGATTACCCTGATACCAAAGTTAGACGAAGATATCATAAAAGAGAAAATTACAAATATCTCTCACAATTCTAGATACATTTTCTGCAATATTTTGTAAAGTGAATCCAACAATATATTAAAAGGTAATATATCATAACAAGTCGTTTTTTCCCCCAGAAATGCAAGATTGGTTTACCATTAGAAATCAAGCAATGTGACTCAATATATTAACAGACTGTATTAGTCCCTTCTCGCATTGCTATAAAGAACTACATGAGATTGGGTAATTTATAAAGAAAAGAGGTTTAATTAGTTCACAGTTCTGGAGGATGCACAGGAAGCACGGGGAAGCCTCAGGAAACCTATAGTCATGGCGGAAGATAAAGAGGAAGCAGGTATGTTTTATATGGCCAGAGAACAGAGAAGGAGGAAGAGGGTGAAGAGGAAGGTGCTACACACTTTCAAACAACCAGATCTCATGAGAACTTACTCACTATCACAAGAACAGTAAGGGGGTAAATCCGCCCTCATGATCCAATCACCTTCCACCAGGCTCCTCTTCAAACACTGCAGATTACAATTTGACATGAGATTTGGGCAGGGCCACAAATTCAAACCATATCACACACTAAATTAGAAAAAATATATAGTCATCTCAAGAGATTGAGATAAAGCATTAGGCAAACTTCATCAACTATTCTTGATAAGAACTTTTAGCCATCTTAAAAGATAATCAGGCTGTTTTATTTCAATAAAAGGCATACAAAAAAAACCCTGCAGCTAACATTATTCTTAATTGTGGAAGACAGAGTGCTTCCCAGTAAGATCAGAAACAAGGCAAAAAATCTGCCATAACAACTTCTATTCAACCTTTTCTGCAGGTTATAACATGTTCAATAAGGCAAGAAAACATTTTTTAAAAAGTCTACATTGGAGAAACAGTACAGTTGTCTTCATTTGCAAATGATGTAATTATCTCCATAGAAAATTGTATGGCATGTGCAAAAAACTATTGGAATGAATAAATGAGTTTAGTATGGTTGCAGGATATAATATCAATTATACAGAATTGATTGTAATTTAGAATATTAGCACAAACATTCAGGAATTGCCATTTAAAAAAATACTATTTGCAATACTACAAAAAACTGTGTGTCGGGCACTGTGGTGTGTACCTGTTGCCCCAGCTACTTGGGAGGCTGAGGCAGGAGGACCATCTGAACTCAGGTTTGAGATTAGCTTGGGCAACATAGACGGAACCCCATCTGAAAAACAAAACAAAAATAAACAGACAAAAAAGAAAAAAATGAATTGTGAGATACTTATGACTAAATACACTATGAGTTGTGTAAGACCTGTGTATGAAACTAAAAAACATTACTGAGAGAAATTGAAGAAGACCTAACTAAACAGATATACCATGATTATGTATCTGAAAATTGTATTTATCCATTTCTTGACTTACACAGCAACACGATTCCAAAAATATATATAGTAGATTTTTGTTGGTATATTTGACTCATATAAATGCAATGAATATTGAATAGCCAAAAGAATTTTCAAAAAGAAGAAAGTTAGAGGGCTAACACTACCTGACTTCAAGGCTTATTATAAAGCTATAGTCACCAAAACAGCATGGTATTTGCATCAAGATAAAGTAGATTAATGGAACAGAATAGTCAGTTTAGAAAAAGACGTGTGTGTGTGTGTATAGACAATTGTGTGTGTGTGTGTATGGTCAATTGCTTTTCAACAAAGTTGCAAAGACAACTTTGCCTTTCCACAATTCAGTAGAGTAGGGACAGTGTTTTCAAAAACTGCTTTTTAAACAGCTGAATATCCATGTGTGGAAAAAAGTGCCCCCAAACAAAACCAAACAAAAAATACTCAATCCATTCTTTGCACTACATACAAAAATTAACTCAAAAGTTAAGAAAGAAATTTATGGAACAAATAAGAACTTTTTACTTTGTAAATTTTTACTTTGTGAAGTAGGATCCCTAACAGGTATTAGAGGTTGCCATTATTGCATTTTACTTATTCTCAGTCACATTTTTTTCATTTTTAAAGACGTCTTTGAAATCAGCTTGTGATTTAAAATTGATGGCTACTTACAGTTACCATCAATCAGGTGGTAGTCACAGCACAGTTGTCACTTCCTTCATACGTGCAAATTTGATCATAGTTATGATGTTTTAGGTGCAGCCCAGGTATTAATATATCTTAATATAACCAATATAACATTATTTTAGCCATATCTAGTGTAGGAAATCTCTCTTTGAGTTTATACTTGATTTTTGCCAACAATTGCAAATTATTCAGAGCTAACTTTTGTAAGATTGGGCATCTATCTGGGGAACGTTTTATGTCAAAAGGTGATATAACTATAACGAGAGAGTATGTCTTGTGTGATGTATAAACTTACCCTAACAGTAATTCCAAAAGAACAATTCTAACATGTTTTGTGCAGTATCGGACTAAATTTGAATCTGCATTCAGAGCCTCAAGAAGAGAGAAGTTTGAAAGACAGCATTCTTTGTGTACTAATATGCTGATGTGTACAAAACATATTACTTTAGAATCTTAAGAAGGAATTATAATAATTATTAATTTTATCCAACTAATGTATAATGACTGACTACTCCAAAGGATAATGCTAGTAACCATAAGGAAGCAATAATAATTAGTAATAGTATCAATCTTGGATGAAAACAATACATTTGAATAATAGTTTTTAGTGGTTGAATATTAAGAGGTACATATTACCTCATTTAATTGCTATAACAACCCTGTGAAAATGCATTATTATCATAATTTTCTAAGAGAGTCAGTGGAGAGCTGGGTTAAATGACTTGCCTAGGATCACTCAGCTAGAATTTGGCAAAACTCAAAATGTACATTGATATGACTAGTGAAACTTCCTCTAATGTTGCCTTCACTTATGTCCTTAAGCAGCTGTCATTTATTAAGGGAACAAGTGCTAAATGCCATGGAAAATGTGGAAACACATGGCCACAGTTGTCAGAAAGGGATCACAACTAGGGGAAGGTAAGAGGAATTTTCAAGGAGTTAAAATTTTAGTTGATTAAAGGAGTAAAAATTTAGTTAAATATTGAATTATTTTAGCAAGTAGATTTAGAAGTAGGAGACATTGTATTTGGAGGGAACTGTAGAAGGTTAGACATAGAGATAGTAAAACACACGGCAGGTTGCAGATATTGTATATAACTAAGTGATTTTTTTAGCCTAAGCCTATGCAAAGGAACAGAGAAAATACACCTAGAAAGGCATGTTAGGAACAATCTTGGAGGACTTGATTACAAAGGTGAGGGCTTCTTGTCTATTTCATTAGTTATATATGGAAGAAAATATGAGCCTTACTGTGCAAAGAAAGGATGTGTTAACAGCTGAGTTTTATTTAAGAAGACTAAGCCTGGCACGGTGGCTCATGCCTGTAATCCTAGCACTTTGGGAGGCCGAGGCAGATGGATTGCCTGACCTCAGGAGTTCAAGACCAGCCTGGGCAACATGGTGAAACCCCATTTCTACTAAAAATACAAAAAATTTGCCTTGCGTGGCAGCATGTGCCTGTAATCCCAGCTACTTGGGAGGCTCAGACAGGAGAATCGCTTGATCCTGGGAGGCAGAGGTTGCAGTGAGATGAGATCGCACCATTGCACTCCAGCCTGGGGGACAAGATTGAGACTCTGTCTCCAAAAAAATAAATAAATAAATAAAAGAAGCTTAATATGGCATTTGGGTATAGACTGGATTAAATGGGAGCAATAAATCAAGAAGAAATATTAGACAGCTGAGCTATGATGATGGCTTTGAGGATAGAGCTAAAGGGATAATAAATCTGGAGAGAGAAAATAGAGAGAAAGAAAGGACCATGAGAGAGAGAAACTGATTTTTACTAGATGGCATCTATTCTTTAAGGGTTTATGAAAGCTAAATTCTAATGAGGAATAACTGATTTTGCCCATACACACAAAACAGTATCCTGTCAAAATTGAGAATAATCTACTATTTTAAGGAGTATGTAGCTTTTACAGAAAACAGAGTTATTAATACACCTTGATCAACTGATCAATCTCTTTCTCTATCGCTCTCTCATTCCATATTTATATCTATCTATATCTATATCTATATCTCCACCCATCACCCATCTGTCATCATCTATCCTTTGCCTTTGGCTTATTCATTAAAGGCTGAACTTAGTGCTAGACAGATTTCATTTTCTCTGAAATTTCTAACATGGACATGAGCAAAATTTCTGTGCTAAACCTAAATTTCCTCATATGTAAAAACAGGATTATTAATGGTCCTTTCAAATAAGGTTATTATGATTAAGTGGAATAATACATGTACAATTCTTAGCAAAGTCTTTTGTAATAGTCACCACTTAAAAAATATGAACACGCATACATACACAGATTTACAAATGTATAAATATGTTTGTAGACTGGCTATCAATTATGTTGTTTATTTTGTTTGGGGACTAGCACAGTACTTCCAATGACAGGTTATTGAAAAGTTTATCCTATGGGAAGAGTTAATGTGTCATGCCTTGTCAATCCTTTTTCATTTCCTTTGATGGTTACTTCCAGCCTAAAGCCTCCTGAATTCCCTTGATCTTCCGTAGGAGTATCATTCTGGCACCATCTGTCCATTTTTCTTGGTACCAGGAGACCTTCCTAATTTATCCTTTTCATCAGCGGAGTCAGGTTTTATTCTTGGGCTTGATTCTCTTAAAATGATAACTTCATGTATGTTTAAGTGGGTTATAATTGCTTAATGAGTTACTTTTTTCAGATAAGTGATTTACAATTAACTGAAATTGTTAATGGGTTAAGCTGATGGTTCTCAATGTTGAATATGTGTCAGAATCATCTGACGGGAATACAACACAATTTGTTGGGTCCTAATCCTGGAGTTTCTGATTCAGTAGGCCTCGAGTGGGATCTGAAAATATGCATTTCTAACAGGTTCCCAGGTGATGTCGATGATGTTGGTGTCAAGACCAAGCATTGCGAACCACTGGTTTAAGCCAAAGGGATATTATTAGAAGTTTAAATCATCACAACTAAGTTACTAAAGGAGACATTTGGTAGTAAGAGAGACATTCAGTATTGCTTCAAGAAAATAGGTGGAAATAACTTCACAGTCAAGTAACTTATACTATTAACAAAAAATGTACTTTTGTATTGGAAAGTCTGGAACATTTTTTTTTCCATAGTTAGTCCCTAGTTTCTTTATTCCACAGAAATTTCTGTGTATACGTACAGTACTAACTTCTCAAAATCCACATGCACCAGCAATCTACTGCCTAGTCTCAAATACATTTTATTTAGGCTTACATTTCCTTTGTAAAGGTGTGAGAAATCTAAAGCTAATCCCTGTCCTTTGGGCCTCCTTGATGATCAATATGTTGCCGCTAGGATGGGAAGGAAGAAAATTGCCACCTCTATTGGAGTTGGTATACCCTACAAAACAGGACTACTAGCCAGACATCCCAAACCCTAGTGCTGGTTGTTTTTTTGAGTCCTTGGTGAACGCAGATGAAATGAAAGGGAAATTCATGTCATAGGATGACCTTAGTATTCTGCATGCCTCAGGTGATTCTGTTTCTGTTGAATTTTTCACATAATGACTTTAATTTTCTACTTTATTTGCATACATATGCCGGGCCAGACTCCAACAGCTGAGGTCCTTCAGATAACCAGCAAGAGTATCTTGGAACAATTGGCAATTGCATGGAAATTCATGTTTTGAGTAATTATATGCACCGGTATCTAACAATATGTGTACTGACGTACTCATTTGAACAAATTATGAATAACTGCCCCAAATTGCCCTGAGATTTTCTCTGCTGAATGCTCCACAAGTTGAGTTTCAGTGCAACACAATCTTTGCTTCAAGGCTTCCTTTTGGTTACTGAAGCCTGCTGACAATGGTTCCTCTGCGCTGTCTGTCACAGTGCACAGACTCCTGTCTCCTCTTCCTGCACATTGAAGCTCCTTTATTCTTCACAGCACACTTCAGTGTCTTACCTTTTCTCCTCCTGAAACATTTCCGTCTTTGTGAAATCTCATTCGAGTATTTCTTAGTATGACATGCTGTCTTGCTGCACATCCGTATTTTGGCACAATTTGTCATTCTAAAATAGGCTATTCTTAATTTAGCTTTAGCTTTTCTTCAGTGTTTTCATTTAATTTCTTATCAATCGTATTACCTATCAGAAAGTTGGTAGAGATGTTAAAAAGATATTATTTGAAACAGGTGGCTGTAAGATTTAGATGCACACACTCCCCTGGCCTTTCTCACTTTTTTATTCTTTACTTTTCCTTTTCTCTAAACCCAACCCGTTTACGTAAGCAGTGCTTCATTGCACCCGAGCCCCACCTGAGTCCCACCTGAGTCCCACCTGAGTCTCTTTTGTGCTTCTTTTCCTAGGTGTAATGGAAATGTCATAGCCATTCATGATCTAGAGTCAACAATGCCAAAGGACAGGTGGTTTTGAAACATCTGGAATCTGATTAACTCTTTCCTCTTCTTTCCATGCGTCTTATGGATTTGTGTGAGTATATGTTGGCAGGTCACAGTGAGTTATAAAAATAAAGATATGCTCAGCATAAGAGAAGATTGTGGAAATAAATTAAGTAAAAGCTACTGAAATCCCAGGTTCAGTGTGCAACATTTTTGAAATGCTAAAGGTAAAATTAGACCACAACTTCTTAGGGTTTACATTAGGATTTTTTTTTTCTAAATTTGTGCTTTCTTATTTTACTGTCTCTGATTTTTCATCTTTGTTTCCCCTAGTGGTCACTGAACAATTTTATTTTCAGGCATCACAAGCCCATCAGTGGGAGGTTTAAATTTTTTATTTTTCATTTCCTGTAGCATATATTAATTCTTCCAATTCTAAGGATGAAGCAAAGTGTCACATAAGACCTTGGTGACAGAAAATTTGAAAATCTCTTGTTAGAACTAAATGAAGAAAATCTTCCAGGGATTTCAGGCGATTTCATAGAGGACAAGGATTATAAAGCAGAGAAATAAAATTTTGATTGACCACCTGAAAAACAAATAAAGATATCACAAACATTTCAAAATTTAAAGGAAAAAAAAAACAAACCTCTTGATTGAATTGTTTGGTTGGGGTGTAGGAGATTTGATGATCATGACGAGAGAGAAAAGGATTTTGGTGGAAAGCTTCCATGTTGAAGTGGAAAGAGTCAGCTACAGTGAGTGTTTATGCTTTACTCATATATGTAATTAGGATTCAGAATAATGCCTGGGACTTAGCACATGTTGCTTGAATGAATGCCCGTTAGATTAAGATAAGAGGGTGTTCACAGGACTGCATATTGCATCCCTCTGACCCTGAATATCCCTGTTATTACCACAATCTTAACAATTTGGGCTCTTGCTTGTTGGACTTTCTGACTTACAATCTTGTCTGATTCTAATTTGCTTTCTCCTTCTGAACAGATAGAGCTTCCTAGCATATTTTCTCATCCTGATTAGCATTTCCTCCACCTTTAAAGGCTCCATAGTACTTCAAGAAAATAAATCCAGGCTTCCTCCTGAACTTCAAACTATAGCTTGAATTATTTCCATCTACGTGATCCACTGCTATGTTATTCTTCCAAAAAACTGTATACTCCTAGTCTAGCAGATTTTCTATTGCCTTCTATACATTACCATCTTTTTAACTTATCCCACTTGAAACAGTGCCTCATGTATTTTTCTCCTTTTATCTAATCACTTCAAAGAACAGCTTAACTGTATTGTCTTATTAAAACCTTCCTAGTTATTGCAACTCACCTTAGTAAAATTTTTCTGAAGTCTAAAATCCTTACTGCCTGTAGTACTTTTTGTGGTCACTTTTGTGCACATATGTGTCGTACCTTCAAAAAACTTAACTATTTATGGAACACAATTCTCAAAACAGTTGACTGCTTTAGGAACTTGCAAAAGCTTTTCCATAGTAGATATACAAAAAAGGTTCATGATAATGACGGTAGATACTAAAATAATGGTGCCTTTTATTTTAAAAAAAGTTAAAACTGATTTGTTTTCTTTGTGAGCATTTTCAGTCAGTGTTAGTAGGAAATTCACTTGAATTCATTGAATTACACTATGTTGACAACCTACCAAAATGTATCAGATGAGTTGACTTTGGCAATTCTCATACTGTAAATGCACCAGGTTCATTGTCCGGTGCATGGAAAGTCAATACACCAAGACACTTGTAGCAAAGAGGTTTAATCCTAAGGCAGCCAAATGAGGAGATGGTAGGAAACCTCAAATCCACCTTTCCGAGGAGTTTGAGGATAGAGATTTTATGGGGTTTGGATGAGTAGTGGGCTGAGGTGTGGGGATCATTTATTGTTGGAAGAGTACAGGGTTGAAATCATAGAGTAAGGAGATGAAGAAACTGGTTAAATTCCTCTGTGAGGGTATCTTGTTGGTATCAGCTATTCCGCTGAAACTTAGGATCTGAAAAACATCTTAAGCAATACTTCAACAAAAGCCTTATGATTATAACATCAGAGGTTCTATCTATAGAAACAATGGGGATGCAAATGTTCAGTACCTAGAGTGTGTGACTTTTGGTTAGTAAGCAGCTGCAAGGACGTGGGCTAAGGTACAACCTAATTAATGCTTAACTATAACTGTATTTCTGTCCAGAACCCAGCATGTAATTCTTATTGACTCTGTGGGGACAGTTTCGATATTGAAAGCTCATTAAATAGGTTCATTCAATTGATGAAAACTAATTTCACATTAAAATACTTACATTTACAATTTTAGGTATATTAGGACATACTCCAGTTTTACCTTCATTTACATAAAATGAGATGTGCCTTTACTGTAAATTGATATTTTCCCTAATGTATGCTGATAGTGGTTTGACTGATAGCTTAACCGGGCAGACAAAGGGCAATATTTTTGATTTATTGGAGACTAATAACTGCCAAAATATGAGTAATAAACTAGACTGGCAATCAGAAAGCAAGCATATTATGAAAGCATAGTGAGGTTTTGCTTAATGCCATGGAATGTTTTATTTCCTGCTAGAAGATAGTTATATCAGGGCATATTAATATGTATTTATCTGTCTTGTTCTTGTACCAAAAAAAATTAAGGTGGTGACTGATAAAAACACAATGTGTGTATGAATAGAAAGTAAGTGTAATTTGCATGGATTCTGGAGCCAGACTACATAGGCTCAAATACCATTGCACTATGGCTTATTTGGAAAGTTACTTAACATCTCTGTAGCTCAGTTCACTCATCTGAAAAATAGGGGACCAGAAGAGTACCTACTGATAGAATTCTCATGAGGACTAAAAAAAATTAGCATTTGCAAAATGCTTAGAATAGTGCCTAGCACAACATATAACTTTTTGTTAAATAACATTATTGAAACTACCAGAAAGAAGACTTATTTACATATGGGACTTATTCACATGATGGGATAACAATTAAACTGAGTGGTGATTTTGCAATAGCAGCAAAAGTTGCTAGAAGAAAATCATTTAATACCTTGAAGTTCTGAAGGAAAATGCGGGTCAAACTCGAGTTCTATATATAGCTAAACTATAATTGAAAAATGAGGTCTGTGGTAAAATAAAGAATATGTTCTGGTTTTTAATCCCAGTTTCTGACAAAGACCTTCAAAAACCCTTGGCATTTCTTGAGTGTTGGAGTATCTTTTATGACTTATTCATAAGAACCTCTTTCCAGCACACCTGAGTTTATACTAACCAGGTGACAAGTAGTGCGCCCTTTTATAGTTTCAAGAAAGGGGCCAAGCACTCCAGAAAGACCTAGTATGTGATTAGAGGGTGGGAAGTTTCAGCCTCACCCCACAGCAGAGAAGGTCTGGAGACTGAGCTCAATTATGTGACCAATGATTTCATAAGACCAAGACCTCACACTCTGGATACACAAAGCTCAAAGAGCTTCGGGGTTGGTGAATACATGGATGTGCTGGGAGGGAGAACACCCTGACTCCATGGGGAGAGGTCATGGGAGCTCTCCATTTGGCAGTTCCTGATTCATATTCTTTATGATAAAACTGGAATTGTAAGTATAGAGCAGTGAATGCTAGAAGTCCTTTAAGATAATTAACAATTCTGAGGAGGTCATGAGACCCCCTGAATTTATAGCTGGTCAGAGGTGTGGAAACTCCCCAGGAGCTGCAACTGGCATCTGAGGTGGGTCTTCCCTTTACCTCTAGGATCTGTTCTAACTCTGGATAGTTAGCATCAGAATTGGGTTAAATCGCAGGACATCCAGTTTGTGTTAGAATTAGTGTCAAAACAAGGTCAAATAAACAGAACTTATAGACATAAAAAAAAGCAGAAAACTTACCATCTGTGCAAGCTTACTAAAAATTCCACCCAAAGAGGTATTATAGCAAGAGATAAACCCAAAGTAAAAAAGGAGTTGTATGTAGAAGATAATATAAATCAAATACAAAGCGTGACTTTTTTTTTTTTTTTTTTGGTAATTCTAGTTAACTCGATGAATAAAAGCAAAAATTTGTTTTGTGCTAAAAATAACATTAATTAAAAATTTAGATACTAGTAAAGATGTAGGAATGCAGTTCTGAGTGTGTTTAAGCCAGATAATAATGTCCCTGCTTTGATTAGGAAGAGGACAGAGATTTCAATTAATTTTAGATTTTACTTAAAAAATAGATATTTATATCTCTACCTATAAATGAATCTATCTATATTAGAGTCATGAGGATAATCATGAAAGCCATAGAAACTAATTATATTACTTCCAAAATACAGAAGGAAAGGAGATTAAAGGATACTTCGAATCTTCAGCTTAAAAATGACCAGGGAAAATCAAACAAAATGAAATGTATGCTAAATATGAACACAAATTAGGGTTATACAAATTCATATACCTCAGTTACGTTAATAAATATAAACAGTTTAAACCCAGTGATTCAAATATGGAAATCTGATGGCTTATATTAAAAAGTCAACCATGTTCTGCTTTCAAGAAAACAAAGTCAGAAAAAAAGATTTTTTTTCATGTAAAAAGAGATTTTACATGAAGTGTGAAAGAATACACAAAGCAAATAGTGACCGAAGATGAACTTGTATAGCCATATTAATTTCAGATAAGAGAATTTAATGCAAAATGTATTAATAAGAATAAAGAATATCACAGCTTAAAGTTCACAGAATCAATCCGCTGAAAACTTGCTTCAGGTACATTTGGTCGCCTGGTGGGCCATTTAAACATTTTATGAAGGGATTTTGTTCCATCGTTTTCTTCAATGCATGTTTTCTCTTTTCCATGCAAGAGGGCTGATGTTATAATAGTAAATGATTATGCTACAATGAATTTTCACCAGGTAAAGAAAGCTTTTTGTGGTTTGAATCTTCTGAGAATATCAAAGACTGTCCTTGCCATCCACACTACAGCAAAACTTTGGCACCTTGAACTGTGGGTTCATAATCTCATAATTGAGAAGGGTCCCTCCACACTCTTGAAATTATGTACCCACTGGAACACTTAAGGTGAAACTAATCAGGGAAGTTTCTCCCCAGAGGAGAAAGGCATCCTTGATGTGAACAGCTTCTCCCAAGTTCACAGATTAAGGCTTCTACTATCACGAAACTCTTATCTGTGAATATTTTTTCTTACTTATGCCTCTGTGAACAATAAAAATGGAAAAGATGTCAGCTATGTGCTATTATGGGGTATGCTTTTATTTGTGAAAAAGTTTGCAACTGGCCTTATTCATGGATAATCTTATATTTTGATAAATAAAAGAGGAAGGCCCAATGTTGGTAAGAAACTTTAATGGTACGTACGTTGTCTGATGATCACTCAGAAACAAAACACTAGTTCCCTCCTCTTAACCATATCATGGGTTAAAGGGAACTTTGCCAGGAGGCCTTCACTCTTCTAAAAGGGCATCGTTTGTTAGATTCTTTATCCACAGTTTAAATGAAAAGAAACAATGGTTAGGAATGTATTCCTCATGATAGGCTCCATAGCAAATTCCACTGTAAAGGGCAAAACAACTTTAAATTTTCTTGTGAAAGTTATTAGAATTGACTGAGCAGAGAAGTATTTGTGCCACTGCTGGCACTCACGGCCTATGGAAAAAACATCGGGTGTTACAGAAATTCAATTGTAGCAGATTAATGAAGAAACTGCTTAGTTAAGTCATTCTTTGATCTATTTGATTTTAGGAGGTTTGTTTTATGGGGACCTTGGGTAAGGAACATACTACGAACTCTTGGTATTATCCTCCCAATAGTCAGAATAATAGTATCTCTAGTGCGCTGGATTCTCTCAAAGGTTGTAAGTGCTTGCATGCAGCCATCTCTAGAATGTCATATGGTTTCTCTTCAACTGGAATGACAGGAACTGAAAGAAGTGTACAACCATGAGGACACTGTAACCTATAAATGATGCGCTGAGACCAGAAACCCAAAATGATGGTAACTGAGAGTGGCACTACGGCCCTAAGTGTGGTCACACTCTCAGCTGAGTGAGAACCGAACCATAAAGGGGGAAGTTTTTTAAAGGAAATTCTGGGAGGCCACTGTTTTGGACTGAGCTCATGCCCTAGGCCCCAACAAACCAAACCAAAATGGAGTCACTTGTGCTAAGACTTTAAGGAAATACATAGTTTCTAGAACACACCACAAACCAGGTTTTGTTTTTCTCCTGCAAATCTCTATAACAAATATTCTTAACAGCATAGTAATCCATCCCCTGAAGTTCCCATTAAAACTTTTTTGTTTGTTTGTTTGTTTGAGACAGAGTCTCACTCTGTCATCAGGCTGGAGTGCAGTGACATGATCTCGGCTCACTGAAACCGCCACCTCCCAGGTTCAAGTGATTCTTCTACCTCAGTCTCCTGAGTAGCCAGGATTACAGGCACATGCCACCACACCCAGCTAATTTTTTTTTTTTTTTTTTTTTTTTTTTTTTTTTTTTTTTAGTAGAGACAACATTTCACCATGTTGGCCAGGATAGTCTCAATCCCTTGCCCTCATGATCCACCTGCCTTGGCCTCCCAAAGTGCTGGGATTACAGGCGTGAGCCACCGCGCCTGGCCTAAATCTTTTAACTAAATTCATTTTCTCTCAGAGACCATCAAGCTTCAGATGATCAAGCAACAAAGGTTTCAGCCAGTTCCAGGTGAAAGCACCACCCTGGCCATCAAGAAGCCACCCTGCCTCCACTAGACAGAGCAGGGCAAGAGGTCCATGATCCCTGACAGGTAGGGACTATGCCCCATGCCAGCATGAAGCAGTTACAGAAGAAAGATAACTGGTTCCTCTGCCTCCCATAACGATTTATAGGGATCACATTTCTCACGGGAGATGAGGCAGGAAAATAGGGTCTGGAGGCAGGGAGCATAAAGTCAATTCACACCTCAGCAATGACAGGAAATATCCTCTCCATAGAGCGTAGGCCAAGTAAATGACTTTGCAGCTTTACTTCATCCTCTTCATTCACATAAGGCGTACCCAAGTAACCAAAGGAATCCTCTAGAGGGTAAACTCTGAAAAATTTTCTAATGGGGCCCTCGAGCCCCTATGCTTGGGCCTGCTCCCACACTGTGGAGTGTACTTTTATTTTCAATAAATCTCTTAATTCCTTCGTTGCTTTGTTTATGCGTTTTGTCCAATTCTTTGTTCAAGACACGAAAAACCTAGACACTCTCCACCAGTAAAAATATGATGAAACAAGGATAAAGAACTAAGTACTGTTAGGTCATCTACGGAAATGGAATACTCTTTCCCTTTGTGCCTAGCTGGGGTACTATTAAACTCTTTTTCTGCCAATATCCTGCACAAATAATGTGGGATAAAGGCAGGAAGCTTTTTTGTAGAACCTTACTCTTGAGAGGAGGTCCATCCAACATGAAGTTCTGTGTAATTCTTAACTCTATATACCTAGTGAGCTTTGACTAAAGCTAATGCATTTGTAAATAAGACAAATATATATTGCTTACCACTCCTTATCTGTTTGCTAACCAACAGAGTCATATAAGATAGCTGAGTAGAAGATGGTGCCAGTGTTTGAAGGGTTCACACCTTGTGAGTACCCTCCCCTTTTACCTGACATTACTTAGCTTAGGAAATTCCATAAAATCAGGAAATCTTCCTGGAGACACCACTGGACAATGGTACACCTGCTGGGAGAATAGCTCCCAGTGATCTATCCTGAGCTCTTCATTTATTGTCTGATGCAAGTCCATGTCTTTGACTACACCTTCTTTTAAGTCATTAGGATAAACTTAAACACTCCCGAACAATGCAAGCGTTATCATTGTTGATACTGTGTTATTTAAAGGTTAAGATCATCTTTTATATATATGTTATCTCACTTCATACTTATATTTATTTGGGGTATTATTAAACCCATTTCACAGGTGGGGAAGGCAGTAGAGAAGGGTAAAATTGCGTTTTCCATGTCACACAACTTGTTAACAGTGCTGCCAGGATCAAAACCCAGGTCCATCTGATTTCAAGGTCAGAATGTCACATCCTTTGTAGAAAATGATAAATATAGAACGAGAAATGGACAAGATCATCAATTCTAGGAGGCCTTCCATGACTTTCTAAATATGACAAGCCAGTGCTTGAGCCCTTCCCATTGCAAAGAGCTATTTCACATGGGAGCTCATTTATTTGTTGGACTCCTCTAATAATTTAGAAGTTCTACCTTATACTACCTTCAAATCTTCCTCCTTATAACTTCTAACTTTTAGGCATTGTTTTTCCCAATAGAAAATTTCATCTTGCTTTCCCTGAACATTATAATTTAGTTTTGAACCTGTGTGGGGCTTTATATAAAACCCTATTAAATAATAGTTACAGCACTTTAGAATGACATACTTTGACATTGAGAAATGAATTTCATATTAAAGTATTTTGTTTTATTAAAAATTTAAGTAGCAATCTCATCTGAATGTCCTTTAAAATAAAAATTAAAACATAGCTTATAATAAGATTAGACTTTTTTCAGGCTGTGAAAGTCATTAAAAACCGTATCCTACTTCATTACATTATTATAAGAGTGACTTTCGATGCAGGAAATTAAAGTATAATTAGCAATGTGCATTTTGGCATTACTTCTGAATGTATTATTTTATTTCTCCTATATATTGTAAATTTCAAATGCCCAGGTAAAATTTTGCATTTTATTTCTAGAAACTGACTGAACAACAATACAAAAGATAAACCAAAATAGTACTCAGATTTTTGGGATGTCCAGTATTTGTTACATCAGATATTTCTTTTTCTCTTTTCTCTTTTTTTTTTTTTTTTTTTTTTTTTTTGAGACAGAGTCTTGCCATGTTGTCCAAGCTGGGGTGCAGTGGTGTGATTTCTGCTCACTGCAACCTCCACCTCCCCAGAGTAAGCAAACCTCTCACCTGAGCCTCCTGAGTAGCTGGGACCCCAGGTGTGTGCCACCACACTCAGCTAATTTTTGTATATTTTGTAGATCAGTGTTTCTCCGTGTTGCCTAGACTGGCCTCCAACTCCTAGGTTCAAGTGATCTGCCCGTTTCGGCCTTCCAAAGTGCTGGAATATATAATATATATAATATACAATAACATATATTAAATATATATATAATAAAATAAGTCTACATCTAAGATGACTCGCATAATTTGGGGGTAAAATGGTATTAGCTGTGATGGAATTAAACCTAACCTGCTTGCCATCCTTCCTGCCCTCCCTTTCCCTTCCTTTCCCTTCCCTTCCATCTCCTTCTCCTTCTTCTCCTTTCACTTTTTTCTCTTCCTGCTCCATTTTCTTTTGCATAGCTTTACAGCTTAATCTGAGAACCCAGATCATCTTTCTTTCTCCATGTCTTTTTCAGTGTGTGTGAATTAAGCAGAATATAAACATCCCCCTAAATTGAACAAGTACTTATTTGGAGATCACTGAAAAATCTTGAATTTAATGATTTAGTCAGTTTTTCTGGCCACCCTCAATTATCATTTATCCATAGAGTAGCAATTTGCTAAGTTAATGCAGTCAGGTTTTGGCAGTTGCCAACCTCTATTTTTTCTCAAATTGACCTCTTGATAAAGTCGGATGAAGTATAAATTGAAGACTCCTCAATATTTTAGAAATTGCTCTTCTCCTCTGCAGATTTGCATTAGAGATCATGCCCATTTATAGAAAAGAATAAATTGATCATTTTATGCATTCATTTTTTTGTCATTTGTACTCTGTAGTATTGGTAAAACTTAGTTGTCAACGATATTAGTACAGAATTTGAAATAAATCTTTTTCCTAAGGTTAACTTAGCTGTTAGCTTCATATATATACAAAATACATATACACACATAATGTAGGCCATATGAATAACTTCATAAGCACAGTTTTACATTTTTGGCTAGAGAATATACTCTTCAAATACTTATAAAGCATGATTTTTGTCAAATAGCCCATTTGCTAAACCTTTACAGGCACTATTTCCACATGGCAAGGCAGTCTGAGACTGCATTGCAAACTCCAGTTTTGCAATTACTTGGTATGTAACCTTGGCCAAGTCACTTATGCTCTTTGCACCTTTGCGTGTTCATCTGTAAAATTAGGCTAATAATACCTATTCTACTTAAATCACAAGAGTATTAAATGGATACAGTCAGATGACAAAGTATAATTTAAGTTGAAAAAACTAAGAACATTTTAAAAAATCCTTATCTTTATTATATCACATTGAACTCAGTTGAGTTCCTGCAATTTTGTTAGGCTGCTCTCATGTGGCAGTCATGTGGTTTAAGCCATGTGTGTGTTAGGACCACATAAATGTAATGAATGCCTACAAGAAACTAGGAACAGTACTTGCAGCTCTGGGGCAACAGCTTAATCAGACATGGCTTCTGGGCATATTATAATCTACTAGGGAGACAGACATAAGCTTGTAAAATGTGTTACAATGAAGGCTTAAAAAGTGCAATGGAGAACAAGGAAGGAAAAGTTTAATTATTTCCAGTGAGATGTGAGAAGATGTTGTGAAGAAAAGAGGGTTTGTACTTAAAAAGTAGGTGTAGCTGACAACTGGTATTTATAAATAGAAAAGAAAGAAGACTTAGGTTGTTCTTCTGTTAATATTATTTAAAAATTCACATAGAAACTAGTTAAAGTTAATTAAATATTAATGATGATATTTAAGAGCAAATTTAATAGAAAATTGCCAAAAACATAATTATGTGTCTTCCCCAATATTCAAATGTGTTTTTCTTTGTCGACTCTTCTGGAAGTTCAGATTAGTCAGGAGTCTTTCTTGAGTGCTTCCTCAGGGCTCATAATTGTCAAAATGTCCCAAAAGGGATGACTCTGTCTTTGCTACATGTTGGCAAGACAAGCCACCTTAGCTTGTGAGATTTCCAGCCTTTCTGCAGTTAGAATTCCTGCTTCTTCTAGACTTGAAAGAGGCAGACAAGTCCAAGAGCAGCAAAATTCAATAAAATTATGTGACGAGTAGTTGCAAATTTCCAGTCAATGGCTCTGTTTTTCCCCCCAAAGAGAAAGGTGTTTTTCTGACACTGATTTTAGGAGTTATTTATGTATTAGAAATTCAGGGGGCACATGTGTAGCTTTGTTACACGGGTATATTGTGTAATGCTGCGGTTTAGACTTCTAGTGAACCCATCACTCAAATAGTGAAAATAGTATTTGATAAGTAGTTTTTCACTCCTTATCTGCCTTTCTCCCTCCTTTCCTTTGGAGTCTCCAGAGTCCATGATTTCCATCTTTGCTTTAGCATAGCCAATGGAAACATTCGCTTTGAATAGCTGTCTCACTTTAGTCATCCTTTTAGTAGTGTTAGAACCAATGTTTTCCATTATAAACAAAATCAGTGAGAATTATGTCTTTCAATACCAAACCACATTGGCTCAAATTGAATCCTTTAGGGATGTATGTATTTTTAAATGTTAAATTTAGTATGAATACATTTCAGAAAATCTGGGAATGGCAAAAATAAATTATCCCAGTCCCATTCCAAATACTGTTGGTATTTTGTTTTCCATCTTTTTCCCTTTTTTCCTATATGACTGATTATATATTGGCCTCCCTGCCACTGTATCTATTCTTTACAGCCTATCAATAGCATCATAGTTATATCTTTTGTTTTGTTTATATAATTATCAAGGTATCCAGCTTGGATTTTTATAAAGTCTTAATAATCAAGGGTTGCTATAGCTGTATCTTTTTAAAGAGTGAATACAATATATAATTTTAATGCAGTGCCACACTGTTAGATTTCTAGGCTGATCCTAGAGTTTTTTGTTGAATCATAAGCATACTTATATGAAAGTATTTATACATGGAACTTTGATGAAATATTTGGGTAAAACGGTATGAACAATTCTACAGCTCTGGATTACACAGATACAACATCAAAAAAATTTTGACATTCTCAGTTTCTCTGTTATAATCCCTGGTTTCCTTGTTAAGTGATTAGCAAAATGCTCATCAGTTATGTATGGTAAATTATTTACTTTCTAGCTCCTGAATTTGGGATGTTATGTAACCTGGAAAACCTCTGTTTACCCACATGGAAACTTAGAATAATACTACCTTCTAGAAAAGTTCTGATATTTAAAAAATAGTATGTGTAGTAAATCTTCTAGAAAATTGCCTATTTAATGAGTTCTCAATTGGTAGATATTAGCATTAATTTGTTTCAGTTTACTTTTTTTAATGATGAATGATGCTAAATTTGTTCTGAAGCATTTGAAGGTCATTTGGATTTTTTATTGTCCTATGCACACTCAAGTCTATTTTCTCATGGCTAAATGACCATGCTAGAAGTAGGCAACAGCACCAGATGCAGTCCCTGGGGTGTCCTGAGTAAAAGTCTTCCTACCTAGGATGTATTGGCATAGTCTCTGGTTTTAGTAATTCCATTGATTCACCATGGCTCTTTCAGGGATTGATTTGGCCTTTCAAAACTGATAGTAACACTATTATTATTCAACTATTTAATACTACCATTTTAATAAGGAAGCATTTCATATTCTCCACTTTGATAACTCACCAGCAATTGTATTATCACCTTTTGAGACTACTTAAGATCTACCTAGAATAAGAAAAAATGTGCTTTTTGTGGCCAGCCTCAAATACAGAGGTTCAATCCTAGGGCTCATGACCACCTCTCATTTTCTTACAAAGTGCTGCTTTGCCCTGCTTCCTCTTCTTTGTGTTTGGTATCTGTGAGAGCTTCCTAGCAGGAGAAAATTCCTGGTCTGAGGGTTAATTTTATGTGTCAACTTGGCTGGGCCACAGTGCCTAGATATGTGGTCAAATGTTCTGGATGTTTCTGCGAGGGTATTTTTTGGATGAGATTAACATTTAAATTGGTGTACTTTGTGCAAAGTAGATTGTCCTCCAAGACGTGAGTGGACCGCATCCGGTCAGTCGAAGGGCTGAAAAGAAAAAAAGACTGGCCTCCCTCAAGCGAAAGGGAATTCTGCCAGCAGATGGCAGACTTTAGACTTGAACTGCTACATCAACTCTTACATGGGTCTCCAGTATGCCAGCCCACCCTGCAGATTTTGAACCTGCTAATCTCCATAATTACACGAACCAGTTCCTTGTAATAAATCTTTCTCTCTCGATACACACACATGTCCTCTGAATTCTGTTTCTTTGAAGAACCCTGACTCACACAATCACTAGTGGCGGGAACACGTCTCATGATTGAGTGCCTTGTCCAGAAACTCTTGGAGACGCCCCAAAAGCTCTCTTTTTGGCTGCCTGTTCTATTTGTTTGATAGCTCTGCTGTTGAATATTAGGGAGGAGGACAGAGGAGAGACAAATGAAAAAATAAACTTCTGCTCCTCGATAATTGAATCATGGGGGTGAGTCTTTCTCATGCTGTTCTCATGATAGAGAATAAGTCTCATGAGATCTGATGGTTTTGCAGTGGGTACTTCCTCTGCCCATGTTCTCTTGCCTGCCACCATGTAAGATATGTCTTTGCTCCTCCTTCACCTTCCACCCCAATCATGAGGCCTCCCCAGCCATGTGGAACTGTGAGTCCATTAAACCTCTTTTTCTGTATAAATTACCCAGTCTCAGGTATGTCTTTATCAGCAGCATGAAAATGGACTAATACCTTCCTTTAGTGGCATGTATATGAGGCATCTGGAGATCACTCTGTCACTTTTCTTCTGAAAGAGCAAATTTCATTGGGTACTGCATTGAGTAGACCTCCAGAGGAGAAAGTTTTTTTCTTATACTTCTGCCTTCTCAACTTTAGCTGAACCTACAGTTTATTCTAGAAAAAGTGCTAATCAAATTCATCTACTTCTGGTACATTGAATGGAACATATTTTCTAGAAGACTAATGTTGTGTGTGAAAGGGTCAGGAGCATGTGACTCATCCTCTCTGTCTTCTCCCTTCTGTGTATGCAGCTGCAGAGGGAGCTGACTTGTGATTGGCTGTCTTCCAATCTAGAGTTCAGATTCCAGACCCATGAATTCTGGAACAGGAAGAACAGGAAGCTCAGTCACAACCTCTGTGCTGTGAATGTCAGGGCTGCTGTTCCTCCCGAGGCCTCCAGGGACTGCTAAGGAGACAGACTCTCAGAGAACTGTCTTCTGTGTGCACCCTGCTGGAGTCTGCCTGCAGTGTTCCAGCAAGCAGGGAGTGCTGACCCTCTCCCGACCACCCTTGCACTGTTTGTCACCTGCACCCCGAAGCAGGGTTCTTCAGTTTCTGCCAGCATTGTATGCTACTTGGTCCAAGTTCCTTCCTTCCTCTTTCCGGTCTTACTTGCTGTTCTGTTGCAGGATGCAACCAGATATATATCATTGATTTTTCTCAACCCAACCTCATCTGCTCTAGAATTTGGATTTTTTTTTCTGTCAGATTGTTGGGGAAAAAACAAATGTTGCATGTTATCCTTAAACTTCTGAAACTGTTGTGACTTGTTTGTCTGTCTGCTTGCCTTCATGAGGGGAATGAGAGGCAGCACTCATGAGAAATGGCTAGACGTCTGACCTGGGTTCTTTCTGTTACTGACAAACTCGGAAGATTTCTCCTTCCCAAGTTGAGTAATGTTAGACAGGCTTATATTTTCCTATGGTTGAACTAAAAATATAATTTACAGTTTGAATTGGGTATTAATTTAAATTTTGATGTAAATTTTAGAAAAAAATAAAAAGGAAATTGGAAAAGAAAAAATAGATTGAGAGATATCAACAAGAGAAATGAGACTTAAAAAATAGAAAAAGAAAAAAGGAAAATAATCACAACATATTAGTTATGGGAAGTACAGCACTATTGTCTAATATGTTCCATAGAAACCAGAGCATCTGCAGTAGAAGTTTTCTATTTCTAGTTTAGTCAATGAATCTGTTATTGGCTATAAACTTTTCAGAGGTTTTGATAAGAATGAGGTAATATTGACTAATGAATAACTTTGAATAATTTTCAATTGCATATTCTCCAATACCATATCAATTTGCTGTTTCTTTAATCATGGAACTAATCTGAAACCACTATTTTTAAAAATGTTGCTACTGAGAGTTTTTTGTTCCAGTCAGCTCATCTCTTTCTGAATATTAGATTTCTTCCATTTAAAAAATAGTCTTAACAGTAAGCATTCTCAACACAGCATGTTTCTACATAAAATGCTAGACTCTTCTCGTTCTTAGAAACAATTTTGAATTTAGATTTAGAATCTGCATAACCTTAATAACAGCTCCAATTGGTCCAATCCTTAGTTGGAACTGAGAATGTAGTTTAAGTTGAACATTGATTCTCAGTTTAGTTTTGTTCCTAGGAAAGGTATAGACATTCTGAATGCATTAGAAGAGAATACGTAAATATGGACAAGACAGCCTTGATTTTAAAAAGTATAGTGAGATACTGTCACCCACAGAAATGTTTTTCAGAGGACTAAATTTTCCTGAAAGGTAATTTTGTTAGGAGACATACCCACAGTGAATTAGAAGATCATGAAAAGAGGTAAACAGACAAGTTCAAAGTTTGTTATCACTTACTAATCATTTGACTTTGGGAGAACCACCGTGTGGATATCTTCATGAATAAAATCAAGTATGCCATGCCCTCTTTTATAAGGATTTTGTAAGAAATTAAGTTTAAAAAATTATGAAAAGCAATATCACAAAACTTGGCGTGCAATAAATAATAATAGACCATATGTAGTTGCTTTTATTATTGTTTAAAATAGCATGCATTTCTCTGCAACAGTAAACTGAATACAATAAATATAAATTTGCCTTTTTGGTGAAACCTCTAAAATTATTAGACAATTTTGAGCTAGTTGCTTCCGTTTGTGGCTCAAAGGAGTGAGTTGGGGAGAGGGAGCATGGCTCCCCTGAAGCCTCCAAAATACACATATCCTCTAAGTAGAAACAACAGGCAGAGACTGTTCCCTGTCACAAGGGAGTAACTGGAACCAGACTTACTATTCCACTATGAACAAGTAGAAAACTACAGAATATATGTGGCAACCATTTTTAGACATTGGACAACCACCAGGTCAGGACTGTGATCCCTAAGAGCAGGAAACACAGAGAACTTGGAGGCACTTTCCCAATGGGGATGCAGGGAGGAAATTCTAAACAGTGCAAGCATTGCAGGACTTTTCCTTAGTTCAGCTGAAGACAGGGTCCTTGTCCCATGGTCATGAAAGTTTAGGCTTGCAGACAGTTTGAAGAGTGAGTAAAGCAGGGTTTTATTGGATGAAAGAAAAAAAAAAAAAAGCAGAGCAGAGGAAAAGGGACTCTCCACAAGGCCAGAGTCCCTGCTGGGGCACTTCCTGCCTTGCTGTTTGAATCAGAGGTTCCTCACAAGAAGAGGAGGGGCCAGGCTCCTCCCCAGTGCAAAGGGCCCGATTTTCTGTGTCTCCACCCCAGTACACTGGCAGGCTGCAGTTTTGCCTGGGAGCCTCTCCCACCTGGCTGTCTCACAGGAGGCCTCATTGAATCAAAGAAATAGAGATCACCTGGGTGCGGTGACTCACGCCTATAATCCTAACACTTTGGGAGGCCAAAGCGGGAGGATCACCTGAGGTTGGGAGTTCAAGACCAGCCTGACCAACATGGAGAAACCCCATGTCTACTAAAAATACAAAATTAGCCAGGCGTGGTGGTGCATGCCTGTAATCCTAGCTACTTGGGAGACTGAGGCAGGAGAATTGCTTGAACCTGGGAGGCAGAGGTTGCGGTGAGCTGAGATCGTGCCATTGCACTTCAGCCTGGGCAACAAAAGCAAAACTCCATCTAAATAAATAAATAAATAAATAAATAGAAATAGAGATCACCATTCAGGGAGGTGAAGTCGGATGGAATTTGTAGAACAGTACTAAAGATGACAGAACTATTCAAGAAAATGCACCAGAAATTTGTTCTGATCTCTTAGGTCTGTTTAGCATTTAGTAAACAATTCCTGGGCATATGACATTTTAAAAGTGTGAATCATCACCAAGGGTCACTTCCTGAATGAAACTTTTAAATGACTTCCCATAACTCTAAAAAAAACCACTCCAGTCTCAAAAAGTTGACTTAAATGTGAGCCCTGAATTATCTGTGCAGTACTTGCATCTCTAGCCTCATCCATAACCAGTGTGAGGCAGCCTGGCCACCACTATCCCTTCAGTGGCTCCAGGGTACTAAAGTTATTGCAGGTCTTCAAATGCCCCATTCTGTTTTTCTTGATTCCATGTCTTTGAACATCGTCTTTCATCTGCCTGGATCTCTGGTCTCTCTTTCTCTATTTATCTTACGAAATCCTACTCTTCCTTCAGGTCTCAGGTTTTTTTTTAATTAATTAATTTATTTTTTATTATACTTTAAGTTCTAGGGTACATGTGCACAACGTGCAGATTTGTTACTTATGTATACATGTGCCACGTTGGTGTGCTGCACCCATTAACTCATCATTTACATTAGGTGTGTCTCCTAATGCTATCCCTCCCACTTCCCCCCACCCCACAACAGGCCCTGGTGTGTGATGTTCCCCTTCCTGTGTCCAAGTGTTCTCATTGTTCAATTCCCACCTATAAGTGAGAACATGCAGTGTCTGGTTTTCTGTACTTGCGATAGTTTGCTGAGAATGATGGTTTCCAGCTGCATCCATGTCCCCACAAAGGACATGAACTCATCCTTTTATATGGCTGCATAGTATTCCATGGTGTATATGTGCCACATTTTCTTAATCCAGTCTGTCATTGATGGACATTTGGGTTGGTTCCAAGTCTTTGCTATTGTGAATAGTGCTGCAATAAACATACATGTGCATGTGTCTTTATAGCAGCATGATTTATACCTCTTTGGGTATATACCCAGTAATGGGATGGCTGGGTCAAATGGTATTTCTAGTTCTAGATCCTTGAGGAATCACTACACTGTCTTCCACAATGGTTGAACTAGTTTACAATCCCACCAACAGTGTAAAAGTATTCCTATTTCTCCACATCCTCTCCAGCACCTGTTGTTTCCTGACTTGTTAATGATTGCCATTCTAACTGGTGTGAGATGGTATCTCATTGTGGTTTTGATTTGCATTTCTCTGATGACCAGTGATGATGAGCATTTTTTCATGTATCTGTTGGCTGCATAAATGTCTTCTTTTGAGAAATGTCTGTTCATATCTTTCGCCCACTTTTTGATGGGGTTGTTTTTTTCCTGTAAATTTGTTTGAGTTCTTTGTAGGTTCTGGATATTAGCCCTTTGTCAGATGAGTAGATTGCAAAAATTTTCTCCCATTCTCTAGGTTGCCTGTTCACTCTGATGGTACTTTCTTTTGCTATGCAGAAGCTCTTTAGTTTAATTAGATCCCATTTGTCAATTTTGGCTTTTGTTGCCATTGCTTTTGGTGTTTTAGACATGAAGTCCTTGCCCATGCCTATGTCCTGAATGGTATTGCCTAGGTTTTCTTCCAGGGTTTTTATGGTTTTAGGTCTAACATTTAAGTCTCTAATCCATCTTGAAGTAATTTTTGTAAAAGGTGTAATGAAGGGATCCAGTTTCAGCTTTCTACATATGACTAGCCAGTTTTCCCAGCACCATTTATTAAATAGGGAATCCTCTCCCCATTTCTTATTTTTCTCAGGTTTGTCAAAGATCAGATGGTTGTAGATGTGTGGTATTATTTCTGAGGGCTCTCAGTTTTAACATCAGTTCCCTGGTAAGTACTTTTACAGGAAACACAGTTATTGTTCCCTGCCCCATGTCTGGAGCTGCTTACTTTCCCTTTCCTAATCTGCTTCACAGTTAATTTAGTGTGTCTCCTTCTCCCTAATGGTCAGCAAACCCATGGATGTTGGGTCCTATTCTCTATTGCCTCCAGCACAGTAGCTGGCCCATGATAGGCTCATTGTAAATGTCAGGTGGAATGAGTAAGTGAACAAGCTCAGAGACAGAAGTTACTCTTGAATGGGTAGAAGGATACTTGTAATTTCTTCCTTTGACTTTTTTAAAAAAATTATTCTTAAAAAAATGGGATACATGTGCAGAATGTGCACCCTTGTTACATAGGTATACACATGCCATGGCGGTTTGGTGCACCTACTGACCCATCCTCTAAGTTCACTCCCCTCACCCTCCATCCCCCAACAGGCCCTGGTGTTTGTTGTTCCCTTCTCTGTGTCCACATGTTCTCATTGCTCAACTCCCATTTATGAGTGAGAACATGCAATATTTGGTTTTCTGTTCCTGTGTTAGTTTGCGAGAATGATGGCTTCTAGCTTCATCCATGTCCCTGTAAAGGACATGATCTCATTCTTTTTTATGGCTGCATAGTATTCCATGGTGTATATATACCACATTTTCTTTATCCAGTCTCTCATTGAGGGGCATTTGGGTTGGTTCCATGTCTTTGCTATCATAGATAGTGCTGCAATAAACATATGGGTGCATGTGTCTTTATAGTAGAATGATTTATATTCCTTTTGGTAGACACCCAATAATAGGATTGCTGGGTCAAATGGTATTTCCTTCTAGATCCTTGAGGAATCGCCATACTGTCTTCCACATTGGCAGAACTAATTTATACTTCCACCAACAGTGCAAAAGTGTTCCTATTTCTCCACAGTCTTGCCAGCATCTATTGTTTCCTGACTTTTTAATGATCATCAGTCTAACTGGCGTGAGATGGTATCTCATTGTGGTTTTGATTTGCATTGCTCTGATGATCAGTGATCTTGAGCTTTTTTTCATATTTTTTTGGCTGCATAAATGTCTTCTTTTGAGAAGTATCTGTTCATATATTTTGTCCACTTTTCAATGGGGTTGTTTTTTTCTTTTATATTTATTTAAGTTCCTTGTAAATTCTGGATATTAGACCTTTGTCAAATGGGTAGACTGAAAAAAATTTCTCCTTTCTGTAGGTTGCCTGTTCACTCTGATGACAGTTTCTTTTGCTGTGCAGAATTAATTAGATCTCATTTGTCAATTTTGGCTTTTGTCACAATTGCTTTTGATGTTTTTGTCATGAAGTCTTTGCCCATGCCTATGTCCTGAATGCTATTGCCTAGGTTTTCTTCTAGAGTTTTAATGGTTTTGGGTTTTACATCTAAGTCTTTAATTTCTCTTGAGTTAATTTTTGTATAAGGTATAAGGAAGGGGTCCAGTTATAGTTTTCTGCATATGGCTAGCCGGTTTTCCCAGTGCCATTTACTGAATAGCAAATTCTTTCCCCATTGCTTTTGTCAGGTTTGTTGAAGATCAGATGGTTGTAGATATGTGGTGTTATTTCTGAGGTCTCTGTTCTGCTCCATTGGTCTATATGTCTGTTTTGGTATGAGTATCATGCTGTTTTGGTTACTGTAGCCTTGTAGTGTAGTTTGAAGTCAGGTAGCATGATGTTGTTCTTTTTGCTTAGGATTGTCTTAGCTATACAGGGTCTTCTTTAATTCCATATGAAATTTAAAATAGTTTTTTTCTAATTCTGTGAAGAATGTCCATGGTAGTTTGATGGGAATAGCATTGAATCTGTATATTACTTTGGGCAGTATGGACATTTTCACAATATTGATTCTTTCTATCCATGAGGATGGAACGTTTTTCCATTTGTTAGCATCCTATCTTATTTCCTTGAGCAGTAGTTTGTAGTTCTCCTTGAAAAGGTCCTTCACGTTTGTTGTTAGCTCTATTCCTAGGTATTTTATTCTCTTTGTAGTGATTGTGAATGGCAGTTCACTCATGATTTGGCTCTCTGCTTTTCTATTGTTGGTGTAAAGGAATGCTTGTGATTTTTTCACATCGATTTTCTATCCTGAGACTTTGCTGAAGTTACATATCAATTTAAGGTGGTTTGGGACTGAGATGATGGGGTTTTCTAAATATGCAATCATGTCTTTTGCAAACAGAGGCAATTTGACTTTCTCTCTTCCTATTTGAATACCTTTATTTCTTTCTTTGGCTTGATTGCCCTGGCCAGAACTTCCAATACTATGTTGAACAGGAATGGTGACAAAGGGCATCCTTGTCTTGTATTGGTTTTCAAAAGGAATTCTTCGAGCTTTTGCCCATTTAATATGATATTGACAGTGGGTTTGTCCTAAATAGCTCTTATTATTTTACTAAAAGCATTAAAAATGGTGGATGTGGATAACTATGCACATAATGTTGTAATATTTCTGGCAAGAAATTAAAAGATAGCACTTGATTGGATATGAATGGTAAAGATGGGGCTATATATTTTAATAGTGGCTGACCAATAAACATACACTTTGGAGGTTGATTACTTTGATGCGTATTTTGATAATGTTTGAGCTTTTTTGGTTACTTTTGCACTAGTAGCTCCTCCAGATATTGGTCAATACTCCTTCCACTCATTAGTTAAAAAAAATTACAATTCACCTTTAGTATGACCTGTTTAGAATATTTATTTTACCTCAAATACTTGCTTTTGTCAGGTTTGCATAATTTAAATAGCAAGAAAATGTTACTCATATAGAAGTTGGAGGGAAAATTCAGACTAGAAAGTTCTGTTTTGGAAATATTTGTAGAGAATTTCTTAGGACTTTAGCTTAAGAAAATATTTTTGATGGAATGATTTTGGAGAAAATATTTCAGAGTTTTGAAAAATCACATTCTTTACTCTATTTAATAACAATTTTGTAAGTCTGAAATTCAACAGACTAGATTTAGATCTCACATTACCTCACAAACCCAAAGGAACCCTTGGTATGCCACTGCTTTGTTTATAAATAAATAATCTTGGGGCACTTTTGAATTAAAACAGAAAAACTAACTCATTTAGTTGCCTTTGTAACATGGTAAGTGTATGTTTTCCCCAGGGGATAGCAGTTTTTAGCTGTGTTACTAATTCTTGCTTATGTATATAGATAAAGAAAATATTTTTGGTGGTTAAATGTGTTTCAACTAACAATATATGCATCTCAGATAGTTGGCTTTGTTTATTGATGTTTCTCTTTTAATTTCAGAAACTATAAATCTTTTTTAAAAAGTCTTTCTTGTGTTCCATTTTTCTACTTATATTAAAATCAAAGATCAACATGATTTTCACCAGATTTACACAACTCAAGATTAAATTGAGAAAGGATGGCTATAAATATATTTTTATCATAAAGATAGCCTATCTTGATATTCTTGGAAAACCCTTTAATTTAAATGAATATATTTTCTTAGTAGGTTTATTTGCTGTGAGCCAAATATTTTGGCTATTTTCCACAGGCAAATGCTTGATCACTAATTGTTCACAAGATTCTCATAGAGACTAGATGTGATTTCTGAGATCTTCTTGATACAGTGTTACTGATAACTGTATTAATCAAATTTACCATTAAATATGTAATCCTTTTATATCCATGTCCCTACAAGATCTTTACAAGGCTATAATGTGATTTTTAAATCATTATTATTATTATTATTATTGAGATGGAGTCTTGTTCTGTCGCCCAGTTTGGAGTGCAGTGGCAAGATCTCGGCTCACTGCAACCTCTGCCTCTTGGGTTCAAGCAATTCCCTGCCTCAACCTCCCTAGTAGCTGGGATTACAGGTGCCCGCCACCAGGACTGGCTAATTGTTGTGTTTTTAGTAGAGATGACGTTTCACCATCTTGGCCAGATTGGTCTTGAAATCCTGAACTCGTGATCCACCTGCCTTGGTCTCCCAAAGTGCTGGGATTAAAAGCGTGAGCTACTACACCCGGTCGATTTTTAAATTCTTATGTGTAAAAGAGAAGCATTTGCCTGATTTATTAAAAAAGTTGTACCTATGTGGAATTGGCTTTCAATAAGTTTTACAAATACACTCTCTCAATACACCTGACTTTAACTTTTAGGATTTATTTTTAATATATGAATTTTTTTTTTGAAATGAAGCTTTGTGTAACCCTGTGGAATGTAAACTTTTATTGCAATGCTTTATAAATCAATCTAAAACTTATGAAAAATCTTCAAGAAAAGAACAAGATTTTTTTCCTCAACCATTAGAAAGGAGCCTGCCAATCTGATATTTTAATAGATGTAAAAACTTTGAATGTGTTTCCTAAAAACAAGAACATTCCCTGCATAACCACAATACTGTGACAGATAAAATAACACTGATGTGTTTCTACCACCTATTTATCATGCCCCATTCAAGTTTCAGCATTTTCCCAATAAAGTTCTTTTTAGCAGAAAGATCTAATTCAGATTCAAACACTTCATTTAGTTGTCAAATTTCCTTAGTCTCTTTCAATCTGATGCAGTTTTTCAGTCTTTCTTCGACTTCTAGGCCTTTGATTGTTATGGGAACTACAGGCCAGTTATTTTTTAAAGTATTGTCAATTTTAATTTGTCTGATGTTTTCTTGGGATTAGATTCAGTTTATCCATCTTTGTTAAGGATATAAAAGAAATGATGCTGTGTCCTCATTGCATCTGCTGTGGTTTGGATGCCATCAAAACTCATATTGAAATTTGATTCTCAGGGTGACAGTTTTGGGAAGTAGAGCTTGGTGGGAGATGTTTGGGTCCTGGGGGAGATCCTTCATGAATAGATTGATGATGGTTCAGAGGAATAAGTTATTTCTTATGTGGGACTGAATTAATTGCTGTGAGAGTGGGTGGTTTCCTCTCACATTTGGTCTGTTTGCACACATCCACTTCGCCTTTCATTTTCCACCATGAGTTAAAGTGGCACAAAACTCTCACCAGATGAGCTGCCTGCTCTTGGACTTCCCAGCCTCAAGAATCATGAGCCAAATACAGTCATGTGTTGCATAAGGAGCTTTCGGCCAACAATAGACAGTATATATGAGAGTGGTCTCACAAGATTCAACATCGTATTTTTACTGTACCTTTTCTATGTTTAGAAGTGTTTAGATACACATTTACTATTGTGTTAAAGGTGCTTACAGTATTCAATACAGTAACATGCTCTACGGGTTTATAGCCTAGAAACAATAGGCTATATACCATATAGCCTGGGTGTATAGTAGTACCATCTAGTTGTGTGTAAATACACTCTTTAAGCTCACACAGTGTCAAAATCACTTAATAATTTCTCAGAACGTGTCTCCATTGTTAAGCATGACTGTAAACTTTTTTCTTTATAAATTACCCAATCTTGGTTGCTTTGTTATAGCAACACAAAATGGACAAAAACAACATTCAATGGGTAGAACTACTTTTCTTTGTCCAATTTTTGGTAATGTTTATTGTAATCACTTGATTTAAGTGGTGCTCATCTTCTCCAACTGCAAATTTATTCTTTTTCCATTTTTTATTAATAAGTAATTTTGAAACTAGGCAGCTCCTCTGTTCTTTACTTATCTTTGCTAATTTAATCATACATTTATAGAATTTAAGAAAAATTTAATGTTTTATTATTTATATTTGTCCCAGATTTAGCTAGAGTAAATTCAAGCTGGCTTTTTTGTCCTTCTGACACCCCTATTATTTTATTTTATGAATTTTTTGCTTTCTTACATGACAAGAAGTACCAGGCACATCTTGTATTTCCCAGCTCTATCCCTGGATTCAGTCATTTCTCCAAAGAACCAAGGTTTTTGTAAAAGAAAAATGATACGTAGAAGCCAAGGTCTGGTGATACGAGTGCTCATGACTGTTGTGGGAGTGGCTTGCTGCTCTGCATCCTTTTAAGTGGACAGAGTTATACATGCTTACATATTCATTTCTGTTCTAGATTTTGTTCATTTATTGACTCCTTACTGTAGACTTCGACTTCCCATGCTGGGCTAGGAAGCATAGATGCCCTCCTAACCCCACTTGGACCCAACACCTGTACCAGGCCATGTCCCCAAATAGATTTTCTATTCACACTGTGTGGATAACCTCCATACAAACCCCATTAGATTTCTGCACATCACATCAGGCTACCATTATGTCCAAATTGTCTTTATCTTCTCCGGGAAAAAAAAATGACTTTAGGATTAAATATTTCTGTAAGAAAAGAGAAAGGAAAGAGAAGAGAATGAGGAAGAGAAGAAAAATACTGAATTATTCAGGAAAGATAGGAAAAGAGAAGAGAACCAAAGAACTTTAAAAATGTCATCTCAGCATCTTCTGGCTTTCATAGATTGAGATAAGAATTACTCAGTTATTCTTTCCTTTTTATTTAATGTTCCCTTTACACCACATGATTTAAAAAAATTACTATTTTTAGCAATTTGATTATGATGTTTCTTGGTGCGGGTTTTCTGGTGTCTATTTCAAATATGAACTGAGCTTCCTGATGTTTTTATAAAAAGGGGAAATTTGAATACTTATACACAGCGGAAAATGCCACATGACATTAAAGGCAGAGATTGGAGTGATACAACAGAAGCTAAGGAATGCCAAGAAATACCCCAATTTAGGAGGCAGGTATAAAAACGATTTTCTCCCATAGCTTCAATGGAATCAACTTCACCAATACCTTGATCTCTGAATTCTTGCCTCCAGACTATTAGATACTAAATTTCTGTTGTTCTGAGCCCCTCCATTTGTAGTATTTTGTTATAGCAGCTCCAGCAAATGAATAAAGGTAGGTTTCCTTTTATCATCAAATTTGTAAAATATTTGGCCGTCGTAAGTTCATGTATTTTGATTTCTATACATGAGTCACTGTGTAAATTTCTAGAGTCCTTACTCGCAGTAGCTCCTTCTTCCTTGGTAGTCTGCCCCACAAATGACTGCTGGAGCTGACTCCTTGTCCTCTGGTTTTTGTTTCTTCAACTTTGTTGTACCCTGTCTGCTTTAGATCCTACTCTCTTTACCATAATTCAGAAAGTACATTTAGGCCAAAAGTCAGGGCAATTGTAGTGCTCACTTCATTTGTATTACTTCTGTCAGAGGGCACAATTCTTTGTCCTTTTGTCATTAGTGAAAAGAATTGTTTTAATAATTTTATCTCATTTTTAGTTATTTTTAATAACAAGAGGATACTTTTGATCCCAGTTACTCTACCATAGCTGGAAGTAGTAGTACTACATTATTTTCAGAGATCTAATAATTTGGTTTAGTAATTCACCTGATATTTAGACAATGGGTATAGATTCATCTTCTAAATACATTTTATATTTAGAATATGTAAAGTTTTACTCTTATCCAGTTTAGAAAGGCCATTTTTTAATAAAGAAGTAGAAAAGGAAGTGCTAGTATTTATTAAGGATTATTGATCCTTTTTAGACACAAAGACATAAATTAAGCCCATCAGGTCTTTGGAGAAGCATCATTATCAAAATTCTAAGCAACTTTGTGATTTTCTTATGAATTTACCAGTGTAGGCTTTGAAAATTTTTCTTTCATTCTCTAAAAATAGTAATAATCTTTTTTCATTAATTTTATTTAAGGAGTCCTGAAGAGATACTGATTTGGAATCATTCTATCATTGGAAGTCTTGCATAACAATGAACAAAAGTTGACCAAAGTATGTTCAAAATTTCATTTCCTTTCATTCAAAAGCTTTATTTGATTGAGAAACTGATATTGGTACAAATACTAATCATATAACCAGAGATGATTCCCTCAATGGTTAGAAAAATAACAAAAATATCTTAATGCTTGGTTCTCATATGTAAAAATATGAGAATCTTCAAACAAACAGAGATACACAAATTATATAAAGACTAATAAGAAAACAGATTCCAGACTTTTTATCAGTTGCACCTGAAAGATACACAAATTCTGACATCTACTATATGTCAATTTTGTGATTCAAAATCAGATTTCACCCTTGTTATTACCTAAAACAGACTTGGCCATAAAAACAGTGTTTCTGAGCAAAACTGAAGAGCTTCCTCACCATGTAGGAGATTTGCCAGAGGAGTCAAGTGAAATCGAACTGAGCACTCAGCCTGTCCAAGTCCAGACAAGGTATGCCACTGGACTACATGTTTCTGTTGGCTTTGATGACAGAACACAAGTGAATTATAACTTAATGGAACCTTTAATGATGACTTTCAAAGAAGACTTTGAGACAAATTCATTCAGAAAAAAACAATACTTGTAAAGAAAGCAAGGGAGTCACATTCCAGAAGGAAAGAGTTGCCAAATATAAAACACAGCAAAGGACAAATGTAAAAATTTGCATTTTTTGAGAGAAAGGGTCTTACTCTGTCACTCAGGCTCCTGTAAAGTGGTGTGATCATGGCTCACTGAAGCCTTAAACTGCTGGCCTCAAGCAATTCTTTCACCTCATCCTCCCAAGTAGATGGGACTACAGAGGCCCACCACCAGGCCCAGCTAATTAAAAAAAAAAAATTGTAGAAATGAGGTCTCACTACATTGCCTAGGCTTGTCTTGCTTACAGTTAAAAACTGGTCATTTTTTCAAATGTCATATTCACATTCATAAGCAATATGACATGTTTTCAAGTACCAACACATCAAAAAATAACAATGAATTTGCTTATGTTAAGAAGTCTGGTTTAACAAAAATACTCACTATGTTATTATTGTGAGGACAAGGATCAATCATGGTGACTCCTTATTTTTAATTTATCATGAGATATAATTTTTCTTCCCCTTGAATGAGGTATGTGAAGTATATAGTTTCAGTACCTGCAACAGGACAAATGTCAGATAGCATTCTATATAACGTATTATCTCTGTTCCTTAGGCAAGATTTTTACCTTCTTTGTGCTCCAGATTTCTCACCTATAAAAAGTGAATGGTAATAAAGTTATATTTCTCAGTGAATTGTTATAAGGATTAAATTTGTGTTCAGCAGTGCCTGCAATATCGTGAGCGGTACAAAAATGCTTTCTGTTACTGTTATTATGTTGATGGAGATGATTCAACGGAGAGTGAAAAATGGATGATGCAGGAGAGGAGAATTTCTGCACTGATGTCCTTAAGTAGGTAAGGATAGGGAGATGGGGCCTGGTGCCTGAATGGAAACTCTGGTCTTGGACAGAGGCATAGATTGTTTGTCCATATAAGTATGAAGGCAAAGCAAAGCAGATGGCTGTAACATAGGACCAGAGTACATGGGAAGTGTACTGGAAACAGCCTGGAGAAGTCTGTCTAGATTGCTCACATTTTCTTCATGAATTGGGAACTAATGTCATTAATTGGAAGTGAGAATAAGGAAGAAACTATGGGAGGAGCTGTGATAATGTCATTTCAGAGAGCAGTAGAGTAAGTTGACCAAGACAATTTAGTGGGACTCTAGAGGCCGACTCTGAAATACCAAGGACTATGGCAGAGAATATTATTGATATAATATGTTGTTTTAATGCTTTTATAGGGTTTTAGATCCAGGACCACATTCTACTTTATATTGGACTTAAGTCCTGCAAACAACATTATAGAAGTGGTTATTGTAGTTTTTACTGTTTGTCGTGACATAGCATTAACTAATGTTATTTATTTACTGTGATATCTTGATTACATTGTAACAAATTCAGAAGAAATTCTTGGTGGATATAAACACGTTATTTTATATGCATACCTGTTTTATGGATATGTGTGAATTTGGTTTTAATGATAAAATATAACAGTAGAGAAATGTAGCAAGGGTGAGGAACCACCTGGGCTTAGTGGTTGTGCATAAGCAGTGGAATCAGTCGCACAAGATTCTGTAGGAACAGGGAAGCTGGAGACTGGGACATCACTCGGATTATCAGGATAGAAGGGAAAGGAAGTTAAGGGTCTATGCAAGATGGTCATGTAGAGATGAACTTTGTAATCTCTACTGGATAAAGAGGGAAGAAAGACTGTAAGTGGGTGAGATCAAGGAAAAATTTCTTAGGATTAACAGATTAGGGAAAGGACTTAGTTATTGGTAATTGGTAATGGCATGTTCTGGAAGAAAGTGGCTGAGCAAGTTAGGGAACAATACTATGGATTAAAAGAAGTCAATGACCTAGGAGTTCTGTATGTTTGATGATTTTATCCAAATGCATATGCAAAAATCACCATCATTTTTAAAGATAATATCCAAGGGTTGGTAGAATCATGACCACATGTATCCCTAATCTTAGAAAACATAATTAATCTTTTTTTTTTTTTAAACTGTGAGCTCTAGTAACTCCACTATTTTTAAAAGGAAAATTCGTAGTGAGGTAGTCTCTCCCCATTTAAGGTAGTTTTACAGTATAGAGATAGTGGTCATATAATTTTCAGTGAAATGAAGACTGTAGGATAGAAATGAGACCTGGATAGTTTCCTGTTCACAATAAAGAGGTCCATTCTCAATGTACCCTATATCTAGAAGAGAAAATCATGTGTCACATTGCTTCTGAGAAGAGTAATTCATTAATTTATCCATTCCAAAAATATACTTTGAAGAGTTTGATATATTTAGAGATGTTAATTAAAAGTCACCACCCACAGTAGAGAAGTGCTGAAAATAATATATTGGAAAAATGAGGATAAATCTCACTTGACTTTAAAATATTAAAAATACTTGAAAGATTTCTTTCATATATGAGTTATCCGCAAAATTCTTCCTCTTTTCTTTTTTTTTTTTCTTTTCTTTTCTTTTTCTTTTTCTTTTTTTTTTTTTTTTTTTTTTTTGGTCAGACGGAGTCTCGCTCTGTCACCCAGGCTGGAGTGCAGTGGCACGATCTCCACAAGCTCGGCTCACTGCAACCTCTGCCTCCCGAGTTCAAGAGATTCTTCTGCCTCAGCCTCCCAAGTAGCTGGGATTACAGGGACCTGCCACCATGTCTGGCTATATTTTGTATTTTTTTGGAGACAGGGTTTCACCATGTTGGCCAGACTGGTCTCCAACTCCTGAGCTCAAGTGATCCACCCACCTTAGCCTCCCAAAGTGCTGGGATTACAGACAGGACCCACCACGCCTGGCCAACTCCTCTTTTCTTTTATGCAATTATTTTTAGTAGATAACTAATTTTCTAGTTTACAGATTAAAAGGCATGTAAAACATTTCTAAAAATGACTGATAAAAGGTAGTATTGTAGACAGTTAAAAGAAAAACAGTTTGAACAAAATCATTTAGTGGTATTTCTAAATCTACTTTGTTACAGCAACAGGAGAGAAACTTCTACTCTTGTGAGATTCTGCAGTCTCATATTCAAGAGCCCAATTTTGAAGGGAAATCAGGAATATAAGCACTACTGCCAACAGCATTATTGGCATAGCTGGACATTGCATTTATGTTTTCACAACAGATTAGATTCATGCCCAGTTTACACTTGGTGCTGGAAATAAATCCTGCCAACTGCTTTGAACGTGTAACTATGGTGACTTTTTATTCTTTATTTTCCTGTCCATATTTACTTAAAAACAAAGCACTTATTTATCTACTAGGGTATGTTTATCCAGAAATATTCTTGTTGCAAATTTAAACTCTAAAACTAATCCTGACAATAAACACAACACATACCATATGCACCTACTTAATTTATATGCAATGCTAAACTAAAAAGTAAAGGAAGTGTTAGTTGGCGTAACTATGGGAGTGCACTTAGGTCTGTGTGAACAGTGACAGTTCAGTTGAAGATTATAGCTTCTTTATGAATAAACCTATAATATAATAAAATTTAAAATTTCAGCTGAGCTATTTATAAGCTATCAAAACTCCTCATCTAAACCTGTCATTCTCCAGATGCTAAGGTTGTCTTAATAATCATGAAAATAAATTGAGCCCTGATTTCAGAACAAAGTAATTGGCTTTATTAAGACTCTGTTTTCTGAATCTTCATCTGAGTTTCAAAGGAGTCTATTATCTTAACAAAGAGACCAAATTAATTCTTGTCTGCATCCTGACATCAGGATGAGCTTATCTTTTGTGTGAAAATTATTCTTGTTTTGTAAGAAATAATTAGCAAATATATCTAAGTGTTTTGTGTCATTATTCAGTCTTTAATCAAGTAAAGTCGTTGACATCAAGTTTTCAACCACGCTAATGAAACAATTATTATTAACATTCACTCTTTCTCCTGTCTATAAATCAGTCTGAATATACACAGTGAAGTAGATGCCATTCTTTCTCCATATAATTTGCATAAGTATACTCTTTTCACAAAGAAATGCATTTTGCTTCTTGAGATCCCTATAAAGTATTGTGGATGAAATTTGACTACAACTAGGACACCCACCTGGGACGCAGAAGAGCTTTATTTTGCCAAATCGTCCAGTCTAGACCATTACTTCCTTCCTCTGTGCACTGTAAATAAGACTCTTCAGCATTTCATTCCTTCTTTTAGCCTTTGGATTTCTTCTTCTGTATGAAGCCAGGATCAGGTGTCATGTGTGCGCTTTTGATACACAATGGGCCAACCTTCTCAGCAGGTCCTTTTGATACACGTAGACCCCTGATGGCACACTCTGTGGACATCTGACAGCATACTCTGGACTGTGGACAAAAAGTCACATTTTCTCAATGTCTTCAGGAGTCATTGACACAATTTCAAAAGGTAGGCTCCTCTCTTCTGGTAAGAGCTTAGACAAAATTCCTCTTCTGTCTCTTTCAAAAATGGACATTCCTCTCTTGCCCAAGACAGAGAACCATTCACATACTCCTAAGTCTAATTACATTTGTAAATTAAAACATAGTTACTTGTCTTCTTTGTGACGTTGATGGTGGGGTGAGAAGTGGGAAGAAAGTGACTTGTTTCTTAATTCATCTTTTTGGTCAGCATTAAGGAAGACGTTTCTGATCCACATTTCACTCTTGAAATTGTGGCAGTTACATAAATTTAGCATACGCTGCATAATAGGCTTCAATAAGTATTTGCATTGTGATAGTGAGCATTTATATATAGGAAAAAATTTGATCTATTAAAAAATCCTAGGTTGATTCATTTCTTTTATTTATATACCAGTTCTTTCCTTATAAAATACAGTACTTTTTAATGTTTATTTTTTAATGACAGAGTCTTGCTCTGTTGCCTGGGCTGAAGTGTAGAGGTGTGATCACAGCTCACCACAGCCTCGGACTCCTGGGCTCACGTGATCCTCACACTTCAGCCTCCTGAGTAGCTGGGACCACTGGTGCAAGCCACTGTACCAGGCTAATTTTTATATTTTTTGTAGGGACAGGGTCTCACTATGTTGCCCTGGCTGGTCTCAAATTCTTGGGCTCAAGTGGTTCTCCCGCCTTGACCTCTCAAAGTGTTGGGATTACAGGCATGAGCTGTCACGCGTGGCCTCAGTACTGTTTTAGTGGTTTAATTCAACATTTAATATTTCCTTCGTTGTGTACTTTTAACAAGCAGAAGAAAAAATGAAGAAACAAAAAATGCATTTGCATTGCTTTTATTTTTCCCTATGTATTTATCTCTACTGATGCTCTTTATGTCTGCATATGGATTTGAATTACTGTCCAGTGCCCTTTCTTTTTTCAGCCTGCATGTGAATAAAACTGGTGTTATAGGCTGAATTTTGTTCCCCCAAATTGACTCTTGAAATCTTAACCCCAAGCATCTCTGTAACTTTATTTGGAAATGAAGTCTTTAAAGAGCTTATATAGTTTCAATAGGACCTTTCAGGTGGCCCTTAACACAATGTGAGTGGTGTCCTTATATGAAAGGACATTTGGACACAGACATGTGTGCATAGAAGAGGGACAATGTGAAGATAAAGGGAGAAGGGGACTATCTACTATACAAGCCAAGGCAGAGGTCTCCTAAGAGATTTACGCTGCCAACATTTTGATCAAATTCTAGCCTTCAGAACTGTGAGAAAATGAATTTTTGTTGTTTCAGTCACAGTCTTTGGTATTTTGTTATGGCTGTCTTAGCAAACTAATGCAGCTGGAGAGGATGTTGACAGTTTGGTCTCCATAAAAAAAGTACAGGTGAGGAGTGTTGATAGTCTGCTTTGAGGCAATACTGTGAAAAAGAGATACAACTAATATGACTGACATTTAGAAGTAGAATCTGTAGGACAAAGAAGTTGTTCACATGCAGTTGGATGGTGAGTGCAACCACATTCACAGGGAACATAGGTATTGGAATAAGTGGATAGAGGGTAGTGGAAAGATACACATTTGATCTTGAACATGTTGAGTTTGAGATGCTTATAAGACAACTAGACAAAGATACCAGGACTTGTTTACATACTCGAGTATAAAGCTGAGCCCATATGTAGAAAGAAAAGGAGAGTCAAATTTTCATTTTCAAAATGGGATAAATTTTAATATATTTGCATGCCAAGGAACTTTGTCTTTTGATAATTTGATCACTATGTGTCTAGATGTGCATCTCTTTGAGTTTTCCTGGTTTGGAGTTTGTTGAGCTTTTGTATGAATAGATTAATATTGTTTCATCAAATTTGGAAATTTTTTGGCCATTATCATCAAATATTTTGTCTTTTTCTCTGCTTCCTCTTCTGGGACTCTGATTATGTGCATGTCAGTACCTTTGCTGGTGTTGCACAGGTCTCTGAGGCTCTTCAGTTTCTTCTCTCTTTTCTGTTGTTTGGAGTGTAGAATCACAATTTATCTACCTTCAACTTCACTGATTCTTTCTTTTGCTATCTATCATCTATTGTTCTTTCCTAGTAAACTTTTATTTAATTAAATTATTTTTTAAGTTCAGGATTTCTATTTCAGTCTCTGCTGTAATTCTGCCCATTTGATGGATATTTAGTGAAATACTATTCTTATACTTTGATTCTTTAGAATTCCTTCTATGGTGTTTAATTTTTTTTTCCTTTGTGGATTCTTCAAATTCTTGTCGTTTATGCTATAATTTAATTATTAAAATTGTGCTTTGTCTGGTTTCAAAGCTGGTTTAATGCAAGTTGTTCAAACTTTATCATTCACCAGTGATCAGATAGAGAAGTCAGGTTTTTAAGGAACAATTTTCCCCAAGATTTTTCATCTCTTATTTTTATCTTCACAAGTGGTAACAAAACTTTAAGATCAAAACCCCTAGATTAATTTTGCAGTGGATTTTTTTTTCACTCTTCCTACCCATGTCTCTGTTTTGCAACTCTATCAGAGAAGGAGTACTACCTAAAATCAATTAGTAATACTGTGTAGTATTTATGCCTATGCTGTCACTTCAAAAATATCAACAGTTTTACATTACATTTAGTTATCCACTTCTAATCCTGATAAGGATATTCAGTAAGAAGGAGAGCTGCCTTTGATTTGATCTGTTGGAGAGTGCTGGAATGACAAATGTCACCTTGGCCAGAGATTAAAATGTTGCTTACTAAGAATTCCATATATATATATGGAATTCTTGGGGAAAAAGGGAGTGGTGAGGATAGTTTTGAGACATCAAATTATTATGACATTGAGTTTTCATTTCTTCTGGCTCTGTGAAGTAAGTAGAACACATTATAAAGCCTGGTATCAAGTCATGGAAATGCAGACAAAAGAACAGACCTGCATGAATGTGGGTCTCATAAGAGTCACAGCCTTATTTTAAAGGTGAGTATAGATGTGTGGTAGTATTTCTGAGGCCTCCGTTCTGTTCCATTGGTCTATCTCTCTGTTTTGGTACCAGTACCATGCTATTTTGGTTACTGTAGCCTTGTAGTATAGCTTGAAGTCAAGCGTGATGCCTCCAGCTTTGTTCTTTTGGTTTAGGATTGTCTTGGAAGTGCGGGTTCTTTTTTGGTTCCATATGAACTTTAAAGTAATTTTTTCCAATTCTGTGAAGAAAGCCATTGGTAGCTTAATGGCAATGGCACTGAATCTGTAAATTACCTTGGGCAGTATGGTCATTTTCATGATATTGATTCTTCCTATCCATGACCATGGAATGTTCTTCCATTTGTTTGTGTCCTCTTTTATTTCATTGAGCAGTGGTTTGTAGTTCTCCTTGAAGAGGTCCTTCACATCCCTTGTAAGTTGGATTCCTAGGTACTTTATTCTCTGAAGCAATTGTGAATGGGAGTTCACTCATGATTTGGCGCTCTGTTTGTCTGTTATTGGTGTATAAGAATGCTTGTGATTTTTGCATGTTGATTTTGTATACTGAGACTTTGCTGAAGTTTCTTATCAGCTTAAGGAAATTTTGGGCTGAGATGATGGGGTTTTCTAAATATACAATCATGTCATCTGCAAACAGGGACAATGTGACTTCTTCTTTTCCTAATTGAATACCCTTTATTTGTTTCTCTTGCCTGACTGCTCTGGCCAGAACTTCCAACACTATGTTGAATAGGAGTGATGAGAGAGGGTATCCCTGTCTTGTGCCAGTTTTCAAGGGGAATGCTTCCAGTTTTTGCCCATTCAGTATGATATTGGCTGTGGGTTTGTCATAATTAACTCTTATTATTTTGAGATATGTTCCATCAATACCGAATTTATTGAGAATTTTTAGCATGAAGGGCTGTTGAATTTTGTCAAAGGCCTTTTCTGCGTCTATTGAGATAATCATGTGGTTTTTGTCTTTGGTTCTGTTTATATTTATTGATTTGCATATATTGAACCAGCCTTGCATCCCAGGGATAAAGCCCACTGGATCATGGTGGATAAGCTTTTTGATGTGCTGCTGGATTCGGTTTGCCAGTATTTTACTGAGGATTTTTGCATTGATGTTCATCAGGGATAGAGCCCTCAGAAATAATACCAAACATCTACAACCATCTGATCTTTGACAAACCTAACAAAAGCAAGAAATGGGGAAAAGATTCCCTACTTAATAAATGGTGCTGGGAAAACTGACTAGCCATAAGTAGAAAGCTGAAACTGGATCCCTTCCTTACACCTTATACAAAAATTAATTCAAGATGGATTAGAGACTTAAATGTTAGACCTAAAACCATAAAAACCCTAGAAGAAAACCTAGGTAATACCATTCAGGACATAGGCATGGGCAAGGACTTCATGTCTAAAACACCAAAAGCAATGGCAACAAAAGCCAAAATTGACAAATGGGATCTAATTAAACTAAAGAGCTTCTGCACAGCAAAAGAAACTACCATCAGAGTGAACAGGCAACCTAGAGAATGGGAGAAAATTTTTGCAATCTACTCATCTGACAAAGGGCTAATATCCAGAACCTACAAAGAACTCAAACAAATGTACAAGAAAAATCCCATCAAAAAGTGGGCAAAGGATATGAACTTGCAATACGTAATCTTATCTTAGGTTACATTTAAAATGTACCTCCTAATATACTTCATATACGCTGTGTGAAGCCTCTTTGATCGTGCCAAGTACTACTACTTTCATTTCACAAGTTTCTCCTTCTAGTTCTGTTACATGGGAAACAAACATCTCACTATGTCGATAGATGTTCTTAGTAGAAACATTTTTGAGAGCTTAATTACTGTTCCTCTTATACATAATTAGCCAAAAATTATTTTCATTTTTAGCTATAGAAGTAATTTTTATTCACAGCTTTGATTTATTAAGGTACCATATAATGCATGGTCTATGATTTTGACATTTTAAAATTATTCTTTCTCTAGTTGATTGCTATTCTAAGTTGTGATCTTTAGCAAGAATATAGATTTTCAGTATATAAAATATACCATTGAATTAAAGTATTAGATCTTCGAGGTTAAAGCCAGATACTGTTCAGTAAAAAATAAATTATTGAGTACCTCTATGGTGCAGCATTGGGAAAGAGTCTCATAAAGCAATTGTGAATAAAGGAGACATCGTCCCTGTACTCATAGAATTTATAATCTAGTGAAGGATATAGAAAATAAAGCAGGTTATTAAAATTGAGTTATGCTCAAAAAACCCACAAGTCTGTAATCAAATGAAAAGAGCCTTTATTCAAAGGATTATTTCAATAAGGGGAGGAGTATACTGTTATAAAAAGTGGGGTACTGTAACAATTGGGAGGGGCCTTTGACTATAAGGTCTGAAGTGTCGGCCGGGCGTGGTGGCTCAAGCCTGTAATCCTAGCATTTTGGGAGACAGAGGCAGGCGGATTGTCTGAGCTCAGGAGTTTTAGAAGTGCCTGGGCAACACAGTGAAACCCCGGCTCTACCAAAAAAAAAAAAAAATTAGCCAGGCGTGGTGGCAGTCACCTGTTGTGCCAGCTACTCAGGAGCCTGAAGCAGAAGAATTGCTTGAACCCGGGAGGCGGAGGTTGCAGTGAGCCGAGACCACACCACTGCAGTCCAGCCTGGGTGACAGAGTGAGACTCCGTCTCAAAAAAAAAAAAAAAAAAAAAGAAGAAAATATCTGAAATGTCAGGCAGCAGAAAGGGCTTTCCTTTATAGAGAGAAGAAAGTATGAGGTGTGGAGAAATGGAGTGAGGTGGGATGATTGCAAAGCTGATAGTTTCCCCAAAGATCCGCAATTCTCTGCAGGGGCTTTTATTAAGGCAGGTTTATTCTGTGTCCCAAAGCTCTAAGGTAGGCCAAAGCTCACGGGCCTGGAGGAAGAAGACAATCCTGACTAAAGTTTGGTGAAGTCTAGTCAGAGGACATGTTGCTCTGACTGATGATTGTGGACAAACAGTTGAGCTCTTATTTATTTAAGACCCAAAGCATAGGAGTGTAGAGTGTCTCTGGCCTCATCCTTGGTAAACAAGTGAGATCTCCAGTAGTCTTATCTAATTCATTTGGGGAAAGGGGGTTCTTTGCAGTAATTGTTTTCCTGAACACAAAGCATGGGGGGATTTATTTTACCTATTGCTGTTTTCCAGGAAAAAGGGCTCAGGTGAAGTCGTATGTATCATTCTACATGGTTCATGATGGAGGCTATGATGGAATATTTGCAGAATGCTATGGAAACACCAAAAGGAAGTCAGGGAGGAAGTGCTTTTAAGAATCAGGGAGGCAGGCCAGGCGCGGTGGCTCAAGCCTGTAATCTCAGCACTTTGGGAGGCCGAGACGGGCGGATCACAAGGTCAGGAGATGGAGACCATCCTGGCTAACACGGTGAAACCCCGTCTCTATTAAAAAATACAAAAAACTAGCCGGGCGAGGTGACGGGCGCCTGTAGCCCCAGCTAGTCGGGAGGCTGAGGCAGGAGAATGGCGTAAACCCGGGAGGTGGAGCTTGCAGTGAGCTGAGATCCGGCCACTGCAGTCCAGCTTGGGCGACAGAGCGAGACTCCGTCTCAAAAAAAAAAAAAAAAAGAATCAGGGAGGCTCTGATTTTGAGAATTAGTAGGAGTCAAAGATGCAAAAGGATCGTTGAATTAAAAGACAAGAAATGTATAATTTACTGGCAGAATATATGGCCTTGAAGAGTGCACATTCAAAAGAGTCAAAAATCCATCCCCCACAGATTTGTGCAATTAGATTTTCATTTTGGATGTGTGTTCGTGCAGTGGTGCCTTCACTTAGCATAAGATATTTGGGAACCAGAAAGGAGTTGATATTTATTCACAAGGTTTTGCTAACTGCAGGACCCCAGCCCCTAATACTTGGGCCTTGCAGGAATTACAGGAGCACTAGGGCAGAATTCAAGCAGACCTAGTGTTAGGTGGAATGAGGAGGATAAACATTTGGTCGACACACATGTGGTGAGGGCAGAAAGTAATGGAATTGAGGAACTCCGGCGCGTTAGCTCCTGAATCTGGGTAGGAAGAATCAGCAGAAGAAGAGCATGCAGTTTGAATCACCAAATTCCAGGACTAGGGAGAAAGAATTCTTTAGAAGACCCCTGTGCGATTGTCTCCTGAGGTGTTTTGTGCTTCAATCAGATTTAACTCAGTATCTGAGGTAGCACTTTGCCATCAATACTGATGGTTTAGCACTGTGTTGAATGGATGATATATAGTCACTCATTTCGGTTAGGCACCATTATCTTCAGATATATGGTGTTAAGGAAATAGCGACAGAGAAATTTAATTATTTCCAAGGGTCACCACGCAATTATTGATGGAGTTCACATTACAAACTCAGACGATCTGGTTTTGAGTCTGAGCTCTTCACCACCACACTATGCTGCCATTCAGCATCGAGACATCATGGTGCTCTAAGTCAGAGGGGAAAAGAATATACCTTGGGTCTTGTAGGGATGGGAGTTAGTCTAAAGATCAAGTGTAGATTGCATCTCATCTTAGGCCATTGGTCTCTTTCCAGAGGTCTGTGTCTCAGGTATATTTGTTAGAGCAGAGGAGAGAAGGTATCAGTTCTTCCTTCTAAATGCAAATAGTCCTGGATCGATAAATTATCAAGTCTTCAATACTTGTTGCTCAGCTCTTTTCTGGTATTTGGGGGAAGATAGAAAACTTTAAGAATCCCTACTTGGTGGAAGATAGAAAGCTTTGAAAATCCCTAACGTGAGGGCAGAAGGCATTGAGAAGAAAATAACGCAGTAAGAAAGGAGCAGATCTTCCCATCCACCCCCACGATGTAGTCTATGTTGGGATCAGCCTGGGACCTGAATTTAAAGCCAGTTTGCCATATGTGACAGCCACTACTGATGAGAGGGATAGAATAGATGGTCCTTTCACTGATTCTCAGGGTCTTCTAAGCAGTAAATTTGCCCCAGTATACACTGTTTGTGCTCAGTTCCACCAAATCATCCTCTTTTTAAAAATCAAAAATAGTACTTTGTGTCTGAAGATAGTGTCTTGTAGTATTTTTTCTACTTAGATTTTTATGGAAGTTAAGTTTCTAAACACCTGACCTCTCAGGAATGACAATGAAATACATCACTGAGCTGCTGACTCATAAATCTGTCTGTTTTTCTGTTTTTGTGAGACTCTTTATTTCAAAATCCCTAAACATAAACCGCAGAGTTCTGTTGCATTCATTTTATTTCATAAAAGCTTTGATTTGGTGGGATAGGAAGTGGAATTCTGTCCAAAACTTAAAACACTCCTTTAGTAACCCTTGTATACCTCTTCCCCACCAAATGTTTTAATATGTTTTTTGTACTGTACCTCCTCTTTATTCAGACCTCAGAAAAATAGGATGTTCATTGTGACATCTATATACAAATTTAATGTTGTCCATATAGTAGGCATAGTATGTATGATCATAGAAAGGCTACATTTGGGCTAAATAACTCCTTTTTCTTCGATGCTTTGAGCCTCCTGAGTTTCCTGGCCTCCGTATGCAAATTCAAAATGCTTTATGATTTCTGTTAAATAACTTGACCACTTTCACAGAGCTTGTTGCACATCTCTGCCATTCGTAGCATATTGTTTTTGGTAGTTAAACAAAGGGGAACAATGAAGTCCAGCAAAAGTACACTATTGCTGTTCAGGGAACACTCTTCAACTACCAGCACCTCAACTATTTTTTAAAAATAATATTTATTTGACACATTAAAATTATAGAAAAGCATAAGAACATAAGACCTACTTAACTACTCTCCACCATAATTAGCAATTGTTAACATTATGCTGTATTTGCTTCATATCTTTAAATAAAATGTAACCCTTTAAATTTATATACATATATATATATATATATATATATATATATATAATGTTGGAAATTTATTTATCACCTATTTCCAAATTTCCCTTTGTTTCCCCACCCCTCTATCTTCTGACAACCATTGTCAAAAATACAATAGCATTCTTTCTTTTTAAAAAAGTTTTTATTTCAATAGCTTTTGGGATACAATAACAATAACAAATGCTTGTGAGGACGTGGAGAAAAGGCAACCCCCGTATACTGTTGGTAGGAATGAAAATTAGTACAATCATTATGGATAGCAATTTGAACGCTCCTCAAAAAACTAAAAATAGAGCTACTGTATAATCCAGCAATTCCACTGGTGGGAATAAGGGAAATCAATATATCAAAGAGATATCTACGCTCACATGTTTGTTGCAGTACTGCTCATAATAGCCATAATTTGGAAGCAACCTAAGTGTCCATCACCATATGAATGGATAAAGAAAATGTACTACTTATACAATAGAGTGGTATTCAGCCATAAAATAGGATGAGATACAGTAGTTTGCAACAATATGGATGGAACTGTAGATTGTTATGTTAAGAGAAATAAACCAGGCACAGAAAGACAAACATCACATATTCTCACTTATTTGTGTTATCTAAAAATTAAAACAATTAAACACATGGAGATAGAGAGTAGAAGGATGGTTACCAGAGGCTGGAAAGGGTAGTGGGCAGGCAGGGGTGGGGACTGGGGATTGAGGAAGGTGGGGATGTTTAATAGGTACCAAAAAAATGATTAGAAGGATGATCAATTCGTTCTGCCATTTGGTATTTTTTAAGTCAGAGGTCCCCAACCCCTGGGTCATGAACCAGTGCTGGTCCATGGCCTGTTAGGAACCAGACCACACATCAGGAGGTGAGTGGTTGGTGAGTAAGCATTACTGCCTGAGCTTCACCTCCTGTCAGATCAGCAATGGCATTAATTTCTCATAGGAGCACAAAGCCTATTGTGAACTGTGCATGCAAGGCATCTGGTTGCACACTCCTTATGAGAATCTGACTGATGATCTGAGGTGGAACAGTTTCATCCTGAAACCATCCCAATACCCTAAGTCCCTAAAAAATAATTGTTCTATTAAATGTGTTGTCAAAAAGTTTGGGACCACTGTTTTAAGTGGGGCATTTAGGCCATTTATATTCAATGTTAATATTGAGATGTGAAGTACTGTTCTCTTTATCATGTTAATTGTTACCTAGATAGTTTTTTTCTCATTGTGTTATTGTTTTATAAGCCCTATGAGTTTTAAGCTTTCAAGAAGTTCTATTTTGGTACACACCAGGCTTTTGTTTCAAGGTTTAGAACTCCTTTTAGCATTTCCTGTAGTGCTGGTTTGGTAGTGAACAATTCCCTCGGCATTTGTTTGTCTGAAAATGACCTTATTTCTCCTTCATTTATGAAACTTAGTTTTGTGGGATACAAAATTCTCGGCTGACAGTTATTTTGTTTATGGAAGTTGAAGATAGGACCCCAATACATTCTAGCCTATAAGATTTCTGCTGAGAATCCTGCTGTAGGTTACCTGATGCTTTTGTCCTACTGCTCTTAAAATTCTTTCCTTTATGTTGACTTTACACGCCATGATGACTGTATGCCTTGGTGAAAATCCATTTGCAATACATTTCCCAGGAATTCTTTCAGCTTCTTGGATTTGGATATCTAGATCTTAAGCCAGGTCAAGGAAGTTTTCCTCAATTATTCCCTCAAATAAGTTTTCCAGACTTATTGTTTTCTCTTCTCCCTCAGGCACACCAATTATTCTTAGGTTTGGCCATTTTACATAATCTCACATATTTTGGAGACTTTGTTTTCTTGTTTTGATTATTTTTTCTTTATTTTTGTCTGATTGGCTTAATTCAAAAGTCTTGTCTTCAAGTGCTGAAATTCCTTCTTCTATTTGTTCTAGTCTATTGATAAAACTTTCCATTGTATTTTATAATTCCCTACATGTGTCTTTTATTTCCAGAAGTCCTGATTAGTTTTTCTTTGTGATATTTATCTATCTAGAAAATTTTTCATTCATATCCTGAACAGATTTTTAAATTCCTATATGATAGTTTTCACCTTTCTCTGGTATTTCCTTGAGTAGCTTAATAATTGACCCGCTGAACTCCTTATCTGGTATTTCAAAGATTTCATCTTGATTTGAATCCATTGCTGGAGAGCTAGTGTGATCTTTGGGGGTGTTATAGAGCCCTGTTTAGTCATACTATCAGGGTTACTTTTCTGGTTCTGTATCATTTTGGTAGAGCGGGGTTCCCCAACCTCTGGCTCACAGATCACTACCAGTCTGTGACCTGTTAGGAATCGGGCCACACAGCAGGAGGTGAGTGGTGGGTGAGCAAGTGAAGCTTCATCTGCTATCTCTATCACTCATATTACTGCCTCCTGACAGATCAGCCGTGGCATTATATTCTCATAGGAGTGCAAACCCTGTTGTGAACTACACATTTGAGGGATCTAGGTTGCACACTCCTTATGAGAATCTAATGTCTGATGATTTGTCACTGTCTCCCATCATCCCCAGATGGAACTGTCTAGTTGCAGGAAATCAAGCTCAGGGATCCCACTGATTCTATTACATAGTTAATTATGGTGAGTTGTTTATTTAATAATGTATTTGATATGGTTTGGCTCTGTATCTCCACCCAAATGTCATCAAATTATAATCCCCATGTGTCAAGGGTGGAAACCAGTGGAACGTGATTGGATCATGGGAACAGTCCCTCCTGCTGTTCTCATGATAGTGAGTGAGTTCTCATGAGATCTGACAGTTTTATAAGTGGTGGTTTCTGCTCCTCTCTCTCACCTGACACCATGTAAGATGCCTGCTTCCCCTTTTGCCATGATTGTAAATTTCCTGAGGTCTCCCCAGCCATGTAGAACTGTGAGTCAATTAAACCTTTTTCCTTTATAAATTGCCCAGTCTTGGGTATTTCATTATAGCAATATGGGAATGGACTAATACAGTAAATTGGTACCACAGATTGTGGGACACTGCCATAGAAATACTTGAAAATGTGGAATTGACTTTGGAACTGGTAATGAGCAGAGGTTGGAACAGTTTGGAGGGCCCGGAAGATGACAGGAAGATGTGGAAAAGTTTGGAACTTCCAAGAGACTTGTTAAATGGTTTTGACCAAAATGCTGGTAATGATGTGGAAAATGAAGTTCAGCCTGAAATGGTCTCAGATGGAGATGAGGAACTTCTTGGGAACTGGAACGAAGGTCACTCTTGCTATGCTTTAACAAAGACACTGGAAGCATTTTGCCCCTACCTAGAGCTCTGTGGAACTTTGAACTTGAGGAAGATGCTTTAGGGTATCTGGCAGAAGAAATTTCTAAGTGGCAAAGCATCCAAGAAGAAGCAGAGTATAAATGTTTGGAAAATTTGCAGCCTGACCTTGCGGTACAGAAGAATAACTCATTTTCTGGGGAGGAATTCAAGCTAATTGCAGAAATTTGCATAAGTAACAAGGAGCTGAATGTTAATCACCAAGACAAGGGGAAAATGTCTCCAGGGCATGTCAGAGGTCTTCACACAGCCCCTCTCAAGACAGGCCTGGAGGCCTAAGAGAAAAAAATGATTTTGTGGGCCCAGGGCCCCCACTGCTCTGTGCAGCCTTGGGACATGGAGCTATGCCTCCCAGCCACTTCAGCCCAGCCATGTCTAAAAGGTTTAAAGATACAGCTTCGGCTGTTGTTTCAGAGGGTGCAAGCCCCAAGCCTTGGCAGATGCCATGTGGTGTTGGGCCTGTGGGTGCACAGAAGTCAAGAATTGAGGTTTGGAAACCTCCGCCAAGATTTCAGAGGCAGAAGTTTGCTGCAGGGGCAGAGCCCTCATGGAAAACATTTGCTAGGGCAGTGAGGAAGGAAAATGTGGAGCTGGAGCCCCCACAGAGAGTCCCCACTGAGGCACTGCCTAGTGGAGCTGTGAGAAGAGGTCAACCATCCTCCAGACCCCAGGGTAGATCCACTGACAGCTTGTACCCTGCCCCTGGAAAAGTCACAAACACTCAATGCCAGCCAGTGACAGAGCTGTCGAAGGCCATGGGAGCTCACTCCTTGCATCAGCATGCTCAGGATGTGACATTTGGAGTCAAAGGAGATTATTTTGGACCTTTAAGATTTAATTGCTGTCCTGTTGACTTTTGGACTTGCATGGGGCCAGTAGCTTTTTGTTTTGACTAATTTCTCCCATTTGGAATGGGATAATTTATCCAATGCCTGTACTCCCATTGTATTTTGGAAAGAACTAACTTGCTTTGGATTTTACAGGCTCATAGGCAGAAGGGACTTGCTATGTCTCAGATGAGACTTTGGACTTGGACTTTTGGGTTAATGCTAGAATGAGTTAAGAATTTGGGGGGTTGGGAAGGCATGATGGTGTTTTGAAATGTGAGCACATGAGATTTGGGAGGGGCTGGGGTAGAATGATATGGTTTGTCTGTTGTGTCCCCACCCAAATCTTATCTTGAATTGTAATCCCCATATGTCAAAGAAGGGAGGTGGCGGGAGGTGATTGGATCATGGGGGTGGTTTCCCCCATACTGTTCTCATGATAGTGAGTGAGTTCTCATGAGATCTGATGGTTTTATAAGTGGTAGTTTCTGCTTCTCTCTCTCTCCTACCATGATGTGAGAATGCCTGTTTCCCCTTCCTCCATGACTGTAAGTTTTCCGAGGCTTCCCCAGCCATGCAGAACTGTGAGTCAAACTTCTTTCTTTTATAAATTACCCAGTTTCAGGTATTTCTTTATAGCAGAGTGATAATGGATTAATACAATATTACAAAGTGATAGTAATAGAAATAAAGTGCATAATAAATACAATGTGCTTGAATCATCCCCAAACCATTTCACTCCAATTAGTCTGTGGAAAAATTGTCTTCCATAAAACTGGTTCTTCATTCCAAAAAGGTTGGGGACTGCTGGGTAAACTATTTCTTATCATTGTTCTTGAATTTATGTTTGATTTGACCATGTTTCTTTTTTGTTTTTTAATTTCTTTTTTCCCCTTAAAGATGTGACTTTAATGTTTACAGTTAATCATAACCAAATTTGGTTCTTGGTGCTTTCACATGTGAAGACTCTGTAAGAGTTCCTTGGTCACAGAAGAATGTTTGTAGGATGACTTTCTCATGTGCTGGTTGTAGAAGTAATGTGCTCAGTGTGTGAGCAAGTTCACTGTCTTTTATGGGGTTGTGATGGTAGAGGTATCTTAAAGCTTATATCATTCCCCTGTGGCATGCATTTTTAAAATTTATTTTCTCTCAATAGCTTATGTACTGGTTTGATGGTTCAGGCTTCAGGCCAGTAGGGGAGGTGTCCCTGGGTAGGAATCAGTTTTGGCTAAAGCAGGTGAGTAAATGCAATACCCAATGGTAGGCAGAGGTCCCAGCCTTGACAGAGGTGGCTGGAGGAGCTCTCAGTGAGTTGCACTAAGGGCTTCTTAGGGGGAAAGGTTGGAGTCACCTCAGCTCCCCTTCCAGGTCAGCAAGAAAGTTATCCAGTTCACAGACACATTCCATTCCCAGTGCTTCAGCTAATCAGATCAGTCAGGCACCACTTTTCATCTGTAGGAATGTTGATGTTCCAAATAAGGTGGAATTGTGACTCTGTCTCTCATGCAAGCCTGAACCTGGAGGGTGCTCCTCCTGCGTGGATGTAGTCACCCTGATCTGTTCAAGAAAGACTGTCTATAGTTGCACCCAGGCCATGCTCCCATGGGAGGAGCTCCAACTGTGCCTGCAGTGATGGATAAGAGGTCCCCTTCTCCAAGACCCTTAAGGCACACCAGGGCTGTCTGACTGTTGGGTTAGAGCTGAAGACTTTCCCTACTGTGCCCAGCACTGCAACTGTGCCTATGTTGAAAGAAACTTCCCACAAGTGGATAGATCTGGCACTTAAGGTCTACTGTCCAGATTTTTTTCTATCCCACTAGGTGTTCCCTTGTTGTGGTACACACACTTTCACTTCCCCTAGGAAATGGAGTCCCTGAAAGCCAGACTACTGTGAGTGTTGTTGCTTCTCTGGATCTAGCTGCCCAGTGAAGTTGCCACATTCCAGGCTCGTATTAGGGAATGACTGCAAAGCAGCTGGTGATGTGACTTGTCCTCAAGTCTCCCAGCAGTGGGTAGCAGGACCAACTCTAATGGAAGTGACAGGGGAGTGACATAGACTCTTTGAGATTCCTTGGTTATTGATAGCTCTAGCGTGTTGACTTTCTTGAACCTGGTTAGAGTAGTAATGAACCAGTCATGTGGACAGACTCAGGACCTCCCGGTTAGCCAGAGTGGTGCAGGCAGTGGCGATAGCTGAGACTATGCAGACATCTTCTCCTTCCTAGGTGCAGTGTTATCCTATGAGGATATGGACTGTGTTAATAATGGACTGTGTTAGGTTGGTTGGCCTCCAGCCAGGAGGTGACATTTGCAAAACAGCACCAGCTGCAGCAGTAGGAGTGAGACTTTTGCTTGCCTTACGTTTCCCAGGGTGGATACTATGGTTTCTCAGACAATGGGTGGGACCATATAGTTCCTAAGAGTTTCTGTCCTTTGTGTTAAGCTACCAGGGCCGGGATGGGCAAAGCCCTGTGGGGGTAGTGTCAGGTGGGTTTGCACTCTGAGTCTCCATGTGCAAGGCAAGCAGCAGACCCTTTGGGTGTTGAGGAATGGGAGCAGTTCTCAGGCCACTGGGTTGGTGTTCCAGAGGGGACTGTTGCTGCCTCTGCTCCACTCTGCTTCATGCAGGAAGTGAACCCCACACAGGCAGCAGTTAGCCCCACACAGATCCCACATACTTGGTGAGCCAGATTCACTCCCACAGTGTTTTTCTGGCAGCAGTGGACTAGGTTCCAGTCAGCCTGCACTCAGAACTCTCATCTGCCCCAAGTCATAAGCTTTCCCCACAGATACAGCAACTGTGGCTTTCAGGCCATGCACCTTTCCATCCACTGCAAAGCTGGGCACCGGGCTCCTGCACTCATGGCTCCTGCACTTCTGGCTGCAGCCTGCTTTTCATTCTTCCCTGTCCTGGCCCTGGCCAAAGGAGTTTGTGCCCACTCAGAATTAGGCTGGAGGCCTCTTTCATCTTGTGTTCACTGCCTGAACTTTTTGGATGTCATCCACAGGGCTCCCTTTGAGGAACAATAAGCAATGGCTTCCCTCAGTTTGTGCTGAAAACTGGGAGTGCATACAAGGATCTTCCTGCTGCTGCTCCTAGTTTTATATTCCATGATCCTCTCCAAGTCAGTTTCTGTACTAGGTAGGGTTAAAGTCTTCCCCTGTGGCCTGGACTTTCAGGGTCCCCAATGGAGGTGTATATCCTGGAGGCAGTCAGTCTCTTCCCATTTCACACTTTGGGGACTCACAGTCCTTCACCTAACTAATGGTGTAGGCTGCAGCCTCCTGCCTCCTTCAAAAGCCCTGTAAATTCCTTCAGTTTTCCTGCTCAGTTCCTGTGTCACTTCTTGAAAAAATGTTCACTGTGTCTGGTCTTCCTTCTAAGCTAATTTTACTTAGGTGACCATAAATAACATAGATTTTTTTTCAGGTTTTGAAAAATCCCTGACAATACATAAATTGTATATATTATTCTATATTTTTTATTAAACATTTTGTTTTTGAGATCTATATAATACCTGAACTTTATAAAATTGGTCATGTGTTTTTAAAACAAACATCAATAGCTAATAAATGGACTCTACCGCATTATTGTTAAAAAACAGCATCAAGCAGGTGAATTTGCTGCAGGCAAGAATTATGAAAAGAACTCGACAAGAAGCATGACTGAACTGTGAAACCAAATGGAAAGGGCAAAGATGCAGTGTTCCACAATAATGATAATCATTATAAAAATGCTGACTTACAGCATATTTTAGAGGCCAGCTGCTAGAGAAAGCATTTGATTCTTTCTCTCACATGCTCTAATGGATGGAGTCTCCTGGGGTAGTGATCCAATTTGCCATATCCTCAGGCTGGTTCTGTCCAGGGCTTGAAATGAAAAGTTTCCCCATTAATGGCAGTCCACCCACGCCATCCATAATTGGAAGTACAGTGCAGCCACCTCTTGGAGGCCTCCCACTGGTGCACAGAGATGGAAAGGGATATATTGCATGTGGCCCATCTGACCAGCCTCTGTCTCAGATACTGTCCTTTGGCGAACATAATGTATAATGGATTCAGTTTCAGTGTAGATGCTATAAAAGACCAGGGACCTGACTTTCCTATGTGTAAAAGGGACAACAGTCCCACTCCAAAATATTAACAGGTACGTGGGAAAACTGGTATATGTCTATCATTTTACCAGCAGCAAATGTATTTCTACAGAACGAATAAAGTAGTTCTATTTGCCTTCAGTTTTATTTCCTGGCTACAGTGTTGAGACATATGCCATTCCAAGCAATGATACATGAATTACCTACATCTCATATTTCCGAGACCCTTATTAACTCAGAAATGGAATTTTAGGGTTTTTTTTTTTTTGTGTTTTATAATTTTTGACTCAGATTTTCTACTCTCCTTGAATTTGAGTTACTGAAATGTGGGAGAAAAGATCCCTAAATCATTTACTTGAGTTAAAATTTCAGACACTATAATTTTCCATTCAAATGTAGATAAACAGGATGATACCCCATATCTTACCATTGCCCTAAAAATTTCTAGTCACCCTTCAAATTATATCTCAAACTTGAACTCTTTCAAAATAACTGCTAAGGTCTCTACAGCCTTGCATAGTAAGTATGCTTCCTCTGAGCTCCTATAGCATTTTGATTTTGTGATAGTTTTATTTTATAGCAGTTTTCATTTTCCATCTTAGAATCATGAGCATATTTTGTATAAAATGTATAACTCCTCTATCTTATATTTTATATTGCTTGTAGGAAGAAACTCTGTCAAATTAATTTTTCTATCTTCTACAGTGTCTATCACAATGCCAGACACATAGTAAGCACTAGATAAATATAAATTGATGAAATGTATGAGCAAATAAATGAATGCCCAAGGATAGGCTTTTAAACAACAGTAATCTTAAAATGCATGCAAAATATTTAGTCTTCTTAAATGAAATAAAGTATTCAAATTGATTATCAGCTTAAATGGTCTATTATATAACTCTAAGATTTTAAAGTATAGATAACATTTAAAAAAATATGACCTGTAAATATGTAATAGTCAATATCAAGAGTATTTACATTGACATATTTTTCTCTCTGTCTCTCTCTCTCTATATATATAATTATATATATATGTATATATGTTTTGAGAGAATGAGAGAGACCAATCAAAGGGTAAAGAGAGAGCTAACTAATGTAAATGGAGTGCCTATTGCATGAAAATTACTCAGTTACTCAAATAAATTCTTTTGTTACATCATTTATTCTATACTTAAAATATTTGCTACATCATTTATTCTATACTGAAGCCTTTATAAGCCTTAACGTAAAATATTTTAAGTGTAGAATAAACAACAACATAGAGTAACAATACAGAATTTTTTGTGGAATTTGCAGTAAATCAGACCTAAGCCCAGTCCCTGAGGCACATTTTCTCAATTAGCATTAGTAATAGTCTGTACCTCTTCAAATTGTGAGGATTATAGAAAATGATATATACTTAGGAGAGTTAATACTCAGAAAGTACTAAGTAAGTACTAAGTATCATGCTTTATAAAACTATATTTTAAGTATAGAATAACTACTTATTCTAGCCCATAAAAGTTACTTATTCTGTAGCCAGTAAAAGTTCCCAGTTTAGCTAGTAGAAAAAATTGCATAAAACTTCAGTACCATGTTTGAGGTCACATGGCTCTTAAACAGCACAAAGCACAAATTTATTAAGCATAAATAAATGAAATATCAGTAATTTCTCTTAGAATCACATCTATCAGAAGATTATTAATTTTATAATTAGAAAGATGTTAACAAAAAGTAATTTGTCAGTATTTCCAGAGTGTGAAATTTCTGGGACAATAGTTTGAAAAGACGAAAGACAAATTGAATTTATGTGAACTGAAGTTATAAATTTGCTCTTTTTGTCAGTGTTAAGAAAGAACATTTTCTTCATAAGCCATAAATATTCCATGACACACCAGCTTTTGCTGTTCTTGCTGTTGAGAAATAATTATAGATCTTAGAACACACTAAGTATGCATATGAGAGCAAACAGTGAATTTGATGCACACAGTATCTTTAGTGAAGCTTTACTGCATATTTGTGGTATGGGCTATTTGGATTGACTTTGGATCCAGTCTCTGTTAACTATATATTGTATACTCATCCAAAATTTCCTGGGTAACTAGATCAATCTTGCTTATTTTTTGAAATATGTATATAAATTTGCACATTTGCATCTGGAAAGTTTACAAAATCAGGAACCTAATGTAAATGGATGAAATAATCTGCTAATGAGAAGCTCAGAACAATGAATAAAGAACCATTTCAGCAGAGCAATTGTGTTTATATCTTTGATTATTTCATCTTTGAATATCTTTGATTGTTTTATTCAAGCACACACTTAAATAATCATTCTAACTTCAAAGGCTAATGATACAATGTGTTAGTGATATTAATAATACACTATGGGGGAATGGAAGAACATTTTTTGAGACCTGCCATAAAAGGACAACATAAAGTAGTTTGTGAAATTTTCAGTAAATCAGACCTAAGCCCAGTCCACGAACCACTATTTTCTAAATCGGTATTAGTAATAGTCTCTACCTCTTCAAACTGTGAGGATTATAGAAACTGATACATGGATAATAACATGCTTAGCAGAGTTAATACACAGTAAATAGTAGTTAATTTTTAAAGAGATAGTTTTCTACATTTAAAGAATTTCCAGAAAACTGATTAATAGTAGAACGACTTCATTTAAAGATTGCTGATCACGTATAAGGTATATTATATCAATAAATGAGTGAATTATATCCATATGGAATCCTGGAAGGCAGTGGACATTTTTATTTATTTATTTATTTTACTGTTTATCCATTGGCTATGATTCACACCTGCTATCCATGATATTCACTTGACTTACACCTCCATTCTGTGAAATTCTTACATGTTGTTTTCTTTTCTCTTTTTGAGAAAATTCCATCTCATTCCATGTGAATTCTTTGCTCATGTTGCCCCTCTTACTTTTTCTGTTTGATCATCTTCCCCTTGGAAGGGACTGCCTTGTGGTCCCTTTTGCCTTCGTTCTCTTATATTCCCATTTTCATTGCCTTTATTCCCTTTAAATTTATTATGACATCTTCTTTCCTGATGTTTACCATAAACCAATTTAATTTACCTTTTTAAAGGTAAGTTTGTCTTCTCTTTTGTGGGTGCTTTTTCCACCCCTTAAATATAGGTAAATCCAAAAAGCTACTTTTGCCCCTTGTTTTTCTAATTCTACAAGTTTATCCTGAGAGGGACTACTCACTGGTTTAACTAACTCTTGCTTTCTTGACTCTGACATCTTTAGCCCAGTCTTTTCTCCTAGACAACAAACTTGTATTATTCAGTGGTCTTTAGAGAGGCAGAAGCAATGGGAAACATATAAATATATGAGAGAAAATTTATTATGGGAATTTACTTGCACAGTTATGGAGACTGAGAAGTCTTATATGTAGTCTGCAAGCTGGAGAACCAGGAATGCTGGTATTGTAATTCAGTCTAAAGACCCGAGGACTAGGAGAGCTGATAGTATAAGTACCGGACTTCAAAGGTACAAAAATCAGGAGCTCCAATGTCCAAGAGTAAGAGAAGATGAATGTCCTGGTGCCAGGAAAGAGAAAAAAAATTGCTCTCCCTCTGCCTTTCTGTTTTATCTTGGTCCGCAACAGACTGGATGATGCCTGCCCATACTGGTGAGGATGGGTCTTCTTTACTCAGTCTACTTATTCAAATACTAATCTCTTTTGAAAAGATCTTCACAGAAATGCCCAAAAATAATATTTTTCCAGCTATATCTGGGCATCCTTTAGCCCAATCAAGTTGACACATAAAATTAACTGTCATATGATTCTTCTTTTCAACTCCCTCTAAATATCTCCATGTTGACACATCAAAGACATTTTTAACTCACTATTTGAAAAGCCCCTTATTGTCACTAAGTTGTCAACACCCAGTTACTCAAGCTAGAAACCTGGTAGTTACCCTCAACACTTCCTTCTCTCACACCACACATGTAATCAAATTCAGCTAAATAGTTTTGAAACTTCCCACCTCTCTATGTCAACTTTGTCAGGCTCGTTCTTTCCTTATCTGGACTTTTTCACTTAAGATTCTTAGGACTGCAATCAATAGAATATGTTTTGTGCTTAATTGAGCACTTCATAAAAAATATAGACTGCTTAACAGCCAAGTCTCTTAAAGAGAAGGGATAAGACAGCTCTAGGAACTCCAGAAAGAGATTTCTGTTTTTTCTCTTTGGGATTATAGTATTTGAAGAAGTGTAGCTGTTGTAACAAACAAAAGCATAATCATATCTCCAGCAAAAAGAATTTTATTTATCTCTCATAGAAAATTCAGAATGAGTATTCCCCAATATTTAATTTGTGTCAAGTGGTGAAATGGGAAAGAACATGGAGGGTTGTACATGGTCAATTATGGGCAAGCCTGGTATAACGTCTAAAGCCACACATAATGTCCATTAATATTTCATTAATTGAAAATCAGTCACATGGCCACAAATATCAGTAAGGGAAGCTGGGAAGTGTTTTCTAGCTGTGTGCAAGGGAAAACAGAGACTAGGCTTGGTAATCAGCTAGTAGCTTCTGCCCGAGCTTACCTTTCTGCCACTATGTTTATATCTCAACCTTCCTTCCATGACAAGAACATGCTCATCCCCTCTCCAGGAGAGACAATTCAAAGCCTCCTCTAGCTTAGTTTCTCGGGTCCTTGATTGATGCGAAATTCTTAGTATCAGGACATAAAATGACAACATCTGTAACCCTGCTGTGCGCACCCTGTATAAGATGGCACAGAAACAGGAACAACAAAAGAACTCCCATTAGAAAATGAAAGAATAAAAGATACATAGCAGACATGTACTGTTACAATTATGAGTTCTTGCTGGGCAAAATTTGCGAAAGCCCTACCATGGCTGCCTGGCTCCTTGATTAGATCATGATTATTGTATTTGGTTAGAAGAAAATTCTTATCGGTGACACCTAAATTTATTCTCTTGTTTTGTTTTGTTAACTTGTACATTATCTTTTAAGGCTCTAGTTGTAGTGGACCTTGAAAGTATATGTTCCATTGGGACTTTTGCTGTTTTTGCAGTCTTTTTCCTGGTTAATAGTTTAGGTAGTACTGAATGTTGTTTTAAGACTGAACAATGAAAAATGTTTTAGTTCAAGGTCAAGGGTTCTTTCTAATATTATACAATTCTCTCAGAAACCAATATTGCTTCCTACATATTGTTTCCAGAAATCCTATATGCTAGTAAACATCTCCAGAGTTCTTTTCTAGGTGCAATGACCAAGCCTGATGTAGTTCTTGGTTTCCTAGTTTCTACTGATTTTTTCTTCTAAATTTAATGGTGGCCATATTAAAGCCATTTGAGATAGTAGGGGGGAAAGCCTGTAAATCTGATTTTTTGCTGCATGGCTGTCACTTGCCTGGATTGAGAAGTCTTGGGGCTTTTTGAGTCTTGTCTTTTCTAATTTGAAGTCCAGGTGAAGTTAACTTTGCCAACCCTGCAAGACTCATGCTCTGGATATTCTCCATTCTATAATCATCTTTGCTTAAAAAACGGTAACTTCTTACTTTATTTCTTGTAATGCCTTGTTAAAAGAAGCCAAGAGAAGCCAACACATACTTACCTACTTTTAGAGGTCAAGTCTACTAGCCTTCCGAGTAACTGTAGACATATGTTTGACCAATTATGTTCCCTCTACATAAGAAGATTCTTCAGTTTTCCAGCCTGTGCTGTGCTAAGTGCTGGGACACTGGGGTTGTTCACCCAACTCCCACCCTCAGATTGTGAAGAACTTCATTGGAAGAGCTTAATTTACTCATATTAATATCTGTCATAACGAATCAATGTATTTCACAGTTTACGTACTTAATATTTTTTGTAAAAATGAATCACATGGGCCAAAGAACTAGCCATTATATCGCTGAATAGACCATGATGAGGATTTTTATCTATACTTATCTATTCTGTGATTGTTTTTTCAACTGTAAATTGAAGAGGTTGAATAAGTCACCTGCTAGCTGAAGTGTTCTACATTTCTAATGATTTATGCTTGTTCTCTATTCCTTTCACATTTGGACAACTTCCACATAGAAGAGGAAACAAAAGTGAAGGCAATGCAGGAACTAACACATACATTTTCCTTTCCCTTTTTTCCTTTCTTTTTTCATTCATTTAAAGGCCTCCATTTTTTTCTCTTGCCAAATTCTGTAAAAATCAGTAAAACATCATCCATGTCTTCAATGAACTCTCATAAAAGTTACGAATACAGCATTAATACCAAATTGTATATCTCGACATCTTATGTGCTATGATACTGATTTCTGCAAAGTGTTATGGAAATAAAGATTTTATCTTCTTAAAGGGTATTAGATAAAGAATCAAACAGATGGAGAACAGCTGAGCTGGGCTTTGAAAAATCTGTGAGATTTAATAGAACTAAAATTATGGAGCAGGGCATTGCAGGCCAAGGAACAGCTTTCAGAAAGGACATAAAGTTATGCAAATGAAAGCCTTATTTGTTTCAGAATTAAAAATTCATCTAGGGTATGTGAAGTACTTTTTTTCCTTTTTTGTTAAGAATGGTAAGAGATAAGATGGAGAAGTTGACATAAACTTAGTTTTAATCCTTGTTGGTTGAGAAAAAATATTTGTGACTGAAATTTATTTCCTGCTGAAGACCTTCAAAGACTAGTTTTGATCCATTACTCATTTTTTAATTTTTAGTGAAAAATTTTAATTTTTAGTGAAATCTTTGATTTCATTTCTTTTCATATAAAACTTATAAGAAATTCTTGGAGGCTCCTTCTAAGATTAACATCTAAGGTACTGACACACCGCATTGCATTTTCAAGGCAACATTTGTAAATCCAACTTTCCTACTTTTTAATGCCCAAGTGAAATTGCAATCACTTAGCCAGCACTTCTGTTACAAAAGAAGAAGGAGTGGGTGATAAGTTTTCAGCAGTTCTAAAGAAAAATAAAGGAAGTGTTTTCTCCCAGAAGACTCACTGAAGAAGTGGCATGAACATCCAGGAAATGATTCTAGAATAGGGGAACGATGCCTGAAGATTAGGGATGGGTGTTTAGAATCTCTGGCACACAAAGCATTTGTTAAGGCAGGATCAAAGTTGTCATGCCAGGTGTAAAGTCAAGAGTTGAAAGACTCGTATAATAAGTGTTCCACAATACTGATTATCTTTGTTTTCTTTTGGCTTATCCTATTTTGGGAGTGCTACAGTCATCTGTCTTGCAAACCTGCCTCCTATTTCTAATTAATTTTAGACTACAGTCTCAAGAGCCCATTTTCTTCTCGCCTACTAGGAGACTGATAAATATTGGAAGGCATTTGGCCATCTCAGCCTATGACCATTACGAAGCAAGTCTTCTGGGATGCCTTAGTGCTGTTGGCTGGCAAAAGCCAGATGGGAAATAAACTGCTTCAGAGACTCAGGGCTAAGCAATGGAATTACATTCTCAAAGGGAAGAGAAAAGAAACAGAGCTAAATATCAGGCTTTGGCATTCACTTTGCACTTTTAAACCATGCATGGTGAGAGTTGCTGTGGGACAGGACAATATGTTTGTAAGAAGGTAATATCAGAACTGTACTCAATTTGTTCCACATCAGTAGTCTCCATTAGACTTCAGGCATTCCCTACACAAATTGCATTTTCTTTAATGCAATATGTATTCTTACTGGCTTGACATTTGAGATTTTTAGTATTAATCTGCTTCGCATTCCTTTTTCATAAAATAGCAGCCCCAGGATAATCCATTTCTAAGATCCTACCCCTCTAATGGCCTGTGGTTCCATTGGCTGGTGGGATGTGCCTATGTATGCTTTCTGATGACCTGATGAGGGTGGGTGAAATTTCATCTCTCTTGGAAGTTTCTGGACAGATTTTTGTGCTTGAAAAAGTTTCAATGATCCAACAAAATTAATTTCCTTAATAAAAACACCTATGATTATAGTACTGAACAAACAAAAACTGGTCTCCATTCACACTTATTTTCTGTTTTGTAGGAAATGTTCCAACTGCTTAAATTGTAAGATGAGCTCATAGCAAACTCAGTATTTTTCATGACTCTTCACTTGCAGTCTTACTTGTTCTCATGAACAGTTGCACACTCATATACGAACTACACACATACACACACATATATAAACACCATTCTAAGGGAAAAAAAGGATAGCAATGGGTAAATTATATATATATATGTATACTTCAGCTGTGATCATATATTCAACAACATATCATATATATATATATATCAGAACCCATTCAATGTTTTAATGTCTCAAATTCATGATTTATAAATAGACTAACTTCTATTGATGTATCAGTTATCCTAACCAGAGCTTTAAGAAAACTGAAGACAATGAATTAGTATTTTCAGTGGCTTCTTACAGTTTGAATTTATCAATCAAGTAGAGAAACAAGTATCTGTTCCTGATTGAATCCGCAGTATCTAAATTGGCCTTTTGTCATAGTTAATTCCATCAGAAATAACATTTTAAGTGTAGCTCATTATTTACAACTGAGTACTTAATGATGAATAAAAAAGAAATACAAATTGTCTTATATGGAGGAAAAAAGAAAGTAGAAATGAAATATAGTAGCTCTGCTATTCACCAATGCTACCAAGCTGAGAATCAAATCAAGAATTCAAGCCCTTTCACAATAGCTGAAAAACAAACAAACAGAGGAATATACTTAACCAATGAGGTGAAAGACCTCTACAAGAAAACTACAAAACACTGCTGAACGAAATTATAGACAATACAAACAAATCCTATGCTCATGAATGAATATAATCAATATTGCAAAAATGACCATACTGCCAAAAATAACCTACAAATTCAATGGAATCCTCATCAAAATTCCACCATCATTCTTCACAGAACTAGAAAAAGCAATCCTAAAATTCATTTGGAACAAATAAAGAGGCTGCATAGCCAAAGCAAAGCTCAGCAAAAAGAACAAATCTGGAGGCATCACATTACCTGGCTTTAAACTATACTATAAAGCCATAGTCACCAAAACAGCATGGAGCTGGTATAAAAATAGGCACATAGACCAATGGAACAGAATAGAGAACCTGGAAATAAAGTCAAATACTTACAGCCAAATAGTATTCAACCAAGCAAACAAAAACATAAAGTGGGGAAAGGACACCCTATTCAACAAATGATGCTGGGATAATTGGCAAGCCACATGTAGAAGAATAAAACTGGATGCTCCTCTCTAACCTTATACAAAAATCAACTAAAGATGGATCAATAACTTAAATCTAAGACCTGAAACTACAAAAATTCTAGAAAATAACATCAGAAAAACCCTTCTAGACATTGGCTTAGGCAAAGACTTCATGACCAACAACCCAAAAGCAAATGCAGCAAAACAAAGATGAATAGATTGGACTTAATTAAACTGAAAGGCTTCTGCACAACAAAAGAAATAATCAGCAGAGTTAATACACAACCCACAGAGTGGGAGAAAATCTTCACAATCTATACATCCAACAGAGGACGAATATCTAGAATCTACAAAGAACTCAAACAAATCAGCAAGAAAACAAACAATTCCATCAGAAAGTGGGTGGTTAAGGACATGAATACGAAATTCTCAAAGGAAGATACACAAATGGCTAACAAGTATATAGTAAAATGCTCAACATCACTAATTATCAGGGAAATGCAAATCAAATCACATGCAATACCACTGCATTCCTGCAAGAACAGCCATAATCATAATCATAAAATCAAAAATAATATATGTTGGTATGGACATGGTGAAAAGGGAACACTTTTCCACCCTTGGTGGGACTGTAAACTAGTATAACCACTATGAAAAACAGTGTGGAAATTCCTTAAAGAACTAAAATTAGATCTATCATTTGATGCAGCAATCCCACTATTAGGTATCTACCCAAAGGAAAAGAAGTCATTATACAAAAAAGATACTTGCACATGCATGTAATTTGTAATTGCAAAAATATGGAACCTGCCCAAATGCCCATCAATCAACAAGTGGGTAAAGAAAATATTATATAGACATGCATATATATATATAATATATACACACACACACACATACATACATATAGATGTATACCATGGAATACTACTCAGCCATAAAAAAGAATGAAATAATGGCATTTGCAGCAACCTGGATGGAACTGGAGACTCTTATTCTAAGTGAAGTAACTCAGAAATTGAAAAGCAAACATCTTATGTTCTCACTCATAATTGGGAGCTAAGCTATGAGGAGGCAAAGGCATAAGAATGATACAATGGACTTTGGGGACTCAGGGAAAGGGTGGGAGCGTAGTGAAGGATAAAAGACTACACGTGGGATACAGTGTACATTACCGAAACCTCAGAAATCACCCCTAAAGAACTTTTTCATATAATGAAACACCACCTATTCCCTCAAAAACCTATTCAAATAGAAAATAAATTGAAAACGAAGAAAAAAAGTTTAAGGTAAAAAAACAGAATAAGGAAGAATTAAAGAACAGTTTCAAATTTTACATTTATTTAAATTAAATAAAGTAAGTAATTGAGGAAATAACAAAAACCCCAAAACTGTAAACTCTGACATCATAAACACCCTTGTACTTCATTCAAATTGTATCATTAAGACTTTGTTTTAAACGTATCTATTATGGACACTGTCAGAAATACAAAGGAATATTGATTCACTGAAATCACTATATAGTAAAAAGAGGAAGAAAAAATAAAGTTTAACATGTAATCAAAAACATATTTTGGGCAATACTGAATGCATTTTTTTTTTGAGACTATTGATATTTCACTGGTCACCCAAGAATGCCTAAACCACACACTCTTCCTTCATTCCTCCTCTTCCAGGAGTTCCCCTGAAAGGATATTATTTTTAAGAAAAACAGGCTGTGCATGGTGGCTCACGCCTGTAATCGCAGCACTTTTGGAGGCAGAGGCGGGCGGATCACCTGAAGTCGGGAGTTCGAGACCAACATGGTGAAACCCCTGTCTCTACCAAAAATATAAAAAGTTAGCTGGGTGTGGTGGTGCATGCCTGTGATCCCAGCTACTCAGGAGGCTGAGGCAGGAGAATCGCTTGAACCCAGGAGACAGAGGTTGCAGTGAGCCGAGATCACACCATTACACTCCAGTCTGGGCAGCAAGAGTGAAACTCTGTTTCAAAAAAAAAAAAAGGCCAGGCACGATGGCTCACGCCTGTAATCCCAGCACTTTGAGAGGCCGAGGCGGGCAGATCATGGGGTCAGGAGTTCGAGACCATCCTGGCCAACATGGTGAAACTCCATCTCTACTAAAAATGCAAAAATTAGCTGGGCATAGTAGTGGGTTCCTGTAATCCCAGCTACTCAGGAGGCTGAAGCAGGAGAATCGCTTGAACCAGGGAGTCAGGGGTTGCAGTGAGCCGAGATTGGGCCACTGAACTCCAGCCTGGCACCAGAATGAGACTCTGTCTCAAAAAAAAAAAAAAATTGCAAAGTGAGATATAAAGTTCTACTTTATTAATCACTGGAAAAATTCCAGGTAACTCCCAAAGACTGTATCTGGTGAAGGTTGAATTAGAAATTGGGAATCAAGTTTTAAGTGTCATATTCTGCTTCCAGTATATTGGTAAATTGCTTGGTTTAACACCTGATTGAAAGAGATTAACAACCGCCTTACAGCTTATACATGGTATAAAGTATAGGGGGAGGCCTTGTCTTTTGTGCCCTGTGGAGACAGATTCTATTTCATTTGCCTACTTATGGTCATAGATAGCAAAATTAGACAGTATTTTTCATGGCCGTTGATCTTTAAAGGGCAGTAATCCAGCACACTAGGAAAATGCCACTTTTAACATTTTTCTAGACTCAAAGAGGGTATAAATGTTCCCTCTGCATGAGCTAGGTTCCAGGAACAAGGAGAGGATATTCAGCATGCTTTTACCTATAGCAAATTAGAAAAGAGAGACTGAACATTCTAAATGGAGAGAAACGGCATGGACCAAATCATGAAAATAAAAGTGATGTATCTTGCTGGCAGCAATCAGTCGGTGAAATTCCGTAAAGGTCTCAGACTAAAAAGGTGACAGATGATCACCCTTCCGTGTCAGCACACACTGTGTTTGTTGGGTGGTTGCAAAAGGGTCAGAAAGGGCTGTCTCTCCCAAACTATCTTCCCTGTTCAGAGACTCTTTGATATGCCTTGAAGTGCATCAAAGCCTTTACTTGCACAGTTAGAACTACTGTTTCCTTTGTACATATCAGTGGAGAAAAGACATGGACTTAAACACAAACTTAGGCTTAAGTTAGCATTTGCAAAGCACTTAAAGGATCAGGAAAAAAATATCAACAACAAAATATTGGGCAGGAACGATACAGGGTTACTTACACTTTATTTTGCCAAGAACCTACATTAAAATAAACAAGAAATGTACGTATAATAATAATATCATTATGGAATGTGTGTTTTGGCTATATTGTGGATAGAATTGGTTTGATCCATGAATTCATTATTTGAACCAGTTGACAAAGTTTTCCCTAGATAGCTGACCTTTGCATTTTGCTTGGCATATGGAGTATAAATATTCATGTTTCTTTAATCCAAGCAGTAAAATATGATGAAAAGAAAATTATGAGCAAAATAAATGTCAGCTAGAATACAAATTCTTAGTCAATGCTGAAGTTTTTTCTTAGAAATTCTAGCTACATACTTGCCAGGGTATTTGGAAAATGAAATAAGATTTCAAAGGTACTCACGATGTTTAAACACTAATGATAGATCAGTAAATGGTAACTTGATGCTAAAAAAAGAAAATCTGGATGAGTATCTTTTCATAAATCATAATTAAGATAGTACTTGAGAATTAGAAACCAGTTGATCACTTTCCATGTTTCTATAAAAATATCATTTTAATAAAAAATCAACTCGGAAGCACCTGGAACACAAAAATGTTAAGTAGCAGTGAACAATTTGTCAGAAATAATTCTCAAGGAACTCTAATTTCTGTCTCTGTCTAAATAATTTACCTACTAAATGGTGAGCAGTTGGCTCACAAAAATGGTATCAATTTGTGTTTTAATAAAGTAGAATTAATCAACATAATTAATATATAGTCAAGGTAAACATAATGAAACTTTGATGCACAAGTTTTAAATTGTATTTTATACATGTAGAAATCACAAAAATTAAACACATTTTAAAAGTAATATTATTATCTTCTAACAAAACATAAATTTGGATAGAGATGACAGATTTCTTTAAAACTTTAACTTGATTGGTAGAAATAGTGATGTTTGGAAGAAATTTTAAACAATATTCTGTAAATTTGTAATTTATTTTGTCTGTGCAAAAATCCAGATTACAGCATAAATACAAAATGCATTTTTATTTCATGTATCTGTTATTTTAGTGTCAATTGTTAAACAGTGCTGATGACTTAGGTTGTGCAGATGTTGATGTTATTCTGGGCACAGAACTCTGGGAGAAGCATAGATGATACCATAAACTATAATTCTTATTTGTTCTTATTTAGTCCTTTATTTGATTATGTCTCTCCCTCAAATTCTCATATATTAGGTTGGTACAAAAGTTATTGTGGTTTTTGCCATTGAAAGTAAACTTTTGCACCAACATAATGCATTTCTCTCCATATTCACTGGTCTTGAAAGTAAGCCATATTTTACCTCCCACAATCCTGTCTCCCATTGGTAATATTCTATATTTTCATAGTAATCTAATGCTTGAAAAGTGTTAAGACCATTATTGTAATGTAATGTACCCAATCTCCCTGTTATTCACTCCACATTATACATTTTAAATAAATGAGAAGTTACATGACTTGACCAAGTTCACACAGTAAAAGATGAAATATGGTCATCATTCTAGGTTTTCTTATTAGAGCTCCATTGTCTTTCCCTTCCATTACGTTAACCTTTAAGCTCCGGTCTTGGAAATGGAGGCGATGAAGGAAGTAGCCTTTCTCCAACCTGAAACATGGGGGTCTGGAAAAACCTACTCAGTCTACATTTTGTCAGTTCACAGGTGCCACCTAGATGTAAAGAGAACGGGAAAAAAATTATCGTGTTCCATTTTTTGTCTTTAAAATATGTGTGTTTTGGAGAGAAATGAAACAACTGTTCTTCTAATGCTTGTATTCAAAATATAAAATATCAAAATTAAAATATATTAACAGAAAAAAGTTAGATTATTAACCATTAATATATCTTCTCTCAATGTTTACTTTGAACTTTTCTTTCACATAAGCATGGGTTTGCCAATGGAGTTTGCCCAGTTTTTCAAGATTTCTGCTCCATACATTTTAACTAATTTTTTTTTCCTCTCTGAAAGTAAGGATTCTGTTAAAAGATTAATTGGGAAGCCATTAGGCTGGGGAAACTACAGTGCCTGGAGTTTCTACATAAGCAAAGCAAACCCAACTCAGTTGGAAGGTCATATTCTTTGGCAGTCAGAAACCACCAACGAACTTTTAGAAAGGATTCTCCCACTGATATGATGCAAATAAATTTACTGCAGTATTAGCCAATAGAAGACGTTCTTTGCCTTGCTTCCATATTCACCTTAAAAGTCTTCCCCTCATGCCCCTTTGGTGGAGTCTCTGACCCCCTTGTGGTCGGAGCTGCCCAATTCATGAATTGCTGTCTGCTCAGATAAACTCTTTAATATTTGAAGGTACCTCAGTTTATCTTTTAACACGTCTTTCCCTATTGTTGACATGCTTAAGCTCTGTATCATTTAACTCTGTTCTTTCTCTTGAAATTTGTTCTGAGTGCCTTTTGAAAGAATGATATAGCATTTGATTATATTTCCATCTTGACTTGATTCTTTATGACTCCAGACTCCTTTAACATGCAACTTCTTCTGGATGACAAACTCATTTTTGGCATTATAAAAGCATAGGAGCCGGGTGCTGTGGCTCAAGCCTGTAATCACAGCACTCTGGGAGGCCAAGGTGGGTGGATCACTTGAAGTCAGGAGTTCGAGACCAGGCTGGCCAACATGGTGAAACCCCATCTCTACTAAAAATACAAAAATTATCTGGGCATGGTGGTGGGTGCCTGTAATCCTAGATACTTGGGAGGCTGAGGCAAGAGAATTTCTTGAACCTAGGAGATGGAGGTTGCAGTGAGCTGAGATCATGCCACTGCACTTCAGCCTGGGCAACAGAGTAAGACTCCATCTCAAACAAAACAAAGCACAACAAAAAAAAAACAGCATAGGGATTATAGAACATAGAATACCAATTCTAAAAAGGAGTTTTATCACCTGATCTGGTTTAGCTACACAATGTTAGCAACTTTTCATTCTCCATGTGAGTCTTTAGAAATTGTTGAAACATAGATGTGAATATGAGAAACTCTTAATTTTGAAATAAAAAGTTTAGACAAAATTCTAACAGAAGTACAGGGAAATGAGTAAAATACTTTTCAAAATTGATCCAATTTTTTTCTTTTCTTTTTTAGATAGAAGTAAAACTTGCATAAAATCAAGAATGTAAACTGAGCATAGTGGTGCGTGCCTGTAATCCTAGTTTTTGCAGCACCAAGGTGAGAGGATCTGTTAAGACCAGGAGTTTGAAACCAGCCTAGGCAACATAGCAAAACCTCATCTCTACAAAAAATTGAAAAAATAAAAATAAAAAAAAAACCTGTGCATGTTGGAATGAGCCCATTGTCCCAGCTACTCTGGAGGCTGAGGCAGGAGGATCATTTTAGTATGAGATTGCCTTGAGCTATTGAGAGGTGACAATGTGCTAGCAGCCTTCACTCTCAGCACCTCCTTGGCCTCGGAGTCCACTCTGGCGGTGCTTGAGGAGCCCTTCAGCCCTCCACTGCAGTGTGGGAGCCCCTCTCTGGGCTGCCTGAGGCCAGAACCGGCTCCCTCTGCTTGCAGGGAGGTGTGGAGGGAGAGGCCCGGGTGGGAACTGGGGCTGCGTGCAGCACTCACACGCCAGCGGGAGTTCCCACTGGCGTGGGCTCCACGGGCCCCATACTTGGAGCGCTGGCCGGGGCCACCAGCCCAGGGCAGTGAGGGGCTTAGCACCTCGGCCAGCAGCTGCGGTGGGTGCCCCAGGTCCCCCAGCAGTGCCAGCCCACGGGCGCTGTGCTCCAGTTCTCGCCGGCCTCAGCTGCCTCCCTGCTCCCCCTGCAGTGGGCTCCCACGAGACCCAAGCCTCCCTGATGAGCACCACCCCCTGCTCTGGGGAGCTCAGTCCCATCAACTGCCTAGCGGCTGAGGAGTATGGGTGCATATGGGTGCATGGCAGGGGACTGGCAGGCAGCTCCACCCACCCTCGGCCCCTGTGCAAGATCCACTAGGTGAAGCCAGCTGGGCTCCTGAGTCTAGTGGGGACTTGGAGAACTTTTATGTCTAGCTAAAGGATTGTAAACAGACCAATCAGCACTCTGTGTCTAGCTCAGTGTTTGTAAATACACCAATCAGTACTCTGTATCTAGCTAACCTAGTGGGGACTCAGAGAACTTTTCTGTCTAGCACCCTGTGTCTACCTAAAGGATTGTAAAGGCACCAATCAGCATTCTGTTTCTAGCTCAGTGTTTGTAAATACACCAATCAGTACTCTGTATCTAGCTAACCTAGTGGGGACTCAGAGAACTTTTCTGTCTAGCACCCTGTGTCTACCTAAAGGATTGTAAAGGCACCAATCAGCATTCTGTTTCTAGCTCAGGGTTTGTAAATACACCAATCAGTACTCTGTATCTAGCTAACCTAGTGGGGACTTGGAGAACTTTTATGTATAGCTAGGAGATTGTAAATGCACCAATCAGCACTCTGTCAAAATGGACCCGTCAGCTCTCTGTAAAATGGACCAATCAGCAGGATGTGGGTGAGGTCAGATAAGGGAATAAAAGCCAACTGCCTGAGCCAGCAGTGGCAACTTGCTCCAGTCACCTTCCACACTGGTGGAAGCGTTGTTCTTTCAGTCTTTGCAATAAATCTTGCTGCTGCTCACTCTTTGGGTCAACGCTGCGTCTAAGAGCTGTAACACTCACCACGAAGATCTGTAGGTTCACTCTTGAAGCCGGTGAGACCACGAACCCACCCACCAGGAGGAACGAACAACTCCAGACATACCACCTTTAAGAGCTGTGACACTCACCACGAAGGTCTGCAGCTTCACTCCTGTCAGTGAGACCACGAACCCACCAGAAAGAAGCAGCTCCAGACACATCTGGACATCTGAAGGAACAGACACCGGACTACCATCTTTAAGAACTGTAACACTTACTGCGAGGGTCTGCGGCTTCATTCTTGAAGTCAGTGAGACCAAGAACCCACCAATTCCGGACACACTATGTTTGTATCACTGCACTTCAGCCTGGGCGACAGAGTGAGGCCCTGTTGGGGAAAAAAAAAAGTCGAGTACTCTAATCATAAGTGTAGAGTTTGCTGAATTATTATGTTTGCTCATTTATCAATAATCCCATATCACAATGTAGGTCAAGTTCAGCACCCTAAACGGCTTCTTTATGCTCTTTCCCATTTGATATTTACCACCAGTGGCAACTACCGTGTTGACTTCTGTTGCCATGGACCAGCTTTGCTGGTTACAGAACTTGATAGCAACTGAATTCTAATATAGACACTCTATCATGTCTGACTTTTTTTTTTTTTTGCTCAGTATGTGTGTGAGATTCATCCATTTTTTCACATAACTGTGGTCTGTGCATTCCTACAGAATATAATCTAAAAGCAAAAGACCTGATTCAACATTTACATTGTTTTTACCAAAAACAATGGAAAGATAGTATATGCTAATACTTTCAATTTATGATTACTGAATTTTGAAATTAAGAAAACATGTTTTAGGAAAGTATTTTTAACATGATACATTTACTTGTGTTTCATTTTTTGTTGTTTTATGACTTTTTTATTGTAATAAAGCATTTCCTACTTTACCTTCTCTCCCATGACTAAATTCAGTATTGTCAATTTTACAAAAAAAAAAAAAAAAAAAAACATAAAGGAATTGTTTGCTCCTATAAGTTCTATTTAAAAAGTATATTCATTAGTAAAATGAGGTGTGTTCTTTTATTGATATTATTTATGTAGTTACTGCAAGTGAAATTACCAGCAATTGATGAAATATGGGGTGAAAGAAAATAATTACATTTAGTTTTCATGTTTGGATTGTAACTGAATTCTGAAGTGCCCTATGAGTATTATTTAAAATATCTAAGACCATAAGAATTATCAATATTCAATTTTTTGACACGACTAAAACTACAAAAAATATAAATTTGTTTATATTAATTATGAACTAACCTTTTTGTCAAAGATTAAAAACAATGATAGTAAACAATGAAAATTTAGACTTGATCAAAATGAGGGAAAAACACAAGTATGCCTAAAACTTTACACAATTCAAAATTTGACCTTGAAAAAATTGAACTACTTGGGAAATTGCTCATAAAAAGAAACTAGAAATGAGACAAGTTGTATTTGGTAAAATCAGATGTCATTAAATAAATCACTCTGATTAAATCAGTAAACGTTGTATTGTAAAGATATATTTAGAAACAACTTTATCAAGGAGAATATAATTTTATAAAATTCAAGTGAAAATGAGAACAGTTGTAAGCTACCAATCAGAAAATATTTCTATAGGAAATGATTTAAAATCTGCTTAAAATCATCTGAAAAGATTAAAATGTTTATTTATTTTATGTAACAAAAGTCTAGGTTTAGCTAGTCTGGGGGTAGCATGACAACAATGAAAGGACCCAGCCTCTTTTTATCTTCCAGCTCAAAGATATTCTATAGTTTTATTTATTTTCTCCTCAGGGTGGAAAGATAGCTGCTGTTTCTCCAGCAATCTTGTCCATGTACAAGGCAGGAAAAAACAAGAGAATGTAAAAGTCACAAATGACACTACAAAATGCAACATTCTAGCTAAATCCAGCCCTTGAAAAGATCTGTTCTGGAACCCCGCCCACGTGTCTTTCTTTTCTATTTCATTGCCCAGAAGTGGATTACATGTCCTAGAAGTAAAACTATCCAGACAAGTGAGTATTATGGTTTTCTGGTGTGGGTAGTAGAGGAGTGTAGGGGAGAAGGGAACTTGGAATGATCAGGGTAACCCATCCAATATCTATCATTCAGTTCCTCTGTTCTCTTTGGCTTCTTGAATAAAGAATTAAATTAATCTAAGGGAGTTCTTTACCTGAATAATTTATATTAAAACTTGCATAAGTCTATTTAAAATTCTTGTGCTTATAAACAAATTAAAAAATGTTTGTATTGCAAAATGCCAGAGGCGACACTTCTGCTAGTCCAAATGGCAGGAACAAAATGGGGATGAGTTGCTAAATGTATTAGCTATTTAAAAAAAAAAAAGGTAGGGCGTGACGGCTCAAGCCTGTAATCCCAGCACTTTGGGAGGCCGAGGTGGGTGGATCATGAGGTCGGGAGTTCGAGACAAGCCTGGCCAACATGGTGAAACCTCATCTCTACTAAAAATACAAAAATTAGCTGGGTGTGGTGGCGGGTACCTGTAATCCCAGCTACTCAGGAGGCTGAGACAAGAGAATCTCTTGAACCCGGGAGGTGGAGGTTGCAGTGAGCCGAGATCATGCAACTGCACTCTAGTCTGGGCGACAGAGCAAGACTCTGTCTCCAAAAAGAAAAGAAAAAAAAAGGAGGACTGCAAAAACCTGTTTAGTGATTATCAGTGAAATTATACTAAGGATAATTTTTTAAAAATTCATGGTTTTAGAATCCATGAAAAACAGTATTTAGAGAAAGAGTGGGGGCCATTGCAAGTGCCATCTTACAGCACTGCATCAAATACTGTTTCAGGGCTACGGATTCCTCCTGAATGCTGATTATCTTTTAGTTTTGTAGCTGTTCAGTGTCCTGTATCATGAATACATAGAGATAATTTTGTTTTAGTTTGCGGTAAACTCAAACTTGCATTACTTTTTTTGGTTAACTTTATGTCAACCTGTGCAGCTTGGCCTTCTCATTTTATCTTTTCTGTCCAATGAAATCTTGCCAAACAGTGTTTGTAGAAATATATTAACTTTATTTTCTTATCTTCATATTTACCCTGTTCTTATCAACCACTCAATTTTCTTTTGTTAAGAATATAATGTTCATGTTTTACCAGTATTTCTGTGGAAAAAGATTTAAAGAAAAAGAAGAAAAAGAATCTAATGTTCTGTACCAATCTATTTCCAGCTCATGTTCTTATTTTTATTTTTATTTATTTATTTATTTTTTCAATTTTACCTTGTTTCTATTTTAAGGTATCTGTGGATTGGTTTTGGCTGCTGCCATAGAGAGAAGCAGATCATTTCTACACTTAATTTTACAACAAATTCATTAGCTCCTTTGGAGATGGTTGTTGAGGATGCGTTACTTTCTATACTGATGGCCATGGATATGTACTATTAATATTTAAATTAAAGTTTGAAAAATTATATGAGGAAATAATATCCATTTCTCAAATTTTAGTGACATCTAATAGCATATATAAAAATACTGATATTCGGCTTAAATAATGACTATTTTTTACCCCAAGTAATAAAGGCTTTTTAGCTATAAAGAGTTCCCCCCACAACCAGAGCTTTAATTGGAGGAAACATTCATTCTGACATTAAACAATGTGGTTCTTATGTTGCTACTCATTTGAAGATCTGTAAAAATGTCACTTTATATGGAAGCATTTATAGTGCCTCTTCCAATGATCAATGGATTGAGAACCCGGAAAGTATAAAGTAATGCCAGGGATTTTTAACAAAGGCTATTGATACATGCCTTGCCACTTCAAGGACTGATTCAGTGTCAGGAGGGCCACAGTGAAATTGTGGCATCTGAGTAAATGCCTGAAAGAGATGAGGGAGGAAGCTGCCAATGCCTGGGAGCAGAACTCCAATAAGAAGACATAGCAAGTGCAAGGGTCCTGACAGAGAAGCATGCCTGAGTGATAGCCAGGAAACACTGGGTGGTCTTGAGTAGAGAAGTGAAAATATATGATGTCGGAGGTCATCCTCACTCCTCTGTTGAGGGTATTCTGAAGGAGGGCTAGGGAGGAATCAGGGAGATGGGTTAGGAGACAAAACTTTTGTTGTAATCCCAGCTAGCGATGACCATGGCTTGGACCAGCAGGGAAAATGGGGAGAAGTGGCTGTACTCTGAAGATAGAGCCAAGAGGATTGCCTACATGAATAAATGTGGAATCCAGGAGAACTTAAAAGTTTTCATCCTGAGCAAATGGCAGGAATGTGTCATTTAGTAACACATGTAAGGTTATACGTGCCATAGATCTTAAAGCTCAGAGGTTCAGTTTTAGACTTAATCAATGGCTACTAGACATTGCAATGGAAGTACCAGTTATCAGCTGAACATGTGACTCTAGAGTCTGAAGGAAAGATGTAGAGATCTTGAAAGCCTACCAGGAAGAATAAGATGTTTCTATACCCATGAACTCCTCAGTATTTGAGTTTAGTCAGTATTCATGAGGGCTCATTCATTCCTCACTTACTGACTCAAATTTCCTCTCAATGGGAAGTAAGTGTTTTAAAAAATGTTGCTGTGGGTCAGGTGTAGTGGCTCACGCCTATAATCCCAGCACTTTGGGAGGCTAAGGCAGGCAAATCACGAGGTCAGGAGATCAAGACCATCCTGGCTAACACGGTGAAAGCACATCTCTACTAAAAATACAAAAAAAATTTTCTGGATGTGGTGGCAGGCTCCTGTAGTACCAGCTACTGGAGAGGCTGAGGCAGGAGAATGGTGTGAACCCGGGAGGCGGAGCTTGCAGTGAGCAGAGATCGTGCCACTGCACTTCACCCTGGGAGACAGTGAGACTCTGTCTCAAAAAAAATAAAATAAAATGTTGCTGTGAATCTTCAAATCCAGGATTCAGGAAATTGTCCAATTTATGTTTAAAAGAAATGGACTTTTTGGGGGGCAGAAAGCCCTCAAGGAAAATGAAATATTTAGTAGATGAATATGAGACATGGAGAGAAACAAATCACAGCAAGATTTCTCTATATGGTTTTTCAAGAAAAGTATTGTGGGAACTGGCCAGCAGCCCGCAATGCAATGGGGCTCTCTCTTTGCTCCCAGGCGGATAGGCAGGTCGAGAAATAATAGACACACACAAGATAGTGAAAGCTACGTCCTGGGGAGTCACTGCCTTCTGCTCCCATGGTGCCAACAATGCACTGGATATGCCAGCATTTATTATTAAGTTTAGTGAGGGCGGGGTAGGTTAGTGAGGGATTTAGGGTCATTTCATTATGAGGTGAGATGGTCACATGGGGATGAAGTAATTCTTTAACATAACATCCGTATGCAGAAGTACAGTATACAGAGATAAGAATTTACAATATAGTATGTGCATCAGTCATTTCTAATAGAGCCTTAAAACAGGAACAGCAGTAACAGTTGCGGCAAAAGCTGGTTACAAACAATTCATAGAAACAGGACGTGAAGTTTAATTTCTAACAGAGCCTTAAAACAGGAACACAGTCTTTCCATAACCTATGACTAGCAAAATATTAATCAGCAGTAACAGTTGCAGCAAAAGCTGGTTACAAACAACTCATAGAAACAGGACGTGAAGTTAGACAACAGGTTAGTCCAGAAATTCTCAGAAGGGAGTATGAACCCTAAAGGGGCCTAGAAGAGCCGCGGCAAATGAGGGTGTTTATAGCCCTAGCTTATCCATATGGACAGACACCCCCCATGCGCCCGTTTATATGTTCTCCACGAGGGTCGCATTCCATTCCCAGAGCTATGAACATCTGCTTTTCTGGGATAGGAATCTTGGTGATGTGAAACCTCCCTGACTACAAGTCCATTCACAGGCTCTCTGCAGGGGGGAGCACATCACGCGCTGTTGGCTCATTCTGGCAGTCCAACCTGGCATTGTCTTTACACAGTCCTACATGCAATTTTGTATTTACAATAATCAGAAGCATTTCATCTTTTATTCCATAGCAATAGTTTCAGGGGATCTCCCTACAGAAAAGGAGCAAACATAAATGTCAAATAAATGCAGATTCATATCCCTAGTCTATTACTAGGAGTTAATCAGAAACAGCAATTTTCACAGGACATGAACAAATAAGATTAGCTATTACAAAATGCTATGCTGATTAAAACAATTTTTGTTCACTGCTATCTCTTATTCTTAAACTTCAGTGCTCACTGGAAAGAATGAACATTGTTATCATTGTCACTTGACTGATGAGAAATATTGTCTTGGCATGAGAGCTATAGATGTAGAGGGTTAGATCTAATATCATAGCATGTAAGTTGTGGAGGTGGAAATAGATCTGTGTTCTTCCAATTTCCTAGTCATTAAATTGCTGATTAAAATGCTTCTGGGCATGTCGTCCTATGAAACTTTAATTAGAGACCTCATTTTCCAATTTGGGATCAATAGAGTCTAAAATAAACCTTGCTTTTTCTTAAAAAAAAAAAAAGTGCTATTTTACATAACAGTGCTATTATTATTATTATTTATAGTAACATTTAGGATATTAAAAGTTATAAATGTGGAATAGAATTTTTTTTAAAATGTCACGACTAATCCTTATGATGAGGTGATATGGTTGTTTTGAAACATATCCTTCCCTTAGACAAGATTCAGGCAAAATTAAAATTCTCCTTTCTGGGAATCTGCCCTCAGAATCTGTTCCACAGAGCAGTAGTTAACTCTGCTGTTAACATGGGCTTCAACGTAATTAATGGTACATGTAAAATAAAGAAACATTGTCTTTTAAAATATTGGAGGGAGGTGGGGAAAAAATTGGAAACATTAACATAAAGTTTTAAAGGTTTCTTTACCATATGGCTTTGCAGAGTCCTTAGTAAATAAAAGTGCGTGGTAAATACATGAAAGAGAAATAGTCTGAAGTGTTCTCAAAACATATTTAGTCATAAACACGTTTTAGTTTGAAGGGAATCTCATGGGAATAGATTCTCATTTGGGGAAAAACTGCTTTAATGTGGACCAAGCCAGGCCAACAAATTCGCAATACAAACCTGGTTGCTGATTGCAATTGTAAAATATGCTGTGGTCTGAGCTAAAAAAAATCTGGTCTTTTTTTTTGTTACTCTCTCCGCATAGTTGAGGAATGTTCCTACTCTCAGTCTTAGGCACACAGGTAAAATTTATGTGTGTGTGTGTGTGTGTGTGTGTGTGTACATATATTCCAATTAAGTAATTTGTTTGGTTTCATGTACTTTCATCTGAAAAGTTCAGTCCAAAATAAAAAGTAGGGCTATTTTTCTCTAACATTCATTGGGATTATGGGATTATGTTCAATGGGTCTATGGACTTAAAATGGTATTACTTGTGTGTCCTTGAATATTTTTAAATTAACATATTTATCTTATCTCAGATATACTTTATACTAAATTTAAGCGTATTTACCAATTTCTTATGCTCTAGAATTTTACATTTAAGAGAATTTCTTATTTAGAATCATGCTAGGTAGTTGGTGCTGCTTTTTCCCGTTATTTTTAGTGTCACCAGTTTAAGTGAAATAAGATATAATCAGTGTAGTTTTCACAGGAAGAAAATCCGGTATAATATTAGGTATTAAACTGAGCTATCTATATCATTTATTTTCTAGCTAAGTAACTCTCTAGATATCTGCCTTGGTGAATCTATCTGTTCCTTATGTTCTGCAGTTGAGACTGGAGTCTTATAAAATCTGTGCATTGATTCTTTTTCTCTGCCTAGTCCTTCCATGTCAGTGTTTCCTGAAGTTCTATAAATCAATCTGTGTGTCTCTAATTGTACTTGTTGTAAAATTAGAGTTATTTCATCCCTATTCACCCCAGCCATCTCTGATCTTCCTCTGAAATGCCAAACACAGCTTTGGCGCTTGTTATTCCCTCTTCCTGGAATGTTCTTCCCTCAGAAATTCCCAGAGCTCACACTCTTACTTTATTTGGTATTGCTTCCTTAAAGAGGTCTTCCCTCACTTGCTTTATTTTTTATTTTTTATTTTTCTGAGATGGAATCTCATTCTTTCACCAAGGCTGAAGCACAATGACAAGATCTTGACTCACTGCAACCTCCTTCTCCTGGGTTCAAGCAATTCTCCTGCCTCAGCCTCCTGAAGTAGCTGGGATTACAGGCATGCGCTAGCACGCTTGGCTAATTTTTGTATTGTTAATACGGACTGGGTTTCACCATTGTTGGCCAGGCTGGTCTCAAACTCTTGACCTCAAGTGATCCACCAGCCTCAGCCTCCCAAAGTGCTGGGATTACAGGTAGGAGCCACCACATCCAGCCCTGACATGCTTTTTATATTAGTATACCACCTTGAATTTCTACTCCCTTACAGCATTTCCTTTAAAAAACAATGAGCCTAATTGTTAATACTTGACATTACATTACACGTTTCTTAATTTTTCTTCCCTCACTAAAATATAAATTAATCAACCACAACCCGATGATCATGAGTATGAAATCTTTTTAACATTTTTAAGTATTTTTTTTTAAATTTTTTTTCCTTTTTTCCCACAGTCCCTAGAGGGAAAATGGTATGAAATCTTTATCTCCAGCACCATCTGTCTCTAAGCCTCAGACTCATATTAACCACTGAAAGAGAATTCCAACTAGATTTACCTCTTGAAGGTCAAACTCAACATATCATCCACCTAGCTAATTGCCTCCCTGACTCTTTTCCATGCTATAACGTCTCTATCCCAGTTCAATAAAAAGTATCACCAATATTCAGTTATTTCAGCCAAATGCTTGTTGTTATCCTTGATCCTATTATTCCCTTTACTACCCTCAGGTTTCACTCTCCCATTTATTCGTAAGACAAATATTTTGGGGGATTTAGATTATTTTCTAGACATTGTTCTAGATGCTGGAGATACAGTGACAAAAGTATGTCACTGCCCTAATGAAATTTGCCTTCTAGTGGAGGAGCAAGAAAATAAACAATATAAGGGAATAGACGTTGAAGGATGCATTCTTAACATAAAAAGTAAGCCAGGGAAGACCTTTTTCAGGAAGAGAAGCCAAATAAAGTAAGAATATGAGCTTGGGGGCTTTCTGGAGGAAGAACATTCCTAGGCAGATGGAAAGCAACTGCTTGAGCCAGTGCATGGCATGTCGAAGGAAAATCAGAGGTGGCCAGTGTGGCTGGAAAAGTGAGTTATATCCTAAGTGTCATAAAAATGCTCTGGAAATAATTTGATATGAACTTCGAAGCCATTGGATGTTGGGAACAGGCCCTCAAAATCTGGCCATAAACTGGCCCCAAAACTGGCCATAAACAAAATCTCTGCAGCACTGTGACATGTTCATGATGGCCATGACACCCACGCTGGAAGGCTGTGGGTTTACTGGAATGAGGGCAAGGAACACCTGGCCCACCCAGGGCAGAAAACCACTTAAGGCGTTCTTAAACCACAAATGATAGCATGCGCGATCTGTGGCTTAAGGACATGTTTATGCTGCAGATAAGTAGCCAGAGCCCATTCCTTTATTTCGGCCCATTCCTTTATTTCCTTCCCATAAGGAATACTTTTAGTAAATCTTATGACTGGCTTGCTATCAGTACATATGTGGGTATATCTCTGTTTGAGACTTTCAGCTCTGAAGGCTGTGAGACCCCTATATTTCTGTGTATATATGTGTGTGTGTTTAATTCCTCTAGCGCTGCTGGGTGAGGGTCTCCACGACCAAGCTGGTCTCGGCAAGTGGAGAATGTTTTGAGTATGAAAATCAACGAGTTCTGGAAATTAAAGAGCTTCCCAGAGAACTAAAGTACCAGCAATTGAGACTGGTTAAGACAGCTTTAGCATTTCTCTCAGCATGGCTAAACTTCATACAAACTTCTTTCTGACTCTAGTTTCTTGACTTCTCTTTTCTTAGAACATTTCTTCAGAAAACTTGTAATTGCAAATTATTTCTCTGCCCCTTTGATGTAAATCATTTTAAAAGCCTCTGGCCAGTTTGACAACCCAGAAATGTCTTTCTCAAGCACCTGGGGGCCATCTCTTTGAAATATAATCCTTATGATCGTTCCCTATCTTCCAGTCTCTATGGTGACTGACTCCAGTACACATCTTGCTCCAAGATGGAAAATGATCTCAGGTCATAATGATGAGAAAGTTTATGTTTTCTTTAGGTAAAGCCAATTAGCAACACAGATGACAATGATCTCTCTCTTCCCCTAGAATATAAATACACTCCCACCATTTGTGTTGGCTGAGTAGAATTCAGGCTTTGTTTTGGTCAGTCTTCTCTCTTGCAATAGCCTTAAAGTCTTCTTTGTTTAATCTGGCCCAGTGCAATGTTTGATTTAACAAGACTAACTACTGACAATGTGTTTTAAATTGGTAATTATGCTACTCATCATCCCAAAGTATCTACAGGATCTGCTGAACGTGTTGAAATGGGAAGATATATTCACATTTTCACTTTGTGTATTACGTATTACCTACTCTGAAAAACACATAGTTTGTGGCTTGCAATATTTTCTACACACTATTATGGAGACACAGATTGTAGCTTAAAATGGTTGGGTGTAGTGGGCCAGCTAAAGTGTTCTCTAATTCCTTGTCTGGACATTCATCCCAGACAAGCCAGACCATAGATGTTAAAGCTGTGCTTATTTTCTCAGTTCATGGTGCTGTCATGGGCAGGATAGACTATTGGAATGCAGAATATGGAGATGAAATGGGGTGAAATAAGATTGGGAGCTAAAAGGAAATTCAGATATATGACATCAGGGCTGATCCCAGAGCAGAGAATGGGGATGGAAATGGAGTCTGGAGAAATTTGCTGACCCTCCATGAATAGGCTACAGAGCACCCCAACAGCATGGTCCTGGGTTGAGTAGAGCTCTCCAGGCTGCCATATTACCTCAGGCAAACTTCAATTGCCTTTTCTGTTTTGCCTTTTGTGACTGCACCCCAAACCTGTTTAACTTGTGATGGTGGCAGTGGATCACCTGAAGTGACCGCTGTGGGGATGCCAGCTGCAGCAGAGGGAGTTGTGTCCAGAGGTGAGTGCTCTGTGGAGCTGGTGGGAGCCGGGAACAGTGATCTCAGTGGGAGCTCTGTGCCCTACTGAGTTGTCAGGGCAGGAACCTAAGCTCCAGCGTGCAGCTACAGCCCACCCAGCCACAACTCCAGACCCGGGAATCCCTGTGCTCTCAGGGGCTCAGCAAGCCCCCTGCCCTTGCAGGTGCAGAAGTACCTGCTCACACTCCCTGGCCTTTTATTGCTTCTGGCAGCTGGGGAGTTGTAACTAAGCCCATGTACTGTCACAACCTGGCCAGGTGTGTGTGCACTTGAGATGGTGCTGACACATCAGCCCCCACTGCTGCCTCAGTCCTTTCCAGATTTTGGGTGCCAAAAAGTGCAGAGGGGAGGTAGTGGGTGTGGTGGGGCACAGGCTGAGGGTGGCTCAGCATGGGCCTGCTGTAGACATTCCTTGGTGCAGACAGCCTGGGCACTGTGGATGGCATGTTGATGGTGGCCAGAAGAAGACAGGTTCTTAGGTGGGAAGGGGCAATCCCCAGTTAAACCCCACCTTCAAGCCAGAGAAGGCCTGAAGCCTGGGGGTTGGGCTGCCAGTTCTGCATGGAGTCCACAACTGGGAGTGTGAACTTCATTAATACCTTTTGGTCAATTGGATGGTGCTGTTTCCAGGCCTGCCCATGGTTGCCCATGGACCAGTCAGCATGCATTTCCTCCATTCTGAGCACATAAAAACCCCAGAATCAGCCAGAATCACACGCTTGCTGGGACAACCTGTCTGCAGAAAGAAGCTACTGACTTCAGGTCTCCTGAGAACTGTTCTGTCTCTCACTAAAGCTCATCACTGCCTTGATTACCCTCCAGTTGTCTGAGTAACCTCATTCTTCCTGGACGTAGGACAAGAACTCAGTACCCACTGAACAGCTGGAGTGAAAGGAGCTGTAACAGGAAGTGGTTCCTGGCTTGCTTGCTTAGCTGTGGGCAGTGACATGCTCCAAGACTGTGGGAGTGAAGAGTGGTGACCCTTCTGGGGGCCCAGATCTTGGGGTTCCTTGAGCCAGAGCTGTTGGAACACTATAGCCCTCCCACCCTTTGCTGGCACCAGGCAGCTGTTCCACATGACAGGAAGCAGCAGTGGGGCCAGGGCAGTCCACGGGCTGGGGGACAGAGCAGGATGGCCGGATTGAAAGAGCTGTAACATGAATTGGTTGAAGCATGCCAGCACTCCCAGCCCCAACAGCTTCCCACTCACCACACTGTGGGCAATAAGAAGGAGAGAACTACAGTTCTATGACACAATGGACTTCATATAAACCATTATAAGAATGAGGACTAATTAATGACCTTCATGATTTATTTTAATTAAAATATTGTCATATTGAAAAATGTTATTCTCTGAACATGCTACCGTGTATATATCACACTGCTGAAATCTACTTAAAATTTTTCAAACCAATAATGTAATTCAGTTTATAACAACTGATTTATCCAATGACTATTATATTCAAGTTGTGATGCATACTTCAGGACTCATGAACATTAAGGCCCTAATACCCAGTGTTTTGTGAGAATAGTAACACTTCTTTGCCATTGCTTTGGCAAAGTGGCAGAAATCAAACTCTGGTGGAATGAGTAAGGTTTTCGAAGATATTTGAACAGAAATTAGTCCATCCAGAATAAATGAGGAGGGAACAGTGTCACAGTGCAGTCTTAGCAGAATTGATGTGCTTCATGTCACTTGGAGAAGTGGCAGAGATGACTCTGGTTGATTTTATAGTTTTCCAGGTCTTAGATTGATCTGTGAGTTACACACAATTTATCTTTAAGAAATATTTTTTATAGTGTGCTTTTCTTTTTAGTTAGACAAATGTTGCTTTGGAGAATAAAAAGTTACATTTATTCATTCTTCAAATTTTAACAACTAATACTAATCTCGATTTCAACAGGTTTCATTGCATTTATCTTCACATGTCAGTTCTGCAGATAGTCACAGAAACATAATAGTGGAAGATAACTGAAATTAAATGGGCTGGCTTTAACTGATCTGTCCATGCCTAGCAGGATCACATTAAATGAGTCTTTGAGCAGCTGTCTTTCAAGAATGTGTTGACTGATGACTGAAAAGATGATAAAAATGCATATTCTTGCCTTTATTTATTGTAATCACTATGTTGAAAAGTAGATTTCTTTCAAAAAGAATCCCTGATTTTTAGAATTCTTAATATTAAAAAATGCAACAAAATCCAAAGAAAATGTATTTTTCTAGGTCAAAGCACGAACATATATTTCAGCTAAGTTGAAAAAATATGAAAAAAATGCTTGAAAATACAATATGATTAAAATAGAATTATTTTATTTGAGACAAAAGCATTTAAGGTACTAATATGCCCAAGACCAGTGGAGAAACACTGATTACTTTTGTAAGTATTAAGACATATATAATTTAAAACATCAATTCCCAATGCAATGTTAATAATAAAAAGGTAAACTGTAATAGTACAGTATTCACATGCCAGTAAAAAGCAAAAGATAGTTTCATAATCAATTGGAGTTTGAAAGGGAGGAAAGCAAGAATAGAAAAAGCAGGATAAATAAATTAAGATAGTAGAAATAAATCTAAATATATTCATAATAAAATAAAAATAAATAGACCAAACTAACCTATTAAATGACAATAATTTTCTGAGTGGGTTTTTTAAAAATCAAGCCATATATTTTTTTACTTTTTTGAGATGGAGTCTCACTCTGTCACCCATGCTGGAGTGCAGTGGCGCCATCTCAGCTCATTGCAACTTCCGCCCTCCCAGGTTAAAGTGATTTTCCTGCCTCAGCTTCCTGAGTAGCTGGGATCACAGGTGCCTGTCACCACACCCAGATAATTTTTATATTTTCTGTAGACACAGGATTTTGTCTTGTTGGCCAGGCTGGTCTTGAACTCCTCACCTCAGGTGATCCACCCGTCCCTGCCTCCCAAAGTGCTAGGATTACAGGTGTGAGCCACCGCGCCCAGCCAAGCTATATACTTTTGAAAATACAAAGGAACTTCAGCTTGAAAATAAAATAACAAAAGAAGATATACCAGGCAAATAGTACTCAACAGAAAGTAGGCAGAACCACATTAGTAACAAATCAGACTTTAAAAGAAATGAAAGTTTTGATACAAAGATATTTAGCACATAATATAAAAAAGAATGATTCACAGTGAGATATAATAAATTCTAAACCCGTGTATAAATAATATCACTGCCCCAAGTAAATAAAACATTATCACTATTACAATGCATTATTGACAATTTATAATCAGAGGATTTTTGTAGCAAAGCTCCCTAAATATTTGCAATATCAACTAAATACATTTAACAAGGTAAAGTTTGAAAAATATGATTAACAAATTTTATCTCATGACCATATAAATTATAATGCACAATAATTAAATACATTCTTCTCAAATATTCATAGACTGTAAAATTTAAAGATGTGGAAAGCTAAAAAACCTATCTTAGTAATTGGGTAATGCAAACATTCAAAGTTTATGCTATGACATAAACCCAATTAAGGCAGAAATGAATTTTAAAAATAAACAAAATATCAGACTTTGGGGATCTTTTTTAAAAATTTATTTATTTATCATACTTTAAGTTCTGGGTTACATGTGCAGAACGTGCAGGTTTGTTACATAGGTATACATGTGTCATGGAGGTTTGCTACACTCATCAACCTGTCATCTACATTAGGTATTTCTCCTAATGCTATCCCTCCCCTAGTCCCCTACCCCTCCACAGGCCCTGGTATGTGATATTCCCCTCCCTGTGTCCATGTGTTCTCACAGTTCAACTCCCACTTGTGAGTGAGAACGTGTGGTGTTTGGTTTTGTTCTTGTGTTAGTTTGCTGAGAATGGTGGTTTCCGGCTTCATCCATGTCCCTGCAAAGGACACGAACTCATCCTTTTTTATGGCTGCCTGGGATTCCATGGTGTATACGTGCCACATTTTCTTTATCCAGTCTATCATTGAGGGGCATTTGGGTTGGTTCCTAGTCTTTGCTATGGTGAACAGTGCCAAAATAAACATATGTGTACATGTGTCTTTATAGTAGAATGATTTATAATCCTTTGGGTATACACCCAGTAATGGGATTGCTGGGTCAAATGGTATTTCTGGTTCTAGATCCTTGAGGAATCGCCACACTGTCTTCCACAATGGTTGAACTAATTTACGCTCCCACCAATGGTGTAAAAGCGTTCTTATTTCTCCACCTCCTTTCCAGCATCTTTTGTTTCCTGACTTTTTAATGATCACCATTCTATCTGGTGTGAGATGGTATCTCATTGTGGTTTTGATTTGCATTTCTCTGATGGCCAGTGATGATGAGTATTTTTTCACATGTTTGTTGGGTGCATAAATGTCTACTTTTGAGAAGTGTCTGTTTATATCCTTCGCCCACTTTTTGATGGGGTTTGTTTTTTTCTTGTAAATTTGTTTAAGTTCTTTGTAGATTCTGGATATTAGCCCTTTGTCAGATGGACAGATTGCAAAACTTTTCTCCCATTCTATGGGTTGGTTGCCTGTTCACTCTAATGATAGTTTCTTTTGCTGTGCAGAAGCTCTTTAGTTTAATTAGACCCCAATTGTCAATTCTGGCTTTTGTTTCCGTTGCTTTTGGTGTTTTAGTCATGAAGTCTTTGCCCATGCATATGGCTTGAATGGTATTGCCTAGGTTTTCTTCTAGAATTTTTATGGTTTTAGGTCTTACATTTAAGTCTTTAATCCATCTTTAGTTAGTGTTTCTATAATGTGTAAGGAAGGGGTCCAGTTTCAGTTTTCTGCATATGGCTAGCCAGTTTTCCCACCATCGTTTATTAAATAGGGAATTCTTTCCCCATTGCTTATTTTTGTCAGGTTTGCCAAAGATCAGATGGTTGTAGATGTGTGGTGTTATTTTTGAGGTCTCTGTTCTGTTTCATTGGCCTGTCTCTCTGGTTTGGTACCAGTATCTTGCTGTTTAGGTTACTGTAGCCTTGTAGTATAGTTTGAAGTCAGGTAGCATGATGCCTCCAGCTTTGTTCTTTTGGCTTAGGATTGTCTTGGCTGTATGAGCTCTTTTTTGGTTCTGTATGAAATTTAAAGTAGTTTTTTCTAATTCTGTGAAGAAGGTCAGTGGTAGCCTGATGGGGATAGCATGAATCTATAAATTACTTTGGGCAGTAAGGCCATTTTCATGATACTGATTCTTCCTATCCATGAGCATGAAATGTTTTTCCATTTGTTTGTGTCCTCTTTTATTTCCTTGAGCAGTGGTTTGTAGTTCTCCTTGAAGAGGTCCTTCACATCCCTTGTACGTTTTATTCCTAGGTATTTTATTCTCTTTGTAGCAATTGTGAATGGGAGTTCACTCATGATTTGACTCTCTGCTGTCTATTATTGGTGTATAGGAATGCTTGTGATTTTTGCACATTGATTTTGTATCCTGAGACTTTGCTGATGTTGCTTATCAGCTTAAGGAGATTTTGGGCTGAGATGATGGGGTTTTCTAAATATACAATCATGTCATCTGCAAACAAAAACAATTTAACTTCCTCTCTTCCTATTTGAATATGCTTCATTTCTTTCTTTTGCCTGATTGCTCTGGCCAGAACTTCCAATACTCTGTTGAAGAGGAGTGGTGAGAGAGGGCATCCTTGTCTTGCGCTGGTTTTCAAATGGATTGCTTCCAGGTTTTGCCCATTAAGTATGATATTGGCTGTGGGTTTGTCATAAATAGCTCTTACTATTTTGAGATATGTTCTATGAATACCTAATTTATTGAGAGTTTTTAGCATGAAGGCTGTTTAATTTTGTTGAAGGCCTTTTCTGCATCTATTGAGATAATCATGTGGTTTCTGTCATTGGTTCTGTTTATGTGATGGATTATGTTTATTGATTTGTGCATGTTGAATCAGCCTTGCATCCCAGGGATGAAGCTGACTTCATTGTGGTGGGTAAATGTTTTGATGTGCTGCTGGTTTCGGTTTGCCAGTATTTTATTGAGGGTTTTCGCATTGATGTTCATCAGGGATATTGGCCTGAAATTTTCTTTTTTCTTGTGTCTCTGCCAGGTTTTGGTATCAGGATGATGCTGGCCTCATAAAATGAGTTAGAGAGGAGCCTCTCCTTTCCTATTGCTTGGAATAGTATGAGAAGGAATGGTAACAGCTCCTCTTTGTACCTCTGGTAGAATTTGGCTGTGAATCCGTCTGGTCCTGGACTTTTTTTGGTTGGTGGGCTATTAATTACTGCCTCAATTTCAGAATTTGTGATTGATCTACTCAGCGATTTGACTTCTTCCTGGTTTAGACTTGGGAGGGTGCCTGTGTCCAGGAATTTATCCCTTTCTTCTAGATTTTCTAGTTTATTTGCATAGATGTGTTTATAATATTCTCCGATGTTAGTTTGTGTTTCTGTGGAATCAGTGGTGATTTCCCCTTTATCATTTTTTATTGCATCTATTTTATTCTTCTCTGTTTTCTTCTTTATTAGTCTTGCTGGTGGTCTATCTATTTTGTTGATCTTTTCAAAAAACCAGCTCCTGGATTCATCGATTTTTTTGAAGGGTTTTTGGTGTCTCTATCTCCTGAAGTTCTGCTCTGACTTTAGTTACCTCTGGGATTTTTTAAATGCTTAAACATGGCCATACTTATAAATAGCCAATTGTTCAAAGATGATATCACAATATAAATAAGAAATGTAGAGATGTAGACAATTGTATTTGATTTAAATGCTTATACTATTTAAAAAATAAAAATTAATGAGCTAAGTGTCTGACTTAAGACGGTAGAAAAAGAATAGTGGAATAAAACCCTAGGAAGATGAAGAAATGTAATGCCAACATAAATAGATTTGAATTAGAAAATCAAGATATAATATAAAATGTTAATAAACTCAAAAGTTGGTTATTTGAAAAGAATAATAAAATAGACAAAACTCTGCAAAATTTATTTGAAAACATAAATTTAGCAATGGATGAAATAATTATAGTTTAAAATTCTATAAACTCCTATAACAATTATAGGAAAATCATATGAAAAAAATTAAGCCAATAAAATTGGAAATATATCTTAAATGAACTTTGAATTAAAACATGTATACACCAAAATTAAGTTGAATTTATTGAATATAGGAAAACTGGTTATGCAATTCACCTCAACAACAGAAACAAATACTTTGTTGTCAGCCTCTATAGATGCACAAAAATATTGGATAAAATGTGTAACTCATTAATGATATAAGAATCAACACCTTAGCAAATTTATAAAACAGAATTTTCTAAATTTGATAAAGTAAGGGTATTCCTCAAAAACTGCTTAAATATCACCACAAATTGTGAAATAATAACAGTATCTCCTTTAAATTTAAGAATAACCAAAACAAATCTGCTCTTATGGGTTGTATTTGTTAGGCTAAACAGCACAAAAATATAAAAGTAAATATTTAAAAGTTAGAAATAACCAGAAAGAATAAAGAAATCTGTCATCATTTACAAATCATATGATTATTTGTTTTTTTAAAAACTCAGAACAATTGACAAATTGTTGTAATTAACAAAAGCTCATGAAGTTTGCTATATATTTTGCTTGTATAAGCCCAAATGAATCACATTTATGCATACTAACAACTGACCTATAAAAAAATAATAAATATATGTCATTTCCAGTGGTGATAGCAACTTTAAAATACGTAAGAATAAACCTCACAACAGATCTATTGAGTTGTTTGAGTTCCTTATATATGTTGGATATTAACCCTTTATCACATATGGTTTGAAAGCATTTTATCCTATTCCATGTGCTGTCTCTTAAGTCTGTTGATTGTTTCATTTGCTTTGTAGAAGGTTTTTGGTCTGACACCAATCAGATTTGTCTGTGTTTGCTTTTGTTGCCTATGCTTTCAGGGTCATATTAAAAAACTATTTGCTAAAACCAATGATAAGAGGCATTTACCTTCTGTTTTCTTATAATGATTTTACAGTTTAAAGTCTTAAGTCTTTAACCTATTTTGAGTTGATTTTTATATGTGTTCTGAGATAAAGGTTGAATTTCTTTCTTCTGCATGTGTATATCCAACTCATGCATCACTGTTTATTGATGAGTCTGCCTTTCCAGTCTGTGAATTTTGTTGATTTTTAGTTGTTCTATATATGGATTTTGTATCTGAAAGACAAAAATAAGAATTGAAAGAAAACATCTCCAGGTGAGTATGTAAATGAAGCTATTATAACTAAGAGGAAAAAACGATGATGATTATTCAAAAGACTTAGCAATAAAAGTCTTAAATTGGTATTAATAAAGTAATTATATTCTCATTATGATTTTCATTCAGTTTGTTTCTAAACACCCATATTAACTGAACAATGCTGATTTGAAGACTTAGACCCCCAAGGGATTAAAAAATGCTTTAGGATAGCATGTCACTTTGTACTGATAGTGAAAGCACATGTATGACTTGGGAAATTGCTAGAAAAATCAAAGAAATTTCTTATCACCATGATATTTCCCATATTATGGGAATCATTGCAGAAAAGGGAGACAGATATTTCATAAAATGTCACACTATAGCGATATGAAGAAGTGCTGTTTCAATTTTTGAAAACTTGCATGACTGTCATATTGAGGTAAAGTTTAAAACTATACAAATTCAGGAAATTTAAAAGTAATTTTTGAAAGTCTGCATATGATTTCTTGTTTATACTTGATGGATTTTTTTACAACCCTGCTTGTCTTTATCTTGTGAAAATTAGGCCTCCAGCTTAAAGTACCAAAATACTCATCCATGTTGAATGTGTGCCTCAGCCCTTTATCTCAACAGGAAAGAATTCTTGACAAACAAAGCACAGTAGTTCTGTGCTGGAAAATGAAAACAGCCACAGTGGATGCTGTATCCAACAGTGTACTCACTAAAATACAAACTGTTAGTAAGATCATGGGAAATTTCTAGAACTGGCTGGCTGAATATCTATGCTGCTGCTGCTTTTAAGGTAAGTAATATGTCAGGAGGCTACAAAGCCTCTGTTAGCAAAGGAATACAGATGTGGAGTAGTGTTTCGCAGTTTTCCCTGATCCACATAGACTGACTGAATAAAATATACTCTTAAAGATGCTTACTTATTTGTATGCACTATTAAAAAATAAAGAAATGACATAAATAATTGCTCCCCATAGTGTCCCATTTGTTCTTCCAGAGTAGGATGCTCTACCCTATGGTACTATCCTCCGGATGGCATGGCTATGAAGAGTCTGAGACTATAACTAGTGTTGTGAGAGTACTAGCTCTATTATTTCATCCTGTAATGGGTTTTTCTTCTTTCCCTGAATCGCTTTAAGCTATAACATTTCTTATAGATAGAGTCCTTGTCTTATTCAACCTTGTACTAGTCACAGTGCCCATGTAGTGCTTTGAATGACAATAGGTAACCTAAAATTACTTATTAAATGAATAAAATTACCTGCCATTTCCCCATGTCTGAAGCTCATTCCATTGATACTTTCTTCTTTATTCAAAGTTAAAACTTGTTTTTGAGAGTTCTGTGCTGGCTAGCTAAATGTATTACTATAGCCAGGACTTTGATCTTTGATCAGTGAATTTCCCCCACTTCAAGGGGAGACTCTCCAATAGGCAGGTTTTAATCATTAGTAATAAACATCCCCAATAGGAACATTCTTTGATAATTCAAATTGTGTTCATCAGAAGTGCTTCTCCTTCAACATGCACGTTTAGGTGTATGTAAGTTCAATACTTAGCATGGGATAAAGTGTTTTAAAGGTTTGGGAGGGCTCAAAGTAATTCATCTAAACTTTTCCTTCTCAAGATCTCCTCTCTGTGTCAAAAGCTCCCTCCTTCACCTTTAATGAGAATATATCTGAAGGCATAAACCTCTTAACTCTCTCTGTATCTCATACAGAGACCTTTAGAGAGACCATTTTGACCAAGAAATGAAATAATTATTGGTGCAACACTTGCACTCAGATTTTATTCTATTTTGGGAATAATGCAAAATAAGGTGTCTTTTCCTATTTTTAGATAATAAAACCTACCTTTCATATTATGCTTCTTAAAGAACAGATATATCCTGCACATATTTAAAATTTAAAAAAAAAATGAGGAAATATCAATATCAGTTTATTAGGGATAAAATTCTAATTTTATCCCTAACAAACTGAAGACACAAACATATCAACTCATTCATATATTCATTAATTCAATAGGTTATACATGCATATGTTTAAACAGATAAATATACATATATGTATATAAAAATTTCCATTTATAAGTAAATGTTCCTATTTCTCCCACATTGTTTCTGTTCCTTATTTGTTTTCCCGAGAGACAAATAAATATGTTACCACATTTTGTTTGTATACTTTCCGTTTTATTCTATGCATATACAAACATCCACACATAATACATATTATGCGAATCTTATAATTTATCAAATAGTAGGCTATAATACTACTGCACACCTTGATTTTTTCCTTGCTTATATAACCTTGGCATTAATTCATATAACTATTTATAAAACTGTTCAATCTTTTCGAAGATCATAGTATTTTATTACATGGATTACTATAATTTTCTTAACTCAGATTTTCCTGATGGACATTTAGACTTTATGATTAAAATAGCTATTATGAACATGCAACCTCATAGACTCATTTCTCCTGCTTCTATTTTATTTTGAAGTAACACATGCTGATTTACATTTGAACATGTATGACTCCTTATATATGACGATGGAATGAGACTACGATTGCTGTAATATTTTATAAATAGAACAGTGCCTACTTTTAAGGAAACATAATTTTCAAACTTGAGGGATTATAAAGATAAAAGAGAGTTTTCCTTTACCTTAATATAAACACGAGGCATGTATTTTATGACCCAAATTTCACTCTTTCCATAAGCATGAAAACAGAAATTATGCATAATACATAATCAGAAACGTACTTACATAGGTTTGTGACATTTAGGAAGCATCTTTCATTTTTTAAAAGTTATTACCTTATGTGTACGTGACCTTTCCCAAAGCAGACCTTGAGATAAACATTCATGCACAAGCAAATTATAAGAATCACCACCACATCAAATCAATAAAAAATAACAGGGCAGGGAAAGAGGAACAGCCAAATGGGCACAAGGATAAGACAATTCCTAGCATCAAATTACTTCAAAAGAGCTACTGAGTACAAGTCAGGCCTCAAGGAAAGGGAGCTAAGCTTTCTTATTTTCACAAGGGAAATGCAGACTCCCAGGAATTTCTGACTCTATAATGAGGGCTGAAGCCTCTCTAGGAGTCGAGGGGCAATCTCCTGAGAAAGTTTGCAAGCATGAAGCATTAAACAGATAAAATACAAAAGCTGGGGAGTGAGTGCACAGATTCCTGGATATTCTGTTCTATTTATTCTCTTTCGTTTTCCTATTTGGATTTAAGTTTGGGGAGGTTTTATTGACATGTCATCAAGTTCACTGATCCTGTCATTGGCTGTGTCTAGTCCACTGACCAGCCTATCAAAGGCATTTGTCATTTGTGTTACAGTGTTTTTATTTCTAATATATTCTTTGGTTCTGAGAAGTTCTGTCTCCACTTACATTACCAATCTCTTCTTACACCTTGTCCACTTTTTCCATTAGAGCCTTTAACATATTAATCATGGTTATTTTAAATTCCCAGTCTGCTAATTCTAAAATCTCTGTCATATCTGAACATGGTTCTGATTTTGTGCTGTCTCTTCAGACTGTGTTATCATGACTTTTAGAATGCTTTGTCATTTTTGGTTGAAAGCCAGACATGATGTATCAAGTAATACGAACTGAGGCAACTGGGCCTTTAGAGTGAAGTTTTATGCTTATCTGACTAGGAGTTAGTCTGTGTTTCATGTTTATTGTAGTTGTAAGAGTCAAGGACTTGAAATTCCTCTACGATCCTTGTTTTTGTCTCTCTGTTTTCTTTGGATTTCCCTAGAAACTCCTTTGTAATTAGTCTTTGCTCTGTAACTATTATAATCCATGAGTGTTTTACTGTAGTCAAGTTACTGGCTGTAGTGGCTTCTGATCCCAGTAAGCTGTGATCCTCTGTATTTATCTGTCTCTCCATTTTTGAGGGCAGTGGTTTCCCTGTGATCTTAATTCTTTGAAGGATTAAGGAAGATTTTTTTTCTGTTTTCAGCCCTTTTTCTGTGTGGACAGAGTGATACAAGTGATTGCAAACTTTTTACATATTGGAGTGGAAAACAGAGGTTCTGTTGAGGAATTTTACATCTAGATACATGAAGAATATTGACCTGTAATTTATTTTTCCTAGAATGTCTTTTCCTGCTTTCCTTATCAGTGTAATACAACTTCATAGAATGAATTGTGATGTTTTCCCTCCTCACATAATTTTTGGAAATAATATTGGTTGAATAAATATTCTTTTAAAAAATGTTTGATATAGCTCTCCAGAGAAGAAAACTAGGCCTGGAGTATTTTTGGCAAAATTTTAAACGATAAACAATTTCTTTTACAGGTATAGGGCCATCCAAGTTTCTATTTCATTCAGTATCAGTTTTCAGACTTCTAATTAATTAGTTCATTTCATTTAGGTTGTCACATTTTTTGGCATGAATATCCATATAAACAGTTATTGTGTTATTCATCTGATGTTCTGGGATACACAGTGAGATCTGTTTTATTTTGAATATTTGTAATTTGTTTCATTCCTTTCTTGATTAACCTACCTAGAGTTTATCAAATTTATTTATATTTTTACATCTAAAACTTGTACTTTTATTAATTTTCTCTGTCATTTGTTTATATTAATTCTATTATTTATATTCTGACTTTTTTTTTTTTTTTTTTTTTTTTTTTTTTTGAGACGGAGTCTCGCTCTGTCACCCAGGCTGGAGTGCAGTGGCCGGATCTCAGCTCACTGCAAGCTCTGCCTCCCGGGTTCACGCCATTCTCCTGCCTCAGCCTCCCGAGTAGCTGGGACTATAGGCGCCCGCCACCTCGCCCGGCTAGTTTTTTGTATTTTTTAGTAGAGCCGGGGTTTCACCGTGTTAGCCAGGATGGTCTCGATCTCCTGACCTCGTGATCCGCCTGTCTCGGCCTCCCAAAGTGCTGGGATTACAGGCGTGAGCCACCGCGCCCGGCTATATTCTCACTTTTATTAGTCTCTTCTTTCTACTTACTTTGCATTGAATTTGATTACTTTTTCTATTATCTCAAGAGAGAAATTTAAATAATTGATATTAGACCTTTATTCTTTTCATAAAATTTGCGTACTATAAAATTTCTTTTAAGCACTGCTTTACTTGCAAAATATATAACAAATGTAAATATATGTTTTTATTTTTATTAAATTCAAACTCTTTGCTAACTTATCTTGTGATTTCTTCTTTGACAAGGAGTTTATTTGGTAATGTGTTGCTTAATTTTCAAGTGATTGTGGATTTTCCAGTTATCTTTTTATTATCAATTTTAAATTTATTCGTTTTGTAGCAAGAGAACATATTTCCAATGATTTCAAAATGTGTGAGACTTTGTTACATAGTCTACCATATTATCTATCCCAATGTATTTTCTGTGTACTTAAAAAGGAAGAGTACTTTTCTGTTGTTGATAGAATGTTTCTGGATTTCCATTGGGTCAATTTGGTTGATAATTCTATTCCACTCTTCTACATCCTTATTTATTTTCTTTTAACTTGTATCAATTACTGAGAATAATTAGGAGTGCTAATATCTCAAGTATACCTATTTGTCCATTTACTTCTCTGTTAGTTTTTCCTTCATGTATTTTGACACTATTTCCACTTTATATGAGCTATGTATTTTTTCTATGCCTCCAAGAAAACTCCCATCAGCTCCAGGGTCCTTGACTACAGCATTAAAACTAGGCAATGGGAAAGTGCTCCTATATGACAAAATTTATCTTACCCAACTTTATATTCTAATACTCTGGTTCAGCATCCTCAATATCTACCTCTGGCTTTTGTCAGTACGTATTCATCAGGCCCTATAGCTCATTTGTGAGTAATTCTCTTTGTCTCTTACCAGGGACGTGATCTGCCTAATTGTAACATGAAGTGCCTTGACACTAGTTACCTTTCTCGTGACACTGAGAGTTTGTGGGGAAAGATTCTGAGGAGGAAAGCATTAAGAAAACAAAGAATTAATTACATCCCTTACCTCCCTTTTGCAGTCTTCCTGCAAAGGAGAAAGCAATTCTAGCCCCTACCAAGGTGGTGGGATACTTTTTTTTTAGGCAAGCAGAGTGAGCAAGAATTGGGGGTTTGATGTTCTTAAGTTCATCTACCCACACCTTCCCAATTCAAGTCTCAGAATCTCACTCCTTCCCTATCAAGACGAAAAGTCTCTGTAGGAGATTTATTTAAATTTAAAATGCATTTCTATCAAAATTTTCCATTCTTACAATTGAGTTCCAAGCCGATTGGCCCTCTGTTTTCAGGAAATGAGGGTTTTTTGTTTGTTTGTTTGTTTGTTTGTTTTAGATGGAGTCTCGCTCTGTTGCCCAGGCTGGAGTGCAGTGGTGCAATCTCGGCTCATGGCAACCTCTGCCTCCCAGGTTCAGGTGATTCTCCTGCCTCACCCTCCCAAGTAGCTGGGATTACAGGCGCCACCACCACGCCCGGCTAATTTTTTGTATTTTTAGTGGAGACAGGGTTTCACCATGTTGTCCAGGCTGGTCTTGAACTCCTGACCTCAGGTGATTCACCCACCTCGGCCTCCCAAAGTGCTGGGATTACAGGCGTGAACCACCATGCCCAGCCAGAAATGAGGGTTTCTTTAAACCCTACCAAGGAGGCTTTTTGATTTTCAAATTGTATCTTGGGTTGGAAATTGACTGATCAGAACTTGCCATTTGTTATTTTCAATACATAAATCATACCTAACAACAACAAACTGATTCCAGAGTCCTCATGCTTATCATTTCCCCCAGTATCTCTCAAATGCCAGAAAAGTTGCAACATACAAACCAATGCAGTCCCTTCTGCCTGTATTATATATCCAATTTGTCACAGGTGAAAGTCTCATCAACTATAGTGATATATTATGTCAAGGCTATCAACAGCTTATCTGTTATAAATGATGAGGATCTTTATTTCTATTTGGGCAATGAGTGAGCCAGCATCATTACGTCGTTTATGCAGACTGTTCCCTAGAACCAATATTGTTATTAATTCTCTTAGGTACCAGAAATAGACCTGAAGATAAAGATCCTAATGCAAGTGAGTTACTGAAGAGTCACAGGAGCTGGGTAACTATATTTTATTAGTCTTTTCTGAAATAGCCAACCTAACATCACAACAAAGAAATAAAATAAAGCATGGCATCCTCATGTGCTGTACTATTTTTTAACGTTTATATTTTCTTTTTTTTTCAACTTTTAAGTGCCAGGGTACATGTGCAGGATGTGCAAGTTTGTTACATAGGTAAGTTTGTGCCACGGTTGTTTGCTGCACAGATCAACTCATCACCTAGGTATTAAGCCCAACATCCTTTAGCTAGTCTTCCTAGTGCTCTCCCTACCACTGTGTACCACCTCCCAAAAGGCATATGTGTTGTTCCCTTCCATGTACCCATGTGTTCTCACTGTTCAGCTCCCACTTTTGCTTGTTTTTCTGTTCCTGTGTTTGCTGAGGATAAAACAGCTTCCAGCTCTGTCCATGTCCCTGCAAAGGAGGTGATTTCATTCATTTTCATGGCTGCATAGTATTCCATGGTGTATGTGTACCACATTTTCTTTATCCAGTCTATCATTGATGGGCATTTTAGTTCATTCCATGTCTTTGCTATTGTGATTAGTGTTTCAATGAACGTACATGTGCATGTATCTTTATAATAGAATGATTTATATTCCTTGGGGTATACACCCATGAGATTACTGGGTCAAATGGTATTTCTGCTTCTAGATCTTTGAGGAATCACCACACTGTCTTCCACAATGGTGGAATCAATTTACACTCCCACCAATGGTGTAAAAGTGTTACTATTTCCCTGCAACCTCACCAGCATGTGTTGTTTCTTGACTTTAATAATCACCATTCTAACTGGTGTGAGACGGTATCTCATTTTGGTTTTGATTTGCATTTCTTTAATGATCAGTGATGAGCTTTTATTCATATGTTCATTGGCTGCACAAACGTCTTCTTCTGAGAAGTGTCTGTTTACTTATTTTGCCCACTTCTTAATGGGGTTGTATTTTTTTTTGTATTATCAATAAACCAGTTTCCTTTGTCATTATAGTGTAATACTATATCCATTCCTTTGCAGAACCTCTCTTCCAAAGACATTGAATGAACATGTATTCTGGTCCTATCCAACCATGTCATTACATCATCACTCTGGTACAGTGAATGACCTGGAGACCACCACAGAACACGTATAAAGTTGATTCAAGTCCTCCAGAGTGCTAGGAAAAAGAGGGAGACTTAATTACTGACTCTATGGAGATGTTCTAGTCTGAGACATCTATGAGAATTCCTCCCTTTTGTACCATATTAAGAAAAAAAACTGTAGCTTAACACAGAAAGAATTAAAACTGAGAGATGGAGAGTTCCTATGGTAACAATTGTGCCCTAGATCCAGGTCCATTTCTCTGATTACTTCACAAGTATATGGGCCAAAACATTCTGATTTTTAAATCTCTGTATAAGCTTGTGTTAATTAAAAGCGAAAGGGTGAGATTATTTCTCTTAATAAACTGAAAGTGTTAATATAATGAATTATAATGAAATGAACAACACAGAAGAAATCCAGAAGAAAATCAAATAATAATTTAAAATTATGAAATAAAATAGTTACTAACCTAGTATTAGAAAACTAGCAAAAAAATCCTCCAAATATGAAAATGAAATTAACATGTTTCAGACAAACAAAAATAGAGAAAATTTTCCATGAACGGACTAGAATGAAAATAAATGCCTAAGGATGTTTTTGAGGAAAAGATGAATATTTCCAGACATAAACAAACAGAGAAATGAATTGACAGCAGAATACATAGTGAATATGTAGATAAATTTAAATAAATTTTAATTGTGCAGAATAATAAGGAAAGTGTCATCAAAGTTTAAAATCTGATTCAATATGTCAAAAATAGTGCAAATATGAGATTGGGCTAAGAAAATTAAAGTGTTTTAAAACCCTTATATTTTCTGAGAAGTAATAAAAGTACTAATCTGTAGTAGGTGCTAATAAATCAAGATGTTATGTTGTAATCTTTAGAGAAACCACTAAAGAATAGTAAAGGAATGTAAAAAATGACAAGAAAATAAAGCAGAAGATTGAAAAATAAAATTTCATTTGATTATTTCAAAAGAAACTAGATAAGAGAGAAAAGACAATGTAAAACAAATAGGAAAAATAGAAGGCAAATGGTAATACAAGAGATATAGACTCAAATATTTCAATAATTCCATTGAGTATTATGGAGTAAATGCTCCAAGTAAAAGTGTAAGACTCACAGACCCATTGAACAAAACAAAACCAATTATGTACGGCTTTTGTGAGACACACCTTAAAGTAATAGAAGAGAAAAGTGAGAATAAAGAGACTACAGTAAAGATACACCAAGAAAACACTGGCGTATAGCAAGCAAACACTATCTTGCCTCATCCATGACCCCTCTCCCCAAATGATGTTACTATATAATTTCAGATAAAATTGACTTTAAGTCCAAAAGCCTTATTAAAACTGTACATGCCCTAGTAGTATACACCAGCAACCTGTGAACTATCCTCCATCTTCTGTTCCTGTAAATGAATTTTTATTAAAACACAGGCACACCAATTTATTTTTATGTATTATACATGGTTGTGTTTATGCTAGATAGCAGAGTTAAGTAGTCGCAACAAAAACTATACGTACCACAAAGCATAAAATTGTTACTATCTGGTCCTTTACAGATAAATGCATATTCAAAATATATATACTATAAAAGTAAAGAACTAGACAAAAAATAGATAAGCCCACAAACATTTTGTTAGATTTTTAATGTATCACTTTCATAAAAATTAAAGAATCACTATGGATAAGGAAGATTTAAACAAGCAAATAATGAAACAGAATGAATTTATATATTAAGAACACAACACTCAAAACCTACAGTTTTTTTTCAGGTAGATGTAAATGGAATTTAACAAATGTTAAAAGGTTGAAATAATATAGCACATATTCTAACCACAATGAGTTAAGGTAACAAGAAAAAGATCATTGTAAAATCTTCAAAGGTTTAAAAATTAAACAATATACTTCTAAATAGTCTATGCATCAAAGAAGTCACAAGTGAAATAGTAAAATCATTTGTACTAAATAATAATGAAATTATTCCAACTTATTACATATCACAATTAGTTGAATTCATCTCAAACCATGGTTAGAAATTTATAATGGTAAATGCATGCATTAGAAAAGGGTGAAAGAAAATCAACCATATGAACATCCATCTCAGGGAGTTCGAAAAAGAACTGTAAGTTAAATGCAAAGAAGTAGATGGAAGGAAATAATAACAAGAAGAGACTATGTTAGTAAATTTAACAGAGATAGAGAAAATTAATAGTCACTTATAAATGGGAAGGATACTTCAAAGACCCCACAGATGTTAATGAGACCACAAAGAGCTGACAGAATTTTATGACAAAAAAAATTGTAACTTTATTTGAAGTGGAAACATTTGCAGAAAAATACAACTGACCAAAGTTGACACAGAAAAAAAATAGATCTACGAAAGGCAATACATCCATTAAAGACATTGAATCTGTGTTTAACATTTTTTTCTCAAGAAATCACTAGACAAGATGAACCCGTTAGTACAAAACGGTACAAAAGTACTAACGGTACAAAAGTTCCCCTTTAGTACTGAAAAAACACACAGCATCTCTAATTTTAAAAATTACTTTCCAATAGTATTCTAAAGATATATCAAGCCTCTCAGAAAATGTGTACATGAAAGGCCACAAAAGGAGGTTGAAATGAAATGTGAATAAATGGAATTAAGGAGAATCAACCTTTCTCTCTCTCCTCTTGCCACTCTAAATATCTGTGAACAGCCTGTATTTTACTTTGTGAATAATAGTCGCTGATCCTTTAGTACTTAACCACTTCCTGGGTAGAACAATCCCTAATTTTGGGCAAATCATGACGAATACTATTTTTTTATTATTTTCCATAAAGCTGTCAGGCTTTCATTCATAGGGTTTTATTTATTCCATTTGAAAACAGATTAGAAAAGTAACAAATGATAAAAAATCATCATCTTCTATTCAAATTCCTTCATGACAGATTCTGGTACTTTGAACATTCACTACAAGAAATTAATGAGAGTGGTAGGTTTTTAATCTTTCATCCCAGAAAATCCCTTGAGTTGTATGGCACAGCAAGAGTTTCCAGGTGACTGAAAATGTCAACATAGCCTATATCTGTATTGCTAACTCTATGAAACCTATAGACTGTATTTAGTATCCACCACATATACCATCACATATATACACCCTCAGTAAGGCCAAGTTTTGATGTGTTGCTTTTCTAAAATGAAGAATATCTTTTTATTAATGTAAATCACAAAGGGAGAATCAAAAAATTTACCGAATTATGGATGTTGTTGATGTTTCTGTAAAAATAAAACTGTAGATTATGTAACATGATATAGATGAAAGAGCTCTTAACTTAGTGCGATAAAATCAGGAAGAAAGATTAAATTCTCCCATTCATTGGCTCTGGACAATCTTCTTAAACTTTCAAGCCTCTTTTCTTATCAGTAAAATGTGTTTTTTCTTATCTAGGAAAAAGATGGCTTATTTTACCTAATGCTATGATCTGAATGTTTGTGTTGTTCTAAATCTAATCCACAACATGATGACAGTATAAAATAGGGCCTTTGGGAGGTGACTAGACCATGAGGGCAGAGCCGTGTTGAACAGGATTAGTGTCCTTATAAAAGAGGCCCCACAGAGCTGCCCTGTCCTCTTGCCCATGTGAGGGCACAGTGCAAACGCATTGTTCTAAGAACCAGGAAGTGGGCTCTCACCAGACGGTGAATCTTCTGGTGCCTGTATCTTGGACTTCTCAGCCACCAGAACTGTGAGAAATAAATTTCTATTGTTTATGAGACACTCATTTTATGGTATTTGTTTTAGCAGTACAAATGGAATAAGACACTTAACTGGCATATTTCACATAAAAGTAAGTTGAGGTAATCAATAGAAAAAGACTATATAAACTTTCACTGTTATCCACAAATAAACGAACATTACTATACTCTGAAAAGAGATTTCATATTTCTTATTTCAAAATAAGAGAAATAAAAATAATTCATTTTCATTGTCATGTATCTATTACCATATGTATCTTCATCTTTATTTGTTGAGATTGATAACTACATTTTTAACTGCATATCTTTTGTAAGTAGAAAAAGATATTGTGCTCTGAGAAATTTGATGATCTGCCCAGGGTTGCTAGACTCCCAATTCAGAGGTCTTGCAAGACTCTGAGCTGTGATGAGCATTCTCCGTCCAAAACGCCAAGGCATTTTCCTTTTTGTTGTTTCACAAAAACAGGAACTAGAAATTCAGAGCGGAGGTTGCTGTAAAAGAATACTGCAAACTCATAATTTTTGTAATACAGATAACCATTTGCATTCTTTATATAAAATAGATAAAGTAATTTTAAAATATCAGCTTCTGAACATTATTATCTGCTCCTTTGTCCCAGGAATAAGTATCTTAACAACACCATTACATGGGCCACCTATTTGAATATATTGCCAGGATTGTACCTAGAGTATAAAGTATATAGAGCTGTTCTTTCTGTCTCAAAAACTATTTCCTTTGACTTTAACTTAGTTTTCATATTCTACGGGGCTCTGGCAACTCAAAAGCAAAGATAAAAGTAACCTTCTGGCCGGGTGCAGTGGTTCACGCCTGTAATACAGCACTTTGGGAGGCTGAAGTGGGAGGATCACGAGGTCAGAAGATAGAGACCATCCTGGCCAACATGGTGAAACCCTGTTTCTACTAAAAATACAAAAAAATTAGCCAGGCGTGGCGGCAGGCGCCTGTAATCCCAGCTTCTCAGGAGGCTGAGGCAGGGGAATCGCTTGAACCTGGGAGGCGGAGGTTGCAGTGAGCAGAGATTGAGTCACTGCACTCCAGCCTGGGCGACAGAGCAAGACTCCAAAACAACAACAGCAACAACAACAACAAAAACCCCAAAAAACAAAATTAGCCTGGTGTAGGGGCGCATACCTGTAATTCCAGCTACTCGAGAGGCTGAGGCAGTAGAATCGCTTGAACCCAGGAGGTAGATGTTGCAGTGAGCTGAGATCATGCCATTGCACTCCAGCCTGGATGACAAGAGTGAAACTCTGTCTCAAAAAAAAAAAAAAAAAAAAAAAAAAAAGAACCTGCTACCATATAACCATATTAGTTTAGAAACATTTAATGCGAATCATATTTCTAGACTTCCTTTCTCATAGTTTTAAAATTTCATCATTTTTAGTCTCATACAGTTCTAAGATATTAAATATCACCATGAAAAATGCAATGTCCTTAGTAGTGCTGTGACGATTGGTCAGCAAAAGTACCCAAATTCCTTTTGTTTCTCTGTTGCTAATGGTAACTTGGAAATTAGAGTTCCTAGGAAATTCCTGAACAATTTAATTTCTCTAGTGCTTACGGTAACCTGGAATTTGTAGTGCCCAGAAAACTTCCATCTTCCATAGCTACCTACACACTGTGTTTTGAGGAAAGCAACTAACGAGGATATAAATCTTGGGGGATCAATTGAAAAAACAGTCTCAGGATCTACATACTTCAAGTTTGTTGATATTCTAAGGCCTTCTTATTGAATAATTTTGGTTAATAAAATTAGAGAGAAAGCACAGTTTAATATTGACTATGAAATGTAAGAAATTATCATTAGAAAAATTAGTCCTGTCTCATTTATTAGAAAACCTATTTTTATAATTAAATCAGACCTGTGTATTTTAACTTGTAATTTATTAAACATGGTGAAATTTTATTTGGAAGACATTATGAATAAGTGCTGATAAATTGCTTAAAAATGATGGTCACAATATTTTATTCACATATTTTCCCCATACACTTTGAAAAGGATTTGAGATATGTTACACAATGAAACATAAGGTAAAATAAGCCATATATGTATATGGATAAAACAATAGTCTTTGTTTTGAGACAGGGTCTCTCTCTGTTGCTGAGGCAACAGTGAAGTAATTCAATCATTGCTCACTGCAGCCTCCATCTCCCAGGCTCAGGTGATCCTCCCTCTTCAGTCTCCCAAGTAGTCAGCACTGTAGGTGTGCACCACTATGCCCAGCTATTTAAAAAAAAAAAATCTGGTGAAGGCAGGGTCTCCCTGTGTTGCGCTGGGCTAGTCTTGGGCTCAAGCAATCCTCCTGCCTCAGGCTCCCAAAGTGCTGGAATTACAAACGTGAGCCAGATGCTTGGTTGGCTTAATAAAATGATAGTCTTAATGCTAGCATCTCTTGAGAGAGCTGAGAATTTATGATCCAGGTGTTTTGCTTTCTTAAAATCTAACATGAATAATGATAACATATAAAGCTTGGAAAAAATATAAATGAAAATTAAAACCAAGTAGGCTGTTTCCCTTAACTGTTAGGTATCTTCAATGAGCCTTTTAAAGGCACTGTATTTTATTTCATTTTTAAATTTTATTTTAAGTTCCAGGATATATGTGCGGGACATGCAGATTTGTTACAGAGGTAAATGTCAAAGCACCATATTTTAATCAATGCATGTTTTGTCTTTCTGTTAATGTCATGTTGAAGATAAGCTATCAGATATGAGAGATAGGAACTCATGCTCCTGTAATGCTAGATATATATTATCCTTCAAAAACCCCAGATCGTTTAGTATGAGGATAATCCTCAAAAATCAACACTGAATCTTCTCAAGGACTTTTACAAGGTCTTGGTCATGGTTTCCAATGGCATTGCCAAATGCATCATAAGGAGTACTTTATCTTAGGAAGAAAAAGCAAACAAGGGAAAAAACAAAAACAGCTCCCATATTTTCTGAGATGAGTAAGTGCACTGATATGGTTTGTATCTGTTTCCCTGCCCAAATCTCATGTTGAATTGTATTCCTCAATGTGGGAGGTGGAGCCTGCTGGGAGGTGATTGGATCATGGGGGCAGATTTCCTCTTGGTGCTGTTCCCATGATAGTGAGTGAGTTCTCCTGAGATCTGGTCTTTTAAAAGTCTGTGGGCCTCCCCATCTCTCTCTCTTCCTCCTGCTTCTACCATGTGAGATGGCTGCTTTCCCTTTGCCTTCAGCCATGATTGTAACTTTCCTGAGGCCTCCCCAGAAGCCAAGCAGATGCCAGAATCATGCTTCCCGTGTAGCCTGCAGAACCGTGAACCAATTTAACATCTTTTCTTTGTAAATTACCCAGTCTCAGGTGTTTATTGCAATGCAGGAACAGGCTAATACACAATATGCTAATTGTTAGGTATCTATTTAAAATCAACTATTCAATTTTGTTGTAGTTCATGCACAAGTTGTTTTTCCTAATACTGTAAACAGGATTTTAGAATGGAAATATTTTATTTTCAGATTTTGCCGAGGTCTGTTTTCATATTACAAAATACAGTGCAGTCAAGCTAGACAGGAGCTTGCAAAAGAGGTACCCCAAACCTCTTTTGACACCCATCACTATTTATTAAATTATAAAACTGGAAAGGCCAGGGAAAGTAGATACTACCCCAGATTTATTTCTATGTCATAGAGTGTTGTGAATACAATCATACCTAACTCCGTTGAAGAGAGTTGGGGATTTTTCTCTGACTTCAAGGCTACTGAGAAGTCCTCAAAGAGACTCTTCCACGAGCTTGTCATTTGTGCCCTGCCATTTGGGCAGGAATGGTGAACTGGTATCTGCCTGACACCTGAAAAATCTAAAACAAAATACTGAGTGAGCTGACTGCTGGGAGTAAATAAAACGGTTGTGTTTGGGAACTGACCATAATTAGTGATATGATCCTAATAATTTTAAGATACAGAGAGTTGTTTAAAAATAATTATACTAAATTCCTCCAAGTGCATGCATATGTGTGTGTGTGTGTGTATGTGTATGTGTATGTGTATGTGTATGTGTATGTGTATGTGTGTGTGTGTGTGTGTGTGTATGTGTATGTGTATGTGTATGTGTATGTGTATGTGTATGTGTATGTGTATGGATTCCGAGGCAGTTCTCTTGGAACACTCCAGTAGAGGGTTTCCCAGGAATGGAGGGAAAGGGTTAGAGGTAGAGAGATTGCTTCCAAATAACCCGTGAAGGTGCCCATGAGAGAAAGTGTCCATGTTAAACACTTGTCAAGTTAAGGGAAATGGAAGACAAAGTAGATGGGTATGAGGTAAGAAAGTCTTATTCACCTACGTCATTAAAAAAAAACTGGTCTCACTCAATAAATTGATTGTACAACTCACTAAGGATTCTAACACAGAGTGGCGAAAATATTGCATTAGAACACGAAACACATGATTTATTATTTTAACCAGTAGAAAATCATATTGAACTACTCTCACTGTCCCTATCCTGGGCACACAGGCCAGCTTTGATGAGAACTGTCTTATTAGTGAACCAGAGTTGGAGGCCTACGCTTTCACCTCATGAACTTCTTGTTTAGTTTTTTCATTATTTACAGACATTTCCAGGAAGCAATTCAAAAAGAAGTAAAGGAGGTATAAAGGAGTAGGAATCCTAGTTACTCAAGAAAACTATTATAAATAAAAATGGATAGACCTTAGTGAGTATTTCAGATCAGATGTGGTTTTATAAGATGGGCTAAATGTTTCATGTTCAACACTGTTCAAAGAAGAACTTCAAAATGTAAGTGAATTTCTTTCTCACTTTAAAAGGGAAGATGCATCTGCATTAGCTGAACGCACCTATGCTCGACACCAAGGGTTGAGCTGAGCTGCACAGAATTAACCTGACTCTTAGGGGAAAGCTAAATGAAAAAGTGTGGAGCACCCATGTGCACTCTGAGAAAGCTGCATGCAGTATAACAGCCCCATTTGTTATCAAATGAGGGATCTGAGTAGATTAGGCAGCACCCTCAAAATGTTAAAAATTGAAAATGTAGTCACAATTTCATTTTTTGGGAATATAAAGCATTCATATCCACAATTTGATATTTTTAACACGAAAAGGTTTTCATGTTTCATCCTGGAACCTTTTGTATTCTCTCATAACTAAAGAAAAAACTATCCAAAATTGTTTAAAGCTAATTATTTAAGCACAAAAGCAAGAATTGGTAATAACAGTTCATGAAATAATTTTGTATATTGTAAAGCCATTTAATGTAATACAATGTTAAGCTAACCAGAAATCAATGAGAAAAGGATAAAGTACCTCAATAAGCTATATTAGTCAAATGTCTTCTATCCTAAAATTTTGGTTATCATCAATTAAAAAGAATAATAACTATCAGTATAAAAATCTGGAAAAATGTAGATGAAGATTGTCTTTATCTAAACGGAGAAGGGTTTTCTAAAACATAAAAGCAATGACAACATCACAATAAAAAATACTATCACATATTTGAATAAAAAGCCTTTCATATACCACAAAAGAGAAACAAAAATAAAGGCAAACTGTTAAGTCAGGTAAGATATTTCAACAAATATGACAGATAGAGTCAAAAACATAATTTCTATTTTATAGATTGATTTATTCACTTATCATTTATTTACTAATTCCCTGAGTGTCCGTTGTTCCTCTCGGCTTGTGCTAGATGTTAAAACTATAGACAGTGATCTACGTAGTGATTTCTGTCCGTGTGGGAAGACAGACAATAAAAAAGTTCCAGAAACAATCACAACAAATATAAACATTGACAAGTCAAATCTAATTAAACTTAGAGCTTCTGCACAGCAAAACAAATTATTAACAGAGTAAATAGCCTATAGAGTGGGAGAAAATATTTGCAAAATAATCATTTGACAAAGGTCTAATATTCAGCATCTATAAGAAACTTTAAAAAACTACAAAAGAAAAACAACCCCATTAAATGTGGACAATGGACATGAACAGACAATTTTCAAAAGAAGACATACATGTGGCCAAGAAGCATATGAAAAAAAGCTCAATAACACTCATCATTAGAGAAATGCACATCAATATCATAATGCCATACCATCTCTAGTCAGAATGAGTTTTGCTAAAAAGTAAAAAGTAACAGACTCTGGCGAGATTGCAGAGAAAAGGAAACAGTTATACACTATTGGTGGGTGTGCAAATTAGCCCAACCATTATGGAAGGCAGTATGGCAATTCCTCAAAGAGTTAAAAGGAGAATTACCATTTGATCCAGCAATCCCATTACTTGGTATATACCCAGAGGAATATACATCACTCTACCATAAAGATATATGCACATGAATGTTCATAGCAGCACTATTCACAATAGAAAAGACATGGAATCAACCTAAATGTTCATCAATGATAGACTGGATAAAGGAAATGTAGTACATTTACACCATAAAATACTATGCTGCCATAAAAAAGAATGAGATCGTGTCTTTTGTAGGAACATGGATTATGCTTAGCAAACTACCACAGGAACAGAAAACCAAATACTGCATGTTCTCACTTATAAGAGAGAGCTAAGTGATAAGAACTTATGAACACAAAGAGAAAAACAACAGACACTGGGGTCTACCTGAGGGTGATAGGAGGAGGAAGAGGAGCAGAATAGATAACTATTGGGTACTGGGCTTAATACCTGGATGGTGAAATAATCTGTACAACAAACCCCCGGGACACAAGTTTACCTATGTAACAAACCTTCACATGTACTCTGGAACCTAAAATAAAAGTTAAAAAAATTCTAACTATAAGAGAAAAATTGTATATAATGAGACAAGAAATACAAATTATCAGTAAATATAGGAAATGCTAACTCTCATGAATGATAAAATAAATAAAAAATTAAAATAGGACTTAATGTTTTCTTCCAGGAAATTGGCAAAAATTGAATAAATGTGATAATTCGGTAGTAGATATTTAGAGAGTGGAATAAGGCAGGCTCTCTTACACACTGCTATTGGAAATGACATTTGGTATTATATTTCTAGGAAACAGTTGGGTAATAAGCTTAAGGTACCATATAAAAATGTCATTGCTTCAAATTCTGTTTAAGAATCTAACCTAAGGATATTACTACATATAGATCATTATTAATGTAAAACAATGCATCAATGTTTATCAAAGCTTTATATGTAATTGTGAGAAATTGGAACTAAGTTATATGCCAGAATATAGATTGTGCATGGACAACTTGCAGATTCATTTCCAGATTAAAAAAAAAAATTAAAACCACATGTAGAATAATTTAGATATTTTTATACTTTCAAGCTTGCATATTTAAATATATTTAAATGTCTTGCATATTTAAAGACACTTGAAGGAAATACATGAATGTTAACCTTGGTTTTGTCTGGGACGAAGGGTAATAGCTGATGTGACTTTTTCTCTATTTAAAAATGTTTTGCCTTATTTTTGTGTGTTCTTTTTCAATTTTCTATCAGTGAGTGTGCTTGAATTCCATAAATAAAAAATATAAAACTTTCATTATGACTCTGATTTTAGCCAAGGTGGTACAATTCAAGTTTGAAGAAACAATGTTGGTTATATTCTTTCATATACTTAAACTAATCAACACTTTTTTGTTACTTTCTTAGTATGTGACAAACATTCTTTTAATTTCTGAAGATACTGTGATAAATATTAGGTAGTAATTAGTGCTAAGAAAAAAATAATAAAGTAATGTAAGGTGGTAGATAGAGATGGGGGTATTATTTTAGATTAGTGGTCATGAAAGCCTCCTTTAAGTCATGCCATTTAACCCAATAACTGAATGTAGTCGAGCGAGTAAGTTATTAAAATATCAGAGGAAACAACAAGTGCAAAAGCTCTGAGGTGGCAACATGCCTGGTGTGTTCACAGAATGTAAAAATACTACTATGGCTGTGGTAAAATGGCTGAATAGAAGAAAAGTAGGAGATATACTCATCATTTGATTGATATTGTCAACTTCCGTAAATTAGCCTTAACTATTTATTTTCTTGATGAAATTTTATTAAGTAATGTTTTTAAATTGCATATCAAAATTAATACTGAATTACTTGTTCTTGAAACCTATTCACAGTGTCTGGAAGAAAACACATATTAAAAATAGAATAGTTAAAAAGACCTCTGGAATGGTAGAATGAGAACCTCTTTAAATTTACTCCTTCATAAAATCAATAAAAACAGCAGCCAACAGAATGGTAAAATCAAGTTTTACAGAACTCTGAAAATTAATTGAATGTTTGCAACATTCTGGGAGCAGTTATTCAAGAAACAACGCTGAATCTCAGTAAGAATAGTGGGCTTTGTCACCTTTTAACTTGATCTACTCCCACTGCCCTCTGACAAAGCCCTCAGCAGACTTGAAAATAAGCAGTTCACAACCACAGTAGCTGAGAAAACTAGCAGTCTTGCAACCAATAGAGGAGGTAGACTGATGTTGAAGCTCCTCACAAAGTCTAATTTCCAGAACATTGTCATCTTTAGAAATGTCTGGCAGCTCAAAAGATGACAGTGTTCTGGAAGAGGCCAATTGTAAGGATACTGATACTCTTTGAAGTTATTTGGAATTCATACTGTAAGAAATTCCCACATGCAAGATGTTTGCTAAAAACAATCAGTGAGAATTGTTTAGCACCATGGCTGCCTGAGATTATAATAGCAGATAAGGCAAACAAAAGCCCAATAAAAACCTTAAAAATATCCGAGGAAAAGATGTCCATAGGAGGCTCTGAACAGCCCTGTCATATTCCTGGGAATCTAAAAGGCTACATACATCTGCAGGGCTGTGTGTAATCACGGAAAGGATCTAAACGGGCCCTAATGTGTCACCTCTGAATGTTCTTAAAGCCCTGCATAGGCAGAAACTGAAGTCAAAGACAGAGTTTAAAGCTACCTGAGCATTTGATGATCTGTCTCAACTTTCTGATTTGGATGCCTTCAGTGAGAGAAAGAGATAAAGGACATCCACATTGGAAATGACACACACACAAAAGATCTCTACTTGTAGATGGTGTAGTCTTGCATACAGAAAATCTTAAGAAATCCATCAAATTTATTATAATGAGTAAACAAGTTTGGCAAGGTTACAGGATACAAGATCAATGTAAAATATTAATTATATTTATGTATACTATCAATAAAAATTTGTAAATAAAATCAAGAATGCAATTTTATTTACAATATCAAAAAACTGAAATCCTTTATAAATTTAATAAAAGTAGTTGAAGACTGTTAAACTGAAAGTTACAAAACAATTGTTAAAAACAAAGATCAAATTAAATAGAAAGGCATCCCATGCTTATGGATAGAAAGGATTAATATTTTTAAGATGGCAGTACTCCTTAAATTGATCAATGGGGTTAACATAATCTATATAAACCCCCAATAAGCTTTTTAATAGGTGTTAATAAAGTGATTCTACAGTTTATATCAAAAGGCAAAAACTTAGAATACCCAACACAATACCGAAGAAAAAAACCAAGATTGGAGAACTCATGCTATCTAATTTCAAAACTTATTATAGAGCCAGAGTAATCGAGACAGCCTGGTATTGGTGAAAGAATAATGATCCATATGATAACAGATTTGAGTTGTAGACATCAGTATGAAGTCATATTTAGCTTAAGATAGATACAGATGATTATATATAGAAATATTTACAGATAGGTGTATATATACTGGTTAATATACACACATATATTTCCTTGTTTTGTCAGATGAGAGGACCTGTATGAAAGAACACCCCAGTAGAAATGAGCACACCTTATATTCAGATCATAGCTTGGTTTCTAATACCATTCTCTAGAAAAAGAAACCAAGGTTGCTTGGAGAAGTGGCCGATTCTTGGGCCAGTTGAAAATATGTAAGATGAGCCCGTCACATCTTGTAATGACAGAATAGAACATGCTCAAACACATGCATACACACCCCCCCCAACACACACACACAGTGATAGGTTTATATCAAAGGGACACAATAGTCAAATGAGAGGGCTCCTAATAAACAAAGTGGAAACAATTTGAGCCAAAAAATAAATAAACAATGTTACAACGAATTAAAATACAAACTGTAACAAAATTCATTGGCCCATATTATTCTAAGTAAGTGAATAAAAACATAAACGAGTGACAAGAGACAAATGTCACATGCAGAAGAATTCCATGTAATTTAAATAGTATTTCACCCCCAAGGAGGTGATACATGACTCATAACTCCTTTAGTGTGAGTTTTTCATACTGACTTCCTTTCAAATAATATAATACAGAAAGGGGGAAAAAGAGTAACTTCACAATAGATTAATCTGACAAATACTACTTCAGCCACGTGGTCAAGTTAACATTAACATTGATGTTATGTTGATAGTATGTATCTTTGATATGATGTGATGAAAATGGCGCTTAATCTCTGTGGTCTTCCTCCATAAACCTTATAGTCCCAGTCAAATCAGGAGAAAAATATAGGACAAATCCCAACTGAGGGACATTCTACAAAATGCCTTACCAGTTTTTCTCAAAACTATCGAAGTCATCAAAAACAAAGAAAGTTTGAGAAATTGTCACAGCTAGGAAGAATCTAAGGAGAAATGACAGATAAATGTAACATGGTATCCTGGATAGAGTCCTTGACAGGAGATGGACATTAGGTAAAAACCAAGCAAATCTCAATAAAGTACAAACTTGAGTTAATAATGATGTAACGCGGTTAATTAGCGATAGCAAATGTAACACGCTAATCCAAGATGTTCATAAAAGGGAAAACCAGATGCAAGGTATTAAAAACTCATTTTTTTCCTCAAAATCTAAAACTGTTTCAAACTAAAAAGATTATTTTTAAAAAGCACTACTAGAGACAATTTCTGCTTAACATAATGGACCCCTGTAGAGACTCAGGAGCCATGCTACTCAGGTTTCAATTTAGGTTACCACTTAGCATTTGTGGTTTTAGATAAGTTGCTTATCTTCTTTGGCCTCGTTTTCCTTCTCTGTAATAAGGAAATGGTAATAACACCTAACTCATAATATTTTTATAAAAAATCATATATGTTTAAAAGTTAAGTACAGCATGTATCACATAGTAAGCACCATGAAAATGTTTATTAAATGAACAATATGCTAGAAATCCTTTAGGGAGAAGACTGAATTAAAGAAAAAGATCTTTGATAAGCCCCACAAGATACAGTGAAATAGCAAATGGTTAGACTTAAAAACAGAGGCTGCGAAACTGCTTTCCAAGCAGGGTAGAGTTTTATTTTGCATTTAAGAATAGAAGACTCAATGCCCACACAAAAACTTGCACATAAATGTTTATAGCAGTATTATTCATAATAGCTACAATGTCGAAACAACCCAAATGTTGATCAACAGACAAATGTTGATCAACAGACATAAACAAATATGATTCACTGGAATATTATTTGGCCATAAAAAGGAAAGAAAGTGATAAATGCTAAAAGTTGGATAAAACTTGGAAATGGTCACAAAACTCCACATACTAAATGATTCATATGAAAATACAGAATACAAGAATCTGTAGAAATGGAAAGTGATTAATGGCTGCTTAGTAATGGAAGGGGAGGGTGGTGATAGCAAAATGGTACATGAGTTTTTATAGCTGATAGAACTGACTGTGGCAATGGTTGCACGTACATGTGAATACTCTAAAAGCCACTGACTAGAATACTTTAAATGAGCAAATTGTATGGTATGTGAATTATGCTTTAATAAAGCTATTTAAAAATAAATAAAAGCAAAGTGAAAATATTTTCTGGTAAGAACAAAAACCAAAGAGCACTCAAATTATTAGCTTGTCTTGCTTTTCTACATTTCTTATAGTCTAGAAGTGGTCTAGATATTTGAAATATAAATAAAAAGTGACATGCAGAAAGAATTTAGTATCTTGCCTGGTAACATAGCCCAAATCTGCTTCTTCAGTCTAAGGATATGCATGTTTACTTTTAGAAGAGAGAACATGAACTATCGTCAGTGTAGGCAGAAGGTCTACTTTTAATCCCTGATCTCACATAACTGCATAAATTACTGTCCTCGTTTGCCGCCAGGATTGGGTGAAGAATGTGATCTGATAGCAGTTGAATGCTAAGCAGTAGACACTATTAGTAATTCAATTTTTTTTTTTTTATTCAAGAATGGAAGAAGTCAATTCTAGGAATACCAAACAAATCTCTCTGAACTCTGAGAGAAGAACATGGCAAAATATAAACATCTGCATGAGACACTTAAGCACACTATTATACAATCTGTGTTCACTGCTTGGTGTGTCTGCCCTTCCTCTTCTATGTCCACATCTGCTCACCCACTTACTCATCTGCTTGTAGACCCAACCTGCCTTTTCCAAGCATTGCTTATGCTCTTCCAGGCATATGTGTGGCTAAGGCTATGTGCTTCCACTATGCTATATCCAGGTGCTGCCTCTAGTTATCTACTGACTTTCACATTTTTTAATTAAATAGTCTCTCTGAAAACCAGAATGAGTCTTCTCATTACCTCAGGATCCAGATCAGTGTATTGGAGATAATAAGAGGTAAATAAGTCTTCAAAGTTGATATATTCATGATTCGAAGTTGATATATCTTCCTTTCTGATATGAAGAACAAAATGCCCATAGGCATTCCCTTTTATGAATTGATGATTTTTTTGGTTGAAATGTGAACTTCTAAAATGTAGGAAATAGTGAAGGTAGACTTGAGACACCAGAGATAATGAGTAAAATGTAGCTGATAAAAAGTTGTACAAAATTAAGCAATGGAAGAATAAAGAACTGAAAAATAAAATAAAAATAAAAATAACCCTTTGCATTTATTCTACATCCCTTACTAAAACATATTATCAGATCATAACACTTGCATCAAAACTATTGAGCCTTCATCACCTACAAGGCAAAAAGTCTTCACACTTTTATCCTCTGCCGCGTCCCATCAATCTGGAAACATCAGCAATGAGAAAATGATTGTACATCCCTGAATTATGCTTTTCACAGTCCTTGCCTTTCCATAAATGTTTTTGTGTCTCCTGTCTCTTGGGAAAATATCTTTTTATTTCAAATTCCAATTCAGAATTAGCTTTTCCAGAAACTTTTCCTTAGCCATCCCCTTCCCACTAAAATAGTTAAGTACATTTTTTTGTTGTTGTTATGCTGAGTATTTTACCTACTTCTGTTTTTGCATTTATCCCACTGAATTTCAACTGCAGTTAGTTTTTCTAATTCAATGGAGAGATCACCATGACCAGGAATCATATTGCTCTTCTTTCGCACAGTATCTTGTAAATAGTAAGTAATCAGTAAGGGTTCGATTTTGGTAATTGAATGATGAATAAACAAATTAATGCTTAGACACTTTTTGTTTCTTAACATAATGCATCATATCATATATTTTTATGTCCACGCTGAATTAGGCATTTTAAGTATCAAAGTCCTTTTAAAACCAAGAAAACCAAGAATCTGAAAAGTGTCGTAACAACCAGGAGTAGAAATCTAGCTTTTCTGGCTTCTGAATCCCATGATGAAAGGACATCCAAATTTGAGACAACAATTTGGTGAGCATGGGAGCTACACAAGCATAAAAATGAGAAAGAAACGAAAGTAACTCAAGGAAATATATGTTGCTGCCATCTAGATTGTAATATTTCACTGTTCACTGGGAAAGCAGTCTTATATAAAGATTTTCTTGGAGAGTCACATTTCCTCCAATCACTATTAAACTCATTTCCATCAAATGGAACTACTTATTACTAATGAATTAATGCTGCTTTGGGAACATTGACTTCTAGGTCAATTTTTATTCAAGAATTGCAGTCCCTTGATTAAATCAGTATAGATTTACCGTTGATTAGATCAGCAGTCTCACGTCACTAGGTATCTACACATCCTAAAAAATGTATGACAATCTTCTATCTAAAAAGCTAATTTTAAAAAGTTAGAAGATTATGTATTATTTAAAGTGAAAGAAATCATCACCAGCTCTTATTTTAATGTTAAAAAGAACAAAGACCCTAGGAGGTGAAATAATTTGCTTAAAGTGACTAAGTGGCAATATGCCTGGGAATTGGCCCCGATCACCTGCCTTAATATGGGCTTTTGTTTTACTCTTTGTAGATACTTTTTGAGATGGAGTCTAGCTCTGTCACCAGGCTGGAGTGGAATGGCAAGATCTCAGCTCACTGCAACCTCCATGTCCTGGATTCAAGCGATTCTCCTGCCTCAGCCTCCCAAGTAGCTGGGACTACAGGTGCGCACCACCACACCCAGCTAATTTTTGTATTTTTAGTAGACACAGAGTTTCACCATTTTGGAAAGGATGGTTTCGATCTCTTGATCTCATGATCCACCAGCCTCAGCCTCCCAAACTGCTGGGATTACAGGCGTGAGCCACTGTGCCCAGCCAATCATCATATTCTTTTCATCAATTGAGTTACCCCAAATTTTGTTATCACGTAAGAGTGGCTATCTCTACTGTAGGAAAATTCCTGAATTTTTTTTAAAAGGCTCCCCATTTTCATCATGTTACCATTGTAAAAGGACCCATACAGTATAACCTTTACATGTAATTATTTGGACAATTACTACCTATGACTATGCCTAGAGATTGTATTGTTAAAAACAAGTTTGCATTTCTGAGTAATTTGCAAGATTCATTTGAAAGGCATTGCTTGGTCCTTGAAAAGCAGCTTTCAGCAAACACACAAGTCAGCTTAAATTCGTTTGTTTGGCCTTATAATGCTGCCTTCAGTTACCTTCTTGGCTTTGGCCATTTTCTGGTTGTAGCTCTGGATTTTAAAATTTTTTCCACTTATTTGTTGGCTTCTAACCTGGATTTAGTTTTCTTCCTAATTCTGTAGAATTCATAGACATAGACTCTCTGACACTAAGTAGCTGTGAAAAGTTTGGGAAAAAAGTCACTGAGATTATTTTCCATCTGATAAATGTTGACAATATTAGTACCTACCTCAAAGGTTGTCAACATTATATGAATTATTTTATTTAAAACAAGTAGCAGATTACACAGTATTTTAACTCATTAATAAATGTTAACTATTAGTACCATTATTACACAAATCTCTATGAATATAGAAAATGACAAATGTGATTTTACACTAAGAAACATCATATATGTGAACATATGATATATATCAATTTTTCTTGCATCCCTTTGGCAAATATTTGTTTAAGAATAAATAACATTAAAATGCAATCTTGAACCAGAATCACTGCTAAATACTGCCTCTGGAAAAATACTACAACAAGATTATCAAGGTAAAATAGTTAGAAATTCTCCAAAGATTAGATTAAAAACAAGAATATAATGATTTATCATATTCATGAAGAAGACAAATGGTTTCATTTTAAGGAGAATCTGACACATCATTATTCCACAGTAATGTGATCAACTTGCATTCCTCAGTTGTGCAAACACACAGGCTAGATTGATGAATGAATTTTTTTAATGCAAATACTTCATAAGTATTGCCACTTGTGTGGCAAAAGAAAAAGCTGAGTATAATTCAGAGTAATGACAGAGGAACCTCGAAATAATTTTTACATTTTCTAACAAGTTAAATATGCTGTTCTCTGCAAGGATCTTTACTGTTGTATTATAACTGCAACTTGAATGCATAATCAATGAAAGTATCCCTTCCTTATAAAATACACAATTCCTATTCAAGTATTTTAATACAAAATCTCATCTGTGCCTAGAGCCCTGTTCAGGACTGGGGAGAAGCTCTGTGATGAGACAATGAAAACCTTTCTCCTGGCGCTCCTGGTGTTTTGGCAATAGAGAGGTGAAAAAAAGCCTCCTGGTGTTTTTGAGCACCTCTTTTCTAAAGCCAATGCAAGAGAATAGGAACTGCTTCCTCTGCCATCTGAGAGGGGACAAAGGGGTGGAGATTGGCTGGGACAGGAGGTATAGAAAGATACTTCCTTCTCTGGAGTATTTCTCTCTAAATAGTGATTGTTATCCTAGACATTGCAACTCCGTTCACCTTTCTTTTGGCAAGCAGATCAGTGTTCTTTTGCCTTGAACGCTCTGCAGACTACGGTCACGGGGACAAGAAGGAAGATGAGTCACTGCAAACTTGACATTAAAGATGTGACTTTTTTAGCATTTGGATGCTTCCTTTTTTTATTTCCATTAAGTGCCTCCTTGGAAAGAGTGGCTTAGGACACGGTATTTAATTATTAACGATCAATACAGCAGAACAGCTATAGATTAAGAGCCAAGTGTTTTTTATTTTTAATTATGCTTCAAAGTTTCAACTCATTAAATGTCCATTGAAACAACCTGAAAATTGTGATAGCTAACTTTATACTGTATAAAAAGAGTATTTGCTAACATTTAATCTAAAATATTATGGACATTCCTTAAATATTGTTTAGTTATCCAGGCAAATAATTGTGACACTTTGAGTAGTGATATTGTTCACCATTATATTATGTTCAGGTCATACTGTTATGAAAACACAGCAAAAATAATTTTATTTCTAATCCATAGTTAATCTCTTTCTGGTTCCACTTGCATTTAGGCATAGACTGTCTTAATTTAATTTAATAATTGTCTTAATTTAATACTTAATTTAGGAGAGCTAAATAATTAAACATGAGGCCAAAGTACATAAGAAAACCGCAGTCTTTATTGCAAATATGCACACACTCTCCGGCGACGTTCTCTGGTCCTGAGGCATGGGACCAGGGATGTCCCACCGTCGCTCTCCGGTGAGGTTCTCCAGTCCACAAGTAGGAGGGGCCAAAGAAGTCAAGCTGGCTCCTGCCGGCAGCGGACTTTTATGCATTGGTACTGGAAGGGGGAGGGCAGTGGGTGGGATAAGGGCGTGATAGGGGCGTCTCCATAGGTGTGGTGGGGTAAGTTTCCATCTCTTCGGATTGATGTCACCTGGCACATGCTCGGTTGATCAGCATCTTCCCGGTGGGGGCTGCATTTTCCCGCATGCGGGAAAGTTGGTGAGGAAGAACCCGGAAGCAACATGGATTGTGCCTTCCTGTTCACCTTCCTCCATCTTGTCCTTTCTCCCTCACCCAAACATAGACACCTTCTTAAACTAAGAAACAACAAAACTACAACCAACAATAATAGACAACAGTCAATCAGATGCCTGATGCTTTCTGGACAGGGCTAAGTTATTTCCTTGTGTTGTGAACCCATTGTTGATTCATTGTAGATATCAGAAGAAACAAGGCAAATATAAGCCAGAGGTCAGAGAAGGAGTTGTTATCAGACTGGCAAAAATAAAATAAAAAAATAAATGAAGTAAAATAAAATAAAATAAAATAAAATTACTTTTCTTGCTGATCAATGAAACTTTGGGTATAGGTATGATTTGCAGAGATATGAGATATTTATGCAAGGTGAGGATGAGTTTAAATGGATGAAATTGCAGTGGTTAGATACAATATGGACCCTCCTATAAAATTCCTCATAGAAGAATTTCAGAATGTGGGAAATTTACTCCAGTTATCTTGGCTCCCAGCTGCATTCCCACTGTTCTGGATTCTCCTTTGCATATCAGGGCCCTCCAGCAGTGTTGGCAGCAGTTTGTAAAGAGCAGAAGCAGGAGTGCAAATTCCAGCCCCTTAGCTGAGATGCAGTTCAGTGGCAGTGGATGCCTGAGAGTGCAGGCAGAAACATGGGAGAGCACTCCAGGCTCAGACAGAGAACTGGGATGCCAGTAATTCTGTCTCATTGTCTAAAGGCAGGTAATACGACTGGACCCAAAGTCAAGGAGTGGGAAAATCTATTGTGATCCTTTCATGCAGGGTGTCAAATCTTTTGGCTTCCCTAGGGCGTAATTGGAAGAAGAATTGTCTTGGGCCACACATAAAAGACGCTAACACTAACAATAGCTGATGAGCTTTTTAAAAATTGCAAAAAAGATCTCATAATGTTTTAAGAAAGTTTACAAACTTGTGTTGGGCTGCATTGAAAGCCATCCCGGGTTGCATGCGGCCCATGAGCCGTGGGTTGGACAAGCTTGCTTGAATGAAAGTAACTGCAAAATCACATACGAAAGACATCAAGGATTGGGGCAAATAATGCAATCTGCCGCATGTGCTTACTATGTTCCTAATTAGACAAGAACTAACATTAAATGCAAATGCCGGAAACATATCATGATTGTCTGGCTTGAGAAACATAGTCTGCAATTATTCATCTTTACTGTTTCTTTAGAAAACAGGGTCATAGGAAGAAGGTGAAGATTCTGAAAGAAGAAATTTTTACCAGAACAGATTTAAACGTTACATTTGGTCAGAAAACAGCAGATAAATAATCTGAAACCTAATTTATCGCTGAGGATTGTTTTTGCTGCTAAATATAATCTGAGCCAAACAAAACCTTGATTTCTATAAATATTATAAATTAATGATAATCTATCAGAAGTTTTTTTCATTCCTATACATGGAGATATTAAAAAATCCTTATATCAGTATATAAATATTTTCCATCATTATTTTTTATAATGCTATTTTTTCTGTTTTTATTTTCCATAAAGTGATATAAAACCACAGAGATTATAGCATTTTTTAAAAAACCATCCTCAGATGATGCTAATTTGGGGCATACTCAAAGACTCTAAATAGAACAAAAAATGAAATAAATTCTCTAAAAAAGATATAAAAGGGCTATGAAAATCCTCAAAAAGACAGAATTCTATCTTATGCCCAAAGGCATGCTATAGAGAAGGCATAATTAGTTTCAGGATTTAAGTCTGCCTTTTTTAGTCAATAAAAATTATGACCGCATTTCAGCTTTCTGACAGTTTAACTACGTAAGAAATTACACAAAGGTTCTTGAAACTCTGCAATATAATTAAGAAGCTTTAAGAGGGAACTAGGAATAACTACAAAGAGAAGAAGCAGAAAAGCCTAGAAGACATTTTTATAATTTCGTATCTTAACTAGAGCGTTTACTGGTGAGCTAAAAAGTACTTGACACATGTGAATATAGCCCAAAATGCAGTAGCATTCAAGAACGTGGGAACAAATCAGTTGATTATCAATATTTCAGTAACAATCTGACAAATATGTACATTTAACATCATTTATTCCAGCATCCAAAGACAAGAATGCAATTTTCTATGAAAGTTGAGGTTTACACATTAAGAAAATTGTCACTTTTCATGACAAAAAATGGAGCTAAAAGATTGGGAGATGCCAAGTCAATGCTCTCCTACTGTGATGAACATGCCTCTCTGTGTTTTTAATTAAGCTTTCTGTAAGGAGTCCTTTCGTCTCAATTACTGACCCTATTATGGAGAGGTCATTTCACTGTGGCAAATGGTAGTCAGAGACAATGCATTTGTATGCCATGATCAATTTTTAGGCATGGTAAAAGTCCTATAATTTAGAAATGACCTCTAGTTTTGGATGTGTGTGTTAGTATTAGTTTTCTTTGTTTTTAAAAGGAGATTTTTGCTTCTTGCTGTGGTGGAGTCACAGAAACTGGATTTACCTTTTGTGTTGTAAAAAAAAAAAAATAAGAAATCTGGGCAAGATATATGAAACCGTAAGTGTAGATAGTGGAAAATAAGCATGGCATGACTGATTCTTGAGGAAAGAGAAAAATAAAAATACTAGGTGAACCTTCAATAGCCCCTGACTTTATTCCTGAAAGCACACTCCGGAGAGATGGCCAGGCCAAGTGGACTAGGGTGGTCCCACTGAATCCAGGACACAGAGATTGGAGTTAGTGACACTGAAGTGAATGGAAATAGCAGCCTGAGTTTCCAGACATGAAATGGCTCTACAGATAAGTTCCGGAACTTTGTATTGGGGTCTTTGAAGAGCTTTGCATCTTTGCTAAATACGAAGTATGCATGTATAGGTTAACACGCTTTGAAATTGGGCAAAGAGTGATTCTTGAGGTTTTGTTGAATATAAAGATGTGCATCTAACCCCAAGATGGGTTAGATCTCAAAAAGGCCTGACACAAAAGCAACTGGGGAGCTGTGAGTTGAATAGTCCTCAGAGTTGGCATGCTTTGGAGTTCTAACTAGTCATGGTGGGGAGCCTCATCTGTCACTCACTGAATTCAGTAGAGATGCCAGAATAACAAACTCTAATAGTAGGGTTAAGTCCTCCCTAGAGTAAGACTACCAACTACTCACCCCAATGAAGATAATTCACAAACCCTGAAAGGATTAAAATGAACCATGAGTAACTTAACTGGCTACCCAAATAAATCCTTCCATTTTTGAAAAGGAAAACAAAATCCAAACACTCGATAATGTAAAATCAGGATATCTATCATAGCAGTCATCAAAATGTATTAGATATATTACGGCACAGGGAAATATGAGCCTTAATCATGAGAAATATCAGTCAAGGGAGAGAGTTTGATTTACATAGAAATCAGACTACTAGATCCCAAGAAGGAAAACCAGAAACTTTCTCAGGTAAGTATAGTTCTTTTCCTTCTTAGGAATACTCACTTCTCCCCCTGCCACTTGCTTTATTTTTCCCCTAGCATCAGTTTTTATTATTTTATGAGACAGAGCCTTGCTCTGTCACCCAGGCTGAAGTGAAGTGGTGTGATCTCAGCTCACTGCAACCTCCGCCTCTAAAGTTCAAGTGATTCTTGTGCCTCAACCACCAAAGTAGCTGGGATTACAGGCACCCACCACCACGCCCAGCTAATTTTTGGATTTTTACTAGAGACGAGTTGCACCATGTTGGCCAGGCTGGTCTCAAACACCTGGCTTCAAGGGATCCACTTGCCTCGGCCTTCCAAAGTGCTGAGATTACAGGTGTGAGGCATCACACCTGACCTATTTTTCCCCTAACATCTGAATTCCTAGTAATTACATTTTTTCCCTTTCTCTCTATCTCTGTCTGATATTCTAGTAGTTGCATTTTTTGCTCCTCTTTCCCAGTCTGCAAACTGTATTATAAATTCTATTATATCAGGAAGTTTGTATATTTTGTTCACAATTGAATCTTTGCTTTCTAGGATACTGCCTGGCACAAAATGTTGACACTCAACTGTGTATGTGGGATAAACAAAGAGTGAATTATTTCTTTGAGAATGAGCCTGTTACACTTCTCAAAAGAAAACATTTATGCAGCCAACAGACATATGAAAAAATGCTCATCATCACTGGTCAAATCAAAACCACAATGAGATACCATGTCATGCCAGTTAGAATGGCAGTCATTAAAGAGTCAGGAAATGACAGATGCTGGAGAGGTTGTGAAAAAATAGGAATGCTTTTACACTGTTGGTGGGAGGGTAAATTAGTTCAACCATTGTGGAAGACAGTGTCGCGATTCCTCAAGGGTCTAGAACTAGAAATACCAGTTGACCCAGCCATCCCATTAATGGGTATATACCCAAAGGATTATAAATCATTCTATGAAAAAGACACATGCACACATATGTTTATTGCGGTACTATTCACAGTAGCAAAGACTTGGAACCAACCCAGCTGTCCATCAGTGACAGACTGGATTAAGAAAATGTGGCACATATATACCAAGGAATACTACGCAGCCATAAAAAAGGATGAGTTTGGCCAGGCGCAGTGGCTATGCCTGTAATTCCAGCACTTTGGGAGGCCGAGGTAAGCAGATCATGAGGTCAGGAGACTGAGACCATCCTGGCTACAATAGTGAAACCCTGTATCTACTAAAAATAGAAATAATTAGCCATTCGTGTGGGTGGGTGCCTGTAGTCCCAGCTACTCAGGAGGATGAGGTAGGAGAATGGCATGAACCAGGGAGGCAGAGCCTGCAGTGAGAGGAGATTGTGCCTCTGCACTCCAGCCTGGGTGACAGAACAAAACTCCGTATCAAAAAAAAAAAAAAAAAAAGGATGAGTTCATGTCCTTTGCAGGGACATGGATGAAGCTGGAAACCATTCTCAGCAAACTATCCAGATTCACCAAGCAGACCTAATAGACATCTACAGAACTCTCCACCCCAAATCAATAGAATATACATTCTTTTCAGCACCACTTTGTACTATTCCAAAATTGACCACATAGTTGGAAGTAAAGCACTCATCAGCAAATGTAAAAGAATATAAATTATAACAAACTGTTTCTCAGACCACAGTGCGATCAAACTAGAATGCAGGATTAAGAAACTCAATCAAACCCGCTCAACTACATGGAAACTGAACAACCTGCTTCTGAATGACTACTGTGTACATAATGAAATGAAGGCAGAAATAAAGATGTTCTTTGAAACCAATGAAAACATAGACACAGCATACCAGAATCTCTGGGACACATTTAAAGAAGTGTGTAGAGGGAAATTTATAGCACTAAATGCCCACAAGAGAAAACAGGAAAGATCTAAAATTGACACCCTAACATTATAATTAAAAGAACTAGAGAAGCAAGAGCAAACACATTCGAAAGCCAGCAGAAGGCAAGAAATAACTAAGATCAGAGCAGAACTAAAGGAGATAGAGATACAAAAACCCTTCAAAAAAATCAATGAATCCAGGAGCTGGTTTTTTGAAAAGATGAACAAACTTGATAGACAGCTAGCAAGACTAAAAAAGAAGAAAAGAGAGAAGAATCTAATAGATGCAATAAAAAATGATGAAGGAAATATCACCACTGATCCCAAAGAAATACAAACTACCATCAGAGAATACTATAAACGCCCCTAATGCAAACACACTAGAAAATCTAGAAGAAATGGATAAATTCCTGGACACATAACACCCTCCCAAGACTAAACCAGGAAGTTGAATCCCTCAATAGACCAATAACAGGCTCTGTAATTCAGGCAATAATTAATACCCTACCAACCAAAAAAAGTCCAGGACCAGACCGATCCACAGCCAAATTACACCAGAGGTACAAGGAGGAGCAGGTACCATTCCTTCTGAAACTATTCCAATCAACAGAAAAAGAGGGAATCCTTCCTAACTCGTTTTATGAGTTCAGCATCATCCTTATCCCAAAGCCTGGCAGAGACACAACAAAAAAACAGAATTTTAGACCAATATCCCTGATAAACATCTATGCAAAATCATCAATAAAATAATGGTAAACCGAATCCAGCAGCACATCAAAAAGCTTATTCACCATGATCGAGTGAGATTTATCCCCGTGATGCAAGGCTGGTTCAACATGTGCAAATCAATAAACGTAATACATCATATAAACAGAACCAAAGACAAAAACCACATGATTATCTCAATAGATGCAGAAAAGGCCTTTGACAAAATTCAACAGCTCTTCATGCTAAAAACTCTCAATAAATTGGGTATTGATGGGACGTATCTCAGAATAATAAGAGCTATGTCTGACAAACCCACAGCCAATATCATACTGAATGGGCAAAAGATGGAAGCATTCCCTTTGAAAACTGGCATAAGACAAGGATGCCCTCTCTCACCACTCCTATTTAACATAGTGTTGGAAGTTCTGGCTAGGGCAATCAGGCAGAGGAAAGAAATAAAGGGTATTCAATTAGGAAAAGAGGAAGTCAAATTGTCCCTGTTTGCAGATGACATGATTGTATGTTTAGAAAACCCCATTGTCTCAGCCCAAAATCTCCTTAAGCTGATAAGCAACTTCAGCAAAGTCTCAGCATACAAAATCAATGTGCAAAAATCACAAGCATTCCTATACGCCAATAACAAACAAACAGAGAGCCAAATCATGAGTGAACTCCATTCACAATTGCTTCAAAGAGAATAAAATATCTAGGAATCCAACTTACAAGGGATGTGAAGGACCTCTTCAAGGAGAACTACAAACCGCTGCTCAACGAAATAAAAGAGGACACAAACAAATGGAAGAACATTCCATGATCGTGGATAGGTAGAATCAATATTGTGAAATGGCCATACTGCCCACAGTAATTTATAGATTCAGTGCCATCCCCATCAAGCTACTAATGACTTCCTTCACAGAATTGGAAAAAACTACTTTAAATTTCATATGGAACCAAAAAAGAGCCTGCATAGCCAAGACAATCCTAAGTCAAAAGAACAAAGCTGGAGGCATCACGCTACCTGACTTCAAGCTATACTACAAGGCTACAGTAACCAAAACAGCATGGTACTGGTACCAAAACAGAGATATAGACCAATGGAACAGAACAGAGCTCTCAGAAATAATACCACACATCTACAACAATCTGATCTTTGACAAATCTGACAAGAACAAGAAATGGGGAAAGGATTCCCTATTTAATAAATGGTGCTGGGAAAACTGGCTAGCCATAAGTAGAAAGCTGAAACTGGATCCCTTCCTTACACCTTATATAAAATTAATTCAAGATGGATTAGAGACTTAAATGTTAGACCAAAAACCATAAAAACCCTAAAAGAAAACCTAGGCAATACCATTCAGGACGTAGGCATTGGCAAGGAATTCATGTCTAAAACACCAAAAGCAATGGTAACAAAAGCCAAAATTGACAAATGGGATCTAATTAAACTAAAGAACTTCTGCACAGCAAAAGAAACTACGATTAGAGTGAACAGGCAACCTAGAGAAAGGGAGAAAATTTTTGCAATCTACCCATCTGACAAAGGGCTAATATCCAGAATCTTCAAAGAACTTAAACAAATTTACAAGAAAAAATCAAACAACCTCATCAAAAAGTGGGCAATGGATATGAACAGACACTTCTCAAAAGAAGACATTTATGCACCCAACAGACACATGAAAAAATGCTCATCATCACTGGCCATCAGAGAAATGCAAATCAAAACCACAATGAGATACTATCTCACACCAGTTAGAATGGCGATCATTAAAAAGTCAGGAAACAACAGGTGCTGGAGAGGCTGTGGAGAAATAGGAACACTTTTACATTGTTGGTGGGAGTGTAAACTAGTTCAACCATTGTGGAAGACAGTGTAGCAGTTCCTCAAGGATCTAGAACTGGAAATACCATATGACCGAGCCATCCCATTACTGGGTATATACCCAAAGGATTATAAATCATGCTGCTATACACGTACACACATATGTTTATTGTGGCACTATTCACAATAGCAAAGACTTGGAACCAACTCAAACGCCCATCAATGATAGGCTGGATTAAGAAAATGTGGCACATATACACCATGGAATACTATGCAACCATAAAAAGGATGAGTTCATGTCCTTTGTAGCTGGAAACCGTCATTCTCAGTAAACTATCGCAAGGACAGAAAACCAAACACCACATGTCCTCACTCATAGGTGATTGAACAATGAGAACACTTGGACACCGGAAGGGGAACGTCACACACTGGGGCCTGTTGTGGGGTGGAGGGAGAGGGGAGTGGGGAGGGATAGCATTAGGAAATATACCTAATGTAAATGATGAGTTAATGGGTGCAGGACACCATCATGGCACATGTATACATATGTAACAAATCTGTTGTGCACATGTACCCTAGGACTTAAAGTATGATAATAATAAAAAAAAGAAAATGTGGTGCATATATACCATGGAATACTATGCAGCCATAAAAAAGGATGAGTTCATGTCCTTTGCAGGGACATAGATGAAGCTGGAAACCATCATTCTCAGCAAACTATCACAAGATCAGAAAACCAAACACCGTATGTTCTCACTCGTAAGTGGGAGTTGAAAAATGAGAACACATGGACACAGGGAGAGGACCATCACACACCAGGGCCTGGGAGGGATGGGGTTCTAGGGGAGGGATTAAAAAAAAAAGTGGTATGCAACACCAAGAAAGACATTTTCCTGATACATGTAAAACATGCAAAAACATAGAGAATCTCACAAATGTAATTATGAGCAAAAGAAGCTAGACACAAAAGATTACATATTGCTTGAATTAATTTATGAATCTTAATGACAGGCAAAGCTTATTTATGCTAATATAAGAGTGGTAACTCTGGAGGAGTTATTGGCATAGAGGGGCATATGGGACAATTCTTAGGTATTTGGAATGTTTTGTATCCTAACCTAGGTAGTGTTTATTTAGGAGTACAAATATGTGTATTTGAACTGTACAATTTTCTTACTGTATATCTACTGTGACTTATATATTAGCATAAATAAGTTTTGCCTGCCAATGAGATTCGTAAATTCATTCAAATAATATGTAATTTTTTGTGTCTAGCTTCTTTCTTTTGCTCATATTTATGTTTGCGAGATTCTCTATGTCTTTGCATGTTTTACATGTATCAGTAAAATGTTTATTTAGGAGTACAAATGTGTGTATTTGAACAGTACAGTTTTCTTACTGTACTATGTACTTATTATATCCCAATAAAGTAATTAACTACAACAACAACAACAAAAAGAAAACAAGCTTGTTAATTTATCCAGAACGGTTGTTTTGTAGAGGGTTAGATTTTTTATTAAATTATTGGCAGGCTCTAATAAGATTGTAAATATACAAAAAAGTTTGTGTGTTATGCCATTCTATATTTAAGTTAAAATTAATGCTTATTTTAAAATAGCGGACACAAACTATTAATTGACTAACAAAATGTTCTCTTAGACACGGAAGTGTTAAGCCTGGGGTCTGCTTGTTCCTTTAAACATGCAAAAGGCCCGAGTTCCTCAAAGACAACAGTGTGGGTTGTTTTCTAAAATGTCCCCTATCAAGCTTTATGTTAATTTTTAATTTTTTATTTTTTACTTTTACGCATAAAACTTTTTGGGGAAATTGAAGGTCCTCATCTCCATCCCATTATCTTCCCTCATTTCTCTTCAGCACAAGCAATACCATGGACCACATGTTTAGTTACATTCTTGGAGAATGAAAAAGCCTTAGGTGGAAGTCGGATTCTGGCATTTCTGTGCTTTGTAGGTTAATAACTGGTCTGGGACAGGCCTGATGAATTAGAGATATTCTAAAACAGTTTAGCCAATGAATGACCCCTCCAAACCATCTGTGAGATTTAATCATATAGTCTCTGGAATCAATTTGATGAAATTATCTTATCATCATCATTACTGTGGTTGGATGAACAACTACTTTCAGGGCTAGAGGAAGGGTGGGAATAAACAAAAATCTAAGGATAATTGCTTTTTTAGAAACTCCAAAATAACAGGTGCCATTTAATTGGACTGTATTAGGCATATCAAGGAGCAGATTCAGAGCTGACATGTTATAGTGTCAAGAATTGTAGTAACAGTTTTCTTTGGCCAATGATACTAGGTTCCCTGTTCAAAAAATTTTTCTTCCTTTTAAGTGGCACCCACAGTAAAACAATATTCTGATCTAATTGTGTATCTATGACTAAGTGAAATTTTGCCAGAATTTTCGAATAATTTCTCCCCTTGAAAATCAATCACTTCCTACTGAAGTTAATGTCTAACCAAATAGATTAGAACACTGTCTATAAGCCAAGAGAAATTAATTTGTTTTTCATTATATGTGGACAAACTAATCTCATTAAAATTAATTGCAAATAGAATATATTAATGAGGGCTATGATTTTTAACTGCTCTAAAAAAGCAAGATTTTAATACTAATTCCACTGGTTATGAACTGTGATCACAAGTGAGTATATTAATTTCTCTCTGCTTCTATTTTACTCACATATAAAATAGGGCTATCATGAAGATTGATTTGAAGATTGGTCTATTTTTGCCATCGTTTTAAATATTTCATCCAGTCATCAACAAAATTACCTTATCTTTATTCATTCCCACTGAAAAAAAAAAACAAGCTGTCATGATAATTAATGGATGTCTTGACTACCACATCCAGTGATTTCTTCTCAGTCTTCCCTCTCTTGAGATGTCTTCACTATTTCAGTTTAATCTTCTTTTAATCACGAAATTATTTTGCCTTGGTTTCTTTGATAATATTAACTTCTATCTTTTTTTCTGACTCCATGAGAGCTCTTTTCTCTCTTTAAATGCAATCCATGTCAATGTTTCCTGGTCATTGATTCTGTCTCATTTAACACCCTTGTCTTGGGTAATAACGCCAGATATTACCTGTTCAGTGGTGACCCAGAAATTTTATCACTTAGGATAATCTCTCCTAGGTTAATCCAGATATCCTACAGACATTAAAGTTATCATATATCCCAAATTCCAGATTACTTTTATCCCCTTATATCACAAAGTGCCCTAAACTGAAAGCTTTCTGTTGTTTTCTAATTGGCACAACTACCATCACCATCAGCATCACTGTCAGAAATGCAATATGTACCTATTATTGAACGTTCACTGTAATCCAGGGATCATTAAATGATTTGGGAACATTATCTTATTTAATCATCCCAAAACTGCATGTAACAATATAAAATAATGAGGGTAAGTGAGGTTAAACCAATTGCCTATAGTGTTATTGTTATCAGGTGGCAAAACTGAAATTATATCATCATTTCATTTGATAGCCAAGGCTACGATTTTAACTGCTACTCTCTATTACCTCTCTCACTGTAATTTATCATTTTCAGTCACTTCCTAAGGACGCCTATTTATGTCTCAAATGTGCCTCAAACTTGTCTCATCTGGTTGTTATCCTCCTTCTTCAGGTTTTTATTTCTCACTTCTAAACAAACCAATTTAAGACTGATTTTACTTCCACTCATATTTAAATTAAAAATTCCTTGCTTTTCAGGAAGGCAACTTTTTTTTATCTTCATTTTTATTCTCTTAAGATATTTCTTAGTTTCAAGGGTACATGTGCATGTTTGTTATTTAGGTAAACTGCATGTTGTGGAGGTTTGGCTACACAATATTTTGTCATTCACATAATAAGCATAGTACCCAATAGGTAGTTTTTTTTTTTTAATCTCAGCCTCCTTTCACCTTCCCACTTTGAATTGGCTCTGATGTCTATTCTTCCCTTCGTTATGTCTATCTCTACTCAAGGTTTAGCTCCCACTTGATTTTCTATTCCTGCATTAGTTCACTTAAGATAATGTCCTCCAGCTCCATCCTTGTTGCTGCAAAACACATAATCTCATTATTTTATTTTATGACTGTGTGGTATTCCATGGTGTACATGTACCACATTTTCTTTATCCGGTCTACTGTTGATGGACGTTTAGGTTAATTTCATGTATTTGCTATTGTTAATAGTGCTGTGATGAACATACAAGTGCATGTTTCTTTATGGTAGAATGGTGTATTAGTCTATTTTCACACTGCTGATAAAGACATACCCAAGACTGGACAATTTACAAAAGAAAGAGGTTTATTGGACTTACAGTTCCACATGCCTGAGGAGGCCTCACAATCATGGTGGAAGGCAAGTCACATCTTACATGAATGGCAGCAGGCAAAGAAAGAGAGCTTGTGCAGGGAAACTCTCATTTTCAAAACCATCAGATCTTATGAAACTTATTCATTATCATGAGAACAGCATGGGAAAGACCCATCCCCAAGATTCAATTATGTCCCACTGGGTCCCTCCCACAACACATGGGAAATGGGAGCTACAAGATGAGATTTGGGTGGGGACACAGAACCAAACCATATCAAATGGTTTATATCCCTTTGAGTATATGCATCCAATGATGGGATTGCTGGGTTGAATGATAATTCTGTTTTAAGTTCTTTGAGAGATGAACAAACTGCTTTCCACAATGGCTGTACTAATTTACATTCCCACTAGTAGTGTTTAAACATTCCCTTTCCTCCACAACCCCACCAGCACCTGTTATTTTTTGACTGGTGTGAGATGGTATCTCCTTGCCATTTTGGTTTGCATTTCTCAAATGAATAGTGATGTTGAGCATTTTTTCATACACTTGTTGATCCTGTGCATATCTTCTTTTTAAAAGTGTGTTTTTTGCCCACTTTTTAGTGGGGTTATTTCTTTTTTGGCTTGTAAAATTGTTTAAGTTCCTTATAGATTCTAGATATCAGACTTTTCTCAGATTTATAGTTTGCAAATATTTTCTCCCTTTCTGTGAGTTATCTCTTTATCCTGCTGATGATTTCTTTTGCTGTGTAGAAGATCTCTAGTTTAATTAGGTTCCATTGTCAAGTTTTTTGTTGCAATTACTTTAGGCATCTTTGTCATTGTCATAAGATGTTTGCTTATTCTTATGTCCAAAATGGTATTTCCTAGGTTTTCTTCCAGAGTTTTTATAGTCTTAAGTTTTACATTTAAGTCTTTTTTTTTTTTTTGAAATGGGGGGTCTCGCTTTGTCACCCAGCCTGAAGTGCAGTGGCATGATCTCAGCTCACTGCAACGTCTGCCTCCCAGGTTCCAGCAATTCTCCTGCCTCAGCCTCCTGAGTAGCTGGGATGACAGGCATGCACCACCATGCCAGGCTAATTTTTGTACTTTTAGTAGAGACAAGGTTTCACTATGTTGGCCAGGCTCGTCTTGAACTCCTGACCTCAGGAAATCCACCCATCTTGGCCTCCCAATGTGATGGGATTACAGGTATGAGCCACCACATCCAGCCTACATTTAAGTCTTTAATCCATCTTGAGTTGATTTGTATATGGTTTAAGGAATGGATTCAGTTTCAGTCTTCTGCATATGGTTACACAGTTATCCCAGTGTCATTTATTGAATAGGGAGTCCTTTCTCCATTGCTTGTTGCTGTTGAATTTGTTAAAGAACAGATGGTTGTAAGTGTATGGCTGTATTTCTGGGCTCTCTATTCTATTCCATTGGTCTATGTGTTTGTTATTGTACAGTATCATATCGTTTTGGTTACTGTAGTCTTGTAATATAGTCTAAAGTTGGGTTATGTGATGCTTCCAGCATTGTTCGTTTTGCTTATAATTGCCTTAACTCTTCAGGCTCTTTTTTGGTTCCATAGAATTTTAGAATAATTTTTTTCTAATTCTGTGGAAAATGTCATTGGTAGTTTGATAGGAATAGTATTGAATCTGTAAATTGCTTTGGAAAGCATGGTCGTTTTAACAATATTGATTCTTCTTATTCCTGAGCATGAAATGTTTTTCCATCTGTTTGTGTTTTCTCTGATTTCCTTCAGCAGTATTTTGTAATTCTTGTTGTAGAGATCTTTTTTCATGTTAACGTTGAAAAGTCTGATGTGTATGTGTCTTAAAGATGCTCATGTTATCTTTCAGGGACTCTGCATTTTCTGTATTTAAATGTTGGCCTTTATAGCAAGGTCAGGGAAATTTTCATAAACAGTATCCTCAAATATATTTTCCAAGTTTCTTGCTCTCTCTCTCTCTCTCTCCTTATAAATTGTAGCTAAATAATGTGTACATGTGGACACCAGAGAGTGGGATAATATACATCAGAGACTCAGAAACATGGGAGGTTGATTAGGGATAAGAAATTATCTAATGAGTTCAATGTTACACTAAAAGCTCAGACATCACAACTATGTCATATATCCATGTAACAAAAGTGTGGTTGTAGCTTCTATTGGCAGGGATGCCAATGAGTTTTAGATTTGGTCTCTTTATATAATCTCATTTTTCTTGGAGGTTTTATTCATTCTTTTTTTTTCTTTGTTTTGGTCTGACTGAAATAATTTGAAGAAATGGTCTTCAAGCTCTGAAATTCTTTCCTCAGCTTGGTCTATTCAGCTGTTAATACTTAAAATTGTATTATGAAATTATTTTGGTGAGTTTCCCAACTTTATCAAATCAGTTTGGTTTTTTTCTTGAAATGGTTATTTCATCTTTCAGCTCCTCTATTTTTTTTTTACTGTATTCCTTAGATTCCCTGCATTAGGTTTTGGCTTTCTGCTGAATCCTGATGATCTTCATTTCCATCAAGATTCTGAATTTTATGTCTGTCATTTCAGCCATTTCAGTTAAGGACTATTGCTGGAGAACTAGTGTGGCCATTTGGGGGTAAAAAGACGCTCTGGCTCTTTGAGTTTCCAGAGTTCTTGCACTGGTTCTTTCTCATCTGTATGGGCTGATGTTCCTTTAAACTTTGAAGTTGCTATCCTTTGGATGGGTTTTTTACTTTTATATTAAAAATATGGAATGCTTCACAAATTTGCATGTCATCCTTGCACAGGCACCATGCTGATCTTGTCTTATTGTCTGTGTCATTCCAATTTTAGTATAGGTGTTGCTGAAGTGAGTGTAAACATCTTTAAAATTTTAGTTTTACTTTATGTTTGTGATGCATGTGGCTCATTATATTGAGATAAATAAGAGACAATAATATAATTTGTCAGAAATGGAAAATAGACTCAATCATGGTTTGCTCTTATCATGTCAATGTTAAAAATGTGGCATACACCTTTTATTAAATTAATTTGATTCTATTAGATTAGTAAAACAGGTAAAATATTTAAATCTAATTGGGATGCAAGCATTTGTACTTCTAATGAAGAAAAATGTACTGAATATAATCCAGGGTAAACCATTAACTTTTCATATTATTCCATTATAATTTTATATTATTTTATTGTAATAGATTTAGAAGCTACAACCACAGTTTTGTTACATGGATATATGACATAGTGTGATGTCTGAGCTTTTAATGTAACATTGAACTCATTAGATAATTTCTTATCCCTAATCAACCTCCCATGTTTCTGAGTCTCTGATGTGTATTATCCCACTCTCTGGTGTCCAATTGTACATATTATTTAGCTCCAATTTATAAGTAGAGTACCTGGTGTTTGACTTTCTGTTTCTAAGTTATCTGACTAAAGATAATGGCCTTCAGTTCCATTCATGTTGCTGCAGAAGACATGATTTCATATTTTTATGACTGAGTAGTATTCCATGGGGTGCGTGTGTGTGTGTGTGTGCATGTGTGTGTCTGTGTGTCTATCACATTTTCTTCTTTTAGTCATTCATTGATGGATACTTAGGTTGATTCCATATCTTTGCTATTTTTAATAGTGCTGCAATAAATATATGAGGGCAGATATCTTTTGGATATAATGATTTCTTTTCCTTTGGGTATATATTCAGCAGTGGGATTGCTGGAATGAATGGTAGTTCTGTTTTTAGTTCTTTGAGAAATTTTCATACTGTTTTTAGTAGAGATTATATTTATGTACATTCCCAGCAATGGTATATGTTCTGCTTTCTTTGCATCCTCGCCGTTTTTTGTGTTTTTTTTTTACACTTTATTAATAGCCATTCTCAGTAGTATAAAATGGTACTTCTTTGTGGTTTTAAGTTACATTTCTCTGATGATAAGTGATGTGGAACATTTTTTCCATGTGCTTGTTAACTTCTTATGTATCTTCCTTTGGTAATTGACTGTTCATGTCCTTTGCCCAACTTTTAAGGGGTTATTGGTTTTTTCCTGTTGAGAAGTTCAAGTTCTTTGAAGATTCTGGATATTAGCCTTTTGCTGGATGCGTAGTTTGCAATTATTTTCTCCTATACTGTAGGCTGTCTGTTCACTCTGTTGATTATTTCTTTCACTGTGAAGAAGCTTTTTAGTTTAAAAATCCCATTTGTTTATTTTTGTTTTTGTTATATTTGCTTTTGAGATCTTGGTTATGAATTTTTTGCCTGGGCCAATGTCCAAAAGAGTTTTTCTTAGGTTTTCTCCTAGAATTTTTATAGTTTCAGGCCTTATGTTTAAAGCTTTACTCCATTTTGAGTTAATTTTTGTATATGGTGAGTGATATTGGTCCAGGTTCATTCCTCTGCATGGGGCTGTCAAATTTTCCCAGCACCATTTATTGTATAGGGTATCCTTTCCTCAGTGTATGTTTTTGTTGACTTTGTCAAAGATCAGTTGGCTGTAGATATGTGGCTTTTTTCTTAGTAATTTTTTATACTAAAGACGTTGACTAAATCACATGCAAAAAAGATCAGTTTATAGAATGAGTCACATGCAGTTCATATGTAATAGATCTTTTCCAATCAAAGTAATGCTTTTTAAAACTATCTGATAAATCAAGTTCATGATAACTAGTATTTGTTGAGGGCTGAAATAGTATCAAACATTGTTCTAAGCACTTTACATGAATCAAACTATTTAACTGTCATACCAACCCCAATTTGCCAATGAGAAATTAAAGCACACAGTGGTGAAGTGATTTGCTCACAAAACCAACATTTAACACCTGGCAGTCTAGCTCCAAAGCCAAAGTCTTAAATTATCTAGTCCATAAACACATTTTTATTAGAAACAATCAAGAAACATCTAACATATCCTTAATAATTACTATTGCACATTGTTTTGTATTTATCATTATAGTTGATATGGTTTAAAAGACAGGGTGGGTAGTGTGCAATTTGAGCAATCATATAACTGGATCTTATGCTAAAAGAACACATTAGTAATAGAGACCTCTTATATTACAAATTTAATGACAAAGAAAAAAAATGTGTGCTGATTTAAATGCAGGTGGAATTCACATACCAGAGCCTCTATCAAGAAGTGCTGTTAACAGTATTTCAGCAAACAAATTTATTTAAACGTGACACTTTCCAATATTGTAATCACTGCATCACAAGATGATTTTCCCCAAATCATGCTGCTATAAAGACACATGCACATGTATGTTTATTGCAGCACTATTCACAATAGCAAAGACTTGGAACCAACCCAAATGTCCATCAATGATAGACAGGATTAAGAAAATGTGGCACGTATACACTATGGAATGCTATGCAGCCATAAAAAAGGATGAGTTCATGTCCTTTGTAGGGACATGGATGAAGCTGGAAACCATCATTCTCAGCAAACTATCACAAAGACAGAAAACGAAACACCACATGTTCTCACTCATAGGTGGGAACTGAACAATGAGAACACTTGGACACAGGAAGGGGAACATCATACACCAGGGCCTGTTGTGGGCTGGGGGGGAAGGGGGAGGGATAACATTAGGAGAAATACTTAATGTAAATGACAAGTTAATCGGTGCAGCACACCAACATGGCACATGTATACCTATGTAACAAACCTGCACGTTGTGCACATGTACCCTAGAACTTAAAGTATAATTTAAAAAATGCAATGCAAATCCAATGAATAATGGAATTTGCATTACAATTTTGGCATACATTCATCTTGTTGGAATGAATGATTTTTCTGTTTTTCGAAATGTGTACAGTCATGTGTCACTTAACAACCAAGATCTGTTCTGAGAAATGTGTCATTAGGCAATTTTGTCATGTGAATGACATAGAATGTACTTACACAAACCTAGATGGTATAGCCTACTACACACCTAGGCTAAATGTTGTAGCCTATTGCCCTTAGGCTGCAAACCTCTTCAGCATACTGCTATACTGAATACTGTAGGAAATTGTAACACGGTGATGAACATTTGTATATCTAAACATATAAAAGGCATAATAAAAATACAGTATTAAAAGAAAAAAAGAAAGTGTTAATTTTTCCCCAGGGGAAAACCGTTCATGAGATATTACATGGAAAACCGAGTTAAAACTGAAGCATTCAGGCTTCTGAGATTACCAAGCAGTAAGGTGAACTGGTATACCTGCCCTCCACAAATAGTTTCAACCTCCTAGTCCCTTAACCAATTTTGTTGTTAAGTGTAGCGTAGTAATAGTCAGTGCAGATGGCTTTTTCAAGGAAAATGGGCAAAGTAACCAGAAATTCAGACAAGTTAATATAGCTTGACTTAATTTATTGCATTTTAATTAGTTTGGTACAGCATTTCTTGTTTCTTTTTCATTTTTCAAAGTTTATTTTTTTCTACCTTATAGGGAACGTTTTGTTAAAGACCTACTTAGAATTCCTCTTGTAGTTCTAGTTCTTAATCTTAAAGAGAAAAAGATAGTCCAGAAGCTAGATGGTCTATACGCATTATGTGATTCCTTGAGTGCCTTCTTTATTCCTCACTTTAATAAAATCTAAGTTGTTTTACATGATCTCATTTGCATTCTGCAGTCTTATTAACATTCATCATAATCACCGAGAGAAATCACCAAGATAAATCATCCCTTATTTCTTAGGTGCTTCATCAGTTTCTTGCTTCATCTCACAGAGCTTTCACAGAACAAGAAAACTTGTAAAAAGATTATTTTTCTTCTGTGAAATCTTATTATATCTTATTATTGTGAGCCTATTTTTTTAAGTTTTTGGGTTTCAAAGAAATGAAGAAATATCTTTTCCTCTTATCTTATTATGGGCAGTCTCATGACATATCATTCTTAGATGATCTGAATAATCTTAAAGTAAAGGGGGAATTTTGGATATCAAATATTAGCTGAAAAATTAAAAAGTGATTGCTGAAAGATGAAGCACAATTAATAGCACTTTTCTAAGAGAATGCACTGATTTGATCCTCCTTGCAGAACTGAGATACTGTCTTGATTCAGTCGATAGTTTTGCAAATGAAGATTTTTTTACGTAACTTCTCAGAGTTCCCAACAAGTATGTGGGAATGATATTGAGAACAATTGAATAAACTTTTCTTTTTAAAAATGTTATATTAGTCTCAAGAAAGAACTTATATTTGGAGGTTAGGTGAAGTTTAAAATGGAAAAAAATGTTCAATTAGAATATTTATAAAATTCAATTAGCATACACATCTCAAGATTCAGAGCTCAAAATCTGAGCATACACTTTAAGGAGTATTAAAATAAACTTAGTGTGAGTTTATACAGCCTAATAATGAGAAAACTATTGCTAGAAAGGAGGATGTCATTGAAGGGGTTATGTACTATAGCAAACATTTCTAAAATGAAAACAATCTTAAAATTCATATCCTCAAAGCAGTGGCATCAACCGTTACAGATATTGCAATAGCAACATATGCAATGCAATGTAATACATTATCTGTTTGTGATATTTCCTCAGTGGCTTTATGAAAGAACCACTTTAAAATGGCATTGTTTTGATTCTCATCTAAGTGGCTGTGGGTTCTAACCTAATTTTTTACCCAATTGACTCTATAGGAAAACGGAAACAGTTCAGATTCAGACCTCTGAACATGGAGCGCTGATGAGAGCCAGTAAATCAAAACAGTGCTTAGGCAAAACTGTACACAGAAAACAGAGCAAACAATTTCATGTTTTCATTATTTTCATTGTTTTAAATTTTAAGCAAGATAAGATAGAGATAAATGGACTAAGTGAAAATCAAGAGATTACAAGGAACTGCAAATAGAATTACCCAGCATTATCTCATAATGTTATCTCATTACTGGGTATATACCCACAGGAAAATAAATCATTTTACCAAAAAGACACCTGCTCTTGCACGTTTATTGCAGCACTATTCACAATAGAAAAGACATGGGATCCACCTAGGTGTCCATCTGTGGTGGATTGGATAAAGAAAATGTGGTCACCGTGGGACACTACACAGCCATAAAAACGGAAATCATGTCCTTTTCAGCAACATGGATGCAGCTGGAGCCCATTAGCCTAAGTGAATTAACACAGAAACAGAACATCAAATACTGCATATTCCCACTTATAAGTGGGAGCTAAACGTTGGGTACACATGAACACAAAGATAGGAACAATAGACACGGGGACTCCAAAAACGGGGAGGAAGGGAGGAGAGAAAGGGCTGAAAAACTATCTATTGGGTGTACCTATTGTGTGTTGAAAAGACACCTATTTGGGTGATAGGCTCAACTGAAGCCCAAACCTCAGCATCACGTAATGTATCCATGTAACAAACTTGCACATGTACTCCCAAATCTAAAATTAAAAATAATAATGTTAAAAATAAAGATGCAAAACAAAAAAAAGTTTTAAAAATTCCAAAAAATTAAGCTTGTATAAATCAACTTAAAGGAATCATTGCTAAATTTTTATAATACTTATTTCCAGTCTGCTAGTCTTTTTCTACTTCTTTTTAAAAAATCTGAATCTTAGTAAAATACACATAGATTATTTAGCTTTTTTATGCATTGTTTACCGACAATGATGACGTACTTTTTCTAGAGTGAATCTATAATACTGTAATTATCTATAACATATCATTAAGTTTCTAACATATAATTAAGTCACAGAACCATTTTTACAAAAGTTACATCTTCAGTGTTTGATAAGTACATCAAATCATCTTAGTTAGCATTCTGTTCTCTATATATACAGTGGGGATGCACATTCATATCACTCAAAGACAGTATCCTTCTTTATCTGCGCTAGACAACTGTGGATCACCTATGTGAGGGTTTTTTACTTGTGCTGATTCTTAGTGTCATTATTGTTTTATATGTGGTTCAAGATGTGGGAAAGGCAAATTACTGGAACTGTGTATAAGGCGAGGTTAATGTATTCAGGAGCAAGGCAGGAAGTTCAAGGTCAGAGAAATCCTAATATCAAAGGTGCTTTGTTTCTGAACCCAGATCTGCTATGTCACTAGAGTATCAATAAAATTTGGAAATATCAAAATATATTTGCAGGTATGACATCTTGCAGAATGAATCATACAAGCAAGCAAAAATAAGTAAATGAGACAAAAGACAGAGGTTTTCATTAGCTTTCACATTTTGTAATTCTAAAGTCCAAATAGAAAGATAGTACAGTCAGTTTTGCCTTAATTCCTATTTTGAAAACAAATTTGTTCCAATGTGACTAATATATTAGGGAACATTTGAGCATAACTTGAATTTCATGTTTACTTATGCTTGATTTTATCTGCAAGAAATACTCTGAACCAAAAAACCGTACCTGGATGAATCCAAGGGATAGAAATGCATAAGAAACATACATGTACTCACCTCATACACCTACCAGATACCTCAGTTCATCATGCATATTTTGAGCCACACCCATCTATATCTGGTGCTGGAAATTTCCATCTGATTTCAGATAACCCTCCTCCATCACAAAAATTCGTAACCCGTAATCCCTCAGATACCCACTTCCAATCTTTCACCAAGTAAAATGTTATATTTACTGTAGTAGTTATGCATTTTTAAACAATCAAATATGTAAAATTATGCTAAAGTTTTTGTTACTTTCTTTTCTTATTTTTTATATATCACAAAGTTGTTTGGTGTTATGCTCCGAAGCCCATTTTTCCTTATTCTCTCTAAAATTTTATTATTGATTTTTCCTAGAGCAGAAATTTTTAGGAGTTGATGTCAGGTTGCAGCAGAACTGTTTGGATTTTATGCTGAAGATCTCAATTAATGTATAAAATCTTGTTTTCTTAGTTCTTAAATGTAAATAGATATTAAAAATAAATTTTAAACTACATAAAAATTGGGATGGGTTAATTATAAAAACTTTCACTTGTTAAATTTAGAAACATATTAAAATAAATTTTAGACAAACAATTGGAAAAAATCTTACTAGATAACTCATCTCAATTTTATTTTGTAAATGCTTAGGAAAAAATATGAAAAATTATTGCCTTTAGAGTAAACTATTATGAAGACACATTAAAGTTTAGAATAATCATGGCTATGCTACTACCATGAACTGTACCATAATATCTGAGTCCTATATATAATTTACTTAATAAGAATCTTTAAACTTAAAAAAAAGAAATTAACATGAATAAATAGGGACAAATGCCATGTCATTTTATTCTGTTGGTGAAACTTTTGTAGAGTGACAGAAAATGTTGAATGAGAAAAGAGAATGCAAGGTAAATTGAACCTGCAAGCTTCTAGCAACTTCCAAAATTAGCTGATTTAAACTGAATTAATGCTGATGTCTCTAAAATATGTTTTGCAAAATTTTAGAAATGGTAGCATTTTTATTATTCATCAAGAAACTGCTTAATGGTGATCAAGTTTAAACTTATTAAGTCCTAAAGCATGTATTAGCACCTCATCAACATTTTCTTTATGCAAGGGCTGAAGGTTTGATAGGCAACTTTTATTAGAAAGCTCAGATGCCACAATTTACATTAATTATAATTTTTGTTTTTTCTACTTTTAAAGGTACCTTGCTTACTGATGTTAAATTGCTTAAAAATAGATCGTGGATATTATTGTCAGCGTTAAGTGTTAAATATGGAAAGATATTGTTGATACCCTATATCCAAAGACCACCAGGAACAAATCCATAGTCAAATAGATTTGGGTTTATTGACTCATTTCAATGAGAGAGACAACATACTATGGGCAATAATGTGGTATCTCAGTAATAGGATGTTAGGAGGGGTGTGGTACAGAATTTGAACTTGTGTTAATGATTTGTAGAACAATTCAAACAATAGTGGTTTTTCTCAGGATAGCATCATATTAAAAGTGGAGGCAGTTCCATCATCGAACCCCTATAGTTTTTATCTAGAAGGCAGGATGAATGAACAGGAAGTAAACACTAATTAGCAAAGACACAAAAGTTTTTCACACTAGCTGAGAGAGGCATGTTTGATCAGTTTTGTGGTTGGTGCATTGCAATCTTGTCTGGTGCGGGTATTCTGTGAAATTGTTTATAATCAACAGGAAAACACTGTGGTCCAGCTGTTAGTGCCAGACCAGCTCCCATCTAATAGCTTTCATCTCCCATATGCCATATTTATTAATTTTTGCTTTATATACTTTGTACATAATGTTATTTTCTTGCCTATTTTTAGTTTTCAGCAGATCTTTCCTTTTATTATTACTTAGGGTTTATCTTGAAATAAATATTTTGTATAATATAATACCTGACATGAATACCATATATAGTTTTTTGTGGCTTAGTGTTTTCTAGGTATAATAGTTGCTATGATTTTTTTCTATTCCTTTATTTTCAACATGTATATTTTTTCCCCAAAACATGACTTCCATAAGCTTCATATAACTGGATTCCAATCTCTCTCTCGCATCCTCTCTCAATCTCTTTTGCTCAGTAAATTAGCTTACTCCAGTAATATTTACTGTGATTAATGATCTATTTGTATTATTTTTGCCATCTATTTGTAATTTTAATTACCGTGATAGTATTAGTTATCCACTGGCTGTACAGCAAATTATGACAAGTTTAACAGCTTAAAATAATACATATTTATTATCTTTTGCTATGATATAAATATTTATATCCCCCCAAATTCAGATGTTGCAATATTAACCCCTCAGCTGGCAATATTAAGAGGTGGGGTCTTTGGGAAGTAATTAGTTCATGATAGTAGAACCTTCAAGAATGGAATTAGTACCCTTATAAAAGAGACCTCAGAAAGCTAGCTAACCCCTCCAATGTGTATGGACATGTTACATGGTACATGGTACGAAGGCAGTGTCCATGAGGAAGCAGTTCCTTCTCCTGAGTCACCAAATCTGCTGCTGCTTTGATCTGGGACTTCCTAGTTCCAGAACTATGAAAAATAAATTTATGTTTTTAAATAAACTACTTAGTTTATGGCAGTTTTCATAGCAGCCTGAATTAACTAAGATGTATTACAGTCTGTAGGTCATAAATCCAGGCATATCTTAGTTGAATAAATCTTCTGCTTCAAAAGAATGAATCTAAGTGGCGGCTGCAGCTGTCTGAATACGGGGAAGACTTCACTTCCAAGATCACTCATCTGGTTTTTGGTAGTTCCTTAATGGTTGTTAGAGTGGGGGACCTCACTACTTATCTGTCTGTTGGTAAGAAGCCCTCCTTCAGTTTCTTGCTATGTGGACTTCTTCATACGGCAGCTCACAATACATCTTGCTTCATCAGAGTTAGCATGAAAGAAGAGCCACAGAGAGAGACAGACAGACAGACTGATACAGAGACAGAGACTGGAGAGAGGGAACATGCAAGCCAGGTGGAAACCACCATCTTTTATTACCTAATCTTGAATGAAACATCCCATCACTTTGCAGGTTAGTAGCAAGCCACTGAGTGTCAGATAGCTGGCAAATCAATAACAAGATCTTCAGCTGAGTTGAATCTGCCTGATAGCATTAAAAATTGTATGTTTAATTGTTGCTGTGGCTTGAATGTTTGTGTTTCCCCAAATTTATATTCTGAAACCTTAATCCTCAATGTGGTGGTATTCGGAGATGGGGCCGTTGGAAGGCAATTAGGTCATGAGAATTGAGCCCTCGTGATGGGATTAGTGCCCTCATAAAGTCACAAGAGAATTCACTTCCCTCCAATCTCTTCCATGTGAGGACAACAAGGCTTCCATCTGGAAACTAGGAAGAGGGCCTTCACTAGGAATATAATCAGTATTCACCTTGATCTTGAAAGCCTTGAACTTCCCAGCCTCCAGAACTGTGAGAAATAAACATTTGTGGTTTATACCACTAAGTCTATGGTATTTTTGTTATAGCAGCCTGAACTGAATAAGGCAGTTTTAAATAAGATATTTTGAACAATTGTTATTTAAAATATACTTTTAAAAATTGACGTATTATGTTATAATTAAAACAATAAATATTTATTCAGAGTGAAAAAGAGACTTAAATATTGATTCGTGATTCAAATATTAAGACTTATTTTAACTAAAAGAATGTTTGATAGTCCAAGAGATTATTTTAAAATATCAAGTCTATTTTTCCAGATTACTGTGACAACTTGAACATTATTAATCATAGTAGTTGACATTGACATTATATGAAATTTGATTAATAAGAATAAGCTAGCATTGTCTGACTCATAGTTCACCAAGAAGATACGCTTGAAAAATGTGGGCACTGCTGAAATAATTTCTTTTGTTGGTAGAAATATCAATCGGAAAATAAGAGTGGCAAGCCATCATCTTTATCATTTGTCTTGGATAAACAACTCTTTCCTATTCATAGTATTTATTGAAAGCCTTTCAAATTGTTTAACTAATCAAATCATTGCTAGAAACATGTGCATTATTTTTAGCTGATAAGCAGTATAAAATGAACTGATTTTCATTTTATCTGGACTTCCTTTAATTGAATGCCTTTAGAATGAATGAGACAATTGTTCATATAATTATGAAAAAAATTTTACTTTCCATGGTACTTTCTATTTATAAGTCTTCTTTTATTTTTGAAGTATGAAGTCAGATGTTGTCTTAATTGATTCTTTCAATAATCTTTTGAAGTGGATGAGGTAGCTATTGTATTTAAACCTCAGTTCTTCCTGTGAAATTAAATTAAAATGAAGTCATTCTTTCTGAAGAAAAATAATTCACATTCCACCATGTATAACATTTTAAAGTTTTCTGTCTTGCAGTTAAGATGATTCATTTTAAACTAGTAACCTTTATTGTTCAGTCATCCCTGGAGAATTAAGAGCATTAATATACAATATCATCCCTCTGCAAAGCTCCTGTTTGTATCTAGACTTCTTGGTGTTGATGATTGCCAGTGTTTCTTTCACATTCTCTAACGACATACACTTGTGAAGGAAAATAAATCGTGGGACCCCAGACTTATTAAGCCAAAGGGAAAAGTCAAGCTGGGAACTGGGTCACGCAAACCTGTCTCTCCCTTTTCCTTGCTAAATAAGATGGTTACAAGATGAAAAGCTACACACCTTCCTCATATTTTGCCAAGGAAATTCTTAGTGAGCTCTAAGATATTTACCCTAAAGTATTTCTGTTAAAATTCACCATGGCAATGTAAATGGATAGCTTATCCTTACAGATGCAGTCACCCCTCTGCCCACCTGGCACAAATGTATATCTGATTGTTCCCCTGCCCCATTTATCTTTGTTGGCTTATGCAAAAACACAGATTCCCTGCATTTTCCCCTATTTGTCTCCACTACCTTATGCAAAAATGCAGATTCACTGAGCCAGACAAAAGCATGAATATGTTCCTTCTAGTCCCCTCTTACGTGAATATGTAAAACAAGAAAACTTCTCCACATCTAACCCTTTATATAGGCTGTTGTGCCTATAAAATTTCAGGGCATTTGAATGAGAATAGCTACCATAACGAGTGCCATGTGGCTTATGGAGGAGTAAGCAATGAGTGATTGGTTTGGCGTAGACAAATGGAGCCTGCCATGATTATTCCCCATAGGGATAGTATGAGGAAAGGGTAGGCTATGTATTCTGTCTTGGAATTAAGGATAGCCGCCTAATTTTAGGAGTACTGCTGTAAGTACTATTAAGCTGGCAATGGGGGCTTCTACTTGGGCTTCAGGGAGTCACAGGTGGAGTCCAGAGAGAAGCATTTTTACCAAAAATGCCATGATCTATGCTAGTCATAGAAGTTTACTGGATCAGGAGGTTGCCAATTCTTATGAAGTGTATGTTGTTATTAATATGTTTAGTAAGCTGAATGCATTTTGAGTACAGATAAGTGCTACGAGCAAAGGTAAGGATCCTACCGGTGTCTAAAATAAGAAATATAAGTCTGCATTAAGGCTTTCTGTTTGATCTCCTCAACAAGTAATAATAATTACGGTGGGGACTAGCATGGCTTCAAAGAGAATATAAAATATGATTAGTTCTGTGACTGTGAATGTTATAATTAAAGATACCTGTAGAGAAATTAACATTAAGGTATAAAGCTTTTTTTTTTTTTTTGTAGGAATGATTCTTTGGATAGATGATATTGGCTTGCTAAAATTATAAGGAGCAGTAACCAGTATTAGAATTCAGTAACCAGAATTAGAAGGGGTGATGACAGTGGATCAGGAAAGAAAGTTAATGAGAAGTTGATGAATCATCATTAACCTGGTTGAAGAAAAGCAGGCTGTTGAGACTGATGAGTCAACTGTGGGAGGCTGTATTAATTCAGACCATAGAGTTCTTAGAGCATCATGTTATTGGGAGTAGTATAATTGTTGGGATAATAATTTTTAGCATTGGAGTAAATTCAGGCTTTGTGCATAATCTAGACCATAGTTACTGGAGGCCATAACCAGTAAGCCTAAACCTACAGTGGCTTCACAGGCTGCAAAAACTAAAAGGATAATAGGTATTATGGATGCTAGTGTGAAATATATGTTTAAAGTTATGAGAGTATTTATGATAAATATTGATAGTATTATGCCTTCTAGGCATAGTAGGGATGATATCAGGTGGGATCAATAGATTATTACCCCTATTAAAGACATAATGAAAGGTAATGTAATGTTAATATAAATAGAGGGCATTTGGTAATTACAATCTACCATAATTTAATGAGTCGAAATCATTTATTTTGACTTAAACTAATTATCAACTCAGTTCATTCTAATCCTTTTTGGGTTCATTCATAGGCTAAGCCCAAGATTAAAATGATAACTAATATGAGGGCTGCCCTAATCATTAATTTTAGGTTGGTTGTCTGAAAAACTCATGGTAGGTATAGTAATAGGGCAATTTCTAGATCATAGAGGAGAAATGTGTGGCTACTAGGAAAAACTTCATAGAAAAGGGGAGGCAGGTAGAGCCTATTGGGTGAAACTCACATTCGTAGGGGCTGGATTTTGTTGCTAGGGCTAATGTTAGATTAATTACTCTTTTTCACATAATACCTAAGCTAATTGATTGGAAATCAATTAGATTGTGCTATTTTATACTAACAGAGTAAGATCCTCATCAATAGATAGAAACGTATAGGAATAGACATACTACATCTACAAAGCGTAAGTACCAGGCAGTGGCTTCAAATCCAAAATGGTGGTTGGATGTAAGGTAAAATTTTAGTTGGCAGAATAGGCAGACAGTAAGAAATGTTGATCCAATAATAACATGAAACCCATGAAAGCCTGTGGCTATGAAGAATGTTGAGACGTAAACCCCGCTGGAGATAGTGAAAGGGGATTCGAAATACTCTGAGGCTTGTAGAAGTGTAAAGTAAACACCTAGGGCAATTGTGATGGACGGTACCTGAAGTATGTGTCTTTGGTTACCTTCTATTAAGTTATGGTGAGCCCAAGTAATTGAAATCTGGATGGAAGTAAAACAAATGTATTAAGGAGAGGGACTTCTAGAGAGTTAAGAGGGTAAATGCCTGTTGGAGGCCAGCATCTTCCTAATTCTGGAGTCGGGGCTAGGCTAGAATGGTAGAATGCTCAAAAGAAGCCGGCGAAAAAGAACACCTCTGAAATAATGAATAAGATTATTCTGTATCGAAGGTCTTTTTGGACGATTGATGTATGGTGGCCTTGGAATGTGCCTTCTTGGATAACATCACGTCATCACTGATGTGTTGTTAATGTATTGGTTAATAGGCCAGGGTTAGTTAGGAGAGGAGTAGAGTTGAAATGAAATCATATGGCCTGGCTGGATGTTATCAGTAGTGCTGCAAGGGCTCCCGTGATCAGGGGCTAGGGTTAACTATGTGGTAAGCATGAGTTTGGTGGATCATTATGTGTTGTCGTGTAGGCAGAAGCTCACTAGGAGTGTAAAGACAGGCTAGAATAAGGGCTATGGCAAAATCAAGTATGGTTAGTAAAACTAGAATAATAAATGTAATTGAAGCTATGGGTAAACTAATAGTTGGTAATACTAGTGTAGCTTCTCCAGTTAAGTGCATTAGTAGGTGGCCGGCTGTAATGTTGGCTGTTAATCATACAGCTAGTGCTATTGGTTTAATGAATAGGCTAATAGTATCAATGATTACTAATATGGGGATAAATGGGATAGGTGTGCCTTGTGGTAGGAAGTGGGTTAAGAAAGCTTTTGTCTTAAAGTGGATGCTGGTGATCACTGCTCCAGCTCACAAAGGAATTGCTGTTCCTAAGTTTATTGATAGTTAAGTAGTTGGTGTAAATGAATGAGGTAGAAGTCCAAGAAGATTAGTTGAACCAATAAAGAGAATCAGGGAAATTAACATAAGGGATCAGGTTCGTCTCTTGATATTATGCATTGTTATTATTTGTTTAAATACAAATTGGATTAGTCACTGTTGAATAGAGGTCAGTCAGTTGTTGTCTAAATGACTAAGGGTGGGAAGTAGCATAGTGGGAAATAAAATAATTAAGGTTGTGATAGGTAGACCTAATATTTGTTGGGATAATGAAAGAGTCAAACACATTTTCATTTATTTTAATTCTCAAGGGGTTGAGTGTTTTTGCGTCTTAATTGCTTTTGGTGTGGGATTCATAGGGTAAATAAAACTTGAGACTTTTAATTGAAGAATGATGAATAGAATTATGATTATGGATAAAATAGTAATGAGTCACATGGATGTGTCTAGTTGGGGCATTTTACTGCAGGGTAGTTTAGAAATCTCAATCTTTAACATAAAAGGTTAACGGTAATTAGCCTTACGGTAACATTGGAGTATGGATATAGATCAGGTTTCAAAGCATTTTAGGGGGACTAATTCTGGAACAATGGGTACAAAGCTGTGGTTGAATCCACAGATTTCTGAGCATTGGCCTTAGTAAAGGCCTGGCCGTGTGGTGGTCAAGGTCGTTTGGTTTAAGCGCCTGGGGATTGCATCTGTTTTGAGGCCCAGTGATGGGATGGCTCATGAGTATAGAACGTCTTCGGATGAGATTGATACATGAATAGGAATTTCTATTAGGAGAACTACTCGATTGTCAAATTTGAAGAGTCGTAGTTCTCCTGGTTTTAAGGCTGTTGTAGGGATTATGTAAGACTCGAAGCCTAAGTCCTCATAATCTGTATATTCATAAATTCAATATCACTGATGGCCAATTGTTTTGACAGTGAGAGAGGGGTTATTAATTCCATCTAATCATATATAGGATACATTGAGATGGGAAGGCAATTAAAATTAGGATAATAGCGGGTAAGATCCTCCATATAGTTTCTACTTCATGGGCATCTGTAGTGCTAGTGTGTGTTAATTTTGTTGTCAGTATGAGGGAAATATAGAGAACCAGAGAACTAATTAGGAAAACAATTATAAGAGTGTGGTCTTGAAAATTAAGTAATTCTTCTATAATAGGAGATATAGCATCTTGAAGACCTAATTGAAATGGATGAACCATTAAGACACATAGAGTTTTAACCTATAAATTAACTTTGACAAAGTTATACCAATATCTCATGGAAAAAGTCATAGAGGTTATGAGATTGGCTTGAAACCAGTTTTTGGGGTTCAGTTCCTTCCTTTCTCCCTTTAAATTTGGAGCCTTCAAAACCGTCTTTGGAGAAAGGGATAGACCTATCTTCTGGGAGTGCATCCTTAACTTTGGCTAATAAACCTCCTGAAATGACTGAGACTTGTCTCGTCATTTTTCTCAACTGACATACTTATAACCAAAATTCTTTTGGAAGGTAAAGCCAGTTAGTATTATAGCCATTATCTTCTACACACAGACTGTGTATGCTTACATAATGTTCTTGTCAAATGTAAAACTTGATAAAATTGTTTTGTTTAGTGCCATTGATTATGAGGATTAAAGTTGTTATAAAGAGATTATTAGCAAAGTCAGTTCAGGCATGGATAATTTATTAATATGGATAATTTATTAATTCAACACATTTGGATAATTTATTTTTTTTAGTAAAAGGATAATTTATTGATTCAACACATTATGTTACATAAAGGGGATTGCAAAAAGAGGAAGCAAATATATTCATAACAAATCATCATGAAATTAAAACCTGGCAATATTTTGTGTTACACTTTGAGCATAAGTGACAGTCTTTGCAGCTCTTGTTCCAAAATAAAGCTAAATGATTTGGAAATTCAACAAATAAATAAAATCTTCTTAATCTTATATTATGTGTTGGTCTCTGCTCCTTCCTTGCAAATTTATCTGGACAAATAGATTTAACAGAACAAGTAATGAATGACTATGCTTTATACAGCCACAGAATAAAAAACTTAGAAATAAAACTAATGTTTAATAAAATAGACTTTCTGATGTATATTCCACTTTGCATTACTTATCCTGTATTACTTAATGTTTTGATACACTAAAGCAACATACAAATAAATAAAACATCCCAGTGAGATAAGCCTTGCTTTAGCTAGTGGAAAAAACAGATTATTATCAATTTTAGTTAATATGGTATAAGTTAAAAACTAAATATTTAATAATTTTAGTGTAGTGCACAGATCAAGATTGTATAAGAATTTCTATATTGTGGTAAAATGTTATCTTTTACTTCATTTTATTATCAATAATTTTTTAAAATACAAGGTTTAAATAATCAGATTAAATATACTAATATTAAAAGTATAAAAACATATTACTCTTCAGTTTTTATTTAAATAGTTTACAAGGTCCATTAGACTTTTTGAGATTTTTGAGACTATATTATAATTAAGCACATTCAAAGTAAACTTTGAAAGGGTTGTTACCCTATGAAATTCCCCATGGAACCTATGAACCCCAAAAATTTGAGACAGGTCTCAGTTAATTTAGAAAGTTTATTTTGCCAAGTTTGAGGACAGGCACCCATGACACAGCCTCAGGAGGTCCTGATGACATGTGCCCAAGATAGTAGGGGCACAACTTGGTTTTGTACGTTTTAGGGAGACATGAGACATCAATCAGTATGTGTAAGATGTATGCTGGTTCAGTCCAGAAAGGTGGGAAAACTCAAGGTGAAGGTGGGACAAACAAGGTAAGGAGGGGGTTTCCAAGTCATAGGTAGATAAGAGACAAATGCTTGTATTCTTTTGAGTTTCTGATTAGTCTCTCCAAATGAGGCAATCAGATATGCATTTATCTCAGTGAGTAGAGGGGTGACTTTGAGTAGAATGAGAGGCAAGTTTGCCCTAAGCAGTTCCCAGCTTGACTTTTCCCTTTAGTTTAGTGATTTTGGCCCCAAGATTTATTTTCCTTTCACAAATAGAACTAAATAATAAGTAGCAAAGAAACATAAAATCAAATAATTTAAAATTGTATAAAATTCAATATATCTTGAATTAATTTTGACCACTGAAATATTTTGTTGCAATTCTCCCTTATAAATACATACATTAAAATGTTTTCAGATAGCTAAAGAATTAAGATTAGAAATATTTGTACTATGACAAAAAATATTTTCAATTTAGGTACACTTTTTAACACACGATAATTATATGTGAGGAATGATGTTAACAAGTTGGTAGAACAGAAAGCCCCAGACCATTTTCCTCCAAAGACAATGATTTAACAGCAATGTATTTCCAAAAAGCTTTTATAGAAACTTTAGAAACCAGTTAAGAATTTGTAATCCACCAAGTGAGCAAAAAAGCCAAGAATAGCCACCACACTGGAATGGGTAAGAAAAACTGTTGTATTTTCTCTTTGATGGCCCCTGCCTAATCTGGCACAGTTAGGAACAACCAGGAGAAAAGGTTCAACTTACAACTATTATCTTATGAGGAAATGTGAAGAGTGGGTCCCATGTCCAATGTCCTGGTGTTTGGGGCTCTGCAGAATGAACTGGTTTCTGTTTTGCCTGATTTGTAGCATAGATGGAGAAGTGGCATAATTTGGATGTCTGGAGGCTTCTGAGAACAAAGGAGAGATTGGTGGGTTCTTGAAACACAATAGAACCTGGATTACTGTAGATAGACACCAGAGGGACGAAGACAACCTGAGCTGCTAAAAAATAAGCTCTGCAAATTTTCTGATTGGAAAGTTAGATCTGCAAGCCAAGAGAAGTTATGTCTCTAGAAAAAGTTGGAGAGGGCTCCAAAATATTAAGCTGGATTGATTAGTGAAGCTCTCCCACTGTGCAAATCCAGTCCATGAAGACTGGGAGAGGTAACTGTTTTTTTAAGTGCCAAAATCCCAGTAAAATTTAACAAGACATATGAAGAAACAGGAAAATCTGATCAAATCAAAAGAAAAAGAAACCTCCAGAAAACTATCCTAAAGAAGTGAAGATCTATGAACTACTTGACAAAGAATTCAAAGCAACCATTTTAAAGAAACCCAATGAGCTAACAGAGAACAGATAGACAAGTAAACAAAATCAGGAAAATAACGCACTAACAATGCGGTAGAAGCTATATCAAAGAACCAAACAAATTCTGAAGCTGAATAATGCAATAACTTAAAGAATTTATTAGAAATGTTTAACAGCAGACTTGATCATGTAGAAAAAAGAATCAACAAACTTAAAGACAGGTGATCTGAAATTAGCATTCAGAGGAACAAAAAAATGCATGAAGATATGTGAAGAAAGTCTAAGGAAGTTATGGTAGATCATCAGGCAAAACAATACATGAATTATGGATGTATAAGAAGGAAAATAGAGAGAAAAGGGGGCAGAGAGCTTATTGGAAGAAATGGTGGCCCAAAACTTCCCAAATCTGAGGAAAGAAATGGCCATTCACATTTCAGAAGTTTAATGTACTGTGACTAGGATAAACTCGAGAAGACCAGTACCAAGACAGGTTATAATCGAACTGTCAAGTGTCAAAGACAAAGAGAGAATCCTTAAAGAAGTATGAGAAAAGCAATTTGTTACATAAAATGGAACTTCCATAAGATAATCAATAAAGGAAATAATAAACATTAGAACAGAAACAAACAAGACACAGAGCAGAAAACAATAGAAAAAAATCAACAAAACCAAGAAATGATTTTTTGAAAAGAACAACAAATATGAGAAATATTTAGATTAATTAAAAAATAAAAGAGAGAAGACTCAAATAACAAAAACTAGAAGTGAAAGAGAAGACATAACAATGCCACAGAAATAAAATGAATTTATGAGACTATCATGAACAATAGGCCAACAAATTGGACAAGCCAGAAGAAATAGATAAATTCCTCAATATGTACAACCTGCCATGATTAAATCATGAAGAAATAAAAAATCTGGATAGACCTATAAATAGTAAGGAGATTGAATCAATAAACAGAAACCTTCCAACAGTAAAAATGCCAGGACTACATGGCTTCACTGGTGAAATCTATCAGTCAATTAAAGAGAGATTAACAGAATCATTTTCAAAGTCTTTCAAAAACTAAAGAAGAGAGAATATATTCTTATTATATGAGGCCAGTATTACCCAAAGTCAGACAAAGATACTACAAAAACAAAACAAAACAAAACATAACAAACAAAAAACACTATAGGCCAATATCCTCTGATGAATATTGATGCAAAAATTCTGAACAGAATACTAGCAAGTCAAATTCAAAAGTACACTAAAAGAATTATAAAATCATAAACAAATGGAATATTAATATATTCTTGGAATGAAAAGATAGTTCAACATGTGAAACTCAATGTATAAAGCACATTGATAGAATGAAGGTCAAAAACTTCATGATTATCTCAAATCATGCAGAAAAAGCATTTGACAAAATTCAACATCGTTTCATGGTACAAAACCTCATCTCATTAGAAATGGAAGGAAATTACCTCAATATAATACATGTTACATATGAAAAGCCCACAGCTAGCATTATACTTAATGGTGAAAAACAGAGTTTTCCTCTAAGATCAAGAGCAAGGCAAGGATGCCTACTCTTACCATTTTTATTAAACATAATACTGGAAGTCTTAGAGCTATTAGAATAGAGAAAGAAATAAAATAAGTCCAAATGGAAATGGCAGAAGTAAAATTATGTTTGCAGATGATAGGATCTTACACGTAAACACCATAAGGTTCCACAAATAGATCTATTAGAATCAATAAACAAGTAAAGTTATAGATACAAAATAAACACCTCCAAAGTAGTAGTTTTTGTTTGTTTGGTTTTTGTTTGAGACAGAGTCTCGCTCTGTCGCCAGGCTGGAGCGCAATGGTGCGATCTTGGCTCACTGCAATCTCCACCTCCCAGGTTCAAGTGATTCTCCTGCCTCAGTCACCCAGTTAGGTGGGATTACAGGCGTGCGCCACTACACCTGGCTAATTTTTGTATTTTTTGCAGAAACAGGGTTTCACCATGCTGGCCAGGCTGGTCTGCATCTCCTGAACTAGTGATCCAACCACCTTGGCCTCCCAAAGTGCTGGGATTACAGGCATGAGCCACCACACCTGGCATGGTGGTTTTTAATACATGTACAATTAATAATCCAAAAAGAAAATTATTAAAACAATACCATTTCTAATAGCATAAAAAATAATAAAACATTTAGGAATAAACTTAACCAAGCTGGCAAAAGACTTATATACTGAAAACTGTAGAATATTGCTAAATGAAATTAAAGTCATAAGTGAATGGAAAGGCACTCCCTGTTCATATATGGAATATTTAATATTGTCAAAATATCTATACTACCCAAAGCAATCTACGGTTTCAATACAATTCTTACCAAAATCCCAATGACACCTTTTGCAGAAAAAAAAAAAAAAGAAAAAACTAAAGGATTCACACTTCCTGATGTCAAAATGTGTGCAAAGCTACTCTAATTAAAACAGTATGAGCCGGGCACAGTGGTGTGTACCTGTAGTCCCAATCACAAGCAAAATGGCTAAATTGTATCTTACCCTGGAGATGAGTGTTTGAATCTGTTATGTATTTTGCATGTGAGTGGAAAGATTAGAGGGTAATTGGAGAAATGTATTGTCAATGTGATGTCTTTTATAATTTAAATCAGTACTCCTGATTTGCAGAGGAATTTCAGAAATAATTATTACTTACCATGATTCATGCTGGAAGTCAGTTGAATAAGTTTAAATGTTTGTCTGAGACTATAGCAAAGTCCATTTAAAATGTTACCTAGTACTAAATAACAAACTACCCCAAATCCCAGTGATTAAAACAATAAGAATTTAGCATTTGTTATGAGTTCACTTATCAATTGGGCAAATCTGCCTGTATGGTCAATTTTGACTGATCTTTTCTGGGCTTTGCTAACGTGTCAGTGATCAGCTGACAGGATTGGCTAACAGCTTGGCTGGCCAGCTAGGAGGGCCACTCTAATATGTCTGACTGTAGCCTTGGGTGATGGGTGTGAATAGCCACGAGACTCTTAACATCTAGAAAACTCTTTTTTAGTCAGCAGTTGAATTTCAAGAGCAACAGGGGGCAAAAGCCAAAATTTGGAAGCACTTTGCCAAGTTTCTTTTTAGGTTATATTTAGTACCATCCTGTTGACAAAAGCAAGTGATAAGGATGGCCCAGAGTCAAGAGCTGAAAAGTCGTATTGCAAAGGATAAGTATTTAAAGAAGTCTGAACAACTGGGGGGAATTCTTGCAATAAATCTTCCATCAATGTATACAATTTCAAGATCCCTCAGGCAATCAGTGGCTATGGGGTCAAGGTACAAACATGCCAGAGTCAGGAAGATACAGGGAAATTTTTAAAGAGTTTTCCAATGAATCAAGTAGAATGAGAACACACTTGTGCTTTGAATTTGCTCTGTCATTCAAGGATTTCTTTTTATCCATGTAGGCTTAGAACAGCAGACTATAGCTTGGAGTTATGGTGTTTCTCTCAACAGTATCAAAGATGATTTTAAAAAAAATAAAAGGTGGCATTAAATTATATTTAACAAAGAAATGAAATCTGTAAACTAATTTTTATATCAACTAGATATTTTTCAAGGTTTCAGGATAAGATTGAAAAAATTATGTTTGTCTAAAAGTAAAACTATAATCCACTTATCTAAAACAATTTTCATGAGAAAAGTAAATTTCAATATTATAATGGCCTATAGGTTTAGAGAAGAAAAAAATACATGTGTATTTTTAAAAGTAGGCACTGATTGATTTAAGCTTGAAAACTGTACTTCTAAAATGGATTTAGACACAGAATGATATGTTCTCAATTTATATATGAGAAGCATTTTGATGCCTAGTTATCCATGAAGTGTTTTTGGAAAAGAAATGTATACTCTCATCAAATGTACTTAAACTTGTACAATTGGGGCTTTTGGAAAGACAGGGGAAGGGGGCAAGTAGTACACTTAATGTGAACTGAGATTTTCAGAAGAATGGATATGTCTCTAGTGAAAATTGGCTAAAAACATAAATTTCATGGAAGTTGGGGAGTATGATGGTGTGATTAATTATTTAAATCAGTAGACATGGAGTAAAGCAGATTACCCTCCATAAATGTGGCTGAACTTCATCTTATGAGTAAAGGCCTTAAGAGAAAAAAACTGAGGTCCCTTTAGGAAGATGGATCTCTGCCTCCAGACTTTCAGACTGAGACTGTAACATTAACTCTTCCCTGCTCTCATTTAAGATTTGCCAGCTCCTCCCACAATCATGTGAGCCGACTGCTTAAAATAAATCTCTCTCCTCTCTCCTCTTTTTCTCTCAATAGATAGATAGATAGAAGATAGATAGATAGATAGATGATAGAGAGATGATAGATAGATAGATAGATAGATAGATAGATAGATAGATAGATAGATAGATAGATAGATAGACAGTCAGACAGATAGATAGATAGATAGATAGATAGATAGATAGATAGATAGATAGATAGATAGATAATAGATAGATAACCTTCTATGGGTTCTGTTTCCCTGGAGAACCTGGATTAATACAGGGAGTTAAGAAAGGACACACTATACTACCCACGGATGCAATAATATTTTCAGAGTCTCAGGGTCACCATCTTACAGAAGAATACTAATTTGCATGAGTTGTTATATATACATTGTTTATCATTTAATTTATAGAAGTAATTCTAATGTGCATAACTATTTAGTGAGTACATCCTGCTTTTCATTATCTTTTAAAATTAAATTTACTATTTATTCCTTCCCTAGAAGAACCATTATATATGATTGTACATATTTTTTGCTATACAAGAGTGTCTAGCTGAAGGGGCAAATGGGGTGGGAATAAAATCTCCACTCTACATGTAAATTGATTACTCTGGGAATAGGATGCACTCACCTACAGAGATCCCTTTTCACTATAAAATAACTTTCACTTGCTAAACTATGATTAAATGACACTTTGTTTACCTACAGGAGGTGGTTTTTTTGAATTTGCTTGAAGATACTTTATGTGGTAGAAACAATCTTCTCCCACCCTAATTATTGAGAACTGGATGCCACTTGTATTCTTACATTCTATGAAGATAAAGCTACCTCATGTTGTTTCGTGCAAAAACAATAGATGTGTTTTAAGCCAAACTTAAAAGCTGTGTTTTCCTAAATGAATAAATATGGACCCAGATGCAAAGGCTTATTTATTAGCTAAAATATTGGTTTGTGCATTTGCAAAAAGTTAAGTAGGGTTTACTCAGGTTTGGATTAAAACAATTATTTAAAATGAAATTTTCAGTAGAGTTAATACAAGGTGATTTGTTTCAATAAAATGAAATCAAATCATTGCATAAGTCAGGTTATTATCTTGCCGTAATTGATTAACATTGATATTTTTAACTCAAAGAAAAAAAAAATTAAGTGTATTATGTTCTAAGCCTCAAACTTGTCATTTAATTTAAGCAGTCCCATTCTTTTAATGATCTGGTTACATTATATGGAGCTTATGTTGTGTTGGCAAAATGAAATGACATTTTAATCGGTTTTCAAATTATGTTGAGCCAAGCGTATGATCAGGTCGACATAACTTTTTATCTAGTATAAGACTTCGATATTTCCTCATAGTATTTAAATGCTTATTTAACTTATTTTCCCACGGCTTTAAAATCACTACTGTAGTCATTCCTATGAACATATTCAAAACTAAATAGTCATTTTCTTATTGACTTTGCTCATAACTTTTTACTTCTGTTAAAAATGTTAAGAGCATTGACCCAGTCACCAACACGTTTCATCCTCTCCACCTCCCTTTCTAATTTAATCATTATTCCTTTCGATTCTGTCTCCCATCTGCTTCCTTGATCTTTCTTCAACTTCCCAATCCTATTGCCACTTCATTTTCATAAGAACTGTTGGAATACTTTCCTAAATGATCTTTCTGCTGTCTAACCCTAATACTTCAGTGAACAACATCCAAGCAAAAAATAAGTGGTGTAGCGTGTGTGCGTGTGTGTGTGTGTTTGCATGCCTGTGCACACACTGGCATTTGTTTATATGAACAAAGGTGTGGATGCAGAATGCTACTGTTTATACCAGTCTGTTAGCATTGGACACCTCCAGGGGATGGCACTGAGAGAAATAGTGATATTTTATTTCATAAATATTTGTAACATTTGACTACTAAAAAAGAGAAAAAAACCTAAACTTTTGAAGATGCTCTATTAATTACCTTTACTGTGACCATTTTTAATACTGTATCAAAACCACTGTATGGTGTCAATTTCTTAAAAACTCTCTTTGTGGCAAGGTTAAGAGATAATTGCCAATTGAAAGTCAGCCAAAGTCAATTCAGAGTGGAACTTTTTCTATCATCAAAAATAGGTCTAATGACTGAGAAATTTGGCTTATAATCTAGAAGAACAAATAAATAACCCAGGTGATTAAGTAATGATTATGTTTAAAAATGTGGGTAGATGCAGTGTCTAAATAACACAATACCTACAAATATATGTGCATACTTCTATTAAAACCAGAGTTCACCATTTTATTCCAGTTTGGCCTAAACATTTCTAAAGGAAGGCTCACTCTAATTAGCAGATGGGGATACCTGATTTGGCACTATTATCATATAGATCTTTTCAGTGGAAGAATTGGGATTGTGCACAAGGGAGGGAAAAGGAGCATGAATTCTGTTAACAACTTATCTGGATGTAAATCTACTGAGGTGGTATTTTCTAGTGTACTTACACACATTTAATTTATTCAGAATAAAATTACATTTCTGAGTTCAACCTGAAATGTTTAGGGAAAGGTAATGAAATGTGTAGCTGGGCATTTATGCATGAACACACATATATTTGTGAGTATTGTTAAAAAAGAGTTGCTCAGAAATTTGCCAGTTTCCCCTTGTTTTACCCTGCAGAATATTTAGTGATGACTAATCAGTCTCACAGGCATCATCAAATCTTCTACAGCCTCAATAACATGTTCCAACCAAAGAGGACACAGTGATTTAAGAAATCAGTTTAAGGAGGGTTACAGTGATTCATAAAAGTGTTGATTTCTGCAAACTGAAGCAAAGTTCCCAGTTTATTAGAAAGAAAAAAATCAATACCAATATGAAACATTACAGGATGTGAAATGTCTTTCAATTTCAAAGTGCAGAGAATGCTTGGGTATTCAGAAGATAATCAAATTTGATGTCTATTAGCTAACTTTGGCGATGCAAAAGAATTGCTGAAGTCTTGAATCTGACCAAATAGAACTCAAAATCAGCAGAACAGAATTTTGCTTATTGACTCTGGTTTTCCCTTTGTGACTCAAATTTAATTCTGGCAACAACTGCTGAGTTCATTTAGAACAATCTTCTTGTTTTACAAATGAGGAAACTTAGCCTCATCAAGCTTAATTGTCAAGGTTAGGTCATGGCACATCACAGATTAGAACCCTGGGCTTCAGTAATGCTTCAATTTCAGTGTAAAAACGTGGATGGGGGAAATGAGGGTGGGATGAATGGGAGGGGCAGGATTATTCCTGACATCCTGCCTGGAAAATATATAGTGTGGCTGAAGCCATATCTTTAGAAAACCACTGACAGAGACAGACCACGGACCTGTCTTCCTCCTGTGAAGCTTCAGCAATCTACAGTCATCCCTCGATATTTGCAGGGCATTGGTTCCAGGACAAATCAGTGGATACCAAAATTTATGGATGCTCTAGTCCCTGATGTAAAATGGTATAGTATTTGTTTATAACCTACATATATTCTCCCATGTACTTTAAATCATCTCTAGATTACTTACAAGGCCTGAGAATATGTAAATATGGTAGAGATAGGGGTTATTGTCTTTTTGTTTGTATTACTATTATTATTATTTTGAGACAGGGTCTCACTTTGTCATCCAGGCTGGAGTGCAATGGCATAATTTGCACTCACTGCAGCCTTGACCTTCTGGATTCAGATGATCCTCCCACCTCAGCCTCCCAAGTAGCTGGGACTATAGCTGTGTGTCACCGCACCCAGCTAATTTTTTGTAGAGAGAGAGTTGCACCATGTTGCCCAGGATGGTTTCTGACTCCTGGGCTCAAGCAATCCTCCCACCTCAGCCTTCCAAAAATGCTAAGATTACCATTGTGAGCCACTGTGCCTGGCCTTGTTTGCATTATTTTTTATTGTTGCATTATTATTTACTATTATTTTCCCAAATATTTTGTATCAGGAGAATCTGCAGATGGGAGCCTGTGGATCCAGAGGGCTAACTGTAAATTGGCTATAGGCACTCACTAGGCGAGTACTTTTCCTTACAGAGAAAGCTGGTAAGAGGTCCCTACTTAGTTGGTTAGAACATATTCTGAAACATAATCTGATGCTTGGTAAAATCTTATGGGTTTGTTAAGAAATTATCAAATAAATATTAAATATTTATTTCTATTCTAAACTTTATAAACTGCTGTTTTACAGAATAACTTTCAGAGTTTCTCAAAAAGATTTTTCTTAAAACATCAAGGATATGACAAAGATTACTAGCTGTCCATCAAATATTCATGTTCTTCCTTCCATAGCAGATAGCTACTTCTTAAATGGTTTTTCTCCAAGAACATCATATCCCAGGTATCTCCAGCTCAGTGTGAGCATGTGGCTTAAATCTAGTCAATGGAGTGTACTTAGGATACTAGGCATCACTTCTAAGCCTGTTTCATAAAATCTTCCCCGAGATGTTTCTCCTAATCTTTTGTACAGCTGGTTGCTAATCACAGACAACTTCTCAGAATCACCTGCGAACTCCTAAGTAGATCACACAGCCTTGCTCAGCCTGAATCTGTGGAATATTGCATGGAAGTACACCCCCAGCCTACCAACCCCCAACCCCTTAGATGTGCTTAGCAGTTGGTACTATCTATTCCATGATAAGGAAGTAAACTTACACTGTGTTTGAATCAATATATACCATGAATTCATAGTATACACAGCAATCAGGCAGCCTGAGCAAATGCAAAGTAAAATTCAAGATGGACACAATTGTATCAGATTCAAATATTGTTTTTAAGGATAAAATTTAATGGTTCTTTTAACACCTACTGTTTATAATTACAAATATATGTACCAACAACTTAATTACCTTCTTACATCTGTGATCATTTCAAAATTTCTTTGATGAGTTGTATATTTACTCTACCCCCACCATTATAAAAATAGAAAATGTAAAAGCACTAGAGATTATTTAGTTTAACTCTCCAATTTCATCAATGAAGGAATTAAGTTGTTAAGATATGTAATAAATTATGGAATGTCATACTAATGAAATGATGAAATCAGAATTCTTTCCCTGATTCCTAGAGTGTTTATTACAATAGATTGATCTTCTTCCAGAGTAATAATTGCAACTACATTTCCTTCTTAACAATGGTTTGTACATTGCTCTTAGCACAATGGGTATTCAAAAAATGTCAACTAGATGAATCAATGAGTTTAGGAATTAAATAAAAATTAACTTAAACTAGATTTATATAAATTTATTACAGCAATGTATTGGGTTACTAAAATGATATTCTTTAAGCAAACAGGCTATTTCATGACAAAATGAAAATTAAATTTTTGTAACCACATGAGGCATTTTAGGGCAAAACATATTAAATGTTAGACATTATTCCTTTTAATGAAAGTTCAATGCAAATTACATATCTTGCTCATTAGTATAAGTTGATTTAAATATCATTTGTTTTCTAAGTTGAAATGTGGACTGTCTTTTTTGAACTTGGCACATCTAAGCAGCAAAAAATTTGAAAGTAGCTCTAATGAGTACATTTTATCATTTGTCAGATTTTTGAATTTATGTTTTCTGCATATATGTTTAAAACCTGTTTACAAGTTAAACATGTCAATTATATAAATAAAATTACTGAATTGTACATCTCTGTATAAACGAACATACTTAGAAAGTAGTAAACATTAAGTCTGGTTTTCAGTTGTCCAATTCATGATAAATGATTTGGTTGATAAAGGATAAAGTTATGGCAAATTTCCAAAAAACTTGGAAAATATTTGATTAGAAGGAATGCTTACATGATAGCTACCTTTAAAAGTAAAATCTACATCTAACCATGTATACATTTAAAGTTATATTTTTGTTTTAGAATATTTTAATAGTGTTATCTTTCAGAAAGATTTTTTATGGATAGAAAATTGCTTTTTATACAATTAATTTAGGTGTTATATATTTAAATATCATATGAAATAACCTACTTGTGTCTTTAGTAGTATTGACTCTTTCAGTATAAGCCTTGTTTCTTTAATGGTCTTATTCATTTTTATGGTAGAAAATATATTTTACTATACATAATATCTCACAGTACCACCATACTGTTGAAACATTTGTATGGCAAAAGTTTTGAGAAAGCTAAAATGTACTTGCCACTTCTACTCACTGTTTATCACAAAAATTTCCTTACATGAGATAGTTTGAAAATCAGTGGCAAAATCTAAACCCCTTCCAATAACAAAAATAAATTAACAACCTGAAATTATGTTTTCTCCTTTTCATGTCTATTTTCCCTGTCTTCAAGATACTAAAAGGGGAAGCTCCTTCAGGAGCCTTTACAACCTCTGTTATGCTTGAAAACAGCCACCTGAAAGATGAGCCTACTCTTTCAGGTGCTTATTTTAAGGAAAGGGTTTACTTCCAGGGACCAACAGATGGATGACAGACGAGCCTTCTTAGGTGACATGAGGGTGTGATCATAAAGATATTAAATGAGATACAGCCTCATTAGTCATTGGAAGAAAACTGGACATATCTTACAATATATTCACGTGTTAAAATACTATTTGGTAGTGAAAATGAATAAACTACCACTTCAAAAGGATAAATGCCACAAATACAATGTTGAGCAAAAGAAATGTCACTCTGTGCAAGAAATAGTTATTTTTAAATGTAAAGTCAAATATGTAGAATGTTGTATATTTGAACATAAAATACATACATGAATGTATGTGTATATAGTAAAGCTGATATTTAAATGAATGACAAACACACAGCTCCTCATGATAGCCGTGTATATGGGGGTGGGGAGGTTGGTGTTAATGATAAAAGGGATGAATTCACAAATTGACTGGATAATCATCTATATCTTAATCTCTGTGATGGGCACTTTGGGGTCCTTTTATTGTTACTAATTTTATGAATAACAGTATGCATTATTTTATCTGTATGAAGTATTTTATTAAGAGCAATAAAATAGATTGAAAAATTAATGGAAGCCTGATTCCTCAGGAAAAATGTAAAGAAGCCACTAATGAATAAAATATCAGATGCAGCTTTCCTTGAAGTCTTTCTTTTTCCTAAAGAGAAAAATGAGCAGTTTATTACCTGTTAAACGTGGCATTTAAATTAGTAGGTTTGCCTATTAGTAAGATAACCATTGAGAAAAATATATAAACCTAGATCCCTTTTTTACTATTTCTATGTCCCAAGATTCCAGATGCCCTTAGATAACTAAATGTAAAAATATAAAAGCTATTTAAAAACCTGTAAGTAATTAATTTTATAATTTTGAGAGGGGAGAGCTTCCAAATCCAGGGCTGGGGTAAGATGAACTGAATGAGGCAAGTGCCTCACTGACCTCTTGTGCACAATTAGAGGAGATGCCAAAAAGCTCAGTCATAAAGATAATATTTAAAACATGCTGAAATATTTTTAAATACTTAAATATTCTAAAAATCAAAGCTATCTATCATGAACAAAATTTTAACTAAGGATAGGATTATTATTATTGATGTTTGAATTAAATCTTTGCCCTAAATCCAGAAGCCATGAAGAAACAAAGAACAAGCATGATAACATGAAAAGCAAATGATGAATGGTGATGATAAACTATGTATGCCCACATTTTTACAAAAAAAATCAAAGGACAAGACAGAATTGGTTATAAATTGACTATAACATATCTTACAAATGTTATAACATATCTTACGATTCCATATGAAGAATTGGAAAATGATATAAAAATTTTTAAAAAATAATAATAAATGTTTGACTAATATATAAAAATGTTTAACTCCAAACATAATTAAGTAAACACATATCAAATCAATAAATTATAATTTATCATGTAATCAGATAATTTATAACTAATATATATAGGTAATACATAACTTATATATATACTTATATATATAACCTATATATAGGTAATATATAACTAATATATATAACATATATATAGGTAATATATAACTAATACACTGATAAATAATGAAGATATATATGTACATGTATAGAAAACAAAGCTGATATGTTAAAATATGGTCATCACTTATAAACTGCCATGCAAACTTGAACAAATAAAATTAAATTCAAGTCAGTTGGACAAAAATAATGGTTTAACCATTTGATTCTAGAAATCAAAGTACGCAAATTATTACAATAATGAGAAACTAATCTCATACTCTAGATGAGAAAAGAACAATAATTAATGAGACTCACTCTTGGAAAACCCTGACTTAAGGAAAGTCTGAGATATTTCTGCTCAGTGTATGGTAATTTCAGTTCTGGAACTTTCCCCAAGAAATAGTCGAAAGACAAATGTAATGGAGGTTCATTTCAGTGTAAATTATATTTGTGAAAAACAGAAAGAGGTAGTGATAAAATAAAAACTATAAACCTGCACATTAAGACATAGGTTTTATTCCTACTGATTAATTTGGAAAGATATTTGTAATATAATCTTGTCTGAAAAATCAAGTTACAAAATAGAATGTATAACATGATCTCATACATTTTATGAATATATATACGTGTTCATGTGTTCCTAGACATTTTGAGAACATGCTCACCAAAATGTTATTGTAAGACATCTGTTTGATAGCTTAAAGGTGGTTTTCACTTTCTTGTTACTATCTTGCATTATTTCCCGTACAATTAGTTTTGTAACTTGACAACATTACATTAATTAAAATGTAATTTAGAAATGTAAGGGGGCACTTTTACTAAAATACTTATCAAAAGTAAAGCTAGCCATCCAAAGTAATTAATTTAACCAAAGTTTGGTGACACCTTACCTGTGCTTCAAGCAGTAACAAATGAAGAATATCGTTTCACTTGTTGAACAGGGATGATTTAGCCTGAATTCCTTTCTCCTGTATTTTTTTCCTGTAGTGGAAAGCTTGAGGGTGCTCTGCTTAACTTGGGGTAGGTTGGACTTATGATATAATATACGTCAGGCAATAGTACCAGTTGATATGCTTAGGATAAGTGAAAATGAATAAATGCAAATGTGACACATTTCTTGATAAGTAAGAGGACAAGAACAATTAAGCAACCTGTCTTAATATTCCAAGTGAACAGGCGTACTCACGAAATCCAGCATCTAGATCGTAGGACTGAGCAAAGAAGCTCTATTTGCTTTCATGGGTAAGGTCTGGAAAACTAAGGGTACCGGGGCTGTAAAATTATAATCAGATATATCCCATAAAGCAGTTCTCATGATGGTAATAAAAATCCTTTATTCTGAAGAATAAGGAAATGCTGGCGCACTGGAAAGACAGCTCAGTCAAGTCGCATTATTGGGTGTTTAAATTGTTATTATTGTTGTTGTTGCTGTTGCCATTATTGTTGCATTGTTGTTGCTATTTTAAATATTTAGGGCATTCACATTGTGAACATTGAAGATTGCAGAAAAGATAAACAACCACGTTCGTACTATGCCCCCAAGAATTCCAAGAATTCTAGTTCCCTAGCTCGCAGGCCAGTACCCTTATAGATTCACATAATGGACAAGATAAGGAGGTAAATATCCCCATGATACTTCATAATTACCACATAAGCCTTCTTTAACGTTTATATATTTGGGGTTAATGATCTTATTTGCCATCTGTATCATTTTCTGAAACTCTTCTGAAGACAGAAGAGATTTTTAAATGAAATTAACTGTCATTTCCTAAAACTGACTTAAGATGAACTCCAGTTTATTATTATTATTATTATCATTATTTTACTTTTTTTTTTTTTTTTTTTTGAGACGGAATCTTGCTCTGTCACCCAGGCTGGAGTGCAGTGGTGCAGTCTTGGCTCAATGCAACCTCTGTCTCCCGGGTTCAAGTGATTCTCCTGCCTCAGTCTCCCAAACAGCTGAGATTACAGTCGTATGCCACTACCATGCCTGGCTAACTTTTTGTACTTTTGTAAAGATGGGGTTTCACCATGTTGACCAGGCTGGTCTCAAACTCCTGACCTCAGGTGATCTGCCTGCTTCAGCCTCCCAAAGTGTTGGGATTACAGGCATGAGCCACTACGCCTGGCCAAGTTAAGTGTTTTTTACCACAATAAAAACAAAAACAGAAACAGTAATGAGGTCCATATTCTTAATTAGCCATCATTCTAAATAACAGGCTATAAACAAAAATTAATCAAAATTGGTAATGAGATAGAAATAAAGTCAAGGAATTATTCATTTTAATGCAACCAGAAAACTTAGTTACCAGATTCATGAAATTGGCCATATAAGCTCCTCCTACATTATGACATTTCAAATTATGAATTTTCATAACTATGAAGGAAGATTCTTTCCTGAGGAGAAATATCACTCTGCCTGCCATCAAATGCCTTATAATTTGCATGCTGTCATTTTTGTCTCCTCCATCACACTGTTTCTAATCACACTTTGTGCTCATTTTGTCCTTAGTGTAGAGGTGCTTTATGAATAATTTAAACCCATCATGTCCAATGAATATGAAAAACCATGAGAAGGTTGAAAGTGCTAATAAGATCGGTAGTGCAGTTAAAATGAAAATGGAAGTACAGCTCATTTAAAAGCCCAAAGGAATTAGAAAAATCACACATGTTGCCTGTGCTTATGGGAAAAATTATCAGAGTAAGAACTATTTTGAATAATAGAGCAAATGATGCAACATGTAAATAATTTAATCAACAATAATCAACGAGGGGTGAGGAAAGCAATTAATTAAATAACAACATTGAGTGTGTGTCTAAGGGATTATCGCCAAAGTTAGAAACTTATTTGTAAAATGTTAATTCTGAGGAAGTTCAAGAAGTTAAAAGATAGGCACACTGAAAATGCTGCCAATGGCAAATTTTACTCAAGAACATATGATTGCACATGCTCAAGGTTCTATTCTGCCAATGAAAATGAGTGGCAAAGCAGTAAGGTATTAAGCAGTTCTTTGGAACACCTATGGGATGATAAAGAGAGAGTGCTACTACTCTCATTAGATACTTTAGCACAGAACACGTTGTTCTATTTTGGGGGAGGTGCATCTGTGAATAAGTGAAGGGCATTCTATTTGAATGACTTGAAGGGCAGGTCTGTTTCTATTTGGCCTACAAAGTTAGAGCAGCCTTTGGAAACCAACCTTTCTCCAACATAGGCATGCATCACTCAATGACAGGAATACTTTAATTTTATTTAAATTTATTTAAATTTATTTTTAAGTAACTATAATTTATAGATAATATAATGTGAGCCAAAAAGGCAAACCACATATGTAGTTTCTTTCTTTTATGAGATCATTATAAATCAACATGAAGTTACAAGAAATAGTACTGAGCAATATTGTTGTTCCCTTTACCCAGCTTCCTGCACTGGCAACATCTTGCAAATGTATAGTGCAGTATACAATTGAGATAGTGACATTACATGGAACATTGTTCATGACAAGCATTCTCATGTGGTCCTTTTATAGCCATACCCAATCTCCAGTCACCTTCACTGACTTCTTACCCTTAACCCCTAGCAACCACTAATGTGTTCTCCATTTCTATAATTTTGTCATCTAAAACATGTCATGTAAAAGGAGTCATAGAGCATGTAACCTTTTGGTTTGACTTTTCTTTTTTCATTCACCATAATTCTCTGGAGATTCATCCAGGTTGCTGCATGGATTAGTATTTTGTCCTTTATATGGCTGAATGTACTACAGCTGTGTTAACCTCTTGAAGAACCTTTGGGTTGTCCTCAGTTTGGGCCTATTACAAATAAAAAGTAAACTAGGTACGGTTTTAGTGTTAACATACATTTTCATATTCCTGGGATAAATGCGCAGATGTTTAAATGCTGGGTCGTATGACAGTTGCATGGTTAGTTTCTAAAGAAACTGCCAGGTGGTTTTCCAGAGTGACAATGTTGTTTTCCATTCCCACCAGCAATGTATGAGTGATCTAATTTCTGCAAATCTTTGCCAGCATTTGGTAATTGTCACCACTTTTCTTTAATTTTAGCCATTCTGATAAGAGTGTAAAAATCCTGCATTGTGCTGTTCATTTGCACACTTTAATAGCTGATGATGTTGAACATGTTTTCATGCTTATTTTTCATTTGCATTTCTTCTTTGGTGAACTCTTTCTTTGTATTTTTTGCCTATTTTCTAGTTGGATTTATTATTTTTACTGTTAAATTTAGAAATACATACATATATATATATACATATATATGTTCTAGATATTTGTCCTTTGCCATATTCACAAATACTCTTACTCTGTAGTTTGTTTTCTAAAATCTTTTCAACTAAGTACTTTGCAGAAAAAAAGGTTTTGATTTTGATAATGCCAAATTGATCAATTTTTTTTCTTTTATGGACCCTATTTTTGGTGTTATGCCTAAGAATTCATTGCCAAGTTTTAGATTTCAAAAATGTTATCCTAAATTTTTCTAAATGTTTTATGTTTTCATTTAAGTCCATGTTCCATTTTAATTAAGTTTTTTTTTTTTTTTTTTTTTTTTGAGCAGGAGTTTCGCTCTCGTTGCCCAGGCTGGAGTGCAGTGGCTCAATCTCGGCTCACTGCAACCTCCGCCTCCAGGGTTCAAGCTATTCTTCTGCCTCAGACTCCAGAGTAGCTGGAATTACAGGTGCCTGCCACCACATCTGCTTTTTTTTTTCTTTTTTTGTATCTTTAGTAGAGATGGGGTTTCACATCATGTTGGCCAGGCTGGTCTCAAACTCCTGACCTCAGGTGATCCACTCGCCTCGGCCTCCCAAAGCGCCGGGACTACAGGTGTGAGCCACCGCACTCGGCCCATTTTAGTTAACTTTTAAGTCTTAGTGGAGTTTCATTTTTTGCCTATGAATGTTTAATTGTTTCAGCAGCATTTGTTGAAATGGTGATTATTTTCCCTGTATAGAATTGCTTTTGCACCATTTTTGTCAGAAATCAGTTGGACGTATTTAGGAGAGTCTATTTCTGGTGTTCTGTTCTATTGCTTTATGTGTCTATGCCTCCAGCACTTAAAATCAGGTAAACCAATTCCTTCTACTTTGTTCTTATTTTTCAAAATTGTTTAATTTGTTCTAATTTCCCTGTCTTTCTATATCGATTTTAGAATATTCTAGTCTATAACTGCAAAAAAGTCTTGCAGGGATTTGGTAGGAATTGTATTAAACCTGTGTATACTTGAGAAATTAACATCTTTACTGTGTTGGATCTTTCAATCCATGAACAAAGTAAGTTTCTTCATTTATGTAGATCTTCTTTCATGTCTTTCATCACTGTTGTGTAGTTTCCAGTGTATGAGTCCTATACATGCTGGTATGATTTGGATATCTGTCTCCTCCAAATCTCATGTTAAAATTTTAACTCGAATGTTGGAGGTGGCGCCTGGTGGGAGGTGTTTGGATCATGGGGGCAGATCCCTCATAAATGACTGGAAACCCTCGCCATGGTAATGAGTGAGTTCTCACTTTATAGTTCACATGAGAGTCGGTTGTTTAAAAAAAAGGCTGGCCCCTCCTCCCCTCTCTCTTGCTCACTCTCTCACCATGTGACATGTCTGCTCCCCCTGTGCCTGATGCCCTAAGTAAAAGCTTCCTGCAACCTCACCAAAAGCCTAGCAGATGCTGGTGCCATGCTTGCACAGCCTGAAGAACCATGAGCCATAAAAACCTCTTTACATAATAAATTACCCAATCGCAGGTATTCCTTTGTAGCAATGCAAAATGGGCTAACACAAATGCCTTATTAGATTTACACACAAGCAGTTCATTTTGTGAAGTAGTTATTGTTTCTAGTGCATTTTAATTTTGATGTCTGCCCATATGTTCATTGCTAGTATATTGAAATGGAATCCATTTTTGTGTTGAACTTGCATCTTGCATGTGATCTTGCTGAATTCACTAATTAGTTCTAAGAAGGTTTTTGTTTAAAAAAAAATGTAAGTAGTTATAATGCACGCAAATAGAAATAGTTTTATGTTCCCCTTTCTGAATTGTGTGATTTTTGCGGGGGGTGGGGGGAGCGGGCGGGGAGCTTATTCCGATAGAATTCCAAAGAAGTGTTTCCTGCTCTTCTGTTATCTGAAAGAGATTGTATAGAATTGGGATTAATTCTTTAAAGGTTTGGTAAAATTTTTCAGGAAAACCATCTGGGCCTGAATATTTCTTTTATTGGACGTTTTCAACTTTTGAATTCAATATTGTTAATAGTTATGGGGCTATTCAATTCAAATTTTAAATTTCATATTAGGTGACTTCTGATAAATTGTGTTTTTCAAAGAGTTGGTCCATGTAGTTTAAGTTGCCAAATTTATGAGTGTAGTCGTTTTTGTAGTATTTTCTTACTTATCTTCTTGATGCCTGCAGGATCTGTAGTGGTATCTCCTGTTTCATTTCGGATATTGTTAATTTGTATCTTCTCTCTTTTTTTCTTTGTCAGTATTGCTAGAGCTTGTCAATTTTATTGATCTTTTTAATGAACCAGCTCTCTGTTTAATTGATTTTCTAGATTTTTCTCTTTTAAATTTCAATACATATGTAGTTATAAATTTTCTAACAGCCACATTGAAAAAGTAAAAAGATGTGGGTGAATTTAATTTAATACCATATTTTATTTATTCCACCATAGAATCAATGTAAAATGTATTACTGAGATATTTTAAACCCTTGTTTTTATTCTATGTCTTTAAAATCTGATGTATAATTTAAAATTGTCACATATTTTAATTTAGATCAGTGCATTTCAAGGCTACTGGCTACCATATTGAATAGTGAAGATCTACAGGCCTTTTTGCCATAACAAAATATCAAAATGTAGTGCATTTTTGTGCATCCTTTTAGAATTTGGGAGTAGCAACGGGAAAAAGAAAGGATAAATAACATTGAAATTTAAAGAATAACTGTCAAGTGCACTGCCACTTAAAAGTGTTTCTGGGGGATAGATTTACTGTGATGTCACAGCTTCATTTATTCACTTGTTCATTCTTTCATTCCTATTTATTGCATAACAACATGTGCCAGGTAAATGGGACACAGTGGGGGACAGATGAATCAAAATATTTGATTGCTTGCACTCTCATTTTATTGGAGAAGCACAAACAATGAACAAAATAAATTCTAGTATGTTGAATTGACTTGGTGGTCATAAGAGTGATGAAGAAAAATCGGGGAAGGTGGAGTTAGTGTTGAGACTTTTCATTTGAGTTAGTTGTAAAGAGCCTCACTGAGAAGATGATACTTGAGGAATGACTTTATAAAGCCAAGTCCTAATCTAACCCTCAGGCCCTTATGTTCCCTTTACACTATGTATGTATGTCCCAACTATAACCTAAAATTCAGAACACCTAAAACAGAAGTATACTTTTCTTTTAGTTTCCCATATCTTAATGAATGTTAGCTATCAACCATCCAGTTGTTTAACTCAGATATCTGATATTAAGCCTCCCATCTACCATCATTTCCCACTGGGCTTAACAAAGTGGTCTCCTGCATCCACACTTGCCCCACCTGCAATGAGAAATCAAATTATGTTAATCAGCTCCTGACTGCCTTGTGAGTGCACACCATCATACACACACTTATACTCATCACAATCATTTACAAACAAAAGATTTCCAATCCTTCTTAAGATAAAGAACAAAACTGTCCTAACACATATAACAACGCTTTACATTGTTTGTCTCCTTCTACTTCCCCACCTTCAACTAAAATTGGTTCCCTCTAACACTGTTTTGTGGACATGTTATGACTACATTACAATCAATAATTTTGTTTTATTGTTTTGGTGGTTAAACTTTGTATTGTTGTCAATTATTTGCTATAAAAAACAATTCTATCCAAAACATTATTTTATGTGTCCTTGAACATACTTGTGTTATTCCACAAAAGAGGGTCTTTCAGATTTTTTTACCTGAACTCAAGGTAAGAAACACATTGATATCAAGATTCAGCACAAAAGAACATGCATGCACATAAATAGGTGAACTATAACTTTACAAACCAATACTTTACTTTCTAGTCATAATACATTCTGATTTTTGTATTTTAATTTTATATTATTACAATTGATTAAATTAATTTCATAACACAGTAATATGTCAAGACTCGTGGTTTGGAAAATACTCCTCTAGGATACAGATGGAATGGAATTGCTAGGTGAGTGGGCATGCACAATCTTAAATATACTATGTGCTGTCAACATATTCTACCAATCTACATTTCTACTAATAAGCATATATAAGCATTCTGATTGCATCATATACATATCAAAACAATATTCTGATACACAAGATTTATGCCAGCTTGATATATGAAATGCCATCTTATTTTTGCTTTAGTTTGCAATTTTCCACCCACGAGGTTGGGAAACTTCTCAGGTGTACATTGGATATTCTAGCGTCCTCTTCTATTAATTTCCTATTGATAGATTTTGCCCACCTTTTTAAACAGTTACTTGTCTTTTTTTTGCATTTGGAAGATTTTTATATATTTAGGATATTAGCTTTTATGAGGTAATTCTATTGCAAATGCTTGTATTTAGTTGTGATTTATTTTTATTTCAAATACGCATTTTATCTGTGGCTTTTCTGTTCAATTGCTTTATAACGTCTTTTGATTCATGATTTAAAACAATTTTTATATAATCAAATTATCTGTATCATTATTGTTTGTGGTTCATTTTGTGGATTTGTCTTATAATACTCCTTTGTTATAGGATATATTTTTACCTAATGCCTTTAAAGAATGTTTAAAAATATTTACTTTTTAATTCATGAAGAATTTTTTGTTACATAGGATTGGAGATAGAGATCATACTACAAACATATTTTTTTCCTATGAGTAATTAATTGTTTCAGCAGCCTTTACTGAAAAAAATATATACTTCTACTCTAATACACAATGCAACTCTTCCACATGTTAAATTTACAGTTATAAATGGAATTATTTCCAGATGTTTTTGCTCATTATTCTGTTTTTATCACGATAGACTTTTTCCTGAATAAAGGAAAGTGCTTCCCCTATTACCGTGCTATATAAATATAAAATTTTGAATCTATAGATGTTTTTGATTTAGTAAGCATTAGAAAAGCAACAACTGACTGGGCACAGTAGCTCATGCTTGCAATTCCAGTGCTTTGAGAGGCCACGGCGGGAAGATCATTTGAGCCCAGCAGTTTGAGACCAGCCTTGGAAACATAGTGAGATCTTGTCTCTACAAAAACAAACAAAAAATAAATAAATAAATAAATTAGTCAGGCATGGTGGCATGCGTCTGTAGTTCCAGCTATTCGGGAAGCTGAGGCGGGAGGATCAATTGAGGCCAGGAGGCTGAGGTTGCAGTGAGCTCTGTTGGTGCCACTGCACTCCAGCCTGGGCCGCAGAGTGAGACCCTGTCTCAAAAAAAGAAAAAAAAAAAAAAAGAAAAGAAAAGAAAGAGAAAGAAAAGAAAGAAAGCAACAACTATCTCTTCTTGGAACTTTAGGAGTTTTTAGGGGAGGTACCTGTCATTATGATACTGGAACTTATTCAGGAGTCCAGCATGTTTTGTCATACATGTAGGTATTCTTTAAACGATTTTGAAGAAGTTTATCATCTGCTCCATGTAGTCTATTTATTTCTATTATTAGATTTCTTCCTAATTGACTTATTTTATTATTATAAACAATGCCTTCTGTAAATATCACATTATGCATATATTTGTTACTTCTGTGCGAGTATGCTGTTGATTTTCAAATACTGCTGAACAATATAAAGGAATGTTGTTGAACTCCATTATTAATTTGAATTAATTTTTCTACGTTAGATGCAGTCTCTTATACAGAAAATCTTGTCCTTGGTAAATAATATCATATTCATTCAAATTTATGGGGTTTTTGTTATTTTCCTCCTTTTACTGCTCTGGTTAGCACCTCAGGTTCCATGTTTAGATATCTAGTGAGAGAGGAAATACTTGTCTCACTTTAAGGAGATTATTCCAGCAATTCACTGCAGAAGGCCATGTTTATTTGCTTTCTGAAACCAACTTCATTTAGATTTAATTTACATGTGATAAAGCAAAGGTGTTTATTTTAAGTGTCAGTGAGTTTTGTCAAATATAATTAGCTGTGCAACAGCCATCCAAGACATCGTATACAAAATTTTCATCACCCCTCAAAATTATCTAGTGCTCTTTTCCAGTCAAATCACCCACAATAGCTGGCTTAGGCTAACATTGGTCTAATAGCGCCTGATTGTAAATCAAACAAATGTGTATTCTTTTATGTCTGGCTTTTTACTCAGCTTAGTATTTGAGAAGTTTGTCCATGATGTTATATACTATAATTTGTATTGCTGCATAGTATCTCTTTCTAAGAGTATACCATTTATATGTGCCACATTTCATGGATGGATATCCATTCACCTGTTGAAGCATGTACTTCATTGGGATTTTTAAAAACATTTAATGCAATATTTTAAAAAATTAACATTAATGCCAAAAAATCAATGATGAACAAATATGAACATTTTAATAATGATGAGACCAGTCACAGTGCTGTGCAGAGCCATAATGAAGTTGGAGGCAAAAGGAAACATCAGTAATATAAAGTCCCTTTTTATTTAAACTTCTTATATGTTTTTCCTCTTCGGAATTTTAATTTTCATTTCCTTATGACTGACTAAAAGCTCTTAAAATTATACATGAATATTAAATTGAATTAAATGGCTATTCTTCCTCAATAGAGATTATTATAAAATATTATGTGAGTTATAGCAAATTTTCTAAAGTTAAACTACTTTTTAATGTCTCACGTGATAATATTTGCTTATGATATATAATTTTTAGAATTGCTGGATTTAGTGTGGCAGATTTTTGATTTTATATTTTGCATCTATGTGAAAGACAGCACTTTTAATTTCTCAAATTGTGTTCATCTTTTTTTTTCTGAAACAGACAGTTTTCTTGAAGATGTTGTATAAGGCTGTAATTATCCGTTAGTTAAATATTTAGTAAAACTTGCTTATATTCATATACACATCATTGCCTAGTATTTTTTTCCTATTTTTATATCTTTTTTTAATATGTTTTAAAATGACTCATATTTTGGGGCTATGCTCTGTTTAGATTTCCCATATATTTTAAAATTCATCTTAGTAAGTTAAACTTTTAGAGAAAATTGTCTATTTATTCTACCTCTCAATTATATTTGAATAAAGTAGTTCATATAGTTATAATTGTGTTTCATTTGCAACTTGTCTACAACTGTTTGCCTTTTAATTTCTTATTTTTTTACGTGAGCTTTCTTTTTTACTTTAACAATATTGCCAGAAATTTACCTAATTCATTGATCTGTTCAAATAATCAAATTTTGGTTTTGGCAATATTCTATATTAAATATTTATTTTTCCTTAATTTTGGTATACATTTTCTGTTTTATATTATTCCTTCTACTTTCTCAGGCATATTTTACTTTCTAAAGTTGGATGCTAATAACATTAACTTTGTCTTTCTTACTAATACATGCATTTGAGTTGGTAAATATCTAAATACCACTTTACCTGCTTCCCACAAGTTTTGATATATGATATACTTACTTTTGTCCTATTTTGATTATTTCCCAATTTTAGTGATTGCTTTTTCATTGACCAATTAGTTATTTAGAAATAGGTTATGAGCTGCCAACAAATAATGTTTTTGTATTCATATATTTTTGAATACTTGCTAATTTAGTTGCATTTAAGTAAAAGAATATGCTCAGGATGATGTTCTTCGAAATTTGTTGAGACTGGAATTCACTGCATTACACATGATCAGATTTTACATATATTTCACATGAGCTTGGGGAAAACATATTTTTAGGTCATTCATTATATATTCCTCTAGATATGATTTTCAGATAAAACTTTGTTTATGTGTTGTTCAAATATTCCATAACCATACTATTTATCTAACTCTTCTATCAATTACTGAATGAGGAAACATATAATAGTTTTCTGCACAGATTAATAAATTACCTCTTATAATTTTGTCAACTTTTGCTTCTAATACTTTGAGGCTATTTTGTTAGGTGAATGCTAGTTTTGAATTATTATATATATGCATATATATATCCTAGTATATTGAATTTTTCTCTAATACCGCCTTTTGGCTTATAAACTCTATTTTTGAGACATGCTTCCTCTTATTTGATTTTCATCTGTAATATAATTTTCCAGCCTTAAAATTCAAACTTTTCATGTCCTTACATTGTAAATTTGTGCAATATAAATACAAACATGGTAATTATAACAGATAGGAATAGCTGTTACATTAATTGATAAGTTCAATCCATTTACATTTATTGAGATTGTACATATTTGTAAATTTTTTCTTATCATTTTGTATTGTGCTTTTTAGTTATCTGTTGCAAAGCATCTTGTTTTTCTCCTATCTGTTTTTTTTTCTTTAAATTGAGTTTTTAAAAAAATTGCTTACCTCTAGTAATTTAAAACTGTATGCAATTGCTAGTTTGGGTCATTATGATTAAAAATAATAGTTACATTTAACCACATTGATATTTTAATCAATATCTTTACTTTCTTCCCAAATATCATAGGAACTTAGCATGCTTAGCGCTAGATTATATCTGTCCAAAAAAGAAATTATTGTACTCTGGCATTTTGTTTCCAGATTATTTTTTCTTATTGAATTTAGCATTACTATTACCATTTTATACAGTTGATATTTGTTTAGATCTATTTACCTGTTTACCAATATTTTTGTTGGTAACCATGGTTCAAGAAGAACCATTCCTTCTTGTGCTGCTAATGCTCATTTTGACATTATTATCCTTCTTCCAGAAGTTCATCCTTTACAGAAGATGTGTTGGTAGAAAACACTAAATTTAGTTTCTCTGAAAATGTCTTGCTTTGGAAAGATAGCTTTGCTTAGGCATACAATTCTAAGTTGATAATTATTTTCCATTAGCACTTTTTAGGTGTTATCCATTGTTTCTGCCATTCCCTTTTACAGTTGTAGCTATTGTAGTTGTAATAAAATTTTTATTTTGTGTTGTATGTTATTCTGCTGAATCTCACTCAAGGTGGCATTTTCCATTTTCCAAGTTTATTTGTAAGAATAGGCTGAGCTCATATGCAGTAACCAGGGAAAGGGTACAGCAGATCATGGCCAAGACCCAGTGCTGCACTGGCTTTAGGTCTGACCAAGCACAGTCATAGTGATGGTGCCACAGGTGTGTTTGTGTCACTCCACCCCCAGATTTAGGTGACTGAGAATAGAGAGAGAGACTTTGTTTGCTTGGTATAAAGTAAGAGAAGAGAGCAAGAGTCTCCACCTGGTAATTCAGATAATTCTCTTGGATCTTGTCCAAGACCATCAAGGTAGTACTCTATAAGTATGCAAGCATCACAGCATTGCTGGGCTTGGAGTGACCCTAAAGCAGATACAGCTTGGAATACAGCACCCAAATTATTTCAAATATCTGGAAAATCTTCCCAAAAAGAATGGGTACAAACAAGCCCAGACAATAAAGACTACAATAAATACATCACTCTTCAATGCCCAGACACCGAAGAATATCTACAAGCCTCAACACCAACCAGGAAAATATAACCTCACCAAATAAATTAAATAAGACACAAAGGACCAAACCTGGAGAAACAGAGATAGGTGACCTTTCAGACAGAGAATTCAAAATAGCTTTGTTGAGGAAACTAAAAAAAAAAAAAAAATCAAGATAACACAGAGAAAGAATTCAAAATCCTATCAAATAGATTTAACAAAGAAATTGAAATAATCAAAAGGAATCAAGCAGAAATTCTGTAGTCAAAAAAATGCAAGTGGTATACTGAAAAAAGCATGAGTCCTTTGCTAGTAGAATTGATCAAGCAGAAGAAAGAATTTGTGAGCTTGAAGATAGGCTATTTGAAAATATATAGTCATTGAAGGCCGAGTGCAGTGGCTCATGCCTGTAATCCCAGCAGTTTGGGAGGCCGAGGCAAGTAGATCACGAGGTCAGGAGATGGAGACCATCCTGGCTAACATGGTGAAACCTCGTCTCTACTAAAAATACAAAAAATTAACCTGGCATGGTGGCGGGTGCCTGTAGTCCCAGCTACTCGGGAGGCTGAGGCAGGAGAATGGTGTGAACCCAGGAGGCGGAGCTTGCAGTGAGCTGAGATCCTGTCACTGCACTCCAGCCTGGGCTACAGAGCAAGACTCTGTCTCAAAAAAATCCACAAAAAACAAAAAACAAAACAAAACAAAAAAACAATGAAACATGCCTATAGGATCCAGAAAGTAGCCTCAAAAGGACAAATCTCAGAGTTATTGGCCTTAACGTAGAGATAAAGAGATAGGGGTAGAAAGTTTACTTAAAGAGATAATAAGATAAAATTTCCCAAACCTAGAAAAAGATATCAATTCCAAGTACAAGAAGGTTATGGAACACCAAACAGATTTAACCCAAAGAACACTACCTTAAGGCGTTTAATAACCAAACTCCCAAAGATCGAGAATAAAGACAAGATCCTAAAAGGAGCAAGATAAAAGAAATGAATACCATTCAATGGAGCTCCAATCTGCCTGGCAGCAGACTTTTCAGTGGAAGCCTCACAGGCCAGGAGAGAGTGAGGTATGACATATTTAAGTGCTAAATGAAGAAAAATACTTTTAACCTAGAATAGAGTATTTGTTAAAAATAACCATCCAACATGAAGGAGAAATGAAGAATTTCATAGACAAACAAAAGCTGAGAGATTTCATCAACACCAGACCTGTCCTATAAGAAATGCTAAAGGGAGTACTTCAATCAGAAAGAAAAGGATTTTAATGCACAATAAGCAATCACCTGAAAGTTAAAAACTCACTGGTAATAGTAAGTACACAGAAAAACACAGAATATTATAACACTATAACTGAAACTACTCTTATCCTAAGTAGAAACATAAATGATTAATGAATTAAAAATTAAATCTGCAACTTTTCAAGACATAGACACTACAATAAGATATGAATAGAAACAAGAAAAAGTTAAAGCTTAATATATCAGTAAAAAATATGAAGTTAAGGTATAGCATTTTTATTAGTTTTTGCTCGTTGTTCGTTTATGCAAACAATGTTGAGCTATCAGGTTAAAATAATGATTTATAAGATAGTATTTTCAAGCTTCATGGTAACCTCAAACCAAAAAACATACGATGGATACACAAAAAATAAAAAGCCAGAAGCTAAATCATGTCACCACAGGTAATCACCTTCACTAAAAGAAAGATAGGCTGGAAAAAAAGAATGAAGAGAAGATCATAAAACAACCAGAAAACAAATAACAAAATGGTAGGAGTAAGTCCTTACTTATCAATGATAGCACTGAATGTAAACAGACTAAACTGTCCAATCAAAAGATATAGAGAGGCTGAATGGATAAAAAAAACAAGACCCATTGATCTGTTGCCTATAAGAAACACATTTCTATAAAGACACACATAGACTGAAACTAAAAGAATGGAAAAAGATATTCTATGCCAATGGAAACCAAAAATGAGCAGGAGTAGCTACATTTATATCAGACAAAAAAATTACAAGGCAAAACCTGTAAGAAGAGACAATAAAGGTCACTATATAATGATAAACAAGTACATTCAGCAAGGGGATATGCAACAGGCATATGTTGCATCTACATAATTTTAAATATATGTACACCCAACACTTGAGCACCCAGATATATAAAGCAACTATTATTAGAGCTAAAGAGAGAGATGGGCTCCAATACAGTTTTAACTGGACAGTTCCACACCCTGCTTTCAACATTGGACAGATATTCCAGACAGAAAATCAACAAAGAAATAAGGGACTGAATCTGCACTACAGACCAAATGGATCTAATAGATATTTACAGAACATTTTTTTCAAGAACTGCAAAATACATACTCTTTTCCTTAGCACATGGATCATTCTCAAGGATAGATCATATGATAGGTGACAATACAAGTCTTAAATCATTCCAAGAATTGAAATAATATCAAGCATTCTCTCTGACCACATGGAATAAAACCAGAAATTAATAACCAGGGGAATTTTTGCAAACTATACAAACTTATGGAAATTAAATAATATGCTCCCAAATGACTAATGGGTCAATGAAGAAATTAAGATGAAAATTGAAAAATTTCCTGAAACAAAAGATAATGGAAAAACCTATGGGATATAGCAAAAAGAGTGCTCGGATGGAAGTTGAAGTTTATAGCTATAAGTGCCTACATCAAAAAAATAGAAAAACTCCAAATAAACAATGTAATTATGCATCCTGAAGAAGTGGAAAAGCAAGAGAAAACCAAACCCAGAATTAGTAGAAGAAAAGAAGTAATAAAAATCAGAGCAGAAATAAATGAAATTGAAAGAAAAAACAACACAAAGATCGATGAAACGTAAAGTTGATTTTTAGAAAAGTTAAACAAACTTGAGAAACCTTTAACCAGACTAACTAAGAAAAAGAGAAGATACAAATAAATAAAATCAGAAATAAAAAAGGAAACATTACAATGGATACCGCAGAAATTCAAATAATCACTAATGGCTATTATGGGCAACTATATGCCAATAAATTGGAAAATCCAGGAAAAAAAATAGACAAATTCCTAGACACATACAACCTACCAAGATTGAACCAGGAAAAAAAATCCAAAACTTGAACATATTAATAACAAGTAATGAGATTGAAACTGTAATAAGTCTCCAAGCAAAGAAAAGCCTGGGACCTGATGGCTTAATTGCTGAATTTTATCAAACATTTAGAGAAGAACTAATACCAATACTACTCAAACTATTCCAAAAAATAGATGAGGAGGGGTAACTTCCAAACTCACTTTACAAGACCAGTATTGTCTTGATATCAAAACCAGACAAATGCATATCAAAGAAAGAAAACTATAGACCAATATTTCTGATGAATATTGATGCAAAAATCCTGAACATAATACTAGCAAAATGAGTTCAACAATACATTAGAAAAGTCATTTATTGTGACCAAGTTTGATTTATGCCTGCGATGCACAGATGGTTCAACACGCAATTCAATGTGATAAATCATATCAGCAGAATGAAGGATAGAAATCATATGATCATTTCAATTGATGCTGAAGAAACATTTGATAAAATTCAACATCTCTTCATGAAAAAATCTCTTTAAAAACTGGGTATAGAAGAAAAATACTTCAACATAATAAAAACCATATACGACAAACCCATAGATAGTATACTGAATGGGGAAATACTGAAAACCTTTTCTCTAAGATCTTAAAAACAACAAGGAGGCCCACTGTCATAAGCGTTATTCAACATAGTACTGAAGTCCTAGCTAGAGCCATCAGATAAGGAAAAGAAATAAAGGTCATTCAAATTCAAAGGAAGAAGTCAAATTATCTTTGTTTGCAGATGATATGATCTTATATTTGAAAAAAACTAAATAACCCACACATTAAAACTGTAAGAACTCATAAAACTCAGCAAATTTGCATGATACAAAATCAACATACAAAAATTAGTAGAATTTTTATATGCCAACAGTGAACAATCTGAAACAGGAACAAAAAGGTGATCCCATTTACAATAGCCACATATAAAACTACATACCTAGGAATTAACTTACCAAAGAAGTGAAAGTTCTCTATAATGAAAACTTCAAAACACTGATGAAAGAAATTGAAGAGGAAACCAAAAAAAAAGGGAAAATATTTTGTGTTCATGGATTGGAAGAATCAATATTGTTAAAATGTCCATACTACCCAAAGCAATCTACAGATTCCATGTGCTCGCCATCAAAATACTAATGACATTTTTCATAGAAATACAAAAAATCAGTCCTATAATTTATATGGATTAAAAATTCTATGGCTACCCATAGTAGCCAAAGATATCCTAAGCAAAAAGAACAATATTGGAGAAATCACATTACCTGACTTCAAATTATACTACAGAGCTTTAGTAACCAAAACAACACAGCACTGGCATAAAAATTGACACATAGATCAATGGAATGGAATAGAGAATCCAGAAAGAAATCCACACTAGTGAAAAGACAGTCTCTTCAAAAATTGGTGCTGTGAAAACTGGATATCCACATGCAGAAGAATGAAAATAGACCCCTATCTCTCACCATATACAACAATCAAATCAAAATGAATTAAAGACTTAAATCTAAGTCCTCACACTATGAACCTATTATAAGAAAATATTGGCAGGGCATGGTGGCTTACGCCTGTAATTCCAGCACTTTGGGAGGCTGAGGTAAGCAAATCATGAGGTCAAGACATCAAGACCATCCTGGCCAACATGGTGAAAATCTGTCTCTACTAAAAATACAAAAATTAGCGTTTGTAATTTTTGTGGCGCACACCCGTAGTCCCAGCTACTCGGGAGGCTGAGGCAGGAGAATCACTTGAACCCAGGAAGCGAAGGTTGCAGTGAGCTGAGATTGCGCAAATTCACTCCAGCCTCCAGGACATGGCTCTGGGCAAACATTTCCTGAGCAATATCCCCATAAGCACAGGCAACCAAAGCAAAAATGGATAAATGGGATCACATCAAGTTAAAAACCTTCTGCACAGCAAAATAAACTATCAATAAATTGAAGAGCCAACTAACAGAATGGGAGAAAATATTGACAAATTACCTATCTCATAAGCGATTGATAACTGGAATAAATAAGGAGCTCAAACAACTCTATAGGAAAAAGTCTAATAATCTGATTTTTTAAATGGGTGAATATTTGAATAGACATTTCTCAAAAGAAGACATGCAAATGGCCAACGGGCATATGAAAAGGTCCTGAACATCACTGGATTATCAGAGAAATGCAAATCAAAGCTACAATGAAACGTCATCTCACCTCAGAATGGCTTCTATCCAAAAGACAAGCAATAACAAATTCTGCGAGGATGTGGAAAAAACAAAACCCTTGTATACTGTTGGTGGAAATGTAAATTTGTACAACCAATGTGGAGAACCATTTGGAGCTATCATATGATCCTGCAATCCCATTGCTGGGTATGTACCCAAAAGGAAGGAAAGCAGTATATCAAAGAACTATCTGCATGCCTATGTTCATTGTAGCACTGTTCACAGTAGGTAAGCACTGGAAGCAACCTAAGTGTCCATCAACTTATGAATGAATAAAGAAAATGTGGTACATATACATAATGGAGTAGTATTCATCCATAAAAAAGAATGAGATCCCGTCATTTGCAACAACATGGATGAAACCAGAGATTATGTTAAGTGAAATAAGCCAAGCACAGAAAGACAAACATCACTTTGTCTCACTTACTTGTGGGATCTAAAAATTAAAACAATTGAACTAATGAACATAGAGAGTAGAAGAATGGTTACCAGAGGCTGGGAATGGTAGTTGGGGCTTGGGGAGGGAGAGGGGATGGATAATGGGTACAAAAAATGGTTAGAAAGAATGAATAAGACCTACTATTTGATAGCACAGCAGGATGACATATAGTCAAAATAACTTAATTGTACATTTTTAAAGAACTAAAAGAGTATAATTGGATTGCTTGTAATGCAAAGGATAAGTACTTAAGGGGATGAACACCCCATTCAAAAAATAAAATAAAGCTAATGAGCATGTCAAAAAATTTAAAAAGCAAAAATAAATAAATAAATAAAAACTACCCAATGCAAGCCTTTTGCTTATACATATCCAAAAATGCCATCATGAAACTGCATTTTTTATATAAGTTTACCACTCTGGTTGCATGTGTTTTATTTTGTTTGCTTTGCTTGTTTGCTTGCTTCTAATTTGTTTTGTTTTGCTTTTGTTCTGCAGAATTTATTTACTTTCTTTGGAATGCTGTTTTGCATTTAAACATGTTTATAGTAATTCATCCAACATTTCTAAATGTTCTGTACACAATTGCCTTTTGCTGGATATATCTGACTATTGTATTATCAGCTATCGAAGTACAAATCTGCTTGTCCACCCAGCAGTACATGTTATTTATCTTTTCTATTTTGGTACACAAGAAATGTGCTTCCGTTTTGTTTCTTGTGACTATAATACCATAATATGAACATCGACAATTTTTGTCATTTCTCCAGCGACAGGCATCCAAATTATTTTATTATTTATTACTACATTACATGACCAAAATCAACACCCATATATATGCCTTCCTGTGGAAAAGTGGAAAGGTTTTTCTAGTGGAGAAGGAGGAACTTTGAAATCATAAAATGTGCTCACTTTAATTGTAATAAACTTTTGTGTTGCCTTCCAAAGTGGCTTTGCCCAATTACATTGAGGGCAGGATCCGTTTCCTGAAGCCTCCTCAATACTCTCAAAGATAAATTGTGTGGTTTCTTAAATGGGTAAAATATTGTACTACATTTTTCTTTTAAATTTGTCTGATTGCTATTAGACCAAATGCTTACACATACAGATTAGCCATTTATATTATCTTTTCTTTTTAATTACCTATTTTCATCACATGTCCATTGAGCTGTGTTTTCTTGATGATTTGAAATCACATGAGTCTTATGTCTGTGACATGTTGCAAGTTTTCTTTCCCAGTCATGTACTTAATTTGCCTCAGTTCACTATGTCTAAGAACAAGCAGAAGAGTAAAGATTACTTTGGGCTGAGTTCACAATGGTTTCAGATTTCTTTGCTCTGTTGAACTGATTCTTCAGAGCAAAACAAAACAAAATATTGAATAGAATTTAATGGCTAGTGATGAGCATTTCTCTGCAATTTCTGAAAAACTGTTAGTGCTTCCAGCATTTCTTTAAACATTTCTGATGGTGTTCATACATTATAATTAGGCAGTCTGTTCAGAGAAAAAGATGAGGGAGAGTTTTCTTATTTGTTGTTTCTCATTGTTTTTGTCCACTGTCCCTTTATTACACTCTTTAAGTCACTCCACTACCAGGATCTGGGGAAATGTACAAAATGACACATCAACCTTATAACTACAATCTATTTGTGCATTCTTGACAGTCCATGAGATATTTTTTTTTCTCTTTCTTTTCTTTCATAAAATATTTAATAGTGAAAAGCCCTCCTGGAGCTTTAAATCTTTTCCACAAATGAAAAAAACAAAAGTGAAACACTACAGACTTCTATTTCTATCTGTCAGAACTGTAAACTATTTTAACTGTAGACTATCTGAACTGTAGACTATCTGAAGCTGTAATCCTAAAGGCATGCAGAAAGTCTTGTCATAGAAATATACTGGTTACTCATGTAATATCACAAAAAATTAGGACCATAATAAATTGTCTTAGTCCTTTTCAAATAAAACTGTAAATAATAGTAATGCTTAGGAAATGAAGAATTATTTAGATAATTTAACACTTAAAAACAAATTGCTCTAAGAGAATAGTAGCTTATTAAGACTTGTCATTCCCACCATGCCATTTCAGAATTTAGTACAGGCAAACCTAAGAGATATTGCACATTTGGTTCTAGACCATTGCAATAAAGTGAAAATTGCAATAAAGTGAGTCACACTGATTTATCGGTTTCCCAGTGCATATAAAAGTTATGTTTACACTGTACTTGCTACCGTCTAGTAAGTGTCCAGTGGTATTAGATCTTAGAAAAAACAATGCACATACCTTACCTAAAAAATACTTTATACCTATCCCAAATAGCTAAGGTCAAGAGTATTGGCATAAATTATGTGGACATTTAATTGAAACTGCATTTTTTGTATAAGTTTACCACTCTGGTTGCATGTGTTTTATTTTGTTTGCTTTGCTTGTTTGCTTGTTTCTAATTTGTTTTGTTTTGCTTTTGCAATTGATAATGATATTTTGATAATATATGATAATGATGTATTGATGATAATATATGATAACGATAACAATTATCATTATCATATATTGATGATAATGATGATGATAATGATAACAACAATGAAGTAATTCCTTTTTCTTAAAAGCAAATGAAAAAATACAGGTAAATGTATCAATTATATATCACTTCAGTAATGCTGCATAACAAACCACGTGAAAAATTAGTTGTTTACAATGGCCAATGTATATTATTTCTCATAGCTTTATGGGTTAGCAGACTTGCTCTGCTCATCTGAGCCAGGACTGACTGAGACTGGCTGGGTTCTCTCATGCATCTGCAGGTAGTTGGTTTGGTAGGCTGGGGGCACGCTGTTTCAAGACGGCCTTTGCTGTGCAATTGAGCGTTCTTCCACACATCTCTCATAGTACTGTAGGAGGTAGCTGAGCACATTCTTGTGATAGTGGCAGGGGTCCAGAAGAGAAAGTAGAAATGCACAAGTCAAATTCAAGCCTCTGCTATCATCATATGTGCTAACATTAATTGCCGAAGCAAGCTCATGGACCAGTCATGAGTCAGCATGGCAAGGAACTATAGAGCCACAAGGCAAAGGACTTTGATTCATGAAAACCATTAAGGTGGGTCCTTAATACAAACAACCTACCTCAGTAGAAATTATATAGTATATAAAGTTTTAAAATTTTATTTTGTACATAGAATTGCAAAATTAAAAGTTTTAATTCATGTTATGCCTCTTTTAAGTGGGGCTTTGATCAGGTAATTGCTGAAATATATTTGATGATATTTTACATGAAATGATTTACTTAAAGGGCTTATCAGAATGGAGCCATTTTGGTTTATTTGCAGAATATTAGGATTGGCTTTATAGATTCTTGCAAAAAATTTCAAGGCCTATTACAATTGGTTTAAAAATGAAAATACCAGCCAGGCGTGGTGGCTCACGCCTGTAATCCCAGTACTTTGGGAGGCCAAGGAGGGCAGATCACCTGAGGTCAGGAGTTCGAAACCAGCCAGGCCAACATGGCGAAACACTGTCTCTACTGAAAATGCAAAAATGAGCTGGGCACGGTTGCGGACACTTGTAATCCTAGCTACTCAGCAGGCTGAGGCAGGAGAATCACTTGAACCCAGAGGCGGAGGTTGCAGAGAGCCGAGATCGTACCACTGCACTCTAGCCTGAGTGACAGAGTGAGACTCCATCTCAAAAAAAAAAAAAAAAAAAAGAAAATACCTACTTTGTATGAGATTCTGTACCAGAGGTTTCTGGCAAAAAACATGTCACACAAAAGTATTTAGAACACCTTCAACTACTGTAACTTGTAGAAAAACTAGTTTAAATATCAGTTTTTATTACAATAAATACATTTCTTTGTTGCTCATAAAAAATGTGGGCAATTTTTATTCTGTAACAGTTTTAAAAATCCTAAGTTGACTCAAATCATATAAAAGTGTAACAATAACAAGGAATAATCTTTTTTAACATCCTTAGCCAAATTTAATCTTCACAAGGAAAATATGACTGTGTGAATTAAGGAAATGAAAAAGAAAATATGAGTGGGTAAAAACGAAATGGTGCAAAAATAAATGAAAATTATTTTCAGTGACAACCAGCAAAGTTACTGATTTGGATTTCAAAATTGAAATAAGCAATAGAGTTGGAAAGAAATAGCATCACAGTGAGTAATGTGAATAACAATGATCTTTTGCAGTATATGTCATACTTTGTAATGGGTGTTAGGTTTCAGTTTTATTGGTTTTTGGTTTTTTGAAACAAATAGAAAACTGTCTTTTTACACAAGACTTAACACAGAGGACAAATAATGTGGCAATTCATGGCTGAATTGAGAAAATTAATGCCAATTAGAATAGAGATTTTAATAAAAATAGCAGAGGTAGGATAAAAATGATGAATATGGTATTTATTTTAAGAAACATTTTCCCATTCAGCTACCATTGACTTTCTTCACAGAATTGAAAAAATAAACTACTGTAAATTTCATATGGAACCAAAAAAGAGCCCGCACAGCCAAGACAATCCTAAGCAAAAAGAACAAAGTTGGAGACATCATGCTACCTGAATTCAAACTATGCTACAAGGCTACAATCACCAAAACAGCATGGTACTGGTACCGAAGCAGATATATAAACCAGTGGAATAGAACAGAGGCCTCAGAAATAACACCACACATCTACAACCATCTGATCTTTGACAAACCTGACCAAAACAAGCAATGGGGAAAGGATTTCCTATTTAATAAATGGTGTTGGGAAAACTGGCTAGCCATATGCAGAAAACTGAAACTGGATCCCTTTCTTACACCTTATACAAAAATTAACTCAAGATGGATTAAAGACTTAACTGTAAGACCTAAAACCATAAAAACCCTAAAAGAAAACCTAAGCAATTCCATTCAGGACATAGGCATAGGCAAAGACTTCATGATGAAAACACCAAAAGCAATGGCAAAAAAAGCCAAAATTGACAAATGGGAATGGGATCTAATTAAAAAACAACAACAACAACAAAAAAAAACAACAAACAAACAAACAAAAAAACTATCTTCAGAGTGAACAGGCAACCTACAGAATGGGAGAAAATTGTTGCAATCTATCCATCTGACAAAGGGTTCATATCCAGAATCTACAAAAAATTTAAACAAATTTAAAAGTAAAAAAAAAACTATCAAAAAATGGGCTAAAGATATGAACAGACACTTTTCAAAAGAAGACATTTAAGTGGCCAAAGAGCGCATCATCACTGGTCATTAGAGAAATGCAAATCAAAATCACAATGAGATACCATTTCATGCCAGTTAGAATGGCGATCATTAAAAAGTCAGGAAACAATAGATGGTGGAGAAGATGGGGAGAAATAGGAATGCTTTTACACTGTTGGTGGGAGTGTAAATTAGTTCATCCATTGTGGAAGACAGTGTGGCAATTCCTTAAGGATCTAGAACCAGGAATATTATTTGACCCAGTAATCCTATTACTGGGTATATAATTCAAAGGATTATAAATCATTCTACTATAAAGACACATGCACACCTGTGTTTATTGCAGCACTGTTCACAATAGCAAAGACATGGAACCAACCCAAATGCCCATCAATGATAGACTGGATAAAGAAAATGTGGCACATGTACACCATGGAATACTTTGCAGCCATAAAAAAGGATGAGTTCATGTCCTTTGCCAGGGACATGGATGAAGCTGGAAACCATCATTCTCAGCAAACTAACAGAAGAACAGAAAACCAAACACGACATGTTCTCAGTCATAAGTGGGAGTTGAACAATGAGAATACATGGATACAGGGAGAGGAACATCACACACCAGGGCCTATTGGGGGGTGGCTGGATAGAGGAGGGATAGCATTAGGAGAAATATGTAGTGTAGATGATGAGTTGATGGGTACAGCAAACCAACACAGCACGTGTATACCTATGTAACAAACCTGCATGTTCTGCACATGTACCCCAGAACTTAAAGTATAATAAAAATAAAAGAACCATCTTTCAGAAGTTTTATCATCAAGTCAGGAATGATAATCTTAATTGGTCACACTGAAAACAACAATTCTCTTTTGGAATGATATCTTTTGAGATTAGAATTATCAATGTTTCTAGTTTAACCTGAAAATTGTATTACATACCTTTTGAAAATATAATATTATAGACAATAATAAACCATATCATTATCAATTGCTATTCTATTTTTAACTTAGCAAGATAAATTTAGAATTTTAAAATTCATTATCTTGTTCTGTATCTATTTTACATAAATGATTTTGCTAAAAAAAAAAAAAAAACAACCTTTCTGGAATATAGGAGCCTGGCTCCCTGATGCTAAGATCAAAATCAACACAGGCTAAGGAAAAAGTCTATCTAAGATAGAATCATATTTTCTTAAATGTATGTAGAGCTGATTAAATGAGAATTTTGAGAAAAAGAAATCAGTGTTGAACTCAAGATATTACATCAAATTTGTAAATGTTAGAGGCCAGACTGTATTAACAATAAGGAAACTCTATCAAGCTTATAATGGAGGCATTGATAATACTCAGACTGAGAAAAATGCATTTTATATGAATTGAATATGAACTTTTGCTTCAGAGAATATTTCGTGAATTCAGTTTAGTTAATTACATAATTACTTAACTTACTAAAATGGATTTGAGACAGACTTCTTGATATTGTGTGAATTTGAACGCATAGAACACCTAGCCATGCTATAATGAATCCCCATCTAAGATGGTACAGTTATTTGTGGATAGGGTCAGCACTACTTTTATCAAACCCAAAGTGCATGATATGCCTCTACGATTCAATTTCAAGAATACTCTCTTTCCACCAATAAAATATCTCCTACTCTAAGAATAAAATGCCTAAATTTAGAATTTGTACATGCTCCTTTTATTGAGGATGTAGTTAACTCATTATAATTTAAAAGCTCTTGGAAAAGGCCATGCATTGCATTAGTATTTCTTGGCTTATATTTAAATTAGGTTATTAGATCCTCCAGAAGCAGATGTCAAAGTGTGTTCAGTAACAACAAAAATTAGGTGCTGTAAAGAAAGGAAAGAGGCAGCATTGCAAGACTGAAGGCACTGGAAAACAAACTTTCTTCTCAGAATTGTCTTTTCTCAAAGTTTATATTATATTTGGACAGTAGGAGCATTGGTTCTCTGGTTCTACAGCTTAAATCTAATTACAGTTGCTATAATTTATAAACAGTGGTCTTGGGTACAATAGTTTTTCTAAGCTTGTATCCTTTTGATAAAATATGGACATTATTGACTCTCAGAGTAATGCAAGGATTACATAAAAGTTTCTCTCTAAAGCATCTGATGTACAGGAAGTCCTTGATAACACCAGTTCCTTTTCTCTGATGTAAGATATGTAGAAATTATTATGCAAACACAAAGTCTTCAATTTCTTGAAGATCATGTCAGAGGCTGGATGTCTAACCCAGACTGGGTTCAGTGATGGATTAAAAGCTGGCATTGAATCTATGAGGATTGATCTGAAGATCATTTTTTAGGCACCCTTCAGGGAGAAACTAAAAATTAAACCCAAGTCAGAGAGTAAAGTCACATATCACTTGGCAATGGCCTCAAAGAAGCAGAACCCAGAAAGATCACAGAATACTGTGGCAGAGTAAGAATTTTTCTAACAGCAGATAGGAGTCAGTGAAAGAGATATCCTGTGTCCTTCAGCAGAACAGTGAATTTCTGGAATTCTCTTTAGGGTACTCACAGACTCAGCTCTGGGTTGGTAAAGCAATATTAAGAACACCAAGCTAGCTGAGTTACATTCAATTAAATTATAACGTGAACTGGATTTGTTCTGGCAGGATCACTATCATTGAAGTCCAGTCCAGTAGAAATAAAATGGAAAGTACTCATGTCATCTTGCTTACAAGTTGTGCATCTTAAATTTTTCAAAAAAAAAAAAAAAAGCAAAAATGTAAGGGGATCTAACACACTTCCACAGTTCATTGATGAGAATTTCACATCTGGGAAAACATTACTGAGAGAGTCAGCTGGAGAGATGGTTGGCATTGTCTTTCACAGTGAAGGTGAGAGGTAGAAAGCAGTGCATTTTGAGACTCTCCCTCTTTGGTAAAGATTGATTTCTGGGAAAGTTAAAAAAAATTAACAAACAAAAACAACCTGACATAGACCTACTATATTCCCCAATGTTCAATATGTGCTGAGAAATACTGCCTGAATATAACATCATTGCTCTACTCTGAAGTCCTCTGTTCATGCAGTTAAAATTCATGGCTAACAAGATAAAACTAGTTAATGTATTTATTTTCAGTCTAATTGCTTCTGTACTTTTATTGGAAAACAGAGGAAGTTCTGACTATGGATGAGAAGATATGATAAGCCTTGTGAAAATGCCTACAAAGATTCTAAGCCTGGTGAGATTGATTCATTTGCTTGTTCAACAAATATTTACAGAAAACCTACCATGTGCATGCCCCATGCCAGTCATTGGAGATACTGTAGGGAACCTCACTAACACATTCCTTCTCTTCATCAAGCTTAGGCTTTAATGGAGACATGGAACACAGAGGGATAACATACAGTGAAAAGTGCTGCCTAGGAAATAAAATAATGAGATGATGCACAGTTGAAGAAAGTGATATAGGTGAGCAGGGAACTTTGGATGGAGTGGGCAGGCAAAAGTCTCTTAAGAAGTGACATTTGACAAGAAAGATCCAGCAAACAAACAATGTTAGGAAAGAGGATAAAGGGCTAAAGAAACAAGTACAAGGGCTTGGAAAAGGGTCTGAAAAGCAGAAAAGACTGATGTTATTTAATAGAAGTCAGTGAAAGGGAAACAGCACATGCAGGCCTTCATAGGACATAATAAACTATTAGCAGAAAGTGATTTGGGTCTGTTAAACAGTCCTTTTAAAAAGCTCACCCTGGCTCCTCAGAGGTGGATGACAGAGTTGCCACAGATGCCATTGAGATCCACTTGTTCAAGACTGCAACACCTTCAGTCTCTGGTGGTTGGCTGTGGATGGCTTCAGCTGACTTGCTTTGGGAAGGGCTCTTGGTCAAAGGGAGCTGCCTAGCTCAAGGACATGCCTCCCTCTTGGTGTACTGTGCATGCCTGACCAATTAACGTGGGGGTATAAAGGTCTCAAAAGTTTGCCCCAATATTGAATAACTTTAAAGGCCATCCAAGCAATGGAGCTCTCCTTTAGGATTCACTGAGCTCTGTTGCAACTGGATCACAATTTAACTTTTTCTTCTGCCCACCCCTGCTTCCCTCCTAGGTGTTGATTCACAGACTGTTTCCCAATTAATTTCCTGTAGGCAAATCTCTGTCTCAGAATACGTTTTTGGGGTCTGACCAACGATGGTTGGTACAGAAGGAGGTCCTGTGAGGCAGATTCTGAAGAGTATTTTGGAGCTGGGTCACTTGATAGCCAGCGGGTGAGGAGTACCCCTGGTTGTAGCATCAGGAGTGTTAAAACATCCACAGGTAGGAGCTATAATAGAATAATGTCAGAAGAGGACATGCCAAAGGGACTAACTAGACTTATTCGGGGAAGGCACTATAAGTAAGGATTCAGACACCAGATAGCACTCACTGGGTTCTATTGGTGCATTAGACAATAACAAGGAAAGGCTAAAGATTATTAATCACCAATTCAAGACAAAGTATGAAAAGTCAAAGGACCTCCTAGGAAGCATAGAAAGAAACTCTCATCTCCTGTAACCAGAGGGCAAAAAAAAAACAGAAGGCTACATCCAAGCCTTAAGTATAAGAGTGACAGGGAAGGCAAGAAGAGTGAATTCTCAAACCCATCAGGGTTATTGCCCTGCTTGGGGAAAAAAAAAAATGGTACCTAAGACTTGGATTGGGATGCCAAATGATATAATTACCATTTCTTTTGTTCCTCATTTCTTCTACTAGATATTTTTCCATCTTGTACTATTTCTCTTCAGCCTAAAGAATTTTCTTTATTATTTGTTTCAGTGGGAATCTGTGACCAACACACTGTTTTAGGTTTTGTTTATCTATATACCTTTCAGTTCTCTTTTCTCTCCTCTGAATATTTTTACCAGATATCTATGTCTTGGGAGATGATATGTGCCCTCTCTCCACCAGAGGTCATTCCATTGTTTTCTGACTTGTATTGTTTCTGGTGAGAAGTCAGCTGTCAGTCTCTGTCTGTTTTTAAGATTCTTTATCTTTTCTTTTGGCAATTTGACAATTATATATCTTTGTATAATCTTTGTATCATTCAGCTTTGTATTTTTTGGGCTTCTTGCAATTGAATTGTTTTAAGGCACATTTTTAAAATTTCAGCATTTTTTCCTTTCATGTTTTTATTCTCCACTCATGTGATTTTAATTACTTACATGTTAGATTGCTTAATATTGTCCCCTAGGTTATGGAATTCAATTTTTTAAAATTTTTTGGGGACTATTTCCATTTGAATACTTTCTATTGATTATTTTTAGTCAGATCCAATAATATTTTTAATTTCAGATGTTCTATTTTTCCATACTAGAATTTCCTGTTGTGTTTTCTTTATATTTTCTGTTTTTCTAACAAAATGGTCTATGTCTTCACTAATTATATTGGTCTTCTCTTAAAATTTTTTACCATCTTCCTAATAGTTTTTCTAAAGTCTTTGATAGTTTTTTATTACTGGGTCATCTATGAGATTATTTTTATTGATGGTTTTGATTCATATGATGTATCACAGCTTTTCTTGCATGCCTGTAACTTCTTATTATTACAGATAAAGTATATTTTAAAATAAGCAGTGGAGAAGTAACTATAATATATACTTTATTTTTGTTTATAGCAAGTTGTATTCTCTGTCTAGCAGTTGGGATACCAAACTAATAATTCAAATTCCTCCTCCTCAGCTGGGACTGGGTCATAGCCTTAACTATACTGAATGTATATCCAATTGGACCAACTCCCAAACTTTGAGACATCCACTATCTTTCTGATCTTACCGATATTTAAGCTAGTTTGGTGTTTGGCTGTGGTTTCATATATTTTTGGTTTACTTTTATATGCAACTCCTCTAGGGCTCTAAAATCTAAACACTGTATACTCATCGCCTGCTTTTGTGTGTAATTTCTCATCACCAAAAAGCACTTTATTTACAGCAGACCCACTCTTCTGTAGAACAGTATTCAAAGCAGATGTTGCTTCTTATGGGAAAGCTTTTATGGCTCTGTCTATATATTCAATAAACTTTCCTTTCTTTTAGTGCTTTTTGTTGGCCTTGGAGACACATTAGTTTTTGTTTTTCAGGTTATTCTAATTGGAACCATCGAAGAAAAGATCTTTCACACCATTCTACATCATAATTAAAAGTAAAACTTTTTAATTTTTATTTCACTCAACTATATAGGGTGTATATTTTAACATGCCAGTATATGTGAGTCTGCATCACATTTCGCATAAGAGTATCCTATGATATTTTATACCATAATGTGCTTAATCTTCTGGTTAAGCATAGACATTAAATATTGATGGCCATTAGGTTATTTCTAATTTATAATCATTTATACATAATCCATGGGTCTTTCACAACCACTTTTAAAATTTTCCCTAGGATACTATAGGAAAGCAATAGGTTTTAGTCTATATCTCTCTTCAGTTTCCTTAGTAGTAGCTAGACAATGTCATCATGTCATTGTTCCCGTCACTCCTCATAGCACAATACTCACTGGACTTCTAATATTGACCTGACTCTCCAATGCATCGCCTTCACTATTTATGGCTGCTCTTCTCTAAAGTTGCCCAGAGACTACCAGTTCTCTTTTTATCCACATTGGCAGATTTTATAATTACCTTAAATTCATTTTGGAAGAACTGGGAAATCCAAAAAGATACATCATAGGGAAAAAGGTACATCTCTGCTTTAAATAGGACTTCTCTCAGAGTCTTAAGAAAATAACCTATTTTCTAATGTGGTTTATCTTTCTTTCATATTGCCTCCTATTAAGTTTTCAGAAAAAAGGAGTGAGTTTCAAACCTATTCTTTATACCTAATCCTATTCACAGGGAATCATATTATTCTCATAATGATTTTTATTGTTTTTATTGTTTGTAAATTTCCAAAGTCTAAGTCATTTGCTCTACAATATTGCCACAGGGAAATTTAAATAGGATGATCACTGATGCTTCTTTATGTACCAACTGCAAAACTATGATAAAGTAGTAAAGAGATGGCTGCATAGGAGGGTGGAGGAAAGGAAAAAGCATTAAAAGCCACAGCTTTGGAAGCCATAGTGCTGAGTCTGGTATGGGCAATGGGATATCACCAACCTGGCTGACCAGTCTGGAAGGTCTCACTTGATATGGACAAGGAGTACCAGAACCTAATATTGTAGTAAAGTAATGGCCATCTCTAATTTCCAACCCAGGGGTTTTATTAGATTCCAATGTTGGGTAGAGTCATCACTGAAAATTGATTAACCTTAGAGTTGCTTTCAAATCCCTGATGGGTGGGTCCTGGATCATGTATAATTGGAATTTTTAAAAATACATGCAGACACTGTATCTTGCTATTATTCATTTTAGTTTTAGTGTTAGTTCTGAACTAAATGACCCAATTACATGTGTTCCTAAAGAAATGTGGAAAAGTATCCAAAAATAGAAATTACTGTCTTTCCTACAACAGAAAATATAATATCCATAGCATTAAATATGTTTTAGAATTATTGTTCTAAAATAAAGGTTTTCAAACCATGACCCATGAGTCTAATCCAGCCTGCTGCCTATTATGTAAATAAGATTTTACTGGAACAAAACTGCATTCATTTGTTTGTGGTTGTTTATAACAGTGTTTGTGCCACAACAGCAGCACAGAGCAGTTTTGACAGAGACTGAATTGTCCAGAAAGACTAAAATATCTACTACCCAGCCCTTTATACAAAATGTTAACAGATCCCTTGTCTACCACTGTGGTAAAAAATAAAAGAACTAAAATATACAACTTTTCAACAGATAATAAAAATGACAAATAACATATCAACATAAATGGAAATAAGTAAAGCAAATTACAGTATTTTTGAATAACTGATAATGTAATTCTGATGATAATAACCTACTCCTTCTCTTTAGGGCATGTATTAATCTGTTTTCACACTGCTATAAAGAACTACCTGAGACTGGGTAATTTATTAAGAAATTTAATTGACTCACAGTTCCACATGGCTGGGGAGCCCTCAGGACACCTACAATCATGACGGAAAGCAAAGGGGAAGCAAGACATCACAGCAGGCTTGAATTTCTCCCCAGAAAATGAGTTTTTCTTTTCTAATGCATGAAGAGGCTACAAATTTTCTAAAATTCTATGCTCTGCTTCCCTTTTAAACATAAGTTCCAATGTCAAATCATATCTTTGTGAACCCATATATGACTGTATGCTTTCAGAAAAAGCCAGCTAACCTCTTGAATGCTTTGCTGCTTAGAAATTTATTCTGCCAGATTCCTAAATCATCTCTTTCAAGTTCAAAGTTACGAAGATCTCTAGAGTAGGGCACAATACCACCAGTCTCTTTGATAAAGCATAACAAGAGTGATGTTTGCTCCAGTTGCCAATAAGTTCCTCATCTCCATCTGAGACCACCTCGGCCTAAACGTCATTGTCCATATCACTATCACCATTTTGGTCAAAACCATTCAACAAGTCTCTAGGAAGTTTCAAACTTTCCCACATCTTCCAGTCTTCTTCTGAGCCCGCCAAACTATTCCAACCTCTGTCTATTACCCAGTTCCAAAGTTGATTCCACATTTTCAGGTATCTTTATAGCAGTGCTGCAAACTTGTGGTACCAGGCGTTTGGTAATTTATGAAGAGACACTGGGTAATTTATAAAGAGAATGGATTTAATTGACTTATAGTTCCACATGGCTTGGGAGGCTTCAAGAAACTTGCAATCATGGCAGAAGGCAAAGGGGAAGCAAATCACATGTTATGTGGCAGCAGGAGAGAGACAAGGAGGCGGGAAATGCCAAACACTTTTAAACCATCAGATCCCGTTTGAACTCACTCACTATCACGAGAACAGTATGCGGGGGGAGCTGCACCCATGGTCTAATCACCTGCTACCCAGTCTCTCCCTTAACACCTGGGGATTACAATTCGAGTTGAGATTTGGGTGGGGACACAGAGCCATACCATATCAGGGCAGGTGGCAATCAGAAAAACTAAAAGCGATACTACACGGTAGATCTTGTCTTTGTTTGTCCTTTGGTGTTCTGTGCTCTCCGTTTCCATCTGTGTTATATTTTTTAAATCCCATAATGCTTACTTCATATGTGATATTCTAGTATTAGTGCATATATGTTCATGGTAGAGAGTGTTCTGTCTATATTTTTTTTCAAATTTAAGTCTCTAAATAAAAGCTTTTTTGACTTGGATACATGGCTGTCTCTTTTTCAATCGATTTTCTGTACCTGTGCTCAGGAGCCATTCTGGGACACAGAAAAATGGCATCCCCACAGCAATCATTCCTGTGGGCTTTCCTTTCAAGTGTGATGTGCTTTGCCCAAGAACACACTTATAATACACAGAGAGGGATTGGCTTGATGTTAAGCAAGGAAAATAACATTCGGAATAAAGCATTATCTGAAATACTCCACTAAAAATAGTCGATAGTAAAAACTATCCGCTATATAAAATAAAACAGTAAAAACTTACATTTTGTTTGTCACATAGGTTTTTTTGTATGTTTGTTTGTTTTGTTCTGTTTTGTTTTTTCTTTCTTTAATGCAAGTGCTCACACTACAAAGGATCAGGCTGTACTTCGAATTCGCCTGGCAGAAACAAGAACTTGCTCTTTCATCCTTTTCACATTTTCTTCAAAAACACTTTATTTTTTTGCCAACAAAGTTAATATTTCTACACAATTTTAGAAGCCAATGTTGTCAATTAAACTGTTATTAAAATAAAGCAAAAGCTGGTAAGATAAGTTTTAATACCAACGTCCTAATCAAAATTATATGCCAAATATAATTATCAAAGTATATCACAATATAACTTCAAAATCAAAGTATAAATTAACCTATCATAATTTACTATGTTATGTACTAGGTTTGGGATAGTGTGCATAATGAACAGGCTCTGGCTAGAGGCCCCTGGAATGAGAGCATCTTCTACTTGGAAAAGAGATATTTGGATTACTTTTACCAGTTTTATAAAGGAAAAAAAAAGCTCTGAACTTAGATTGTGTGAGATGAAAGTTTTATTATCCAAACTCACCAGTAAATTTAAATGGTAACTATTATTTTTTACTTTGAGGTTAATAAATTCAATTATACACATGTATTTAGCAACTACTTTGCCCAAAATTCTGTTTTAATTGTTGTGAAAGAAAAAATGAGACAAATTACTTATGCCTACACTATTTAAAAGTAAAGAAAATAATATTTGTTATAACTATGTAAAACGGTTACTTCTTTTAATATTCAAGAAGCATTTAACAAATTAGTTTTTAGACCAGACGTGGTGACTCATGTCTGTAATCTCAGCACTCTGGGAGGCTAAAATAAGAGAATCACTTGAGCGCAGGAGTTTGAGACCAGCCTAGGTAACATAGTGAGACTTCATCTCTAAAATAAGTGAACAAAATTAGCCAGGTGTGGTGGTGTGCACTTATTGTACCAGCTACTTGGGAGGCTTAGGCAGGAGGATCACTAGAGCCCAACACTACATTCCAGCTCGGTGACAGAGCTGAGATGTCACCTCTAAAAGAGAACAAAAAAGGTTTTTTTAAATCTTAAACATGCTGATATTTTTAAAAAGACAAATGGTATGAAAACAAAATTTAAAGGCAGTATATTGTTTAGTAATATACAAAATTATTTTCACTAACAATATAAATTTAATTGTGACATAAATTTTCTGCTATAAAATTAGAATATGTTAAAGAAGATAATTCATAGTGCTTACATGAATGGAGGGGAAAGGCCTCTCCTAATCACATACAGACATCAAAAAATAAAACATTATAGATAACATATTTGACAATATGTTGTGATAGCCTGAAATATTTGTAGATAGAAATTTCTCTTTTAGGAAAAATCTAAATTTATAGGAATATATCTTAAATAAATCAGAGATGTGGCCCAAGAATTAACTTTTTTCATTACAGTATTAAATTAAACAACAAATATAATGACCAGATGTGGTGTCTCATACCTGTAATCTCAGCACTTTGGGAGGCTGATGTGGGCAGATTATTTGAGGCCAGGAGTTTGAGAATAGCCTGGGCAACATGACAAAATCCTGTCTCTACTAAAAATACAAAAAAGAAAAAACGAAAAAAAAAATAGCCAGTATGTTGGCGCATACCTGTAATCCCAGCTACTCGGGAGGCTGAGGCATGAGAATTGCTTGAACCTGGATGGTAGACATTGCAGTGAGCTGAGATCATACTACTGCACTCCAGCCTGGATAACAGAGAGAGACTCTGTCTCAAAAAAAGAAAAAAAAAAAGAGACCAAATATAAGAAACAACTTAACTGTTTAGCAATAAGTAAAATGTTAAATGTATTAAGTAAATATGAAAAATGGAATACCCTGCATATTAAAATGCATGATTTTAATGATATAAAAAGCTTTTTAATGATATGCAAAAATCTTTATATGCTCTAAATTATATCATGAAAATTGAAGGGGCATGTTAATAATCATATATAGGAGAAGATCTTATAGAATATTTCATTTTCTTCCATGTACCACCAGATATTATATGAAATTTCTGTGATTTTATATGTATAACATATAATCAGAATAAAGGCACCATTTTACTAAAATGAAACTTACAACCATAAGAATAAAACTGGATATACTTAGAACTTATTTCATTTCACAGCAGTCTCTGATAAATCATCAAATCAAGGAAGATGTATTATGCTGTGATGAAAGATGAAGGAAACTGGGCCATCTCTAGAATGTGTAATGGAAAGAGGGACAATACAACTTTGTCCTTGAGCGGGGTTGTGATAGCAACATGGATACATAAAAAGGGTTGTGAAAAATCTTCATTTGGATCCTAAAAGCAGACAGAGTGGAATGTAGCCTATGTGCAAGGAGATAATTAGTATCTATTATATTAGGGGATGGTTGTGTAACCAGAGACAGGTATGGAAAAGGAGGCAGAGACCTCATGTTGGAAAGTTTTGAATGTTAGATCATGGAATATGAGAAACCTTTTTTATGGAATGTACAGAATGAAGAACTATTGAAAGAAGCAGCAGTAACATGGCTCTGGATCTTTCCTCATTATCGTATCTCAGAGTTAAATTCAGCACAGCTAAATGAGAGCTCATGACTGAAGGGTTATTTTGGATTTGTTTTTATTTTATTTTATTGATGCATAATAAACGTACTTAATTTGGGGATACATGTGATAATTTAATCCATTCATGTAATTTGTAAAGATCAAATCAATGTACTTGGGATATAATCATCTTAAATATTTGTCTTTTCTTTATCCTGGCAACATTCAAATTATTCTCTTCTAACTATTTTGAAATGTACACTAGATTATTGGAAACTATAGTCATCCTACTGATCTATCTAACACTAGGTCATATTTTTTCTATTAAATCATATATTTGTGCCAATGAATCTGCTCATCCCTGCTCTTCCCACTATTGACTAAAGTTTTGCTGATACCAACTGGATAGGAAAGATAGGGATGGGTTTAAATAAGAACATTTCAGAGGGGAATTATCTTGTACGTTGCCATTGGATATGAGAGATGAATAGGATGAGAATTCCCTAGTGTCTAGTTTGATTAGCCCAATACAATCAATTTATTAAGATAAGTAACACTGAGGGGAAGTGCGGGTGGGCAGAGTGTAAGGGGATAAGTTAATATTTTTATATAAAATATTCCTGGCAATAAAACACCATGCTAACAAGAAAGGTAAATATACATATATGTGTGTGCGTGTGTGTGTACCTGCACGTGAATGTGTGTATATACACACACATACATATACATGTATGCACTAGAGATGGCATGGAATTGTACAAAATGGGAATGAGTACATGGAAAGATAAATGAGATGAGTAAAAAGGGAATGAAAGGAATTTTAAAATTTGAAAGGCATGAAAGTGATCCCAACATTTTGAGACTTCCTATCTGTAATAGTGCCATTAAGAAATGGACAAGAAAGAGCAGAGCCCGCTAATAATGATCCAAGTTCTTTACTTTGAAAAGTAAAGCACAATTTTAGAAGAAATGAGATTTTCAATTACGGCATAGGTTTGGATTTTCCCTTCGTTAAGTATTTTCTACTTTCTTCTTAGTGATCTATTAATGTTTTCAGATAATGAGTCAGAAAATAAATATAACCAAAATCCAAGTAAAAATATGAGCTTAAATCAGTAAATCAGGGGAAGAACAAACACCTCATAATACACTTAGACTTATTTCTGCAAAGTATTATAATAATAATAATTTAAAATCAAGCCGCAGTTAAAGTATGACAGGGAAGCCCATTATTTGCTTATCTCGTGATAGTTACAATTCATTTATACATTTTTTTTTTTTTTTTTTTGAGAGGGAGTCTTGCTCCTCGCCCAGTCTGGAGTGCAATGGTGCAATCTGGGCTCACTGCAAGCTCCACCTCCCGGGCTCACAGCATTCTCCTGCCTCAGCCTCCCGAGTAGCTGGGACTACAGTCGTCCACCACCATGCCCGGCTAACTTTTTGCATTTTTTTTTTTTTTTTTTGAGACGGAGTTTCACCTTGTTAGCCAGGATGGTCTTGATCTCCTGACCTCGTGATCTGCCTGCCTCGGCCTCCCAAAGTGCTGGGATTACAGGCGTGAGCCATCACACCCGGCCTCACTTATACATTTTTTTAAGATACTCCAGCTTTGAATAAGATTAGGTTCACCTGACATAACACAGTTGTTCCAAGAGCCACCTCTATTTATTAAAGATAAAATGATTAATGTCTGTTTTCTCTTCCTTATTCAAGTTAGAAAGAATTTTACTACAGCGTCCTGTTTGGTGGATTGGTGTAAAGCGTAATTGCCGCTGAATGTTTATAAAGAAGAAAAATAGTAGAGAAAATAGTAAGAATGAATTATTAATCATTTAATTTCACAATCTACAATAAAGAATAAAATATTCTTATCCTCATTTTCCAGATGAGAAAAATGGCTTAAAGATGATAAGAAATTTGCTGAATATTATTAATAAAAGGTGAAATTGAGATTTAAAGACAGAGGACTCCAAAACCTAAGCTTTCACCCACGCATTTTTTTTCTCATATTTAGCCAAATGGGAAGAATTCTGACCGATATAATCCAAGTTGTTCTATACTTGTTTTTTACTGAGAAGCCACAATATAGCTGTTTAGTGCACAGGCTCTGGACCTAACCTGCTTAGGTATAATTGTGCCTGAATTTTTAACTACTAACTATCTGAATTTGGATAATTTAACACTGTGCCTCAATTTCTCACTTATAACATGGGGGATGTATTAGCCCCTTTGCATTACTATAAAGGAATACCTTAGACTGGGTGGTTTATAAAGAAGATATGTTTAATTGGCTCAGTGCTCTGCAAACTGTACAACAAGAGTGGTATTGGCATCTGCTTCTGGTGAGAGCCTTAGAATCTTGGTGAAAGGTGAAGCGTAAGCAGGTGTGTCACATGGTGAGAGCGGGAGCAAGAGAGAGGGAGGAAGTCCTAGAGTTTTGAATAATTACATCTCCTGTGAACTAACTGAGCAAGAATTCACTTATCACCAAGGGGATAGTACTAAACCATTCATGAGGGATCTGCCCCCATGATCCAAACTCTCCCACCAGGACCTACCTCCAACATTGGGAATCACATTTCAACATGAGATTTGGAGGAGACAAATGTCCAAACCATCAGGGGATAATAACTGATCCTTTTTCATAGTAATTCTATATTAAATGCATTAATATATATACATATTATATATATATAAAATATGTATGTTATATATATGTTTATATATATATATATATATATATATATAAATAAAACACCTGGAGGTGCTTAGTCTGTAAGCATTTAATAAATGAAATTTTCATCATACTTTAATATGATGAAATTCAGTAATGTTCATCGATTATCTAATTACAAAGCTCAGAGAATCTCAGAGGAAAGTACTGAAGAAACAGACAATTAATAAAAATATGTTTTTACAAAGTTACATCCCCCTGTTATTAACCCAAGAACTGACCAGGCACAGTGGCTCATGCCTGTAATCCCAGCACTCTGAGAGGCCAAGGTGGGCAGATCACTTGAGGTCAGGAGTTCAAGACCAGCCTGGCCAACATGGAGAAACCCCATCTCTACTAAAAATACAAAAATTAGCTGGGCGTGGTAGCACATGCCTGTAATCCCAGCTACTAGGGAGATTGAGGCAGGATAATTGCTTCAACCCAGGGGGCGGAGGTTGCAGTGAACCAAGATCCTACCACAGCCCTCCAGCCTGTGCCCAGGTGACAGAGTGAGACTAAAGAAAGAAAGAAAGAGAGAGAGAGAGAGAGAGAGAGAGAGAGAAGGAGGGAGGGAAAGAAAGAGAGAGAGAGAGAGAGAGGAAGGGAGGGAGGGAGAGAGAGAGAGAGAAAGAAAGAAAGGGAAAGAAAGGAAAGAGAGAAAGAAAGAAAGAGAGAAAGAAAGAAAGAAGAAAGAAAGAAAGAAAGAAAGAAAGAAAGAAAGAAAGAAAGAAAGAAAGAAAGAAAGAAAGAAAGAAAGAAAGAAAGAAAGAAAGAAAGAAAGGGAGAGAGAGAGAGAGGGAGGGAGGGAGGAAGGAAGGAAGGAAGGAAGAGAGGAAAGAAGGCAGTAGGCAGGCAAGAGCTGAGCTTTAATTACTGGTGAATCTTGGGATCCTGGCTATACTCTCCACCAAATTTGACAAATCTGTTTGTGATCAGAAATGTCTGTGATCATACATTTAACATTCCATGAGTCTACTTGCTTTGCGTTTGCATAGCCTGCTATAAAACAATTACCCAATTACCTCACTGCCTTTTTGTGAAATTAACCGTCATCCTACAAAACTAAGGTTAAAACTGACTTATACATTTAGAGATAGACCACTCTGAAAGAAGACCGAGAGAAAGGAGTACTATAAAAACTGTAGTCATTTAATTTGTGCATTAACAAAGTATAGATGATATTCTAGTATCTGTATTCTATAAAATTTGTGAGATTTGATGAAATGTATCAAACTAATGATCTTTTAATTTACCAAATTACTGTATCATGTACATAATGTATATAATCTAATAATAAAAACATTTATATTTATATATCAAGTGACATGATAGATGAGATTCTACAATGAGCTATTAATTTTAAGAGACAAATTATTTAAAGAATAGTTCTTTGAGATAATCAGATGGGACTAACTCGGATCCGGGAATATGGAGACCTTGAATCTGGCCTGGGCTTTCATTGACAGGTAAATCTTAACATGTCCTCTCTGTGCTCACTTTTTCTATTGAAAAACAATGAAACCATCTGACTGTTGGCGTCACATGTCTCTGGTTCATATGAGATGAAATAAGTGTAAGTGTCTTGTAAAATGTAAATTATATTGATAAAATACAGGCTTAATAATAATTTAGAAAGGTTTGTTCAAAGCATTTCAATAACCAAGTCAGAAAAATTAGTATTTACCAACTACAGCAAGAGTGAAACAGACTTCTGAGTCATTATCCAATTATCCTGTAACTATACAGTTGTAAATCCACCATCATACATCATTTTCAAGGACACTTTATAAAACTCCTGACTGTAATCAAAGCTTTGGATAAAATACTATTCTTGTAAACCATCTATGTTAATTATGAGATAATAGAGTAAATTACATTTCGTATCGCCACGTAATGAAGGCGTGAAAGAATACCCATAAACTGTCATGCTGCAACAAATACGCTGAATAAATGATTAACACTCTTAACACATATATATCTCTTGGAGATTAATGTTTAGTAACACTAGGTTTTACATTAGACAGTTTTTATTTTGTCTACCTCATATATCTTTTTCTGGGAAACTGACCCTATTTCTACTTCCATGATTCTGGTAAGCTACCTGTCCTGGCATCCAAACCATAATCAAAAATGTGGCCTCATATAAGGAAACTGGATTGTCTTCTGAGATTTGAAGGTAGTGGAAGGCATTTGGGGTTATGACACATAATGTTTCTAGTCTCTACTTCTGAGATTCTCAGAGTTACCTTGGTTCCCATCTACCCTGAGCCCTGATTATTACTCCACTCTGCCTAAATCTGTGAATTACTTTCTATCACATCAGTACCTTTGACATCATCAGTGTAAGTTACCCAGAATTGCTTTATGTTGTGGACAAAAAGGAAAACCTCACTCAAAGTGAAGAAAATAAACTTTAAAATTTCACAGGTTTCATAAAACAGGAAATTAAATCACGTTTAAGAACAAAATAGTCAACCTCATTAGGAACCAAAGATATGCAAATAAAGTCAGTAAGTCAGATCAGAAACCTGCAATCTTCTCCAAATTCACTCAGCGTGAAAGCCTAGGTCCTACCAGTGGCCTGCAAGACCCTTCATAATCTGCCATGCATTTATACTCTGACATCTACAAGTTTCCCCTACTTTCCTCTATCTGTCCCACTTCAGCCTTCCTGTTGTTTCTCACACACACTAAGCACATTCCAGTCTTAGGATCTTCCCTCAAGCCATTCCTTCTGCCCCCTTCCAGCCTTGACCAGTCCCCTTGCCCAGTCCTCTCATGCATGCTTTGCTTAAAGCTTCCCTACTCAAATACTTCACCCTGTCATCCCCTCTAGGTCTTTATTCCCTGTACCCTATTCTTTTTTTTTTTTTCAATCATTATATTTATTTATTTATTTTATTATTTTTTTTTTATTATACTTTAAGTTCTAGGGTACATGTGCATAACGTGCAGGTTTGTTACATATGTATACTTGTGCCATGTTGGTGTGCTGCACCCCTAAACTTGTCAGCACCCATCAACTCGTCATTTACATCAGGTATAACTCCCAATGCAATCCCTCCCCCCCACCCCCGTGATAGGCCTCGGTGCGTGATGTTCCCCTTCCCGAGTCCAGGTGATCTCATTGTTCAGTTCCCACCTATGAGCGAGAACATGTGGTGTTTGGTTTTCTGTTCTTGCGATAGTTTGCTGAGAATGATGGTTTCCAGCTGCATCCATGTCCCTACAAAGGACACAAACTCATCCTCTTTTATGGCTGCATAGTATTCCATGGTGTATATGTGCCACATTTTCTTAATCCAGTCTGTCACTGATGGACATTTGGGTTGATTCCAAGTCTTTGCTATTGTGAATAGTGCCGCAATAAACATATGTGTGCAAGTGTCTTTATAGCAGCATGATTTATAATCCTTTGGGTATATACCCAGTAATGGGATGGCTGGGTCATATGGTATTTCTATTTCTAGATCCTTGAGGAATCGCCATACTGTTTTCCATAATGGTTGAACTAGTTTACACTCCCTTCAACAGTGTAAAAGTGTTCCTATTTCTCCACATCCTCTCCAGCACATGTTGTTTCCTGACTTTTTAATGATTGCCATTCTAACTGGTGTGAGATGGTATCTCATTGTGGTTTTGATTTGCATTTCTCTGATGGCCAGTGATGATGAGCATTTTTTCATGTGTCTGTTGGCTGTATGAATGTCCTCTTTTGAGAAATGTCTGTTCATATCCATTGCCCACTTTTTCATGGGGTTGTTTGTTTTTTTCTTGTAAATTTGTTTGAGATCTTTGTAGGTTCTGGATATTAGCCCTTTGTCTGATGAGTAGATTGCAAAAGTTTTCTCCCATTCTGTAGGTTGCCTGTTCACTCTGATGCTAGCTTCCTTTGCTGTGCAGAAGCTCTTTAGTTTATTAGATCTCATTTGTCTATTTTGGCTTTTGTTGCCGTTGCTTTTGGTGTTTTAGACATGAAGTCCTTGCCCATGCCTATGTCCTGAATGGTATTACCTAGGTTTTCTTCTAGGGTTTTTATGGTATTAGGTCTAACATTTAAGTCTCTAATCCATCTTGAATTAATTTTTGTATAAGGAGTAAGGAAAGGATCCAGTTTCAGCTTTCTACTTATGGCTAGCCAATTTTCCCAGCACCATTTATTAAATAGGGAATCCTTTCCCCATTTCCTGTTTTTCTCAGGTTTATCAAAGATCAGATGGCTGTAGATGTGTGGTATTATTTCTGAGGACTCTGTTCTGTTCCATTGGTCTATATCTCTGTTTTGGTACCAGTACCATGCTGTTTTGGTTACTGTAGCCTTGTAGTATAGTTTGAAGTCAGGTAGCATGATGCCTCCAGCTTTGTTCTTTTGACTTAGGATTGTCTTGGAGATGTGGGCTCGTTTTTGGTTCCATATGAACTTTAAAGCAGTTTTTTCCAATTCTGTGAAGAAACTCATGGGTAGCTTGATGGGGATGGCATTGAATCTATAAATTACCTTAGGCAGTATGGCCATTTTCATGATATTGATTCTTCCTATCCATGAGCATGGTATGTTCTTCCATTTGTTTATGTCCTCTTTTATTTCACTGAGCAGTGGTTTGTAGTTCTCCTTGAAGAGGTCCTTTACATCCCTTGTGAGTTGGATTCCTAGGTATTTTATTCTCTTTGAAGCAATTGTGAATGGAAGTTCATTCATGATTTTTCTCTCTGTTTGTCTGTTACTGGTGTAAAAGAATGCTTGTGAATTTTGCACATTAATTTTGTATCCTGAGACTTTGCTGAAGTTTTTTATCAGCTTAAGGAGATTTTGGGCTGAGACAATGGGGTTTTCTAAATATACAATCATGTCAGCTGCAAACAGGGACAATTTGACTTCTTCTTTTCCTAACTGAATACCCTTGATTTCTTTCTCTTGCCTGATTGCCCTAGCCAGAACTTCCAACACTATGTTGAATAGGAGTGGTGAGAGAGGGCATCCCTGTCTTGTGCCAGTTTGCAAAGGGAATTTTTTCAGTTTTTTCCCATTCAGTATGATATTGGCTGTGGGTTTGTCATAAATAGCTCTTATGATTTTGAGATACGTTCCATCAATACCGAATTTATTGAGAGTTTTTAGCATGAAGGGCTGTTGAATTTTGTCAAAGGCCTTTTCTGCGTCTATTGAGATAATCATGTGATTTTTGTCTTTGGTTCTGTTTATATGCTGGATTATGTTTATTGATTTGTGAATGTTGAACCAGCCTTGCATCCCAGGGATGAAGCCCACTTGATCATGGTGGATAAGCTTTTTGATGTGCTGCTGGATCCGGTTTGCCAGTATTTTATTGAGGATTTTTGCATCGATGTTCATCAGGGATATTGGTCTAAAATTCTCTTTTTTTGTGGTGTCTCTGCCAGGCTTTGGTATCAGGATGATGTTGGCCTCATAAAATGAGTTAGGGAGGATTCCCTCTTTTTCTATTGATTGGAATAGTTTCAGAAGGAATGGTACCAGCTCCTCCTTGTACCTCTGGTAGAATTCGGCTGTGAATCCATCTGGTCCTGGACTTTTTTTGGTTGGTAGGCTATTAATTATTGCCTCAATTTCAGAGCCTGCTATTGGTCTATTCAGGGATTCAGCTTCTTCCTGATTTAGTCTTGGGAGAGTGTAACTGTCCAGGAAATTATCCATTTCTTCTAGATTTTCTAGTTTATTTGCATAGAGGTGTTTATAGTATTCTCTGATGGTAGTTTGTATTTCTGTGGGGTCGGTGGTGATATCCCCTTTATCATTTTTTATTGCGTCTATTTGATTCTTCTCTCTTTTCTTCTTTATTAGTCTTGCTGTTGGTCTATCAATTTTGTTGATCTTTTCAAAAAACCAACTCCTGGATTCATTGATTTTTTGGAGGGATTTTTGTGTCTCTATCTCCTTCAGTTCTGCTCTGATCTTAGTTATTTCTTGCCTTCTGCTAGCTTTTGAATGTGTTTGCTCTTGTTTCTCTAGTTCTTTTAATTGTGATGTTAGAGTGTCAATTTTAGATCTTTCCAGCTTTCTCTTGTGGGCATTTAGTGCTATAAATTTCCCTCTACACACTGCTTTAAATGTGTCCCAGAGATTCTGGTATGTTGTATCTTTGTTCTCATTGGTTTCAAAGAACATCTTTATTTCTGCCTTCATTTTGTTGTGTACCCAGTAGTCATTCAGGAGCAGGTTATTCAGTTTCCATGTAGTTGAGCGATATTGATTGAGTTTCTTAGTCCTGAGTTCTAGTTTGATTGCACTGTGGTCTGAGAGACAGTTTGTTATAATTTCTGTTCTTGTACATTTGCTGAGGAGTGCTTTACTTCCAATTATGTGGTCAGTTTTGGAATAAGTGTGATGTGGTGCTGAGAAGAATGTATATTCCGTTGATTTGGGGTGGAGAGTTCTATAGATGTCTATTAGGTCTGCTTGCTGCAGAGATGAGTTCAATTCCTGGATATCCTTGTTAACTTTCTGTCTCGTTGATCTGTCTAATGTTGACAGTGGAGTGTTGAAGTCTCCCATTATTATTGTATGGGAGTCTAAGTCTCTTTGTAAGTCTCTAAGGACTTGCTGTATGGATCTGGGTGCTCCTATATTGGGTGCATATATATTCAGGATAGTTAGCTCTTCCTGTTGAATTGATCCCTTTACCATTATGTAATGGCCTTCTTTGTCTCTTTTGATCTTTGATGGTTTAAAGTCTGTTTTATCAGACACTAGTATTGCAACCCCTACTTTTTTTTGTTCTCCATTTGCTTGGTAGATCTTCCTCCATCCCTTTATTTTGAGCCTATGTATGTCTCTGCATGTGAGATGGGTCTCCTGAATACAGCAGACTGATGGGTCTTGACTCTTTATCCAGTTTGCCAGTCTGTGTCTTTTAATTGGAGTATTTAGTCCATTTATATTTAAGGTTAATATTTTTATGTGTGAACCTGATCCTGCCATTATGATATTAACTGGTTATTTTGCTCATTAGTTGATGCAGTTTCTTCCTAGCCTCGATGGTCTTTACATTTTGGCATGTTTTTGCAATGGCTGGTACCGGTTGTTCCTTTCTATGTTTAGTGCTTCCTTCAGGGTCTCTTGTAAGGCACGCCTGGTGGTGACAAAATCTCTAAGCATTTGCTTGTCTGTAAAGGATTTTATTTCTCCTTCACTTATGAAACTTAGTTTGGCTGGATATGAAATTCTGGGTTGAAAATTCTTTTCTTTAAGAATGCTGAATATTGGCCCCCACTCTCTTCTGGCTTGGAGAGTTTCTGCTGAGAGATATGCTGTTAGTCTGATGGGCTTCCCTTTGTGGGTAACCCGACCTTTCTCTCTGGCTGCCCTTAAGATTTTTTCCTTCATTTCAACTTCGGTGAATCTGGCAATTATGTGTCTTGGAGTTGCTCTTCTAGAGGAGTATCTTTGTGGAGTTCTCTGTATTTCCTGAATTTGAATGTTGGCCTGCCCTACTAGGTTGGGGAAGTTCTCCTGGATGATATCCTGAAGAGTGTTTTCCAACTTGGTTCCATTTTCCCCCTCACTTTCAGGCACCCCAATCAGAAGTAGATTTGGTCTTTTTACATAATCCCATACTTCTTGCAGGCTTTGTTCATTTCTTTTTCTTCTTTTTTCTTTAGATTTCTCTTCTCGCTTCATTTCATTCATTTGATCCTCAATCGCTGATACTCTTTCTTCCAGTTGATTGAGTTGGTTACTGAAGCTTGTGCATTTGTCATGTATTTCTCGTGTCATGGTTTTCATCTCTGCCCATTCGTTTATGGCCTTCTCTGCATTAATTATTCTGGTTATCAATTCTTCCACTCTTTTTTCAGCCTTTTTAGTTTCTTTGCGCTGGGTACGTAATTCCTCCTTTAGCTCTGAGAAGTTTGATGGACTGAAGCCTTCTCTCACCTAGTCAAAGTCATTCTCCGTCCAGCTTTGATCCGTTGCTGGCGATGAGCTGTGTTCCTTTGGAGGGGGAGATGCGCTCTCATTTTTTGAATTTCCAGCTTTTCTGCCCTGCTTTTTCCCCATCTTTGTGGTTTTATCTGCCTCTGGTCTTTGATGATGGTGACGTACTGATGGGGTTTTGGTGTGGGTGTCCTTCCTGTTTGTTAGTTTTCCTTCTACCAGTCAGGACCCTCAGCTGTAGGTCTGTTGGAGATTGCTTGAGGTCCACTCCAGACCCCGTTTGCCTGGGTGTCAGCAGCAGAGGCTGCAGAAGATAGAATACTGCTGAACAGCGAGTTACCTGTCTGATTCTTGCTTTGGAAGCTTCCTCTCAGGGGTGTACTCCACCGTGTGAGGTGTGGGGTTTCAGTCTTCCCCTAGTGGAGGATGTCTCCCAGTTAGGCTACTCAGGGGTCAGGGACCCACTTGAGCAGGCAATCTGTCCATTCTCAGATCTCAACCTCCATGTTGGGAGATCCACCACTCTCTTCAAAGCTGTCAGACAGAGTCGCTTGCATCTGCAGAAGTTTCTGTTGCTTTTTGTTGTTGTTGTTTAGCTGTGCCCTGTCCCCAGAGGTGGAGTCTACAGAGACTGGCAGGCCTCCTTGAACTGCTGTGAGCTCCACCCAGTTTGATCTTCCCAGGGCTTTGTTTACCTACTTAAGCCTCAGCAATGGCGGGCGCCCCTCCCCCAGCCTCCCTGCTCCCTTGTGGTTAGATCGCAGACTGCTGTGCTAGCAATGAGGAAGGCTCCGTGGGCGTGGGACCCTCCCGGCCAGGTGTGGGATATAAACTCCTGGTGTGCCCATTTGCTTAAAGTGCAGTATTGGGGTGGGAGTTACCCGATTTTCCAGGTGTTGTGTGTCTCAGTTCCCCTGGCTAGGAAAAGAGATTCCCTTCCCCCTTGCACTTCCCAGGTGAGGCGATGCCTTGCTCTGCTTCAGCTCTCACTGGTCGGGCTGCAACAGCTGACCAGCACCGACTGTCCGGCACTCCCTAGTGAGATGAATCCAGTACCTCAGTTGATAATGCAGAAATCATCTGTCTTCTGTGTCGCTCCCGCTGGGAGCTGGAGACTGGAGCTGTTCCTATTCGGCCATCTTGCTCTGCCCTCCCCCCCTCACCCCGTACCCTATTCTAATGTTGCTTTTATATCTAACACTTATTTCATTTAACATGACATATAGTGTAGTCAGTAATTTACAAGTAATTTATTGAATGAGGCATATGTTATTTTAGCTCATTCAACTAGCATTTTTTACTGGTGTAGATGAGGTGAAATGGAAAGGGAATGTAGCATAATGTAGAAGCATCCAGAATTCAGGACCAGATTCCAGAACCCAAGACCAGATTCCCTTCTTTCAAACCTTAGCTCCACCACCTACACTCTGTCCAGCCTTGAACAGTTAACATATTTGTGCCACAGTTTCTGCACGTCTGAAATGCAAAGAATGACAAAATCAAAATTATATGATTCCTGTGATGATCAAATATAAAGCACTTAAATATTTTCTAGCATATAGGAAACAATAACTGCTACTTATAATAGCATATAACATAGGCAAATGATAATTTATTTCTGGAGACCCAGTAATGGTCATTAGCTGAGTAAACTTGAGAGTTAAACTTAAAAATATATGAATAAATATAAGCAAAGCATAATGAAATACTGGAAATAATCTAGATATTTAACAATATAGAATCACTATATAAATGATAAAATATTTTAGACATTAAATTCCATCTATAGAGATGTGATAATAGCTGGATAAGCTTCTGCTATGATAATATGTGAAGAAAGTAGCATATATTTTGTAATTATGTCACCTAAAGTATATACAACATGAATGAAAAACATTTTTTAAAGTAGCAAAATATGAAGAATTGTCTTTCGGTTATACATTTGTAGGGAATTTTAAACACTACTTTTTTATAGTTTTGCTGTACTAGTTTTAAATCATAATAACTTTTTTTAAGTAATTCATCTGACTATGCAGGAAACAAATCCATTTCCCATATGTAGTTTCAATCACATGAATGCATGGTTTAATTCAAAAGTTCTGAGAAAAAGAATAAAATATAACATTTTATGGGACTAACATATACATGCTTCTAGCAATGTTTTCTTTTTTTAAAATGTGGTGCTTCCCTGGCATGGTGGCTCATGCCTGTAATCCCACCACTTTGGGAGGCCGAGGTGGGTGGATCTCTTGAGGTCAGGAGTTTGAGACCAACCTGGCCAACATGATGAAACCCCATCTCTACTAAAAATACAAAAAACTAGCTGGGCGTGGTGGCACACGTCTGGAATCCCAGCTACTCATGAGGCTGTGGCAGGAGAATCACGTGAACCCAGGAGGTGGAGGTTGCAGTGAGCCAAGATTGTGCCGCTGCACTCCAGCCTGGGAAACAGAGCAAGAGTCTGTGTCAAAAAAAAAAAAGTGTTGCTGTGGTAGGAGATCCCATCATAATGTGTTACATTCCACAGATTGAAAAAGCAAACCAAAGTCAACTTATATGTTTTGAATAAAGCTATTTTCAGATTAAAATATTTTCAGTACCAGTAATATAATTAGGAGTTGGGAAATATAATTAGGAGTTGCCTATATTATTAAAGGTCCATTTAAACCTCAACTTCTCAAACTTATTTGTTAATAAATAGTTGAGTCTTCGATATAAGTTATTGTAAACTTTTTAAACATTTCCTAAACTTAAAGACAGCTAATGCCAACTTCAACTTTGAAACATAAAGAACTTAGAAGTCATTACTCCCATCCCTACAACAAGTAAAACCTGAAAGTCAATTGTTTTTATTGATCCCATAAGAAAACTGAGGTCCCAGGTCAAATCACTACCCTAAATCTAAAGAGGCAGGTATTTTCCAGGATATATAGCAACCAAAGGCCACTTGCCTGCAGCAAAAGCCAACAGAGCTATAAATCTTAAATGTGTGAATTGCTCAGGCTGAGTGAGAGCCGCATGAGACAAAGAAACTCTGCAAAGTGTAGTTTTAGCCACTTGCATTGGCTTTCTCATCAGGACCATCCCAGGTTCTAACGGTGAGGATCCCACAGGATCCGTGTGGCCCTGACGGGAGGAGGGGAACAAGAATAGCTATTTTGAAACATTTTCAGAGCCTTCTCCTTGGCAAAGACCTAATCTCCAGGGGAAAAGACCTTGCTAAAGTACAATTCTGAAATCTTATCTGAGCTGGAGGAAGGGCCGTTCTCCCCATCCTTGCCTCTTCTGGTCTTTCTTTCTTAGCTAAGGAAGTTCAAGAACCATCTGTAGTGGGAGTTAGGCATTCAAGGAAACCCACTGGTAATGTCACAGCCAGGGAAGGGAGTAGTGGGCAGGGCCCAAAACAGCTCTACTACTAGAGGAGAGATTGAAAAACATGTGAAGACTACAGTCCTACACATAGGCCCACTAAGTGACTGCGATTTACTTGAACTGGCAAAGAACTCTCCCCACCTCCCACTCCTTACAACCCTACCAATAGGGATCCAGAAAAATGCATAGTGGATTAAAGTGTAAGAGCTGCCAGCACAGACGGTCTCTGTTTAGGGAAGAACCAAGGCAAAGAGAGATTAAAACAAAAACACTGGACAAAATTGTATCCTCTGGTATACAAAGCTACAACAATCACTAAACACAGAAAAACTGCTGGCCAAATTAGCATAAATCCTCTTGCTAAAGGACTTTTTACTTCAGTCTATTTTATTTAATAAATCTGGATTTCAATAAAAATTAACAAGGCATGCCAAAAAAGCAAGACGGAAAATAGTATGAAGGGATAAAGTAATCATCAGAATCACATTCTCATAAAATACAAACATCGGAACTATTAGGCAATTTAAAATAACTATGATTAATATGGGCTCTGATGGGAAAAACAGATAATATGCAAAAGCATATGCATAATATAAGCAGAGATGGAAACTCCAACAATAAAAGGAAATGTTAGAAATCAAAAACACAGAACCTGAAATGAAAATTGTCTTCAATGGACTAAATAATAGACTACGTAGAATAGAAAAGATTTGGTGAGCTTAAAGGTAAGTCAATAGAAACTTCCCTAAGTGAAACGCAAAGAAAAATAGTAAGAAAGAATCAGAACAGTACATTCGAGCACTGAGACTAAATATCAAAAATTATAAAATATGTATAATTGGAATACCAGAATAAGAGAAAAGATGAAACAGAGCAGAAGAAATATTTCCAAAATTATCAACAGATATGAGGCAACAGACCCAAGGAAATGAGAGAAAAACAAACAACGTAAATAACAAAAACCAAAACAAAAAATGATATATATGTATACCATATTCAAACTGCAGAAAACCAGGGCAAAGAGAAAATCCTGAGAGAAGCCAGAGGGAAAATGTCTTACTCAGAAAGGAACAATGGTAAGAATTGCAGCATATTTCCCATTAGAAACCATGAAGGCAGGGTGGGGGTGGCGAGGGGAGAGAGAGAAAGAGTGGACTGAAATATTTAAAATGTTGAAAGAGAAAATCTTAGGTTGCTGCATAAATAATTGGGGGTTTTATCATTACTTTCAATGGGAAAAAAAAAAAAACGCAGTAACTTTTACACCAACCTAATATCTTACCAACCTGGAATTCAATATCCAATGTCATAATTCTTAAAAAGTTGAAAAGAAAAGAAATATTTCCTCAGACAAACAAAACCGAGGATATTTATTGCCAGCAGACGTGTAGTGTCAGAAATGGGAATAGAAGTTCTCAGGGCCGGGCGTGGTGGCTCATTCCTGTAATCCCAGCACTTTGGAAGGCCTAGGCGGGTGGATCATGAGGACAGGAGATCGAGACCATCCTGGCTAACACGGAGAAACCCCGTCTCTACTAAAAAATACAAAAAATTTAGCCGGGCGAGGTGGCGGGCGCCTGTCATCCCAGCCACTCAGGAGGCTGAGGCAGGAGAATGGCGTGAACCCGGGTGGCGAGCTTGCAGTGAGCGGAGATCGCGCCACTGCACTCCAGCCTGGGCGACAGAGCCAGACTCCGTCTCAAAAAAAAAAAAAAAAAGGGTTCTCAGGCATAAGGAAGATTATATAAATGAGAAACTCGTATCTATATAAAGAAAGGAAAAGTATTCAGCAACAAATAAATATAAAAATACTTTCTTTTTTTAACTCTTAATTATTCTAAATGATGACATTTGCTTAAAGTCATAACAGCAACATATTTAACTTATAGCGTTGGAAAGCTGGAAAGTTGCCTTGGAAAGTCCCCGGCTTCAGTATCACCTCTACATAATTTGACCGTACAATTATAGCACACTCCATGGGATTCCTTCTTTTCCTTTACTTTGAAATATATATTTTGTCTAATTTGTCAATTTTTTCTAGTTTGTAGAAAGGAGAGGGAAATATTCCAAGTATCTATTCAACTATTGTCTCTCTTGGACTATATTTTTAAACTGGCTTTTGTTTCTAAACAGGAAAGGAACACATTTTTTTTCTATTCTTAAAAAGTATCACTTCAAATAAAATGATATTTTACAATAATGTCATGATGATGAAAATTCTCATTGCTGTTCCAATTTCTCCTTTTTCTAATTTTATAGCTCAATGCAATTTTCTTTAAAAAAAAATAAAGTTTTGATCTGAGACCTCATATGACCAAATAGCAACATTTCATCATTGAACTTGATGCTTAATTTAATATTTGATTTTAAACTGTTCAACATAAGCATGTTTTGAATTAGGCTTAAATTAGGTAAGTTTTAAAATTTTGGTACAATCAAAATAGCCAAAAATGTCTATCCCACATAGCCATATATTTAAATTATGTGCCACAAAAATAAAAATTTTTCTTAAGAAATAATTTCATTGAAAGCAAAACTGAAATGTGAAATTAATCTTGTAGTAGGTGTCTTACAGATGTCAAGCCTTATAATGACAATATATTTTTAATTCCATTTTTCTTAACTATCAGAATATGGCTTACATATTCTGACCAAAAAAAAAAAAAATCACATAATTTCTCTAAACTTTAGCTCTTTTACTTCTATGCTTTCATAGTTACTGGTCAGGGTAATTGATTTTAACTAATATAATAATTAACTCCAGAATTTCAGTAGCTTAATACAATAATGCTTTATTTCTCGCTCATATTACAATTCATTTGTTGTTTTTTGTTTTGTTTTGTTTTTCGGTTTTCTTGTTGTTTTGAGATGGAGTCTCGCTCTGCTGCCAGGCTGGAGTGCAGTGGCGCAATCTCAGCTCACTGCCACCTCTACCTCATGGTTTCAAGCAATTCTCCTGCCTCAGCCTCCCAAGTAACTGGGACTATAGATGCACACCACCACACCCAGCTAATATTTTGTATTTTTAGTAGAAACAGGATTTCACCATGTTGGCCAATTGTCTTGATCTTTTGACCTCATGGTCCGCCCACTTTGGCCTCCCAAAGTGCTGGGATTACAGACATGAGCCACTGCACCTGGCCAATTCATTTGTTTTTTAATCATCTCTCCATGCAGTAATTCAGGGCTCCCAGGGCCTGTCATCCTGCTGGGCCGCCACACTCCTTGGGCCTCCTTGGGTTTCTCCACTGCTCTGTGTTCAGTAGGACTAAGGAGTAAAAAGAGAGAGAGAGAGCAAGGATGATGATTTGGGGTATGTTAGAGTCTCAGATCTAAAGGTAGCATTCGTCCCTTGAACTCACATTCCACTCACCAAACCTCTGTCATGTGGCTCCAAACTCACTGCAAGAAAAAATGGGAAAAGTAGTTCCTTTGTACCTAGGAAGAGGAAATAGAATGAGGTCGCTTTCAACTAGGGTCTGCCAAACTTCAGTTAAAAGCAAATACTTGGGAGCCATATGGACTGAGTTAAAATCTTTGTTTTGCCACTTCCTTGTTGAAACAGATTACATAACTTCTATGGATAAGTATAGAATTTACAAGGTTGTGAACAAATTAAATGAGTTAACTTATATAAAGTTTTTAGCAAAGGGCTTTGCACTTCCTGGTTAGGTACTCTTATGGGCTGAATCGTGGGCCTCAAAAGTTCACATGCTGAATTTCTAACCCCAGTGCCAGTGCCTCAGATTGTAACTGTGTTTGAAGATACAGTCAATAGAGAGGTAATTCAATTAAAATGAGGCCATTAGAATGGACCCTAATTCAATATTAGGCAATCTTAGAAGAGGGAGTTTGAACACAGGCACACACAGAGGAAACAGGATGTGAAGACACAGGAAGAAGATGACCATGCACGAGCTAAGGAGAGAGGCCTGGAACAGATTACCTCACAGCCCTTAGAAGGAACCCACTCTGCCAACATCTTGATCTCAGACTTTTAGCCTCTAGGACTATGAGAAAATAAACTCCTGTTGCTTAAGTCACCCAGTCTGTGGTACTTTGTTACGGTATCCCTGGTAAACTAGTATGGGCACTGCAATGTGTTAGCTATAATTAGCCATTTCTTCTGGCCAACAGGCCATTCAATCTCCCTATATACGTTTTACCTTTATGTATAAGGTAATTGGAAAATGCTACTCTTTTCTAGAGGATAGATCTTATGTTACACTTTTATGAGACTAAAGCCTTTCTCTCTCTGAGTAAAATCCCAAATATCCAAAGCACATAATACAATGCAATTCATGTTGTGGCCAATCAATAATTCTCTCCCACTTGCTTCTACAGTTACTGCAACACCCACGTTTTATTCCCATTCCTCCAGTTTGAGTTATGTGCACTTCTCTGAATCAATCATGATGTGTCAGAAGCCAGAAAAGACTTTAATCCTCAGTTTAGGAGCTCACTCAGCATTTTATAACCATAGCTAAGGCTACAGTTTCAGTTCAGAAATCATCTCTCTCTTTTCCCGAGATCCTTATAAATATCATGTATTTTATGTTGCAGTAATCTAAATTTGAGAGATTATATATGGTTTGCTTTCTGAAATATTTCATAGAAGGCAGTTAAGGGCTTTTAAGTGATAACAATAACAACGTTAATGATCATAGTATTTTAGAGTTTAAAGTAATCTTCGGAATCATCTTTCATGCATTGGACTGATGTGGTACAGAAACGGTATATAAACGCCTTGCCTGCTCCCCACAGATGAGTAGGAGGATTAATTAGTTAAGGTCCCCTGACTCTGGGCTCTTGTTCCTCCCACTCATCACAACATCAATAAGGAAAATGAAATGCACTTTCTGCTGAGAAAGACAATTAGTAGTATGAAAAATTGAAATTGTTACTTTTCTCTCGATCAAAAGAAATCAGATTTTTTGTTTCACTCCTCGTGCATGACTAAACGTAATTCTTCCATGACTGCAAATGATCACTCTCTGAACACTTTGACAAATTGAAGCGGCAGAGCAGGGAAGGGATGTCAGTGATTTTTAAGCTCATCAGCTGCAATGCTGAGACAGCTAACAGACCCCAAGGTTGGTGACGATGGTAGAAAAAGAAATACATTCTTCTTATAGAGTATTTCTTAACACTTACTTTGTAAAAATGGTTTTAAATACCCCTACCTTTACAGTCACATCAAATTAAGACTGACAGTCCAGCCTGAACAGTGAGTCCTCATTTCCATGAACTACTCCTACCACTAAGCAGAAACTAGCAAAATATGATATGAATCATATATATATGTGTGTGTGTATATATATAAATATATATGTACATATATAATTATATATATGTACATACATATATATATATATATATATATATATATATAGAGAGAGAGAGAGAGAGAGAGAGAGAGAAGGATCTGTATTGGATTAACCTCTTTCCAGGAAATTGTTCAGCTGAATGAAATCCCGGATGAAAGTGGCTCTCACAGGAAAAGGGTGTATTCATCCCATGGGTCATCCTGGTTTGGGGACGTGCTTCTTCTGATGTCTCCTTGGCAAATAAATAGGCCTTTCTGGTATGAAGAGAAATAGAAAAACTTTGAATAAAATGTAACTGCCATTCTGATATTTCAGGTCTCATTTATTCTTCTGACAATATCTGCATGAATTAGATGATTTCAAAAGCACTTAACTCCCTTTCGTCTCTTCAGTAGCTGGCTATGGAATCATCAGGCCTTAATATAGAGGAAAGTAACGTTGGACTTCGTCTCATTTCCACAACTTTCCAGCACTTCAGGTGGGAAAGGGGTAAATTTAGTTGTTCAGCCAAGAAGATTTTATATTTAAAAATGTTTTCCTGTAATTTTAAGCCCAGTGGTATTCTGTAATTCATTTTTTAAAAGCAACATTCCTCTTCTAGACTTTTCTAATCATCTGAAAGAGTAGCAAAATCTGAGAACGCTTTAGTGAAATTGTAATTTGGTGCCCTGATCTAATCATTTTCCTTGAGAATGACAGAAAATTTCACAAAACGGTGAGAACATGATTATTATCCTATTTATTTGGAATCTTTTGGCAGCACAAAGAACATCTTTCTTGCCCAGCATGACTTTGAACAGGCAGGTACTTTGTTTGACAGGAAAGATTATTGCATTGACTGATCTGAACTGTGGGCTTAGAGACATCGATCTCCAGGGAGAAATAGCAGCTGGGCTTCAATTCCAACTCACTTGGAGGAAATAAACTCTTTCTTTAAATGGCTTTTCAAACAGTGTGCACAACATTTAAAAAGACTTTCATTTAATCATGCTCTTCTGTACATTAGTTACTTGTCCATTGATGCCACCAATATTAGCCACACATGAGCAATGGGCAAACCTGTCATAGCGATTCCAATTAGACCTGGTTATCTCTAAAACTTTAAATAGACTAAATAAGAATGCATCAAATGAGTCACAGCAGGAAAGGCCTGTCTAGTTTTTCTGTTTATTAGCAGGATGACCTTTCTCATTTGAGAGAAAAGTCAAACTATAAAAAACTTCTTATTTATTTATTAATAATGAGAAAAAAGTCGTACAGGTCCAGAAAGTCTTTCTGTTTGATGATCACAAACCTGACACTGAAAATAAAAAAACAAATCTTTTGCAGGTGTTAGAGAAGGGCATGAACTTTTCCAAGTCTCTGGCTGTCTGGACATCTCTCACCTGCCATGACACTGCTGGCCCCTACCTTCTTGTGTCCTGGTTAACACCTTCTTATCTTTGAAGATTCAATTCAAAGTGGAGTTCCTATACAAAGTGTTTGTTAAACACTGCTGTATGCCTCCTCATTCTCTAAACTTGAACATTTAATTCTATTTATTCTCCTTGATATAGATATATATAATATATATAATATTATGTATATTATATATATTATATATTATATAGACTTAATATATCTATAATGATAGATATATTATATATCCATAATGATATGGATATATTATATATCTATATCAGGGAGAATAAATAGATATTAAATATATATAATATATATATTCATTCTATTCTATTGTTTTGCCACTTCCTTGTTGAAACAAATTACATAACTTCTACGGATAATTATAGAATTTACAAGGTTATGAACAAATTAAATTAGTTAACTTACATAAAGTTTTTAGCAAAAGGCTTTGCACTTCCTTGTTAGGCACTCTTATGGACTGATTCTATCCATTATATATATAAAATTATATGTATATTTATAAATTTATTTATAAATATATACTATATATAGTATACTATATATATTACTATTATATAGTATATTATTTATATACTATAGTAATATATATACTATTATATATAATATATACTATTATAAGTAATATATACTATTATATATAGTATACTATACATAGTATATATATTACTTATATAATAGTATATATAAGCATAATGTGTAGATGTGTGTGTGTATATATGTATGTGTGTATATACATATACACTTCAACCTTGGTATCTTCTTTTCCGAATTCTCCCCTATGAGAATGTAAATTAGTTAACAGCAGGGAGCTTGAATTATTTATGTTCAATTCCCATTGCCTCATGTAATGTCTTGCACATTATCAATAATAAACTCATACTTAATGCTGTAATAATGGATTAATGACAAAACCCCATAATTTTCTTTCTACACATTTATTTTACATCAGTGTATATGTATACACACATTCATATCTATTCTCTGTATAATTGTAATCACTTATACAATTATAAAGGATATTTAGTAATATTCAAACATGAAAAAATAAAACTATTTAGCTAGATTGTTATCTCTGTAATGATCTGCTCTGCATTCTCCTCTTGTTTTGTCCAAATTTTGCCAGCTGTATTTGGCACATCCTACAATAATCTTGCCCCTTGCCAATTATATCATTTTTCTGACACACAGACCTCATCTCCAGCTCACACAAAGTCATTTGAAATGCCATCCATGTTCACTGATCCCACAGAGTTGTCTCTGCCTAGCTTGCCTACTCTCCTCTTCATCTCAGGATGGTTGCACATTCAGTTTTTCTTTATATGCAATAACTCCGTGTTTGAAAATTTTAAGAGAAATGCCTTCAGTTCCTGTGTGCAAAAGATCATGATTAAGAGCAGTTTGCCCGGATGTGTAGAATATACCTTAGAAAACTCCAGTGGTCTTTTACTATTTCTTCACCCAAAGCAAGTAACTAGAAAAGCAGGGAAAAAAATCTGTCAGGTTCAAATGGAATATTTAACTCCATAAGTACACATTCAGTAAGTCCTGAGTGATGTAATATGTAAATAATATTAGTGAAAAAAGATCACTTAGTATTTCATTTTAATAGCCTATTTATCCACACGTGCCTTGCATCTACTGTTTGCACATACTCATCTGCCGCAGATCTCGTCATTTGTGTTAATTTCATTAGGCCAGAATAACTTTCCACACGTTGAGGGCACAGTCTATGTTTTGCTAGGTCTGGTGACTCAGGAACAGCAGTCGATTTTTCTCAGAAATCTTAAATCTCTCCTTGCACATGATTTTCTCAAACTTAGCTCTAGTTGCAATCTATAGTTATCGATTTCTGCAGCATATTCCTCTGTAGAACATTTCCTGATGCTCTGTCCTTTCATCCAGGAATGCCTTTTCTCTCCGTTTTCTCCATCCCACTTCACATTCTGTAAGAATTTTAAAGACAAAGACTTTGATAAAGAAAACAAGCAAACACATAAAACCCCTTTCAATAGTAATTGTTTTAATCCTCTGCTGCCCTAAGTGCAAGTGGGATAGGAAAAGTGATGTCATTTGATATTCTTTGCATCAACTGAGTGTTTTGAAAACAAATAAAGCAAACAAAAAGCTGGCATCCTAGACCACACTTTCTCCAGCTCTCATGTGCCTATGAATTACCCGGGGATCTTTTAAAATGGAGTGGAAGGGAGCCTGAGATTCTGATTACTTAACAAGCTCTGAGGTGACTCAACCTGCGTGTCCAGGGCCACACTTTGAGTAGCAAACTCTCGGGCTTCCGTTACCACCTGTGAAGTCAAGATGTCTCACAGCAGGACCAGGCACTTTTGTTCTCACTAAGCTGCCCCGGGAGACCACATGTAACCAACAGACAACTTCCACAGGCCAACATCTGGGAACAAATGGAATACATATCTTTCACTGATGTTTTGTGTTCTGTAATTGAGTGTTCTTTAATTTTATGGAGACAGCATTCTAACAAGTCACTTTTAATTCAATCCTTCAGTTACTACGGGTGATTATTATACATTGAAATGAAACTGAGAAACTTATCATTGTATCCTAAGGTAACTTGTATGTAAGATCAATCATTTTTCAAATTGAAGACATGAGTAGCAGGAATCAACGTGCATGTACCCTTAACTATATGTGCTGTACCAATACGTTAACTGAAATGACTATTATTTTTCATAAATGCCTGCAATTTTCAAAAAAAAGATGTTACAAAACATGCTGTCACTAGTATGTGGAATTTTTCCCTTAAGGTATCTCTAGCATTATTAACATCTCAAACCCACCGTGACAAAAGCCTTTCATTAGCTTTTATTACCTAATTTCAATTTGAGAAAATTTCCCTTCAGCAAAGTATCTGAAATTATTAATGAAAAAATTTGAAAGCTAAGTTATACAAGGTTACATTTCTTATTGGAAAAAATATCTGGTAATGGAATGAAACAGATTGTCAAATAAATGACTATTATTAAATATTGTATAGGCTTCTAGAAAGATTAACTAAAATGTATTTCTGATACACATTCAACATATAGCAGACTTAGGTTAAAAATATTTTAAGCATGAAGGCTTGAGCCTCTCTCATTCACCTAGTGTCTGATTTTACTAGCATGGTCTTTGCCTGTCATGTGATTTAACTTTAGGCTATTCATCCACTTAGAGAAGACGCTAAAATGTAATTTTGTGCTAATGATGCTGTGGACATATGATTTGTATCATTCATTGGTGGCTGCTGCTACATGTGCTTTAATTTTTGTGGGGACCACCCTACTCAATTGTATCTATTACTTTAGTATTTTGTTGTGTACCCAGGAATTCTTATAGTCCTATAGGGAACAGAGACAAGAACCCAGAAGATTCTTTATACTCTGCCTAGAGCCTTTCTGGATGAAAATTTTCAGAAGATTTTTATCTAAATAAGAAAGAATTTTTTTTTTTTTAGTTTTTTAGCATTGATTTAGTATATCTTTGAGATGTCTGATGGCTAAAGGAATATGGTACTATCTTTTGAGCTCAAATCATGTGATAAAAATAGAGGTAATTACAGAGCATAAGAAAATTTGATCTTGGCTCAAGATATTAATAATCTTGATTGTACTCTTTCTACCTCTCACTTAAAATTGTAATGATGACTTTTAGAACTTTCTCTATTATGATCATAATGTTAAATCATATCCAGTTATACTTGAGAACTCCTATATTTTTAACAATTAAAATATTTTTGATTCTTTCTTTTGTATCCTCAGTGAATACTATCTCCCATCTCATTTGTGATGATAAAGAAAAAGTGAGCAGAATATCCTAGAATTTAAGATCTTAGCAAGTGTTGATAATTTTCTCTTTATTCTCTCTAAAATTCTCCCTAATCCTTCAACCCATACTTAAATTTGTAATAAGCACTGCACACTTCGGTCACACTCCTACAAATGACACTACCATCCTGTTATACAGACTGCAAAATCTCTTAAATAATGCCTTCTCCCATATCTACTTACTTCCTAAGTCGGTTAAGAGAATCATATATTTCACAGTATAAGAATAATAATTAGGCTGGGCGTAGTGGCTCACAACTGTAATTCCAGCACTTTGGGAGGCAGAGATGGGCAGATCACCTGAGGTCAGGAGTTCAAGACCAGCCTGACCAACATGGTAAAACCCCATCTCTACAAAAATACAAAAATTAGTGGGCATGGTGGCGGGCATCTGTAATCCCAGCTACTCGGGAACCTGAGGCAGGTGAATTGCTTGAACCCAGTAAGCGGAGGTGTAGTGAGCTGAGATCACACTACTGCACTCCAACCTGGGCGATAGAGCAAGACTCCAACTCAAATAATAGTAATAATAATTGGAGAATTTTTATTTTATATCTTATTAAAGGCAACTGAAATATGCAGGGACAAAGAATCTCAATCTTTACAGAAGACCCAGGAGATAGTAAATATACTTAAGCCAAAAATGTGTTAGCTTGTCGGCAACAGTTTCAAGAATAAAATGCTTGATGAGCTCAGGGAGGAGAAAGGAAAATAAAACATGTGTCTGAGAATCATATTTGAATTAAAACATACAACATTCCTATTTGTAAGCTTGAAATGGTTTCTGAGTTTTACAAAGTTACATATCACAACTATTCAAGTGATAGGGCAGTTGAAAATGTCTCCAGTGCCTCCTTGTTCTCACCTAATACAGACTTTCTCTAGGTGTATATCCGAGTCAGATATATTTCTTTCTGGTTTCTGACTCATATTATTTCTTATCTACTTCTGCTTTTCTGCTATTTTGGGTTTTAATTCATTAATTAATACAAGCATTTTGCTTTCTTCAAAACTGCTGTACAAAAGTGTGGCTATAGAATCTTCAGCTCTCAGTGTCTCTAAATTGGATGTTACTGATCTGTAAAAATCAGCAATTATACTCTACACTGGGCCATGGCAGGCATAGTGTTTTAAAGTCCTTTTGGAATGACCTAAGTTTTCTGACTTGGAGTCTGAATTAAAAAATAATGACTCATGCATGCTGTCACTTTACTTACCAATTCCTCCATGACACCATTCAGCAGCCCTCAGTCAACAGTGGTGCAGAATATAACTCTATCATCACTTAATTTTGTGAGGTTCTGATTTGGTGGGAGTTGGAAAATAATTAAAGTTACACGTGTGCTTTTTTATAAAATACATATGAAAATAATATATGTGAACATATTCTTATAGTACAAAGCAGTAACAAAAACTGAGTGGTTATTTCTGGGCTGGTGAAGTACCATCATCAATACTTTTAGGCAAGGTAGAAGGGAGTTCCAAAATTCACATGGATGTCAATATAAATTTTAAGAATTTTGGAAATGTTTTAATAAAGACAGCATGAGACAGAGGAAATTGGATATTATACGCAATCACATCTACCTATAATGTAACAATGGTAATACAGTGATTCACACCATTAGGGGATATAAAAGGGGGATATTCGATCCATATTTCTACTACCCATAGACGACATAGCAGAAGAATCAAACTTTAAAGCACAAGACACAACGGAAAGGGCATTTGGGGAAAACAATTGTCAGAGTAACATAAATAACCCTGGAAAAATAGACTGTTCTCTGAATAATCTTTTGTTTGTTTGTTTGTTTTGAGACGGAGTCTTGCTCTATCGCCCAGGCTGGAGTGCAGTGGCGGGATCTTGGCTCACTGCAAGCTCCGCCTCCCGGGTTCACGCCGTTCTCCTGCCTCAGCCTCCCGAGTAGCTGGGACTACAGACGCCCGCCACCTCGCCAGGCTAGTTTTTTGTATTTTTTAGTAGAGACGGGGTTTCACCATGTTAGCCAGGATGGTCTCCATCTCCTGACCTCGTGGTCCGCCCGTCTCGGCCTCCCAAAGTGCTGGGATTACAGGCTTGAGCCACCGCGCCTGGCCCTCTGAATAATCTTGATACAAATTGTATTTCTTCTTAAGACATTTTGTTTTTGTTCTGTTGCTTGTTTTTTGTCTTTTGCAAGGATGGAGAAAGAAACAAAGCTATTAGCTCTGCATATCTAAGTTTGTAATTATTCAAGTTGGTAAAAGAAAAATATGAAAAATAACTAGCATTAGTCCTATCAACGTAATAGGTTGATGTAAAGTGACTCAAGAAGATAGTAGACAATAACGTCTACCATTTATCTAATAACATGTTATTGAATACTGAATGTATGTTTTCAAGTGACACACGTTATCTCTGTTTACCTGAAAATTGGCCTGGAAAATAAACACATTATGTTCATTCCACAAGAGAGGAAACTGAAACCCAGAGATGACATGTAGCTCACCCAAAGACACACCTCTCTGTGTCAGGTGAGACGTGCCATATAATTGCCATTTCTAGCTCAAGTCTCTCTGATTCCAAATCATGCCACCTCTTGAAAGTGAGGAAGTGGGCATGGAGAAGCTACATTTAAAGTCAATGCATTGAATCCATACAAAAAGTCCACATAAAAATGAACACAACCATGCCAATACTGCCTGGAATTTGCTGAATGTAATTATGTAAATAACAAAAAATAAAATAAAAATGGTTGATTTCTCTAACATGTTTGAGCAGCCCATTTAATGACCATGATTTAAATAGGTAACTTTATACTTTTAATAGCACATTTTAAATTAAGAAATATAAATACCTTTGAGTCTGATTACTGTGAAGAACCAACACAGTTAGGGCACCTACCACCATGTGAATTTCATAATCCAGTACTTCACAGCTGAGTATTGGATGATCCGAGGAATAATTGAATTTTCAAGGAAAGTCAGCCATTGAAACAGACCCCTTGGGATTCCTGAATGAAAACAATCATGCTAGTTACGGGCATGCCTGATTTTTTTAAAAAGCCTGGGCATCTCTTTGGTGTACACCAGATTAGGCAAGCATCTATGGAAACCTTACTAAAAGTAAATTCTGTATTGGTCAAGGCTTGATAAATTAGGCTATAAATTTTCCAATCCCTGTCCGCTCTTGAGAGACAACGTATCTTCTAAAGCTCTCAACTCATTCTGGGCTTATAACTCACAATACAGTTATACATTATAATTTATAACTGAGTTATAAACAAAAGGCATTTTTAATTAGTAGAATGAGAAATGGCTGATTTCAAAATTTGGCTCTTTTACTTAATAAAAATGAGACAATTTCTTCATCTGTATGATCAAAATAGTAAAAGCATACCTCAGCTTTCTTGTTAGGACAAAAACGAGACGATGTTTGTAAAATGTTCACCACATTATTTGCCTAATGCTGATTTGTTTGCTCCCAGGCTGTGTCTCACGTCTTTCTTCCTCTCTTACCATATTTTTTGCAGTCATAATTTTCCCATTAGAAACTATAGTAGTGTTGAGTAATAGTACATGCCAAAATAATATTTGATAAATGAAGTAGAAATATATGAGCATACCTCAAAAATTCTCTGGAATCTATTTCTTAGAAGCTTGCACATTAAAGCAGAGGGCACTCTGTTGTGTGGATCTTTAATGCACTTCTCATTGTTGATTACTTCTGGGTACTTAGCACCCAATAAGTGCTTGTTTATTTACTGATTGCTACAGGGAATGATGAAATCCTAGAAATGATTCTTGTTCTCACTTGCACTTTAAAAAATGAAGCATGATTATCTTGAGTTCACATAGATTCCTTAATATATCCCTATCTGCATCTATAGTATCAACCCATAATTCACTGAGATGATATATTTTCTTAAGGTAAACAGGCTAAAAATAAACCAGTTCCCCCACTATGTATTACATATTTAAAATAGATCCAGAATACCCCTATCTGCACCCATTGTATATCCCTTTATTTATTTATCACTATTTGTACTCATCGTACAACACGTGATTAACTGAGATTATGTATTTTCTTAAGGTAAACAGGCTAAAAATAAACCAGTTCTCCCACTATTATTATGTATTTAAAATAGATCTAGAATATCCCTATCTGCACCCATCATCTATCCCTTTATTTATCCCTATCTGCACCCATCATATCGACACATGATTAACTGAGATTATATATTTTCTTAAGATAAACAGGCTAAAAATAAACCGATTCCCCCGCTATTATTACATATTTAAAATAGATCTAGAAGCATATTGCAAAGACCTGCCCTTTCTCTTCTTCCTAAATGCCATGAAAATGTTGAATCTAGCAAACTTTATTTTTAGGGTACATATGTGTGTGTGCACATACACACAAACCTGTGGATGTTTAATATGGTAAGTAATTACCTATGAGTATTTTCTTTTTCCTGTGCAGGGAGTTGAAATCCTCCATTAATGTAATAACAGTTTGAAGCATTCTAAAAGAGGTCTGATGGGTGATGAGGAACTAATAAACAAAAACGACATTAGAAGTGAAAAGGCTGATAATTTGGACAGGCTGCAATCTTCTTATACTGTTTGGAATCATATTTGAGGGCATTAGGGCTACTTTGTTTGTATTAGAAATAATAAAGTGCCAACTGTTCAAAAGGGGTTACAGACACAAAGAAAGACACAAAGAAACTATGAATCATCCAGAACAATTGGTCAAAGAAAGAAAGGAATTCAGAATTTGTTGGTTTTTTTTTTTTTAAGTAGAGATAGGGTCTTACTTTGTCACTCAGGCTAGACTACAGTGGCACAATTATAGCTTACTGCAGCCTTGAACACCTGAGCTCCAGCTATCCTCCTGCCTCAAACTCACAAGTAGTTAGGACTACAGGCAGGTGTGGAAATCTTTTTTTAAAAGGCTTTTTTTGTTGGGGGGAGGTGAGGGGCTCTCTTTGTATGTTATTAAACTGTGGTAATGCTTCAATAACTGGTTACATTTATCCAGTTAGGACATAAGGGTGATGGGATCCTGCTTATAAACAAAAGAGGTTCTCTGATTTCCTTATTCAGCAGCTTGTATATTTCTTTTTTTTTTTTTCTTTTTTTTTTTTTAACTGAGTCTTGCTGTGTCACCCAGGCTGGAGGGTAGTGGCGCGATCTCCGCTCACTGCAAGTTCTGCCTCCCGGTGGATATTTCAAATACAATATATTAACTTTGCAAAGGCTTACCTGTCAAGTACTAGAAATCCACTGCATTTGGAAATATTAACATTATTTATTCTGTGAAGCATACAAAGTTTAGTAAAAATATGAATAGTTTACAAGTAGTAAAAAAAAATAAGTTGAATCATAAAAGTGATAATGAAGGGCAGACTAAAATATATTTTAAATAGAAGAAAATGTTTTCTAACAGCAAGAATATGAAAGATTAATTTTATAGGAACTGAAATTAGAAATTAGAAATAACTCACTTTATGAATTGAATCAGAAAAAATCCACTTGTAAAATGCATTTTATCAATTGGAGGCATTTAATAAACATAGTATCATTACTATTGATGGGATCTGCAAAGGGAACCCTGACAGCCTTTGAGTTTGGTCAATTAGTTTTGCCAGGAGGTTACCAGTTGTATTAATTGTTTCAGAGAAATACCGTTCAGCATCTGTAATTTACTATACTGTTTGTCTCTTTTTATTTCAAATATATATATTTTTTCTTTTTTTTTTAAGTTTTACTTTAAGTTCCAGGATACAAGTGCAGAACGTGTGGGTTTGTTACATAGCTATATGTGTGCCATGGTGGCTCGCTGCACCTATCAACCCATTGACTAGGTTTTAAGCTGCGCATGCGTTAGCTATTTGTCCTAATGCTCTCCCTCCCCTCGTTGCCCCCAACCCTCACAGATATGTTTTCATCTGAATTATTTCCTTCCTTCTCCTTACTTGGTGTTTAATTTGCCTTTTTCTATTTTTCTATGCTGGAAACATACTATTGATTTAAACACCTTTCTTCTGTTTTTATGTAGGCATTTAAAGTATTAATTTCCCTAACTCACTGCTTTTGCTGCATCACAGAAATTTTGAAACGCCATGTTTCCATTTTTATTCAGCTAAGAATATCTCCTCATTTCCTTGTGAGTTCTCCTATAATTCATGGGTTATTTAGAAGTATTGTGTAGTGTCTAATATTTGTAAGTTTCTAGGTGTATTTTATTATTGATTTCTAATTTAATTCTATTGTCAAAAAACACACCCTGTAATATTTCATTCTTTGGAAAGGTATGGAAACTTTTGATGGTCTAGTATATGGTCTACTTGATAATATTCCCTGTGCATGTGAAACAAATACGAATCTGAAGTTGCTGGTCATAGGGCTCTAGAAATATCAACTAGGTCAGATTATTAGATAGTGTTATTCATAAATTTTGCTCAGCTACTAGGAAAGATGCATTCTAATTTCCAACTGTAATTGTGGGTCAATTCCTCTTAACATTTTTTTCTTACATTCTGAAGCTCTACTATTAGGTGAACATTTAAAATAGTCATGTCTTCCTGATGAATCATGCTTTTATGTTTACAAAGCATAGCTCTTATGATGGTTATCCTACGTGTCCTGAAGTCTACTTTGTCTGATATTAATAGAGTCCCGTCAGCTTTGTTGTGCTGTAACATTCGCACACTATTACTTTTCCATTTCCCTGTGTCTTTATCATTGGAATCCTTGTGATTGGGTTTAAGTTCACCATTTTGCCATTATTTTTCCACTTTTTACCCTCTTCTATGTTTCTCCCTTCTGATTATCCTGCCTTCTTTGGAATTAATATAGTATCTTTTAGCATTCTGTTTTATTTCTTCCACATGCTTTTTAGTTATATAAAAATTTATGTAGTCATTTCCTTTATATCTTTTTTTACGAATTTTACTGGTTGTTCTAGGAAATACAGTATATCTCTTAACTCATCGCAATTGACATTCAATTTATACTATACCAATTCACACCTTACAAATGTAAAAACCTTTCAATATAGTTCCATTTAATATGCCCTTGTTCTTTGGACTTGTAGTGTCACTAATTTCACATAGATTTTAAATCCCATAATGAAGAGAGATCGTTTTACCTTAAGTAGACATTAATTTTTTTTTAAAGTTGTCTTTAAAAAATAAGAAACAGCTAGCTTTTTATATTTACCTTCTACTTGTATTTCAAATAGAAGTATTAAAACTTCTATCTTACAGTTTAGGTGTGCTGGTGGCAAATTCTCTTAGCTTAAAAAAAACATAAAATATCTTTATTTTTGACGAATATTTTTGCTGGATTAAAAGTTTGAGTTAAGTGTTTTTGTTGTTATTGTTGTTGTTGTAGTATGTGTATTTTGCTTTCTTTACTCTGGCCCCTGCTTGAAAGATGTCATTCCATTACTTCCAGCCTTGCTTCCGATGAGAAGTCAGACATAATTTCTATTGTTCTTTCTCCCTTTTTCATTGTCCCCCTTTTCTCTGGCTTTCAAAATTTGCCCTTTGAATTTGGGCTGGAGCAGTTTGTGTATGTACCTAGGTATGTTTAGCTTTTTGATATTTAACTTGGTTGAGACGTCCTGAGCTTCTTGTGTCTTATCTGTAAATAGATGCCTTTCACCAAGTTGGAGAAATCAGGACATTGTTACTTGAAATATTTTCTCTGTTCGTTTTCCCCTGTCCTCTCCTAGAACTACATTTATATTTTGTCTACTTGATATTGTCTCAGAATCACTGAAGTGCTATTATTTTTCTGTAATTTACTTTTCTCTGTCTTCTTCAGGTGGGATAATTTGCATAGTCCTATCTGCAAGTTCATGACCATTCTTCTGTATGCCACTCATTTTTCATTAATTTTTTATTACAGCTGTTGTGTTGCTCAGTTCTAGAATTTTATAAAAAGTCTGTACTCCTCTATATGTAATGTGTCATTTTTCTATGGGCATTTTAAAGATTTTTCTTTTAACTGTGGTATTAGTAGTTTTACTATGATGAGTTTGATGTGGATTTCTTCATATTCATCCTTCTTGGAATTGTCTGAACTTCAATCTCTTAAACTTATGACTAAATTGATGAAACTTTGTACACCATAATGTATTTCAAAATTTTTCTGTCCCATTTTCTCTCTGCTCTCCTCCTGGACTCTAATTACAGACATGTTACCTTTGAATATTATCCCAGAGATCCCTGAGGTACCATTTATTTTTTAATCATATTCTCCCTCTCTTTTTTTACTAATAAAACATCAGATAATTTTTATTGAACTATCTTCTAGCACACTGTCATTTTTCTTTCTCATCTCCAATCTGCTTTTATACCTACCCCAAGAAATTTTTAATCTTTCATATTGTATTTTTTAGTTCTAAATTTCCATTGGTTTCTTTTTATAGTTTCTGTTTATTTGCTTTGATTTCTTATGTTTTCATATATTAGGCACTTTTTTAGTGTTATTGAGTACAGTTATAATAGCAGCTTTAAAATATCCCTTGCCAATTCTAACATCTAATTATTCATAAAGTTTTCCTGCAGTAATTGTGTGCTCTCTGGAGAACTGGTCATATTTTCTTCTTTCACTGGATTGAAGTTGAGTATGATGAGGATGTGCCCCGGACATTGTAAAAGTTATGATGTGAAATTAAGCAAGGTGATTATTCAATGTTCTCACACTTTAGGTTTTGCTCTTGAAAAAAGACTTGCCTTAAACTGTTTTTATTTATATAGACTCTTTTTAATTACTCTATTTTTTATGTTTTATTTAACATGAACTAGCATTAGTCACACTTCAATAGTGTGGTCAAATGAGGAAATGTTTGACTGATGGAAATTTTAGGAACTCTTCTCAAGTAAAAGAGTTTCCAAAGTGAGTTTCCTGGGAATCAGAATAATTATTTTTACTGCTGAATTAAAATTAAAATTCCAAAGTTACAACAAAAGCCTACTGCATGTTGTGGAAGTGAAGGTGGGACTTTAGAATCATCATTTTGAGTAAACACTCCAACTGATGTGTATTTGAGCAAATATTTTATAGCCACTTCTATTAGAAGACAACAGTGGTTTGTTTGAAGACAACATTGATATAGTACGGATGTTTGTTGCCTGCAAATTTCATGTTAAAATGTGATCCCTAGGGTTGGAGGTGGGACATACTAGGGGGTGTTTGGGTCATGGAAGCAAATCCCTGATGAATGACTTGGTTCCCTTCCCATGGTAATGAATTCACAGGAGAGCTAGTTGTTTAAGGGAACCTCGCTCCTCTTCTTCTCTCTTTTCCTCCCTCTCTTGTCATGTGCCACGCTGGTTTCCCCTTTGCCTCCTGCCATGACTGTAAGCTTTCTGAGGCCCCCCACCCAAAAGGAGATGCTGACACTATGCTTCACTGACAACCTGCAGAATCATGAGCCAAATAACCCTATTTTCCTTCTAAATCACCCAGTCTCCCGTCTCCAATGGAATAACACAATTGGTCATAAATACACAGAGAAATGCACATATATGTACATATGTGTGTATGTTCATATGTATTTACTAAACACATACATGTGTGTATGTATTTCATATACACACATTAGCACACACATAAACATAAGCCTATAATACTCACATATTTGTCATTTTTCCTCGTACCTTATTAGCTGCTTCCATCAATAGATCTATATAAGCAGATTCAAGTTATTTTGCCCTCTCTACTTGCCCCCACTGCTACATGGACGCCCAGAGGAGGTGGCTGTCCGTTCATATTCACATGGACAGGATAGCAGTAGATTTGTCATTTTGTCCTAGGGTTACAGTAACTCTCTCATCATCTGCTACACTATAGTCAGAAGGCACCTGGAGCATCATACCTTCTTCTAGTCTCCTCTATTGAGAGCGTCATGATAATGATATCAGATGAGCAAGAAATAGGAAGTAGACTAAAGGTTTGGCAAGAAATGTGCACTTTCAGGTGGTGTGAAATCTAGCCAATAAAGAGCTAAGGAACAAGTTAGTTGCGTTTTATGGGGCACGCTGAGACATCTCTTCCAAAATAAAGGGCTATTTATTGAATTGTATACTTTACACCAAGAAAACGCAGAATAAATCTGGTGACTCTCTTTGAGTTATGAATGTAACTTGGTATCAAGTTTATTACATTCGAAATTGCAACAATTCATCTTGACTGGAATCAGCATATATCCTGGATTTTCATTTGCCTGTCCTGCCTTTAGTGACCAAGTCCACATTACTATTCAAGGGCTTATTCAGTACTTGATTCAGCAGCACAGGATGAGGCATAACATCACATCAGCCCACGGCACTCCCACATTACAGCAAAGGCCATGCCGGGATGCACACACCGATGGATGCGTGGCCATGAGAACCACCAGCCATATCACATATTGCAGCTCCAGGAGCTCCACTGTGACAGAGCAGTGAAATAGCCTTTTGGGGGTGCAGCTGAGGTGCCAGCTTAGAGATGACACCTTGAAATGATGTTGTGCCATCCTTAGAATGAAAAACATACCCTAAATCAATAACTATTTTATTATGCCCTGAGGCCCAAGAGCCCAAGAGTGGCAGTAGGCATGCCCACATCTACCATCACTTGACAGTGACCCACTTGAGGAATTTGTGCTTCCTCTCCCAGTTCTCTCCGTTCTGAATGTCTAGACATTCTAGTTCCCAGAAAGCTAATTTTCCACCAAGAGACACAGCAGGTGTCCCAGTAAACTTTAAATCATGGCTGCCACTGGGTTCCTTAGGTGGTTTTTCCAAGAGAGCCATAGGTAAGAAAAGAAGTAATCACATTGGTAGGAGTAATTTCCTCTGATTATCAGAAAGAGCTTCTCTTTCTGCTATTGCTTAAGGGGGCTGGGAAGAATACATTTCACAGCCTAAGGATTCATTCACAAGATTCTGATCCTCCCCTGTCAAGTTTTGATGGTAAAAAGCACAGGTGTAGCATCCGTGTCCTGAGAAGGGCATTGGGACATGATCATAGATTTCAAAGAGAGGGTACTGGGGCCACCGTAGCAGGTAAATCACCTAGACTCAGGGGCTAGCTGAGAATGAGAGGAATCTAGGATTGATATAGAGGAGAAGGATGTTGAGTATTCATTTGCAGCCTGGATAAGGGCTGGTGTGATGGGACTGTAGTTTGTTGCACCAACCTCTGTTTTGTACATTTTTCCATGAAAAGAGACCAATCAGAATCCGTGAGGAGCTGTGCAGAACTTATATGAAGCAAGTTTTGTTTGCCTGTTTTTACTTTTTATTTTTGAGATGAAGTCTCACGCTGTCGCCCAGACTGGAGTGCAGTGGTGTGATCTCGGCTCACTGCAACCTCTGCCTGCCTCCCAAGTTCAGGTGATCTCCTCCCTCAGCCTCCCGAGGAACTGAGACTACAGGCATGCACCACCAAGCCAGGCTAATTTTTGTATTTTTAGTAGAGACAGGGTTTCACCATGCTGGCCAGGCTGGTCTCGAACTTCTAACCTCAGATGATCCACCCACCTCAGCCTCCCAAAGTGCTGGGATTACAGGTGTGAGCCAACATGCCTGGCCTGTATGAAACAATTTGAGCCAAGCAGTCCAAGAGATGAACTGCAGTATGAGCTTATGCAGTATGAACTGCAATGTGCTACTAAGAGCTCCCTTTCAGTACTGACACATTCTCCCAGCTGCTAGGAGGGTTGGCACTGATGGCTGTCAGCCCTGTCTCTCCCATGGGGCATTCAGTTAAATATATCCAAGACCCTGGCCCTTCTCCTGGGTGTGTGCACATACAGTAACTAATCAATGTGGTGTACTGGCAAGCGCCAGTTCAGCTCAATTTCAAAGGGCCATCCCAGCCCCAGAGCCCCTGCTGCAACTGTATCACCTCCACCTTTGCCCATTCCTGTGTTCTTCACCTCCCACAGGTTTTATTTCCCAAAATATTCTCCAATACATCTCTCCCTAAGTGCAAATCTGAGTCTTGGTGTTTTCTTGGGGAACCCAAACTATGACAACGGGAATGAGGTCTCCACAGTTGAGGAGCTTGCTTCCTCAGCTCCTGCATTTCTTGCTACCAACACCAAAGAATGAAAAATTTTCTCGCATTTCTACCCACCCGCCTGCCCTAGTGAAGATCAGAGAAGAGTATGTCAACAAATGTTGCATGTTATTAGGAAATTCTGTCAAGAATAGAATATGTCCTGAAAATTGACGTCTAATTTGCTATTTATTTCAAGGTACAGTTGGCTTCCAGTTTATGTATGGTTATATTTATAAAATAATGAAGAAAATAGTAAGCTCTAGTAATAATCTGTGCAGATGTTATATACACATAGATACGCAGATTAAAATGAAGACGTATGTCTCCCTGGCTATCAGTAAAATAAGTATAAAGAACAAAATAGTAATTTACACATTAGGAATCCAATTAACTGTGTAAATTACAAATTACTTCCCTGGTTTTCTATTAAATCTGTTTAATTTGGGAGACATTTTTGTTTTTACTTTTATTTTGAAATAATTTAAGGCTTACAGCAGAGTCACAAAAGTAGTACAGAGTGTTCCCATATATCCTTCTGGCAACTTCCCCTGGTGTTAACATCACCATAGGATAATTATCAAGACCAGGACAATAAAAGTGTTACAATGATGGAAAGGAAAGGATGTTATTTTAATTTCTGACTGGAGGTAAATCTCTCTGGTAACCTGCCTGGTGCAGACTTTTGACAGCTGAAAAGATAGCTGCTTTATCTGTCTCATGCTGAGCAAACAGATCTTTACACAGGTGATCGAAGCTGAAATCTCACAATCTTGGGTAGCTGTTTAAAACTTATCGAGACTTAACTGACCTTTATCTAATAACTCTTAAGGTTTTTGCATATTAGTGAAGATCAGCATTTCATTACTTTAAAAGTCCCATTGTCAGGGACGTTCTAATTTTGAGAAGGCACTCTTAATATAATTGATTGAATATTTAAGTTTTTTTAAAAAAAATTTTAATCCTGGCCTATGACTATGATGTGATTGTTTGTGTTTTTCCAAAATTCCTATGTTAAAATCCTAACCCCCACGGTGATGGTATCAGGAGGCAGGGCCTTTTGGGGAGTAATTAGGTCATGAGGGCTCTATCCTCGTGAATATTATTAGTGACCTTATAAAAGAGGCCCCAGAGAGCTTGTTTGCTCCTTCCACCATGTGAGAACACAGCAAGAAGACACTGTTTATGAACTAGGGAAGGGGCCTTCACCAGGTGCCAAATCTACCAGTGCCTTGATCTTAGAATTCCCAGCCTCCAAAACTGTGAAGAATAAATTTCTGTGACTTTTAAACCATCCAGTCTATGGTATTTTTGTTATAACAGTCCAAACAAACTAACGCACCTATTACACTGGAATTTTATCTGTTCTTTTTTGCTTAATCAGTATGCATATGATACGGTTTGAAGACCTTTTACCATCTATTTAATTTCCTCAGTCTAAACTACAATTTATTAATATCATTTCCAATATATTGTACTCTGAACTTACAACTCAATTCATTCTCCAACAGTTGACTAAATAACATGTTATAAACAAGATGCACTATATCTTTTAACTTGAATACTTTACTTATGTTAGTTCAGTTGGTTGCTTTAGCATATTGGTTAACCTTATCATACTGTTGACTTGGCATTTTCCTTGATGTCACATAAAACCTCTGAGAACTACTTACACCTCGTGCTGTTAAACTAGCTATACTAGCAATGCAAATATTGAAAATCTTGGAAATCTGTTCATTTCAGTAAGTTGTAAATATTTTTATCTGAGCCTGTATTTTGGCCATGTAAGAATATATGCAATATCTGTTTTGTTATTGTACCTGAATATTCAGAAACCTGTGACTTACAAAATATCAGACAAAAATAATATATTCTCCTAACCTGCTAAGAACTATTCAAAATTATAGACATGTTGACTTTTTATTTTCATCACAGAAACTCTAACAATAGGTAATTTGGGATTTAGATCCAACAATCTATATCTTCTGATCATTCACTGTTTCCTCGGTTACTATACAAATGGATTTTTTGCATTGAGAAAGTTCTCAAAATATTTACATCCTGATAGATTGTTTGTTTCAAAATGCAAATTTCTTCAGAAATTATGACAGTATAATGACTTTTTTACTATTTGAGCTCTTGCCAAGAAATGTCACCTTGTAACTTGTTGCCAAATCATCAAAGTTTAATTACAATAAAAATAATAATAATAAATATTAAAGATTCCCATTTGTATTGACTCATATGAAACAGCTAACTGTCACTTAAAGAAATTGATGTCTATCTGGGAAAAATATAAAATTATTGTAGGAAAATTCGCCCACAATTTTGTCAGTATCTATGTGATATCTTACTAGTGATAATGTGAAATTAATAATGATACAGCTCATACAACAGATATTGACATCATTTGTTTAAAAAGTATTAGAATTGTTTATTCTAATAATGCAGTTATAATACAAACAAAAAACCTACCTAATTAAAGATAAAATCATGTGTTTGTGTTTTTCTAATCAAACTAGATATTTTATGATCACTTTGGAGTGGTTTTATGTGTTCGTTATTAATAACATGAATTTAAAGTTCAATGTGGTGCATGCGTTAGATTGATTCACTGTACATGTATTCCAACATCTTTCCAGGTTGCCTTTCTGTGTATCGGAGACTGTGAAACTAACACCTCATGTCTCAAAAAAAAAAAAAAAAAAACTTACAAAAAGGATTTATATGTGTTTAGCATTCTGCTGATACTATGCCCTTGCTTGGCCCTTGAAGTAGGAGGGAGACCATAATGTGTTAGAAAACAGTTTTCTTTTTTTTTTTTTTTCCATTATACTTTAAGTTTCTTAATCTAGTAGATGGCAGTTGTTCCAGCTGCTACAAATTTACTCTGAAATCTCAGCTAGAATGTTTTAACCCAAAGCCAACAACTGTGACAGCAGTTTCTTAATGGCCAAGCTCTCTGATTATGTTACTCTCTGAACAGCCCAACTCCCAGAGTTGTTCTGGAAACCTTTTATTGAAATTCATCCTAAAACCTACCACTATGATTCTTCTAAAAATTTTATAAACATCACTTCACGCTTAAAATAGCTAGAATCTTTTCTATCATCTGCAAATGAATTCTTACTAATAGAATAATAACATTATGATTGCATTTGGAATGCTTCTTGGGGCATTACATACATTTAAACTCCTATCTAAATGAGTTTTCATCCATCTAGAATACCAAATTGTAACCATAGTAAAAATGAATATTCTGCCATTTATATAAACCCATTAATCACCACTGAATTCATCTAGTAATAAATGTAATAAATTGTATCTCCTTGAAATATACGGTTGTAAATTGAGTTGAATAAGAGAATAACCGAATCTTTCTCTACCATCACATTCTTCTTTCTGAGTCAATTGAATAGAATATGTAGTAGTCTGTAACAGGTTTATTTTAAGTGCTGTAGGAGGCAAGTCAGCCAATCTGCCTTTACTGTCAGTTTATAACATGAGTTTGAAAGGAATAACATCAAACTGTTTGTGTATTTTTTGGTAGAGACAGAATTTGTGTCTATCTCATAGGTTTTCTCTCCAAAAGTAATATAATATTTCTATACGTTATATTAATTTAGACTAATTATTACTTTATGTCAACACAGTAGCATAATCAAACCAACTGTAATAATCCCTGAAAAAATATTTAAAGAAAAGTCAATATAAATTGGCCAGAACATATGGTAGGATTGCCCTCAACAGTATTCTGTCTTGACGAATTGACAATTTTAGGTAACCAACTCCTGCTAGGTAGAGGCTGGAATTTAATACGTAGTATTGTGTAGCCACTTCGTATAATTTTATAGTTTGAAGACAGTGAAAAACTTTATCATCTAATTCTTATATCTCAAGTTTTAATGTAACAAACATTTGCTGAGGGCCATCTGCCCTGCTAGGTATAGACACTGAGATGGAGCAGTTCCTTATAGCCAGAACTGAGGGGACACAGACTTCCAGGGAGACTTCCCAGAGCCATGGGGCATGCAAATATCTATTCAATAATATGCATTTTTTCTGTTTACAATATGTTCCAAAGAATCTTTTTGCATGGTAAAACAGAAAATAAAACTAGAGGAAATTATTGCCGTTCACATTTGAAAGGTGAGGAAAACCATTAATTTTAATATAACTCATTTTTCATCTAGCTCACTCAAAGTGAGTAATTTAATTTGAAAAGATCAAATGCATTGATGGAAATATAAGTTTCCAAATACTCAACAGGAGGGTATTGGTAATGAAAAGAAACTTGGCTTTCATCTTTATGTGCTGAGCTTTAACATTTTAATGAATAGAGCAATTTATATAGAGTCAAAGGCTTGCCATTTGACATTAAGGTCATCCTTTCTAGAAAGGCCATGTTTTCTCAAACTGTATTCAACTTTGAAGTATCTTTTTTATTTGTTTTATTTCTATTTTACTGTCAATTATATATTACTATAATTGATAGAAGATGAAAAGCAAAATAAAAGGGTTAGATTTTCACAGATACTAAAACAAATGCTTAAATAAGCTTACAGGTAATCTTTTCTTTCCTTCTTTCAACCAACACACAGTAAATTTGATTTTTCAAGAGACATACATTCAAAATTGATTGTTTTGAGCTGAGAGGATTCAATGAGGAGTTAACTTAGTCTAATGGCAAGTCCTTGAAATGATTAATTATAGGAGGACTCACTGGATCCCAGGCATTCTCTGAGTTAACAGTACAGGTATCTGTAGGAAGACAGTGTTGCTATCCCTACAAACTAAACACATGGGTGTGTGCACAAGCACAACTATCTCATATTACAAATATTATATTACAAGTTAATATACTTACTATTGCAATTTAATGAGAAAATATTGAGCTATCAATCTAGGTACACGAATTCAAATTTAAGACCTGCTATTTATTTTACTAATTCATTCCAGAGAATAGGCCTTCTCTTATTAGAAAATATGCAATAAATAAGATAAAGTAGAAAATGAGTCATATATTTGTAATTATGTATATTTTAAATATGAAAAACATTTACATTAAAGCATGTTCAAAAGAATATTATGCCTTTGGATTTACTATTTAAAAAGAAGGTATTTTATCTGCACATTCAAAGACCAGTGAGGTACAATCAATCTAGTTTTCCCTTCGAGCTTAGGAAAATTCTAATTCTATGACTTGCTGAGTATAAGATAAAATTACATTTTTTTCGCTTGCTTTCTGGAAGTTTTTTCTTGCCATCCCATAGCGCTTCCCCCAGTGATTCTCAATAATAAATGAATATCAGAATTTACTGTGGACCTTTTAAAAATGAAGATGCTAAGGTCCTACTTCTAGAAATTCTGATTTAATTGGTCTTTGAGGAGCTTGCAATTGTATTTATTAAATTGTATTCTAAAGATGTCTTTGGGAGTTTGGAATTGTAATTTTAATATTATCCTAGATTGCCCTAAGGTGTCCAAGAGTTTTGTTAGATAAAAGAAGAAGCACCTATTTGCCTCATGAAAGCAGCCCTCCTTTCATTGTCCTAACCTCTAGGTTGCTAGTGAGATATAAATCCTAATTGGAATATCTGATACCTGTGAAAACAGGATATCATAGGGTCAATTTTGTGGTCTAATAGTGAAAGATAGAAGTACAGATGACAAAAATTGGGAAGCAACATTCCTCAATGTATAAAGTATCAAGTGATGAGTACAAGGTTATTGAGTCTTTCTTACAAGTTGATATACATTTTCACATGTATTTTCTATTCTCATCTTCATTCAAAATTCCAGTTATTAAGGAAGAATTTTTATGTCAGTTTTAGAGTTGGAATAAACTTGTTTTTTGATGATGACGGTAAGAGGCAACATGTAAACTGGTTTAATGTAAAACAGTTAATTTATCTTGGAATATAAGTTCTTGGAAACCCAGTGTTTTTCTGCCATGCACTCTTATTATTCTTATAAAATCAAGTGTACATATTTGATCACTGTCAGTAAATTGGTAGAACACACATTCCTAATTAATTTTTAGCAGTGGTGTTGGAATGTAGTTAATGCCCTTCAAATCTCTTTTACAACCAACTTTGTTAGCAGTGAAATGTGTTTGAAATATGAGTTCCTAAGTTTAAAGCACAAGTAACATACACAGTTTCTGCATAAGACTCACTAACCCTCAGAGAAAAATCACACTCAGGACCTGAACTTTCTTAACACAAGGCTATAAATAACTCAGAACCTTGAACATGGTAGAAATGTACTTACGTAAAACAACATTTCATGGGCATCTACTTTGCATGAATCATTTTTCCTGATGATGTAAGAGTGTAACAAGTAAAGTCAGATTGTTTGGTGTCTAGTAGGTGAAGTTGTACCACGCTGGAGGAGTGGTGTAATGGTAAGTACTATAGTAACCACAAAATAATGCGCTAGAGGAATGTGCTGGCCAGCCTTCAACTTCACAAAGATCCATGCCTCTGATACTCACACCTTGTACAGCCTCCCCTCCCCATTACACTAAGGTTGGTCTGTGTGACCAATACCTTATGGAGAAAGTGATGATATGCCACTTCTAAGATTATTGGCTGATATATTGAGTGCTTGTTGTACCTTTCCCATGGATCACTTGCTCAAGAGAAGCTACATCACAACCAGTCCCCAGGAGATGGTTATATAGGGAGGTATAGAAGCCTCATGCCAACAGCCATGTGGGTGAAATTGGAAGCAGCATCTTCAACCCCAGCTAAGTCTTGAAATGACCACAACCACTTGCATCCTTGGAAAAGATCTTGAGCTAGAGGTAAATACCTAAGCTGCGCCTTGGAAAAAACATTAGATAATAAATGTTTCCTATTTCAAGCTGCTGAGTCTTGTAGTACTTATTTACATACCAGTGGATAATGAATATACTGACTACAAGGGAGGAAGAGGGACGGGGAGATCTGTTATGACTAGAGAGCTGGAAGAAAGCTTGGATTTGAAATAGGACTTAAGATGGTAGGGGATTCAGAAGTGGAAGAAGAGCACAGACATCCCACAACGATGGAATAGTCTGTGTTAATGCTTAAAGTTGCACTGCAGCTGGCATGATAGATGGAAGGTGAGAGACGGGCCACTTCAACTCCCCCCATCCAACCAAAACACATACATCCATGGGAATGGCTAGCAGTGATGAAAGTGTGGGAGGGCTTTGATTGATGGAAGATGAGATATTGGTCACTTCAACTTCCCCCCACCCACTCAAACACACACATAGGACAGGAACGGTTAGTAATGGTGAAAAGTGTGGGAGGGCTTTGAATGTCAGGCTGAGGAGTGTGTATGTTGTCAGCTAGAAATCTGTATTTATAGGAAACAATTCCAGCACTTTTGGCAAAGAATTAGAAGAGAAACTAGCAGCCTGTCAGGGGAATAATGAGTCCTGCAAATGCGTTGGCTCAGGGAGCGGAAAGGAAGCTAGAGGGGAACAATTTGGTACACACTATGGAGGCCTAATTGAGGGGAGTGATGACTGAATTGACGAAGGGGGAAAACAATGACTCGTGTTTTCAGCCCGCAGGTCATGGAAGGAGAGTGACTCCATGAATCTAACAAAAAGAACACAGGAAGAGGAAACGTTGAGATGATGGTGAGAACTAACCTGGCACATAAGTAAGTTCTCATATTTGTGCAACACTTTGGCATTTACAAAGTAATCTGGAGGCATAATATTATATGTTCCCCACAGCCATTCTGTGGAGAAAGGACAAACTTCATCTTCATTTGGGAGGTGAAGAAAACCAAAGCAATTAGGTATAAGGAACTCAAAGTCACAAAACTGGTCAATAGCAGATCTGGGACTAGAATTCATGTGTCTTGATGAATAGTGTTTTTCTATTACATCCAACTGGTAATGCAATCAGTAGTATAATTTTTAATAAAATGCTCTTTAGGAATACGTGTGTGTGTTTAGGGCAGTAGGGTGTGAAGGAAGAAGTGAGAGCAACAAAGCTGCGCTATAGATATTTGTACCATCAACCTAGAACATCAGTGACTCACCTTGGACTTCACCATTTCAGGGACTAGGGATAAGAGAGCTTGTTTTTCCTCAGCCTTTCTCCGCTTCTCATTAACAGATTTACTACCTTCTCTCTGAAACTCATATTTCCTTTATGTCTCTTTATGTCTATTGAAAGATTTTCAGATCTTTGAAACTATGCGCTAACAAACATGAATTTGAATTATTTGTATAAAATGGTTTATTAGTACACACCATGTTTCTTGTATATGAATTTTCATTTAAGAGATGTAGATAATGGTACTGATTAAAATACCAGTAGTGCACTGGAATTCTAATCTAGTTTTTAGATTTATTTTAAATCAAAAGTAAACAAGTAGTTACACCTACACTGAAAATTTGTTTGAATGGTAACACAAACTTGTGAACATTTCGTCCCTATTTTGAGACAGACAGTCTGATAGATTTACCAGATAACTGGATAATTAGAGGAAAATAAGATTCCTATTGTTAAGGCCCTTTAGGATTGTCATAAACATGTATTTACCAACAGGAAATTTCCTGATGGGAAATTGTCATTTTTAGAACAGAATGTTTACTATATTATACTTTAAAATTGTAGTTAAAACAAGTTTAAGTTGTGTTTGCCACTGGTCTGCATTAACTCTAACATGCAGAAGCAGCTTAAAGAGGTGCATAAATTCTTCCAGAAGACCAGGGAAAGACTTCACTGAGAAAATATTATTTGAGATAGGATTGAAAAGATGAGTAGAAGTTCAAAATGAGGATATAGTCGAGGGCAGAGCACTCCAGGCAGTCAGAAGATAAAAGGCAAGAAGACATGGGGAGTTAATGTATTTCCTGATATTTAAGTAGTTCTGTTACTTAATGTATTTCCTGATATTAAGTGGTTGTTAGAAAATTATAAATGGAGCAACTAAGGCAGGAATTGGTCAGGCATCAGACATTAAGGTAGCTTGGATGTGATGGTTACATTGATAAACTTGCTCTAAATATAAAGATTTCTGTAACATATTTTCATATAGAGGAATAATGTAATAAAACTAGAGTTTTAGGAATATCACCCTGAAGTCAGTTTGAAAATTTAAAAAGAGAGAAATACAAAGGAAAAGAGAATTTATATCCAAATAAGAGGAGATGAGACCTGAGCAACTCTGGAAAGAAGATAGAGACATAGGAATTATTCAACAGGAAGAAGGTGTGAATCTGGTTGAAGCAAATGGATGGGTAATGGTGCCACAATGAAGACGAGGTAGCAAATTATTTTTCAACAAAATGTATAAGCTACATATTGTGTGAATCTCAAAGACCTGGTTTGTGCAGTTCTAACACATGCAAATGACAGGCAGCCTGCAGAGTCTTGCATGGTGGCTTGAAAAGAAAGACAAAATCCCCAGTGGAGTGTTTTTATCATGTTGGAGTTGGAAAGATGAAGAGTTCAGTTCGATGGAGAATTCAGAGGAACAGGAACAATGGGGAAAATTGGGTGAAAATTAGCTATAAACATTCTGATGCAAATTAGACCTCTAAGAAATTGGAAGACTGTGATTTGACAAGTGGTAATACATGCTAAAAAATGAAAGCAAAAAAAGAAGAAAATACTAAGAAAGGCATATAAGTAAAGGAAAAGATGTGGAATACAGCAAAATGTGGAAGATAATGAAATGTATCTTGAATGACAGGAGAAGCAAAAATAATTTCAAAATTTAGAGCTGTTCTGACTAATGTAGGATTTTGATTCACATTATATAATTCAACATAGGAAACTTTGGAGACTGAGAAAATGTGGTTTCTTTTTCTATGAAAATACATTGCAATTTCTGTGTAAGATTCACACAGTTCTCTTAGGCAGTCTCCTATGAAAGAACAGCACCTCCCAGCAGTCCAAATCAGATATTCACATCTTCCAGTGGAAATGTGCCTGCACCAGGATTGGTGAGATCATTGACTGGCTGGCCATGCCAACTCCTCTTAAAATCTTTCTTTGCTAAGTGTTTAGGAAGCAGTAGTTCAAAGAAGATAAAATTGATTCATTCTCATTGGTTTCCATTTAAAATTTCTCTTTCTTAGCATTAAAATCACATTTTGAAAATGTTATAGCAAAATCTCCTCTTTATCTTTAATTATAGTGGGTTTAATGTCTACAGTGCATTCGTTTTCCTCAAGACACTTGATTCACCTCTGGGCATACCAGGCACTTTTAACATGAAAAAGGAGAAGGAATCCTTTCTAAAACAGGGATTTCTTTTTCTTTCATTACAGCAAGTTTTCTTACACGAAGATACTCCAGACTACATATATCAAAAGTCAACTTTCCTAATATACAGAGAACTGAAAAATAATTTTGTTTCAGTCAATGTCTAGGTCACTGCCTCTACTCACATTTATTTTGTGAGTTGTTTGAAACTAATGTCTCAATCTAATGTTATGGGCATGATCCTTTACACATGAGAATATCACTTTGGAGACAGCGATTTTTGCAGGGTTTATAATACTGTAGGAATTAGCAAAGTCCATTTTAATGGATTAGAGTTAGGTGATCTATAAAGTTAACCTTGCAATGAGATTCAGCAAGTCTGTGTTTACAGAACTTTGCCTTGATAAGTGTGACAACTGTATCCACTGATAAGTAAAAGAATTTTGAAGGAAAGTATTTTTTTTTGTGGTTCTCTTGCTCCTTGGGTTCCTGGAAATGAAAGTCACAAATCTGTCCTCAAGCTTTGTCGCAGACCTTTTCAGTTTCTGTTCTTTCAGAGTGAAGTTTCTTTCTGTTTACATCCTGTAAATTTGACAGAAACAGAAATAGGGATGACAGAGTTGATAAAAGTGAAACAGGTTCAGCCAAAAAATAATATTCACAGAAGTTTATGTATCAGCAACTTTGTTACTGTTTCTTATTCTAACTTTGATTCAACAGTGAAATCGAGTTTAGATTAGATGACTTCCACAAAAAGAGAATAAACTTTTGACATGTGCCTCAGTAATTCCACTGGCATTTAAGCAAAGAAAGGAAAGCTCAATATCGTTCAGTTTCAACTAAACGTTCTGTTAACTTTTAAAGTTTTGTGTGTGACATACCTTATAATCATGAATATTATGCACAAATGCTTTTACTTTCATGTTAATATTCTAAAATGTCTGTTTAGCCACCTTCCTCTTAGAAAATAAGATTTAAAAAGCAGAAAAATGTACATAAACAAATGTCTATCTAAAAGCATTTATTGAGTGCCAGGATATTCTCAGTGATGAAGCTATTTTGATGTTCAAAACAAACAAAATACTGCCTTTGAGGTGCTTGCATTGTCGTGAGGGAGATATAATAAGTAAAGAAATAGAAACTATGTTTTAAATGGTGATAAGTTCTATCAGATAAATAAACCAGATTACATACAGAGAGATAAGGGTAGTGATTGGGAAGTATGTTGCTATTTCTCAGATTCCTTTTTTATTGCAATGTTACATTTGTCTTAAAGAATTTACTGAGTTCAAGAAATAGTGTATTGTTTGTTGGCAATTTGACAATAGCATTATGGTTTTTTATAGAACATTGCCTCTGAGCAAAGAACTAATTTTTTAAGTGTAGTTAAGGACCCAAATTATGTGCTAACAGATGAGAAACAGCTAAAAATAATGTATGGGAAGTAAAGTATAATACAGAGCAGAAGAAAATTTGAAACCCAGATGGTAATAAAAGATTAAGATAAAGAAACCATGTTAGAGATATATGGGATAAAATATATAATTGGAATTTCAGAAGACAGAAAAGAAAGAAATAATATTTGAATAGATTATGTTATTTGAATTGGTAATGGCTGGGAATTTTCCAAACTTGATGAAAGACATCACAAACTGGATTCAAAAGTGTTACAAATCTCAAGCAGGATAAAAAAGAAAAGAATAGCTTTTGGTCTTCTGTGAGAGTGTTTCTGTAAGTACAGAATAGTATCATCTTCAAAAAAAGGTTGTTTGTTTCTTCTTTTCTAATGTTAATATCAGTTATTTCATTTTATATTTATGTTGTGTTTCCCAAAACATCAAATAAAATTCTAGTTAATAAATGTATTAGTTAACATTTCTGTGAAATTCTTGTCCTTAGTTGATTTTACTGTTCACCATATCAGAAACCATTTTCTATTGTTTTCTGGTCAACAATGATTATGATTAGCTATTTTCTTTCTAATTTGATGCCACTTAAATATATTATTGTATTTTATTGAATTTTCTCACCATCTGCTGATATGTTCATATAATCTTATCCCTTTAATTTTATGATGTAATGGGTTGGGATAATAGAATTTCTGATTGTGCTCCATCTTGAATTCACTGCCTTGTTGCAAGGTATAATTATTTTTATACAAAGCTAGATTTTACTTGCTTATATTAATTTATAATTCTTTTCTTCCATCATGCTAAATAACATCATCCTTAACTGTTTTCTGTTTTTAATTCTTTTTTTGTCATATTTTATATTAAATTTAAATGGGCTTGTGACATGAAATGAGGAACTTTCTACTTGTATCTAAGGTCTGGAATAGTACAGACAATCCTTATTTTCTAACATTTTTATTGAGAGGTAACTCACATACCTTACAACTCACTTATTTAAAGTATACACTTAAATGGTTTTTAGAATATATAGTTGTATAATTATCATCACAACCCGATTTTGGAACCTTCTCATTATCTCAGAAAGAGACACCCACACCCTTTAGCCTGACCCACAAACTCAAGCCATCCTCTCTCCTCCAGCCCCAGGCAGTTGTTAATCTACTTTCTGTCTCTATGGATTTTCCCATTGCCCATTCTGGTGAGTTCATATAATCATTTAATATACAGTCTCTTGTGATTGGCTGTTTTCAACTAGCACAATGCTTTCAGAGTTTATCCATGTTGTAGTGTGTTGATGAATAATATTCCATTGTATGGATATACTACATTTTTCATTCATTAATTAGCCAAAGGACATTTGACTTGTTTCCACTTTGGGGCTATGATGAATAATGCTGCTATGAACATTCAGATACAAGTTTTTGTGTGGACATTTGTTTTCCTTTTTCTTGGGTACATACTTAAGAGTAGAATTGCTAAATTAAGTTGAATTTTTACTGCACGCCTCAAGAATTATAGCATACTAATATACTCATCCTCTAAAAGTCTACTAGTTATTAGATTCCTACAATATTAAATTTTGGAAATAAATATGGATTTAATTATGTTTAAGAATGTCAGTTAGGCATTTTATATTCTTTGAGGGTATGTTGTGCTTTTTTTCTTATGTTTTTGTGGAATATGATATATGAAAGTCAGAAGAATTGAAAAACATCCATCAACATGTTTAGGTTCATCAAATCTGAATATGTTAAACCAAAAATACATTGATGGACACCATGAGAATTGCTTAGTTTTTCAATCAACCATCTTATAATCCATCACAACTGAATCCAACCTAACAAAATTCAAATGTAACATAACATTTTCCATTTGGTTGAGATTCAAATTAAAGGAAACATAATTTATATCAAAGTCAATTAGAAGCTTTGCAGAAACCAGTTCAAAACATGCTGCTCCCTAAAAAGTAGCCTGCGCGGTTTACCTGGCAATGTGCCAAACAGTAGAATTAGCACAATTGAGTACTTACTCTCTACTGTGTAAAGAACTTACCAAAGGCTCAGACATAGACATTATATTTAAGTCTCTCAAAGTAAGTAACTAAGAATTTTGTGTTGCATTAAGTTGAACACCAGAGATGCAAAAAGTTATTTCCAAAGTATCTGTTTTGAATTGTTAATGATGTGGCTCTAGTAGTCACTCCTTTTTAATGTTTATAATGGTAATATATATGGTTATAAGACTTTTTGGCTGGGCGCAGTGACTTACACCTGTAATCCCAGCACTTTGGGAGGCCGAGATGGGCGGGTCACCTGAGGTCAGGAATTCGAGACCAGCCTGGCCAACATGGTGAAAACCCATCTCTACTCAAAATACAAAAATTAGCCGGGCGTGATGGTACATGCCTGTAATCCCAGCTACTTGGTAGGCTGAGGCAGGAGAATTGCTTGAACTTGGGAGGTGGAGGTTTCAGTGAGCCGAGATCACGCAATTGCACTCCAGCCTGAGCAACAAGAGCCAAACTCCATCTCAAAAAAAAAAAGACTTTCCAATATGATATCTACGATACAAATTTCAATACATTCCAAGCCAAATGAACCCTTATAGGTGAAAAACATGGTAATCCTGTTTTGGGGATATATTTTGAATGCAGAAGGATGTGTTTGGATGTGCGTGCATACGTGTATATGAGTACTGTATTATTATTCTGTTTTCACACTGCCATAAAGATACTACCTGAGACTAGGTAATTTATAAAGGAAAGTGGTTTAATTGATTCACAGTTCTTCCTAGCTGGAGAGGTCTCAGGAAACTTATAATTGTGGCAGAAGGGGAAGCAGTCATGTCTTACATGGTGGCAGGTGAGAAACAGAGAGAGAGAGAGTGAAAGAAGTCTAGGGGAAACTACCATTGGTAAAGCCATCTGATCTTGTGAGAACTTCCTCACTATCATGAAAACAGCACGAGGAAAACCTCCCCCATGATCCAACCACCTACCACCACATCTCTCCCTCCACACCTGGGGATTGGAATTCAAGATGAGATTTGGGTGGGGACACAGAGCCAAACCATATCAAGTATATTTGGACTGGTGGATAATCACAGCATGTGAGAGAATGCAGATCTATTAATAAAATATCCACCAGAAACGAAGAGTTGATCCACTTGCCAGATAATTTGTTTTTAATTTGTAGCTAATATAAAGTTTTCACTGGGTAGCTATTTTCGTACTTAGAGATATTGTTCAAATGAAATCTCTAGTCTAGTAGGATAATCAGTTGACCATCGTTTTTTAAATTATTTTCATGGAGAACAAACCATCACTAAAATTGCTACTCAGTACCAAAACTGTAATGGTAAATATGAACGTTGATGTTACACCTGCATTTTGGCAAACTAGAAGTAAAATTTAAAAAACAATAATGAATGTACTTACTAACTTATTGATGAGAAAAATTAAATTGAGAATAGGCATTAAAGGGGAAAGAATATTGATAGACAGAGACTAATCTTTCTATTAAAGTTTTAGTTAATAGGGACAGATGTGTGCAGTTTCAATTTTCAAAACCTGCAGAGTGTAGATAATGGGAACTCATAAGACAGAGCGTATCTCAGTATATACTTTTGAGAGCATTTGTTCTGTGAAATATTCTTCAAAAAGAGGGTGAGTAGATAAATAAGTTTGTGAATCAAACTTGCTGCTCCATGGTACGTTTTATGTTCCTGGTCTACATTGTATAGTGTAGACTCTAAGAAGGCTTAGAGAAAATAATCAATTCAACTTTCTTTTATTAACTTTTAATTAATCAATTTAGGTTTGATAAAACTAGGGCCATGCAGAACTTTTTATGTCCTGATTTCAGATGCTGAATGAGATAAATATTTAATCATTCGTGAGATGGTAAATCAAGGAAAGGAGAAACTAGAGAATCCATCTTGCATGATAAAATGTCGTATGTTATACATGTCTTTTTTATATCAATTGATTCAACCCAATTCTCCTATATCTCACGAATTGTTAGCAATTTTATTCTTGGAGCTTTTAAAGTAGCTTGTATATACATAATTATATGTAGTACACATTAATTTAATATTTTTATGTTAAAAATAAAAATTTTGAAGTACACACAAACACTTATTTTTTAAATCAACACTCATATACTCATTAATCAGGTTGAGAAATGCAATTTACTAGAACCTAACAGTATTTAACAAGTTCTCTATCATTCCTCACCGATTGCATTGCCCTCCATTTGCAGATAAATTACTATAATAAATTTAGTCACCATTGAATAAAAAATTTAGGGAGATTTACTTCCTGTGTATTCTTGGATAGTATATTACTGGTAGCATTATTGAGGTCTAATTCATGTGTTACTAATTTATCTATCTCAAGTATACATATAAATCAGTTTTTGTAGATTTGTGGTTATGTATTCATCACCCAATACAGTTTTATAACAGTTCCATCACTCCTCAAAGCTTCTCTCATGATATTTTTTCTCCATTTACTGGTTGATAGATGCATATCCTTAGTTTTTGTATAACATGACTAATTCTGTAAGCATTCATGTTTAAGCCTTTGTGTGACTTTTGTATGTTTTCATTTCTCTTGGTTAGACACCTAAAGGTTAAATTGCTGGGCGAATGGTAAGTATGCTGGAACAACAGGACATCCACATGCAAAAAAAATGAATCTAGACATACAGCTTATATTTTAAACAGAAATTAACTCAAAATTGATTGTATACCTAAATGTAAAATGCAACCAAAAATCTTCTAAAAAGATAACATTAAAAAAATCTAGGTGTTCTTGGGTTCGGTGATGAGTTTTTAGATACAACACTAAAAGTAGGCTCCATAAAAAAGATTAAGTTGGACTTCACTAAGATTAAAGAGTTCTGCTGTGCAAATACATTGCTAGAGGTGAAAAGTCAAGTCACAGACCTCAAGAAAATATTTACAAAACTCATATCAGAAAAAAAGACTTATTCAAAATGCATAAATAATTATTAAAACATAATAATAAAATAAACAAAAATGGGCAAAAGATCTAAATAGACTTCATTAAAGAAGATATAAAGATGGCAAATTGGCATATGGAAATATGCTCAGCATAATATGTCTTGATGAACTACAAATTAAACAACAACAACAACAACAATAAAGTTCCATTACTCACCTATTAGAATGGCTAAGATACAAAACCCTGACTAATCCAAGTGCTAGCACAGATGCAGAGCAGTGGGAACTCTCATTCACTACTGGTGGGAATGTAAAGCAGTACAGTCACTTTGGAAGACAGTCTGGTAGTTTATTACAAAATTAAGCATCATCTTAATGTATTATCCAGCAATCGTGCTAGTAGGTATTTAACCAGATGCGTTGAAAACATATCTACATGAAAATCCCCACATGAAGGTTTATAGCAGCTTTAGTCATAATTGCCAAAATCTGGAAGCAACCAAAATATCCTCAACAGGCGAATAGGTAAACTATGGTATATATACATAATGGAATAATATTCAGCCATCAAAAGAGGTTAGCAATCAAGTCATGAAAAGACATGTGGGAATGTTAAATGCCTGATAATAAGTGAAAGAAGCCAGTTTGAAAAAGCTACACATTCTATGATTCAAATTATGACATTTTGGAAAAGATAAAACTATAAAGACAGTAAAAAGATCAATGGTTGCCCAGTGATTTAGAGGGAGGGAAAGACAGATGAAAAGATGGAGCAGAATAACGGGATTCTCAGAGAAGCAAATTCTTCTGTATGATACTGTAATACTGGATGCATGATATTACATACAATTGTACAACACAAAAATGAACCCTATTGTAACTTCTGGACTTTAGTTAATAGTAATGTATTAATATTGCTTCATCAATTGTAACATACATATCACACCAATGCAAGATGTTAACAAATAGAAAAACTGTGAACAGATGGTGGGGAGAGGTATACAGAAATTCTGTACTATCTGCTCAATTTTTTTACAAAAAAACTGTCCAGAAAATAAACTATTGGTTTTTTGAACAAAGGTATGCACTAAATCCAACAGAATTTAGGAGTATATGCATCTGGCATGAATGAAAAATGGTATATTTTAATTAAAATTAGGGCAGTCACCGTATATGTGAGGCTGAGATATCAAATAGTTAAAATAAATAAAAGCAAGTGGACTTCAAATTTCTATTTACGTAGTTTGAACAATTGGACTACTGTCAAAAATTCTAAAATTATTATTCTAAACCACTTCATTGTGCTTTATAAGTAAATTCTAGAAAAATTAGAATTCCTTTTTATAAAGTCCTAGTTAATTAAATGTTGCATAAGCGATTGTTAAGAGTTCTTGGCAGATAGCAGGTAAAAGTCTTGGGGACTGAAAATGTTTATAAATGTATGTTCACTATCTCACTTTAGTTTGTGCTAGGGAATTGAACTCTAAATATATTTGAAAATATATAAAGAAATATGTGCCCAAGTAATTTATTAAGGCTGTAAATAAACGTTTGCAACTATTTTCAGCAGGGCATTATACTAGGTGCTGAGGTTGTAGAGATTCTGTTTATAAACAGTTTGCAATCCTGAGATAATTCTGGGAATAAGGTAACATGTATGACCTGGCAGAAGATGAATCTACTAGGGATGTCTTGTAGAATTCACTTTCTTCAAGTATTGGTCCAAATGGCACATTCTCAGTGGGGTGTACCCTGACTCACCCTTTAAAATTGTGAATTCTTCCCATCGCAGCACTCTGTACCCTTACCCTGCTCTAAGATCCCCTGTAGCAGTCTCTGCTACTGAAGTATTATAGAAGGTATTAATTTTCTTAATTTTATCTTCTATCTCCCCCTGGTTTCTTTTCAGACACGCTAGAATGCCACCTTCATGTGGGTAGAATTTTTTTTCTCCTGTGTTCTATTCATTGGTTTGCATATTTTAAGTACTTTATTCATATTTTTTGAATTAATGAATAAGAAAAGGGATCTTGGAGTATGCATGAAATGCTTGGGAAAACAATTTTAAAAGAACAAAATCTTCATGTCAGGGAGAAGACAGAGAAGTAACCATAGGCAAGTTTGTATTGTAGACTGTCTTGAATAAAGCAGTTGTTTCTTCTAGCACTTAGTATAGTATGGCCTTTCTATGAACTTGATGAGTTACATTGATAGAGCATGATGTATGTATTCTCTGAACAATTACAGCAGCAGGATTGAACACAGAATATCATTAGAACCATTAGAATAAAAAAAATTGAACTGTGGAAAGAAAATGACAAGTTTGAAAAAAACACAAAACAACAACAACAACAAAACAGAAAAAGAACATCTGGATCTGGATTTGTAGTTCCTCTGTATTTTTCTTCTTTTTGAAATTGCCAGCCATATAGTACCTTTTTAAAATCCATCTTTCTCTGCAAATTTTATTCTATGCAGAAAGACCAATGTAGCTTTTGTGGCACACTGGATTTTGAGCCCACAAAATGCTGGAGTAAATCATGAGAAAGAAGCACAAGTAGCTCCAGGTAAAGAGACCTTATCACTCCTTATTTACAGTCACTTGTTCACTGAGTCTAGGCCTCGAGAACTTGTGTAATTTTTTCCAGAACGTTGATTTCCATATTGTATTTATTCAAAAGTTAAAAACATAAACCACTTGGTTAATACACAAACGTTTTGCTGTGTGGCAATGGAAATAAGCTTTCCTGTCAAGCACTTATGGAAAAACTGTGAAGGACAGCCACTGTGGCTATGATAACACTAGAAGTCTGAGAACTGAGCTGGTCCAGTGTACTTGAGTGTCTCAGACAGGCCGTCTTGAAATCTAGTACTGCTAAATCCTATACCAGCCAATCTGTTCCCTCAGTCAGCAAGGTCACCATGAAAATGATTTCTGAAAAAAAGAAAAAGAAAAAGAAAAATTGACCTTCTCATTTTCATCTGGCTGAATGATGTTCACCCTTGTGAACATGACCATGACCCTGTGTCATGGTTAAGGATAATTAGCCAGTCCAGTAGGTGAAGCTATGGCCCACTGGCCTGGGCATCTTACCTTGGGAACACTGTTGTCTTCATTTCCGGACTTTGGAACAAATGGAGTGAGGTAATTCTTTAGACTCAAAGTCACCTGTACTGTAATACACACTTTTAAAATAATACAATCAAAAATTTACATTTCCACATGTCCTTCACACGGCTGACACACAATTGATCTCCTTTACAATATTCCTTTCAATATGTTAAAAAATTAAATATAAATTAATTAATTAACATATGAACTCCAGCAACAGCAAGATACAAATTTGTGTGAGCTTAAACATTTTAAAAGAAGTTTTTATAAATCAGGCCTATCAAATGGGCTCATGTTTCCTTTGGGGAAAAATATCCCTTCCTTCTCTAGTTCATACTATTCTCCTTCTCACAATCTAGCTTCATAGTAACTTATTTTGGAAATATGATCACCTCTCAGTATTTGTGGAGTGTTTGTTCGAGGACACCCCCCGCCACCGACCAACACAATTCACAAATGTTCACACCCCTGATAGACAATGTTACATTAACGTTATATATAAATGTTATATTAATAATCGAATATATATAAATATAATTAATGTTATAGTAATATAACATCTATTAATACCTATATCATACACACATTCTCACACATACTTTAAGTCATCTCTGGATTATTTATAATACCTAATACATTGTAAATGCTTTATAAATAGCTGTTATAATGTTTTGTTTAGGGAATAATGATAAGAAAAAAGTCTGTACATGGTTCATCACAGGCACATTTTTTTTTCAAATATTTTCTATCTGTGATTAGATGAAATCATGGATGCAGAACCCATGGACACAGAGAGCCAACTGCATATATGAGAAAGACCAAATTTATTTTCCTTTCCAAGTCAAAACAGAATACTTATAAGTATTATAAATGTGAAAAAAAATCCTGAATCTTTAATTTTTCTGAGACACTTTCAATATAGAATGAAATAGAAAGAACACTAAATTAGGAGATAAAATATTATAACTAGGATTCCAGTTCTTACTTTATAACCTTGCACAAATCACACAATCTCAAGAGCATTAATTCTTTCATCAGAAAAATGAAAGCAACCATTAAAAAATCCCATTGATCTACCTATGTCACACTGAGTTGTGGGGACCAAAAGACAATGAATTTGTAAATAAACACATACACATTAGGCATTGTGACAGTGGAAGACATCTATTAGCCACAAATCAGCATACAGGAAAGTGAATTGTAATGTATCTTAGGAAAGGCATGCCATTATTTCAGGTATCTCAGCAGAATCAAATACACGAATAGCTGTGCCTGGGGCTCGCTAAAGCATTTGATTTTCTCTTTTTAAATTTTACTAAAGGCAGAAGTGCACAAATTCTGCCATTTAATATTGTTTCAGGTTTACTGTCAAATACATATTACTTAGAATATTATTTAAGTCCTCTTTTTATAATCATATTTAAATATAAACACTACAAAAACTTTTCTGTAAGATTTTAAAAACAATTTGATGACTGTCAATGTAGTTCAGCTAATGACTCTTAGATACTTTAAAATCTTCTGTACATTATTAATTTCATATTTGTAGTTTTCCACTAATGCCATCCACTGTGTATGCAAAAGCCAGTAGCCATAATGCCCAATAACATTATTTCTCAGAATACTGGCAAATATGTGAGCTGGCTTACAGGTCTTTGACATTTTCATAAGTCCAGTCTATTTTATAATATTATATAGCTATTTCTTACATAGCTCAGCCTCCAATTTAAGCACATGAAGTAGGCTATGCTATTTATATGTGTTTACTTTGGTCCATTTGGGGGATACAATTATTTTTTCTCAAGATTATTGTAATAGAAATTTTTTTCTTCTCTGCTCTATCCTATGCATAACATCCTCTATCTCTTTGTGAGAGTAATTTTATTTTCTTTTTATTTATTTTTAAAATTGAGAAACAAAATTGTGTATATTTACTATGTACAACAGGAGGTTTTGAAATATAAATACATTGAGGAATGACAAAATCTAGCTAATTCACATATACATCGCTTCACATATTTTTGTCATGAGAACACTTCACATCTACTCTCTTATTTTTCACAAGCACACTAAATTATTAACTGTAGTCACTGTGTTGTCATTAGATTACTTGAACTTATTTCTCCTAACTGAAGTGTTGACCAGCACCTCCGAAACCCCACTCCCCAACCACCCAAGCCCCTAGTAACCACCGCTACTCTCTACCTCTGTGATCAGGTCGTATCTGCCTTTCTGTGCCTAGCTTATTTCACTTATCATACTGTCTTCCAGGTTAATCTATATTGCTGCACATAACAGGATTTCCTTCTTTTTATGGCTGAATGGTATTGCATTGTATATATGTACCACATTATCTTTATCCATTCATCTTTTGATGGACACAGGTTGATTCCATGTCTTGTCTATTATGAATGGTGCTGCGATAAACCTGGGAGTGAGGATATCTCTTTGGGTTTACTAACTTCATTCCCTTTGGATATGTACCCAGTAATGGTGTTGTGGGACTTTTCCTTAGTTTAGCTAAAGATGGGGTTCTTTGTCCCATAGCCATGTAAATTAAGGCTCACAGACAATTTGAATGGTGAGTAAGAAGGGTTTTATTGGGTGAAAAAGAAGAAAAGGGGGAAACAGGGGCTCTGCTAGGCCAGAGTCCCTCCCACCCACCGCTTGAATCTCAGGTTCCACACAGGAAGAGGAGAGGCCAGGCTCCTCCCCACTGCAAATGGCACAAACTTCCTGAGGCTCCACAAAGTGGAGAGGTTGGTTGGGGGTTTTCTGGGGACCCCCTTCCCACCTTGCTGTGTCAATGGGATTGCTGGATCATATGGTAGTACTCTTTTCAATTTTTGAGCAAATGCCTCACTGTTTTCTGTGATGGCTGTACCAATTTACTTCCCTAGCAACAGTGTGTGAGTGTTTCCTTTGCTCCACATCCTTGCCAACACTTGTTACTTTTGAAAATAGCCATTCTAGCAGGTATAAGGTGATATCCTATTATAGTTTCAATTTGCACTTCCCTGATAATTAGTGATGTTGAACAGTTTTTCCTTTACCTGCTGGACGTGTATGTGTATGTATGTGTGCGTGTGTTTGAGGTCGTTTTTTCCATTTTTTAATCAGGTTATATGTTTTCTTGCTATTGAGTGGTTTGAGTTCCTTAAATATTTTGGATATGAATCCCTTATCAGATGTATAGTTGGCAGATATTTTCTCCTATCCTCTAGGTTGCCTCATCACTCTGTTGATTGTTTCCTTTGTTGGGTGGAAGTTTTAAGTTTGATGTGACCCCATTTGTTTATTTTTGCTTTGTTATCTGTGCTTTTGGGGAGATATCCAAAACATCATTATCCAGACCAACGTTATGAAGCTTTTCTTCCATGTTTTCTTGTAGTAGTTTTACTGTTTCAGGTTTTATGTTTAAGTCTTTAATCTATTTTGAATTGATTTTTGTATTTGGCATGAGATAAGGTTCCAGTTTCATTCTTCTGCATGTGGATATCCAGTTTTTTCAACTCCATTTATTCAAGAGACTGTCATTTCTCCATTGTGGGTTCTTGGCACCTTTGTCAAAAAGCAGTTAGTGGTAAATTTCTGGATTTACTTCTGGGCTCTCTGTTCTATTCCAGAGTAATTTTTAATAGTATAACATTTTATTTCCTGCTTGCTCATTAGCAATAGATTGTCATTCGGTTTGTTTTCAGTGAAGATGTGAATTATTGCATTATAAAATTCCAGAAAAATATTAATCTCCTCAATTGTTTGTAATGAAAGTTTGCTTCATCACTTTCATTTTTAGAGCATCTGAAACTTATTTACAGAATCCCTCAATAATGAACCCCATAACTGATTTGTCTGTTTTCTCCAACTGGAACACATATACATATCATTTTGCACCAAGATGCATATTATGATGAAATTTGAAATATTACTTGAAGCGTTACTTTCATTCTCCCCAGAAAAATGTTAATGCGCAAACCCAATTTAAACGTGAAATGCCCCTTTCAGTCATAAATACTTCAGTGATATATAATCATGAATTGCAATGACCACACTTGAGAATTCATTTCAATAACCATTGAAACTTACTAGGTTCTCGGGTAAGTTCTGTGCAGCTCCTCGGGTGACAGAAAACTTTCAAGTGCCTTATGGAAATATTCTATTTCTTCAAATGTATACCAAATGATAGCTCCTCTTTCTGGTTCTTCAATTCTCAGGGCTAAGGCAAACTCTTTTTCTGTATTCCTCCCAGCTCGACTCTTCATGAGACAAACTCATACTTAGAAGACTATAGGAAGGCTTTGCAGACACTCCTCTGCTACATTAGAAATATGAAAAGAAAGTATATCCAAGGAAGGGAATATTTAGGGCTATCATATCACTATGAACTGTGCCCCAGAGCGAACAGGATACAAACCTCTTTCTTCATGTGACATTAGACAATGCTAATTGTTTCCCTGGAGAAGAGTCAAATCTAGGAGTTCAAGTCTGCAGAAGTGCTATGTTTGTTTCATACAGTAGCCTGCTTTCATATTAAACCACCATGGAGAAAAGTTTGGAGGTTCCTCAAAAAAACTAAAAATTGAGCTACTAGATTATTCAGCAGTCCCACTGCTGGGTATATACCCAAAAGAAAGGAAAGGTAATATCAAAGAGATATCAGCACTCCTATGTTTGTTGCAGCACTTTATAATAGTTAAGATTTGGGAGTAACCTAAGCGACCATCAACAGATGAATGGATACAGAAAATGTCATACATGTACACAGGGGAGTACTATCCAGCCCTAGGAAAGAATGAGATCCAGTGATCTGCCACAACACAGAACTGGAGATCATTAAGCAAAATGGGCCAGGCACAGAAATACAAACCTCGCATTTCTCACTTATTTGTGGAATCCAGTTGATTTGTTTGGGAGATAACCTGAAAGCAAAGTCCTCCCAACTTGCCATCTGTATTCAATCTTATGTTCTATAGAATATTTTCATACTACAGGAGTGCATTGTCTTCTAGGAAATTAGATTTCAAATGATGTTTTAAGAAGTATACAAATTATCTGGTATTCAAATAGGGTTTTAGGTTTTTTTGGATCATTCTTTATAGGACTATATGTTTGAAAATTACCCCAAAATACATGTGTACAGAATATAAGCATATCTTAAATTATCCATAAATTGTCAACTTAGGCACGAGAAAAAAATCAGTAAAATAGGAAATTTAAGTTGAAAGAGAAGATATGTTAATGAATTAGGTAAAGTATAGAACATTTAATTTGGGCAAAATGTAAACTTTACTAAACCTTACGGTCAAAGACTTGCAGTAAAAATAAAATTAAAACTAGCGTCAAAGTTTATAGCTGATTCAGAAGAGGAAATTAAAATTAATTGTATATCTTAAACTAAAAAAATACAGGGAGTTGCGAACATGCATCAGAGTATCAAATCATTTTTACTCTAGAGATGTCTTGTTTTCATTCTGTCATCAATTTTTGTGACCTTAGTTTTTGGCTGATTTCCCTGTTTGACTTTATGACCAAGATGTTTTCAAAGCTGAACGGTTCACAATGTAATGTGGCACCTTTGTTGTTTTTGTCAGGAACTGATTTTAAACTTCTTGAGCTTTTTAACAGTAAACATTGTCAAAAACAGTCTCTTGATGATTTTTTACCTTAAGTTATGCATTTAGCCATTAGCAGACAAGAGATAAACAATTGTATGCCATTGGCAGAAACCAGGTAAGTACAGAGAACTCTTTAACAAAAAAATAAGAGAGGCAGGAGAAAAAAAAATAAGAAGATCAAATATATAGCTAACAGATTTCAGAGGAGATGTGAAATATGAATTGGCTACAAATTTTCTAGAATTGGTAATATACTATACATGAATTTTCATATGCAGGACACAAAATGAATCTTAAGCACAATAAATAAATATAAACCCACTCATAGGTTACATCATAATGACAAAGAGAGAAAACTTAAAAGCCAGAAATAAAACACAAATTAACTGTGAAGTAAAGATAACAAGACTGCAGTGAATACGTTAAAAGTAACATTGAAAGTCAAACTATAAGGGAAAATAGCAATGTAAAAAGTCGTTCAGACACTGTAGACAAGACTACACCAGTTTCTAGAAAAAGTAAACATGCACTTATCATTATGGTCAAGTAAGGCACTCTTGGTCATTTATCCCAGAGAAACGACAAGCTATGTTGACACAAATTCCTGTACACAAATATTCACAGCAACTTTATAATAACACAAAACTAGAAACAAACGAAATGTCCTTCATAGGTTGAATGGTTGAACTAACTGTGGAATATCCACACCATAGAATGTTACTCAACAGTGAAAAAGAAGAAACTACTGATACATACACAGCAACTTGGATGGACCTGAAGAACAATATGCTGAGTAAAAAAAGTCAGTCTCAAAAGATGATGCCCTCTGATTGCCCTCTAATTCTGTTGATATAACATTTTTTGAAATAACAAAATTATAAAGATTGAGAGACAATAATAGAAAATAGTAGTTGCTGGGGGGTTAAGGTGGATGTCTGTGGTTGTTAAATCATATCTATCATGAGTGGTTCTTAGAACAGAACTCTTCTACATTTTGGCTGTGTTGATTGATAGAAACTACAAGCATGTTAAAACTGCATAAAAGGAATCCATTCACAAACACGTGATTGAATGCAAAATACCTGAAATCAAAGATTCATAGACTGTATCAATGTCAATTTCCTGTTGTGATATTTCACTATAATTATGTAAAATATAATTATTAGGGGAAACCAGCTAGAAGATATAAGGGATTACTCTGTATTATTTTTTACAACAGCATGTAAATTTCAAAACAATCGGTTTTTTTAAAAAAAATTTACTGTAAGAAATAAAAACTAAGGCCGGGCGCGGTGGCTCAAGCCTGTAATCCCAGCACTTTGGGAGGCCAAGTCGGGTGGATCACGAGGTCAGGAGATCGAGACCATCCTGGCTAACACGGTGAAACCCCGTCTCTACTGAAAAATACAAAAAGCTAGCCGGGCGAGGTGGCGGCGCCTGTAGTCCCAGCTACTTGGGAGGCTGAGGCAGGAGAATGGCGTAAACCCGGGAGGCGGAGCTTGCAGTGAGCTGAGATCCGGCCACTGCACCCCAGCCTGGGCGACAGAGCCAGACTCTATCTCAAAAAAAAAAAAAAAGAAAGAAAGAAAGAAAAACTAAAAAAGAGATTTAAAAGGAGGGGATTAATGGTCAAAAATTCGAAGAGAATTATCAGTTGCCATATTTCATTCTAAATTGCAATTGGTTTGTACAGTACAGAATCCTTAAGGGCTGAGAGAAATAAATATTAACTTAAAATATTATATCCAGCTCAATTTTCATTTTAAAAAGCGCAAGTAAATACTTTTAAAAAGACAACTAAAACTGAGGGTGTTTTCGACATACCTCACTGTTATAGACTGAATAATGCCCTGCCCTCCAAACGCATATGCAGAAGCCCTGACCCTTGGTGTATTTGGAGACATGACCATTAAAGAGATAATAAAGATTCAATGAAATCATAAAGGGTGGGGGCCTCATTGGATAGGATTGGCGTCCTTACAAAAAGAAGAAGAGACACTTGAGCTTTCTCTCTCCGCTGTGCAGGGAGAGGATATGTGAGAACACAGTAGGGAGGTAGCTATCTACAAGCCAGGAAGAGAAGACTTGCCAGAAACCAACTCTTAGGGCACATTAATCTTGAACTTCTGGCCTCCAGGATTATTAAGAAAAATTTTCTGTTGTTTAAGCCACTCAGGCTGTGGCGTTCTGTTCTGGAAGCCTGAGCTGACTAAAGCAGACTCATGCACTCACTAAAGAAACTTCTGAAAAATGCACATAAGGAAGAAGAACTGAAATCAGGAATAAAATGATGAGTAAAGTTACAGAGATGCATATCAAGGAAAATCAAAATAAGTAATGACTGCACAAAATAATATTAAAAATAAGGATTGGGTTAAGAGAATATATGCAACTGTAATAGAATTATTGAGCAACAATAATATACACATTTGAAAATGGTAATAATGTATGCAAAAGATCTATTATTTGGAAAAAAGTAGAGATATGACTCTTTTGTCTTTAACAAAAGAGAGCACATAAATACAAAAACCTACCACTAGTTTCTACTGTATGAAAGAGTAAAACGGAAAAATTTTATTTAAACATAGGTAAAAAATTCAAAAGAAATCAAGAAAGAAAGGGTTATTCTGGTTTAGAAGTTCTTACACAGTTTAGATACAAAATCTTTGTGAGGTATATATATTTTAAAAAACGGTATGTGTGTGTAATACACACGTACTATCCTCCCAGTATATGGCTTGCCTTTTCAAATTCCTATTGGCGATTTTGAAAGCATGGACATTTTTGTGTTGAAGTATAATTTATCCCATCATTTTTCTTTATGATTAGTGATTTTTTAATCTTAAGAAATCTTTGCCTCAACAAACTTGCAAACATACTCTGTTGTGTCTTATTCTAAAATAGTTGGGTGTTTATTAGGCTTATTAAGCTTTTTATCCTATAAAAGAGATAGAAAAAGGAATCTGGACAAATTCAGCAGTGTCTTCTGTTTTCTTTTCCTTGAAGAGGGGAATGGGAGGGAGTGGTGGAGCTATCACCAGTTACCCCTTCTCCTGGTGGGAGCCTGCTGATAGGGTTCCAAAGGAATACACTTTGATTAGATGTATGTTAGAATTTTTCATTCTCCCATTTTTGTTTCACTTTTCCTCATATTCTCCATTTGCTTGCAATGTGGATAATTCTTAAGGTCTGACAACCTATGTAATACTTCTGTTTGAATTTATGTCTAATATGCTATTGCAAGTTTTTAAAAAGTTACATATATGTCACCATATGACACAGTGATCTCAGTATTTCCCCAAGCAAATTATACACTCAAAATTCTACATGCAAAAATTTAGAGCAACTTTCTTCATTATCACCAAAAATTTGAAAAAATCTGTATATCCTTTAACCAGTGAATGGAGAAACAAATTGTAGTACTTTCGCACAATGGAATTCTACTCACCAATAAAAAGGAGTAAGACATTGATTCACACAAAGACATAAAAGAATCTTAAATGCAGTTTGCTAAGCAAAGGAAGCTAGGCTTAATTGGCTACCTTGTAGTATTCTAAATATACGACCCTCTGAAAAAGGCAAGACTACGGGGAGGGAAACCTATTACTGGTTGCCAGGAGTTGGGAAATAGAGGAAGGGAAGATACTTTCTGTGAAAGAGATGCATAATAACAGTTTCATGAAACTGTTCTATATGGTAATGAGGTGATGAATACATTTATTATAACATTTGCCAAAATCGGTAGACTTTTCTACTACAAAGCATGAATTTAATTTTATGCAAACTTAAAAAATTAATTAGCACGTCAAGGGATCCCAGAACAGAATATAGACTGTGATAAACGGATCTAACCATGTTACAAATATATGATATAGATGCACTGATAGGATTGGAAAAAGATGAGTTGACTTTTGTAACTTCAGAAAATGTTTTGACTAGACACTGAAAGGCTAAAGAAAAAAGTATACATAAACAAGGTACTCTAGTTGGTCAATTTGTTTCTCACAGCAGGATGGGGTTATCAATTCTCAGAGTACTTTTCATGAATATTAAGGTTGAGCCAATAAATAAATCAGTTGTAGATAATGGGAGCTAAGTTTCTCATGTCAGAGGAAGATGTTATAAATATGCAAAGAGTGATGGCTAGAGCAGAACTTACTGTGCTGTATTAGAGATGGAGACATGAACGTACATTCTTTTTAATATTTTACAGATACATGCAGGAATAAATACAGACAGGTATATATAAATGGGTTAGGATACACACATTGATTTTCACATCGTGGAAGCAGTGACATACCCGCAGCAATAAGTATACCAAGTCCCCCAGATCTTGGTGTCAAATTCTCATTCTGGAATTAAAGGAAACAGGGCTCCCTAGAGAAATGGCTCTGTTTGGGGGTGGGTTAGAGAAAAGACATAATGATCCTAAAAATAAAGTGTGTCAGAAAGTAAGAACTCTAAAAAAAGAAGAGTTTGTAGCAAAAGGATACAGGAATTCTACCTGAAAGTGCTCCCAATTGCCAAAGCTGGGACAATTTAAACACACTGCAAATAAATAATGTGACTATTAACAATGATAATGTTGGATTATAAACCAAAGAACAAAATAAATATCTGAGCCCATACTGATAATAAATAAATTAAAGCATATATGCATAAATGGGAGAGAAGGGACAATTTTTTTTTCCAAAATAATTCCAAGTAACAAATGTAAAAATAGTGATGGAAGTAGAAAATCACCAGTAGAACACCACAGTAATACGTGCCCCAGTGAATGCTAAAATTAATCGACAAATCAAGGGAAATAGGGTATTTGCACAGCTTCAAAGTATCTCTTCATAAATATGTATTTATTACTACTATCTAAATATATGCCAATGCATTCTTTGATACTTCACTTACCAAGTGTTGGAGTTTAATACCCCTACTATCATAAGTGTAGTTTGGACTTAGTAACTTGCTTCTAACACAGAGTAAAGAAAGGAAAAAATAAGTTTACAAAGGAGAAATTTGGCAGACATGACCTTAACCAAGTGATCAAGGATAACATAATCAATTATAAGTCATGCTGACATCATGTACCCCAATATGATGTGAAAAGAAGGGGACGTCACCTTTAAGATATTCCTCATCAAAGCTCCTATCTTCAGTTTAATCGCACACAGTAAAAATCAGCAAAGTCAGGTTGAGGAACATGACACAAAATATTTGACCAGCACTCTTCAAAAGTGTCAGCAATACAACAGGGAAAGGAAGACTGAGAAACTGTCAGAGATTGAGAAAGGACACTAAGGAGACATGATAGCTAAATGCAGTATGGTAACCTGGACTGGATTCTGCAACAGAAATAGAATATTAGTGAAACAACTGAGGAAATCCAAAGAAAGTCTCTAGTTAATAAATATATTTTCTCAATCACCACTTTCATTTGGCAGGTGCTAGCCAGTTCAGTACAGCAAGTAAAATATGTAAGAGGCAGACCAGGCGCAGTGGGTCACGCCTGTAATCCCAGCACTTTGGGAGGCCAAGGTGGGCAGATCATGAGGTCAGGAGTTCGAGACCAGCCTGACCAACATGGTGAAACCACGTCTCTACTAAAAATGCAAAAATTAGCCGGGTGTGGTGGTGCACACCTGTAATCCCAGCTACTGGGGCTGAGGCAAGAGAACCCCTTGAACCCAGGAGGCAGAGGTTGTGGTGAGCCAAGATCGCGCCACTGTACTCCAGCCTATGCAACAGAGAGTGAGACTCCATCTCAAAAAAAAAAAAAAGGCAACAGAATTAGAAAGGTAAAAGCACCCAACTCTTGCCCCAAATGTCATTACTGATATAGATAATACAAAATAATTTAACAATACATTTTAAGAGTTAAAACAAAAGCATAGCGGTGTTGCTAGTTACTAAATCAATATATTAAAATAACTATATTTCCACAATATACCCAACAACAAAACATTTAAAAAGTTAACATTAAATAAACTTACAACAGCAACAAAAACATCAAGCACCTAGAAATAAACACAATAGTATAGATGTGGTATTTCTACCAAGGGAATAAAACTGTACTGAGAAATAATAATGTAGAACTTACAACATGTTCATAGAGTTTTTTTGCTCATTTATTTGACAATTATTTATTTATTGAGTACATACTATCTACTAGCCAGTCCCTGTCAAAATAGTAAATTTTGCATGCATGTATATATATGTGTGTGTGTGTGTTTGTGTGTGTGTGTTTGACAAGTTTATTCTGAAACATATGGAGAAATGCAATAAATCTAGGGTATGGAAGACTCACTTGAAAAAGAACAATACCATACAAGAACTTGCACTATTGGTTAGTCAGATTTGTCATAAATCTATAATTATTCATACATTCTGGTAATAGTGCAAGGGTAGATAAAAGACCAATGGCATAGAATAGAACATTGAGATGTGAACAACTGGCTTTATGACAAAAATGGCATTGCACTACAATGGGGGAAAAGATAAATCTTTTGCATTAATGATTCTGGGCTGCTTTAATATCAATATAAGAAAGAGTGAAATTTAATACCTTTCCCAACAATATGGGCTAAATACAGATTTGTTTAGCTTGAATCTTATGCAATTATGGAAATTTCTTAAAATACAACAAAAACAAAACAAAATTACAAATACAAGAGTAAAACTAGACGATTTTCATAATGTTTAAAATGAAAAAATACTGAAATCTGACAAATACTTACAGACATCACAAATCCTAAACACTAACAACTTACTTTACTCATTAACTGACAAAATTGTTATACTTTATTTTTCAACATGCTGCATCATCTTTATATAACAATAATTGTGATATCTTCTTCCATAGAGAGTATAAAAATGCAATTCAGTCCTACTGTCATTGATTGAAATTTGCTTTTTTGTTTCTTGATAGCTGGGATGCATAGAATATACAACTTTATACATCTACCTTAAACATAAAAAAGTGCAAGAACATAAAAGTCAATTTTTTTTTATCACAAACAAAAGTTTGTGATAAAAGTCAAGATAATGCTGAACTTTGAGCAGTTAGGAGCAGACCAGGGACATGGGCTGGTAGAATTCTATCAATGATCTATGTGGTGGTTACCATAGACATTTGTTTATAATAAAATAATTAGCTGTACATTAACATTCTATTCACTTTTTTTAGAAGCGAGTTATTGTTCATAACAAAAAGATTTAAACACTCAAGAGAATAGTTAAATAGCACATTAGCAACAAATGAAAATAGAATTATTAAATGCACTGTCAGACCTTAAGGATTGCCTAAATTGCAAACAGATGGAGAATATGAGGGAAAGTGAAACAATTTGAAGGGCGGAATGAAATATTCTAACAAATATCCAATCAAAGTCTCAGCAAAAGGAATAAAGAGAGATCAGAAAGAGCATGCAAAGGGAAAATGGATAAGAATTTAAGAAATTTGATCTAGGAAGCCTAAATATAAGAAAATGTCTCATTTTGCTTTCCTACCAGCCATGAGTGAGATTTCCTGTTGCTTTACATTCTCACCCGCTTTGGGCATGACTACTTATTTATGTGTTTATGTTTTTGCCATGTAAATAAGTGTATAGTGATGTGAATTTACTTTCTTAATGATTGATAATTTTGACTATATTTTATATGCTTATTTGCCATTCATACATCTTCTTTGAAGAACTGATTTTTTAGATCTTTAGCCCATTTTTTAAATTGAGTGGATTATTATCATTTATTAATGAGTTTTTTTTTAATTCTTGGTGTATTTTGCATACAAGTCTGTTATTAGATACATGTTGTGAAAATACTTTGACTTGTCTTTTTTAACAGTATCTTTTGCAGCAACTTTAACATTTATAAATCATAATTTAATTTTTTTAATGTATCACAGTGTGTGTCATCTAAAAATGTATCTCCAAACCCAAGATCAAACAGACACTCTCTGATTTTTCTTCTAAAAGTTTTATCATTTTATCTTTGGATTAATGTTAAATTAAGTTGAATTAATTTTAGTATAAAGTCTGAGAGATGTGTCAAAATTTCTTTTTTCTTTTATAAGAAATTTAATTATTCTAATTATTCACTGAATTCCCTCTACAATTTTGACTGTCAAAATCAGTTGGTTGTATTTGTAAGGATCTGTTTCCTGACTCTCTACTTTATTATGTTAGTGTGTGTGTCTACCATGCTCACTTGATTTCTGTAGCTTTATAGTCAATCTTAACATTAGGTAGCATGAGTCCTCCAATTTTGCTCTATTTTCGGAATTGTTTTTGCTATTCTAGTTCCTTTGATTTCCCCTACAAATGTTACAGTCATTTTGTTGATATCAACAAAATAACTTGCTATCATTTTTATTGATATTTTATTGAAATTATGGAACAAAATATGGAGAATTAGCATTTTAATAATATTGAGTCCTCCAATCCATGAAAATGGTATATCTTTTCATTATTTAGATTCTCTTAGATTTGTTCCATCAATATTTTGTAGCTTTTAGCATACAGATCCTGTACATGTTTTATCTGATGTATATTTACTATTTGCACTGCCACAAATAATATTGCACATGTTAATTTCAATTTCACATCTTATTGTTGGTATACAGGAATACAATTGATTTCTTTTTGCATTGTTTTTTATCCTGCAACGTTGCTTAAATAACTTATTGCATTTAATAGATTTTACTTTTGGTAGATCGTTAGAGATTTTCTATTTAAACAGTCATGTCTTGAGCAAATAATGACAGTTTTACTTCTTTCTTTCAAATATGTATACCTTTTATTTTGAGAGAGACATCTTGATGAATAGTGAGTATCTGAATGATGGGATCTTTCTTTAACAAAACACTAATGTGTTCTGTTAAACACAGCATTGTGTAACTGTAGACTTTATTAGTGACCTTTGTAATATTAAGGAAATTATTTTCTATTCCTACTTTGCTGCGAGTTGTTTTTTATTTTGTTTTGCCTTGCAAATGAATATTAAATTGTATAACATATTTTCTGCATCTATTTAGATGATCATACAGTTTTTCTTAGTCTATTAATAAGACAAATTATATTGATTGATTTCTAAATGTTGAACCAGACTTGTATTCCTGGAATGAACTTCAGTCAGCTGATATTATATATATATATATTTGATTTGCTAATATTTTCTCTATTCAGGAAAGATATTGCTCTGTAATTATCTTCTTTTGTAATGCCAATGTAATGTAATGGTATTAGGATAAAACTGGACTCATAAAGTAGGCAGTGATGTGTTCCCTCCTCGTTGTTTTTGTGAAGGTATTATATAAAACTGATACTATTTCTTTTTTAAATGTTTGGTAGAATTTACCAGTAAAGCAATATGGGCCTGGAGATTGATATTTTGGAAAGTTTTTAGCTATAAATTTAATTTATTTAATAGGCTTGATATTATTCACATTATATATTGTTTCTCTTGAGTGACTTTTGGTGATTCAAGTCTTTCTTAGAATTGATTCATTTCATGTAAGTCATCTAATTTACAGGTACACAGTTATTCGTAGAATTTTCTTATTAACATTTTAATATCTTTAGGACCAATAGTTACTTCCTCCTTTTCATTTTCAATATTGGTAATTTTTGTGTTCTCTCTTTTGTTCTTGTTCAGCCTGGCTACTGGCTAAGTTTTAATGATATTTTCAAAAAATATGCTTTTGATTTCAATTGATTTTAAAAAATATTTTTGTTTTATATTTCATTGATTTCTGCTCATCCTTGTAATCTCTCTTTTTCTTTTTGTATGAGGTTTAATTTTCTCTTCTTCAATTTCTTAAAATAAAATCCTAGGTGGCTGGCCACGGTGGCTTCTGTAATCCCAGCACTTTGGGAGGCCAAAGTAGGTGGATTGTTTGAGGCCAGGAGTTCAAGACCAGCCTGGCCAACATTGCGAAACCCCATCTCTACCAAGAATATAAAAATTAGCCAGGCATGGTGGTGCGTTCCTATACTCCCAGTGACTTGGGAGGCTGACACCTGAGAATTGCTAGAACTCAGGAGGTGGAGTTTACAGTGAGTCAAGATGGCACCACTGTACTCCATTCTGGACAAAAGAGCAAGACTCTGTCTCAAAACACACACACACACACACACTCACACACACACACCCCTTGGTTACTGATTTTGTATTTTTTTATTTTGTTATGAACATTTAATATTATAAATGTCTCTCTAAATACTAATTTAGCTGCATGCCAGATATTTTGATAAGCTGTTTTTATATTTGCATTTAGTTTACAATATTTTTAAAGTTGTCCTTGAAACTTCTCTTTTACCCATGGTTTGTTTTAACGTGTTGTTTAATTTCCAAATATTTGAGTTTTTCCAGATATGTCTTGGTCATCGATTTCTAGTTCTGATTGTCTGAGAACCTAACTTAAATGACTTTTATTTACTTTCTTTTGTTATACTTTTATCATCCAGGATATGGTCACTCTTAGTGGCATATTCCATGTGCATCTGATAAGGATGTGTATTCTGCTCTTCCTGGATAAAGTGTTATAAATTCAAATTGCTGACAATGTTCAGGTCATCTATATCCTTAACGGTTTTCTCCCTGATTCTTTTATCAACTACAGAGAGAAGAATGTTGGCGTGTCCAACTATAATTTTGAATTTGTCTATTTTTCTTTCAGATCTGTCTGTTTTGCCTTAAACATTCCTTATCTTTCAGAATAATTAAAAGTAAAAAAAAAATTTTTTACTTGTTTTTTTCATTTCTTATGTTCTCCATTTTGTTGCATAGATCCAAGTTTCTGAGCTTTTACCCTGTGAATCAGAGTCATTTTAAATTTCTTGTCTTATGTGAGAGTTTAATTCTGATTACTGCTTTGTCTTTTCAGATTGTGTTTTATCGTGTATTTTCATATTCTTCATAACTTTTTATGTTGAAAAAAATGTTGTATGTTCAAAGCTGAACATAGGACAGAAGACATTGAAGTAAATGTTTTCATGCTTGAAAATGAGCAGACCTTTCCTCCTCCTGTCTTTAATCGTGGGTTTGTGCTTGTTTAGCTGAGTTGGGTTTGAAGTTTGTTCACCTTTGACTTTGGGTCTCATAACCTGACTTTCTGTGTTTCCTGTGCACTGCTCCCGAGATAGAAACTGTTTCTGGGCTATCTTCCAGTTGGAATTCTTTACTTGATTCTTATCAGCATGGTTTTGGAAGGGAAACATGTTTTGGGGAAGCCTTGGTGTTAGGCAGACACTGTGTCTTGAGGGGGTGACCTTCACCAGTGTTTCTGCCTTCTCCCAGTGGCTGCCTCTCTGTCAGTTTTAGAGTTTCTTTGCTTTATTTTGTTTTTCTATTCCCTTCCTCAGTCTTCAGTGCCAGGCTACTATTTGGTTGCCCTTCCCCTGCAGAGTAAGGCTTTTCTTCCTTAGGTAGTTAGGGTGCATGGTACGTAGTCTAGGTGAACTCTTAGTGCTGGCTTCTGTCTCTCTTCCCAGCTGCAGTGTATTTCCACAAATTCCCTTAGGCAGCAGTCTCACTTTATTAACCTTTTCCCAAGCAGATTAAAGGTTTTGCTCCTTAGAGAAACAGAAGAACTAGGCCAGGCACGGTGGCTCATGCCTATAATCCCAGTATTTTGGGCGGCCAAGGCAGCGAATCACAAAGTCAGGAGTTCGAGGCAAGCCTGGTCAATATGGTTAAACCCTGTCTTCACTAAAAATACCAAAAAAAAAAAATTAGCCCGGCGTGGTGGTGCATGCCTATAGTCCCAGCTACTCAGGAGTCTAAGGCAGGAGAATCGCTTGAACCCGGGAGGCGGTGGTTGCAGTAAGCCCAGATCAGCCACTGAACCTCAGCTTGGGTGACAGAGTGAGACTCCATTAAAAAAAAAAAAAAAAAAAGCCGAGAGAGAGACAAACAGAAGAAATCGGTTTGGACAGAGTTTGCTCAGTGACTGCCGTTCCACTTGTTCAGCCAGGCCAAGAGAAATGCTTTCTCTGGTTTCTGTCCGTCTTCCATATGAGTAACTGGAGGGGGTCCTAGAGAACAAAGCCTGCAAGAGGAGGCAGAGTCCCCAGATCTACCAGCTATGCTCCAGCCTGAATACTCTCATGCTAGCCTACATTCTTGCTTTTAGCAATTTGTTAAGTAATTGTAGGTGAAAACTCTTCCCAGTTTATACAGTATTTAGTGGTGTCTGTCCTGTGTCTCCCTGCAGGTTTCTTTTTCTGACCAGATTTCTAGTTGTTCGCCCTGAGAACTCAGTCACCTAATGGGCTTCAGAAAAGTCATTATGTGGTTAGTTTGAAGTTTCCCCGGGTTAGTTTTTTGTTGCAAGGAAGGGCAGGCGCTATGATCTTTCCAGCTCTTTAAATCTCCATGCTGAAACTATACATCGCTTATATTAATGATATTATTGTTTATTAAACATTGTTTTCACAGATGTTTTACATTCTGTCTTTGATAGTTTCTGTTTCTAAAGGGCTTAGGGATATGCTGTTGATTCTTGCTTATTTTATTCTGTTGTCTTGTAAAGATTCATATTTTATTGATATTTTACCAGAGGCCTAATTTGGGATTGATCTCTCAATGGGGACCGTTTTGATCATAGCATAAGCCAGGGAACCACTTTAGACCATTTCCAGACTTATAGTAATATTCTAAGGCTCAGCTTTTTAATCTTGTTTGGGCCCAGTAGCAAGTTTCAAACTCAGAATTAGAACATTTGCTCCTTAGGGAAATGCCAACTTTCTCATTTAGGAGGTGGTTTTTTTTTTTCTTTTGCCTTTATCTTTTTTCTTTCTCTTCTTGTGAATCCAATGATATACTTAAAATATGCAATATGGTTTGGCTGTGTCTTGACTCAAATATCATCTTGAATTGTAGTGCCATAATCTCCATGTATCATGGGAGGGACCCAGTGAGAGGGGAATCGTGGAGGCGGTTACCCCCATGCTGCTGTCCTCATGATAGCGAGTTCTCATGAGATCTGATGGTTTTATAAGAGGTTCTTTCCCCTTTGCTTGGCACTTTTCTCTCCTGCCACCATGTGAAGAAGGATGTGTTGCTTCCCCTTCTGTCATGATTGTAAGTTTCCTGAGGCCTCCCAAGCCATACAGAACTGTGAGTCAATTAAACCTCTTTCATAAATTACCCAGTCTCGGGTATTTCTTCATAGCAGGGTGAGACTGGGCTAATACAATATGTTTTATTGAAAACCTAGTCTTTTTAATTTGACCTATATAAAATTGTCTATTTTTAAACTACAAAGACGGCATTTTCATGTGGCTCAACCTTATGTTTTTAGTAATAGATTCTTTCAGAATACCTCTTCCACTATATTGCTCAATAAGTATATTGTTCTCCTTGCCCTTATGAATATGTAAAATATTACTTAATAATGCTGGATATTTTTAAGGGTAGAAGCAGGTGATTACACGGATTCCAGATAATGAGGCCTTGGTAAGCACACACGTGCAACTTGGAATATTCATAATAAATTTAGAGTAAAGTGACCATTGATATGTTCTGCTAATTAGTAAGAAGAAAGTTTATAAAAGCAATATGAGGCCATATTTTTAAAGTCTTAAAATGTCATTTTAACATTTTTGTTTACAGGATGTAAGCAAATTAGGGTCACCAAAAGATTGGGAATGAGGAAGAATTCTGACTTTTAAAAGTGTCTTAATAAAACTCATTTGACACCAGAGTAAACACAGACCTGAAGATAGAACCTGAAGGTTAGAAGATAACAAGAAGTTCTTCTATACTCTAGGCCTGAAGTAACTAGACTTAAAATCAGAAAAGTGGCAGCAAGAGTGAAAAAGAATTTTTAAAATTCTTTTTTTGTTAAAAATGCTAGGATTTCACATTTGATGGACTGAAAGGGGAACAATGGACAAAGACTCACAATGATTCTAAGGTAAATCACCTCAGGGAGAGGAAATGTTTTATAAATAAAAAAGACAGACATGCAAAATCATTTAAGACATGTTGACTTTGAATGTCTGGCCAAAGGATCTCCATTTAAAGGAAGTGAATTCTCTTCTGGCATGAAACAAATACCCTAACATATGTAAACTGAATATGAATATAAACACCAAAATTATCTAAAAAACAGATAAAATTAGAAAAACAAGTATAATCATTTTGGACTAGACTTAGTATAAAGGTAAGCCTGCAGATCAAATTATTTTCTTGTTTCTGTCTTAGAAAAACCTCTATATACCAAAGATTTTTGTTTCATTTGTTTTTTATGAGTGTAGAAATTTAGTGTGTAGAGTTTGGGTCCTATAAGAAAGTGTGGAGGTCTCCTAAAATTATGAGAATACATTGAACTTGTGAAATGAGGCACAAGAAACATACATACTAAGAATTAAAGCAGTATCAGTTGACACATTTATACTTGGAGTTTTCCCACAATCAGTTGACAGTGCTTCATTGTTTCCATTTACTATACAGTTTATATGGTGCTTTTGGTTTCAAAAGAGCCATAATGCATAATTAGAAAGTCAAGATGAAATGTATCAACATTCATACACAAGAAGAACACGTTCTTTCCCACAAAAATTTTTTTTCTTAATTTTTAAGACAGCTTTGAAAATGAACAACAAGGGCACTTCACTTTTCTCAGCAAAGTGGGAATTCTTGAAAGAGTTACAGGTGATAAATATTTCAAGAATCATTTGCTATGTAGTTGTTTGCAATTTAAGTTCTTATGATTTCTAAGAGATGCCTGCCAACTGAAAATGTAAGAGAAATAAAACATACTAGGCCATATTCAGAAGCAAGTTTTAATTAAATTACAAATGCTAAACTGAAAAGCTTCTGGATTGGTATCATTAAATTGCAAACGTTCAATCATCCACTAAATATAAAGGAATAATTTACTGCTGTGGCAATATCGATCTTATTAATGTTTATTCTGTCTATGTTTTATGCCAGGGGCAATTTATATATATGTGTGTGTATATTTATATGTACATATATAAATATGTATACATTTATATACATATTTATTTACATATAAATATATGAACATTTATATACATATGCATGCATATATAAATATATTATATTTATATTTGTATGCATATATGTATGTATATATAAATATACATATATTTATATATACATATAAACACATGTATGTATACATAATATATTTATACTTATATATTTATATATACATAAATATGTTTATATGTATATTTCTATGTATGTTTATAGGTATATTTATGTATTTATGTATATATAAATATATATGTATATTTACATACATATATTTTTTATCTGCATATTTATATACATATAGGTATATAATTGTATATATTTATATGTACATTTATATACATATAGATATATAAATATATATTTGTATTTGCATATGTACATGTGTATTTATATGTATATTTGTATATAAATATATATGGATTAATGAACCTATACCTGTATACATATATTCATTTATATACATGCACATAAATAATTAGTGTAATTGGAAAATAAATTTTATTAACAGGCATTGATAGAAAATACATGCTAATCACTGTTCGAAGGGCTTTTCTAAACTTTTTTTTTATGTTTATTACACTGTATAAAGAACTTGTGACTCTAAGATGTTTAAATAACATGATTGCTTGAAATCCTGTTATCTAGGAAGTGGCAGACGGTAAATTTAAGCCTAATTCCAAATACACATTCATATTTATTATGTTATATTTTGTAGAAACGACTTTTGGACAAGATACGTTGAAGGAAAGTGATCTGTTATTTCCTTTAGCTTTAGCACAAATGGTGTTACCAATGACAACTGGCACCTTGGATGTCAAGCCCACAGGACTATGAGTGAAGTAACATCAGCTCTGGCCCTATCAACTATTAATTCTGTGAACGCCAAAAAAAAAACTCAATTTGATTTTTTAAGCTTCATTTTACTTTTCTAAAGAGAAAGAAATTTAGTGGGACATTATCTAAGATTTATTCCATCTTAACCAACAGTTACAGGTATTGTTTTATTAGATACTATGTTTCTATCACTTGCTATTAACTAGTAATTTATTAAGGTAATTTATTACCTTAATGAGTCCTCAAAACACAACCATAAAGTCACTACTTTTACCACTAGTTAATCTACTCCAGTTATTCAACTGAGCAATCACTTATTTTTACAATAATTTTAAAATTCTTGATATACATTTCAAAAATTGGACTGACTCATGAACTATTAAAAGATGCATGCTTAAGATAAAATGTTCATCGAGGTAGGAAAGATACATATTCAAATTAATTTAACTTGGAAATCTGTCATCAAAGGAAAATGTTACACTATTTTCCCATCCAAGTACTAACCAGGCCTGGACTCTGCTTAGCTTCTGAGATTAGACAAGGTCAGGCACATTGAGGGTGGTATGGCTATAGACTGTTTCACTATTTTCAGAAGTTAAAGGTTAAAGTAGAATGTCAGGTACATGGTAAACATACTATACTTTTTAATTTATACTTCATCCTCTTACCTTATAAAAAGTTCAGGGATGTAATTAGCTCACACAATGCCAGGTGTGGTGGCTCACACCTGTAATCCCAGCACTTTGGGAGGCCGAGGTGGGCAGATTACCTGAGGTCAGGAGTTTGAGACCAGCCTGGCCAACATGGTGAAACACCACGTCTACTAAAAACACAAAAATTAGCTGGGCGTGGTGGCAGGTGCCTGTAATCCCAGCTACTTGGGAGGCTGAGGCAGGACAATCACTTGAACCCAGGAGGCAGAGGTTGCAGTGAGCCGAGATCACGCCTTTGCACTCCAACCCGGGTGACAAGAGTGAAACTCCGTCTCAAAAACAAACAAGCAATAATAATAAGAAGAAGAAGAATTAGCTCATACAGAACAATTTTTGCCTTCATGTATCCAAGAGAGATTCTGAAAAGGATAATAATTGAGAGTACTAGAATTAAGTGACAGTGAAATATTTTAAGACTCTATGCCTACTAAAATTATATGCCAAGATACTGAAAACAGGTACAGATATAATCACATAATACTCTAGTGGGAAACTGAGAAATCAGGAAGAAAAACAAGGTACCAAGAACCTAAACATAAACTGCCAAATGGACAGACCGTAATTAAATATCTAAAACAGTAAGTTGAATGTATTGTTTGCTAAGCAATGAAAAGTTAATTGAGAAAGACTTCAGCGGACTGACTTCCTTTCAGAAGCAGGTTCATGGAAGTGAGTCAGTGGGCAATTGACTGATTTTGGAAGCATGATTGTCACTGATTTGCTGGCATTCAGAAGTGTGGTTTACTGAGGGTGAATTTGATTACGTAGAATGGCTTTAAACCTTGTTGGTTGGAACTTGTTTTTATGGCCAAATAACAATCAATGTTTTATCTGGAGAATAGGAATTTTGTATTCTCAGAGCATATCCTTTTGCTAGTTTACAAATTTCTTATCCAAGTAATAAATGGACTTTAGGTTGCTAAGACATTAGAAGATATATTTGTGTACTTTAGAAGCTATATTTTGAAAAGCTCGATATTTATTTGTGGAAAACTTAGAATATTAAAAAACGTTGTGGGCATTTAATCAAGAATTATCTGGTATGACTTTGATATTACTAAAAGTAGATGTTTGCTAAAATAACCTAGTTTTTTTTTTCTTGGTAAGTTCACTGTCCTTTGTTAGGAATTGTTAAGCAATGGAGACACCATGGTATGTTTGAAAGATCAGAAGACTAGAGTTTGAATGTCAGCTCAACTCCTCATTGATTGTAAGGTTATAAGTAGTTCAATTAACTTCTAAGACATACATGAATAGGCTTAGCTCAGAGGATAATTTAGACACATGTCCACTATTTACTATCTATGGCTTTAGATCCAAAATTCTAAATGATCTCTAATAGTGAATTAGAAAGTAAAATACGTGAGCCTTAAAGAGTCTTGTTGCCCTGTTTCCTTAAGGCTCAGTCTAAGGTCATGTTTCAGCAGCCTGACATATAGAACAGCGTCTTGGTTTTCCCTTGGATATTCATGATCTTATATCTTTCTTGAAACTCTAGAAAGATCTTGAGACATATACTGAAGTAATACTATTTTGTTTGGGAGAGCCAAACCTAAGAAGGTGAGAGTCATTAAGAAACAGGAATTGAAGCAATTAAAACTGCAAACTCAGTACTTTAAAGTGATATTAAAGATGAGTAGTTCATTCTGCTGGTATTTTTGTCATCCATGGACTTTGAGGGGTCTTGAGAGAAAGCACACCTTGGACACAGTCCAAAGAATGGAAAAAAAAGAAAGAAAGATTTACCTGCCTGGTTTCTTCTGTTTTCCGCTTCCCATGAACTAAAGTTTGTCTCTACACTTCTGAGTTACATATATGGTTCCTTAGCAAACCTGCTCAGGAAGCCATGTCACACAACCACAGGGTGGTGTTTCATCCAAGCCTGTAATTAGAGAGCTGACAAGTGCAGAAAGATGCTACGTGATGCCACTTAGGTAGAAAGCTTCAGAATTTCAACTCTATGTAGCTGGTGACTTCAGCTACCTGGGTAAGCCTCAGCAAGGAGGTGGCTGAGGCAGAGGTCACATCCCAGCCCTGGGGCTGGCACAGGGTGGTGAACTGTTGGCAACTTGTGAAAGAAACAGATAATACAGGGTATCCATGCAAGCTCATAAGGTTTGTGTTGAACACACCTTTCCATTCCAGTAGCAGGAGTACTAAGAAACAGAGAACTTGCTCTGAATATTTCATTTCATGTCCATTGCTCCTTAAACTCCTCACTGGGTCCCATTCAGCTTACTAAGAACTGAGACAACTTCCAGGGGGGACTCCATTCCTAACTTGATAATACCTCACCAACTACTTACAGTCATGCCAGACAAGAAGGAAATCGTCAACCTATCAGACCTCTGAAGCACCCTTCCCACAGACGCCCACTCTGCTTGCCTCAATCTGTGTCCTTCATGATTCCATTTTGTTCTTTAAATATGTATAATTTTCCAGGAGAAGAGTAGAAGAAATGGCAACTTTTATCTCTTTTGAAAGTTTGGAATTTCTTATAAACCATGCCAAATCAGGAAAAGCATTGAAATAATATTCAATTAATTTATCGACACCTGCTTTTAAGTTTCTGACCATTATTATTCTTTAAATAAAGGTAAGATATGGAAATGAATATCTTTGGAGTAACAGGTCTATATACAAAACAATGGAAATTCTAGTTACAAGCTGCTTTAAAAATAAACATGTTATTTTAGTGTTTGGTCTCATGAACTCATACATTTATACACAGGGAATTAAGTTGGAGAAGGCCATTGCCAATGGACTAATAAAATGCTTTTGGTTACATGCAGCAAAGAAAGCAATGCCAATTGGCTTAAGTAATAAAAGGAATTTTTTGGCCATATCATTGAAAAGAAAACTCCATCAGTAGAAGAACTGTAAGTCATACTCCACCCAGACTTTGTTTACAAAATGGCAAAAATCGAGGCAAAAATGGCAGCCTCCATTTCAGTTCTTACATGCAATTACTAGCCTATTCAGGAAAAGACGGAAGAGCTGTCGTTCAGAGTTCACAGAAGAAACTTCCAAGATGCACTGTGAAAAGGGCATTTTATAAAGGAAACTTGCCAAATGCTATCCTAAAAAATGTGGGCCAGGGCATGGAGTATGCTAATGGGCCTATTCTCCATCTTTCAGTGGCACTCAGTAGCTATTGGGGACAAATGAAGGAGAAATGAATGCTGGGGATGCAACAAGAGATGTCCAGTTCCCCTGCTTTATCTGACATAAGAGTGAATTCTTCAAGAAAACATTTCTAGAAACAGAAATGGTCAATCACCCTCAAAAATGAGGAAAGGAACTCCAGGAAAGCTTTTCTGATCTATTACCATGTAGAGGTTTCTAATATTCTATGAGCAAATTATCGTAACCTGCTTATTTGACAGAATGTTTACAAAGCCAAGGTCATTATTTCCTGTTTTAGAGAATTGGCATAAGAACCGGATTTTGGCTTCTTATAGCAATCTATGTACTGTCCCAATTTGTCAGTAAAATCATGACTACTGTTGGAACCATAGTCCATTATAGACTAATCAGGCTGTAGACATCTGCTGTTTCCTTAAATATGTTTACATACATATGTGCTTCTTCCAAAGTTTTCTCTACTTCTTAAATGAGCATAACTTCGGTCTTCCTGAAGGACTCTATAGACTAAAAGATTTTGAATTTTCTATGATATTTTATACAGATTAACCAGCACAGTCAAAAAGTAAATAAATAAGTCTTTTAGACTACTAAGAACTAAATTTAAGCTGTATAAATCCTATTTTTAAGATTTTTACTTTACATGTTATAAATTAACATAAAATTCCAAAATATTTATATTTTAGTGTATTTTGCTAATTCTACTTGAAATTTGCATGATTCTGAATCACAGAAAGGCAAAAACAAATATGTAAAATATTTTAAAAATTAAAGGCTGTAGGTACTTTATTTCTAAAAAACATTGCCATTAAAATGAGTTTAAAAACCATTTATGATCTCTGAAAATTATTATTAGTCACCCATTAAATTGGTATGTAAAATGGCAATGCAAGAGAAATTGACATTGTTGTTTTGTAAATCAGGAACTTAAACTCTTCTCAAATATCCTAGAGGAAAATTACAGTATTTTAAGCCTCTTTATGATGAAAGTCCACAATCTTCTCAGCAGCAATCCTCACAAACTGGCTGTGAAAAATTCAGTAATCAACGTTACAGTAAACTTTGTTTTGAGAAGTCTAAAAAGAGAAGATTAAGGAAAAACTGATAAATGCAATCATCCTTCCATATTTGTAAGGGATTGATTCCAGGGCCCCATGGATACCCCAAATCCATGGATGCTTAAGTCCCTGATAGAAAATGGCATAGTATTTGCATATAACCTACACATAACCTCCTGTATACTTTAAATAATCTCTAGATTACTTATAATACATAATACTATATACATGCTATGTAAATAATTGTTATACTGTATTCTTAGGAAAATGATGGCAAGAAAAAAAGTCTGTGCATATTCAGTACAGATGCAAGCTTTTTTTTTTTCCAAATATTTTTGACTCAGCATTGATTGAATCCACAGATGAAGAGCCCATGGATAGAGGCCTGAATGTGTATGTTTGTCTTTACTGGAGAGCAACTTCAATATTAAAGCAAAACTCATCTGTTCTTGCCTGTTCATTCAATCAATAATTATTTTAGTGCAAATACTGAAATGTCCTATAAATTGTTTCAAAAATCTTCTCAGAATGGTTTATCATTTTCACCTTGGGAGTAATGTCATATTTAACTTGTCTCTCTTGTCCTCTTAAATTCAGTCCATATTTTCCCATATTCTGTAACCCACATGTACGAAAACGATTTTAATATTAACACATTTGGTATTGAACATGTTTAGTAATGTAGCACTTCATACTTCATAAATAACATGAATACAAATGACTTATTGCATGATAAAATCTGACTTTTGGAGGTAGACATTATTATTCCCATGATTCCTGGGGAGAAAGGACAGTTACCATTTGGTTGAGTCAACCCTTACAGGTTGGCAGGGTGAACGGGAATCACAAGAGTGCCTCTTAATGATGCCTGGTGGTGCAGGGTGGAAGTCCAGGGTGTGTAGAAAATAATAGATTTTCTTTGTCAAGGTTACATGACACACTCCATGAAAGAGTGCTTCACAAGCTTCAACCTGCCATAAACGAATCTGGTTCATTTAAATGTAAATGAATCTGTTCAAGAGTAAGGAACAATGGATTCTAGTTATCCTTGCATTCTCTGTGGCTGTGTGACGTTGAGCTTGCCACTTACACAAGTGTTTGTCTTCTCCTGGAGAGGCAGTCTAGCATAACAGCATCCCAAAAACCCTGAAGCCAGTCTGTTTGGATTTAAATCCTGGTTTTATTGCCTTTTGCCTGGATGACTTTGTGCCTTTCCCTTACTCTTTTTATGCATCAGTGTTCTCATCTACAAAATGAAGTAAATGAAAGCATCAACTTATCAAGGTATAATGAGGATTAAACTGAGTGTCAAGTACTTAAAGCATTGCTTAGGACTAAGTAAGCTCTATATTAGCACTTGTTAAATAAATAGGCCAACTGCTATACATACATCTATTCTTTAATTCCTATGACAGCTTTATGCAGTCAGTAGAATTTGGTTTTTCCAAATAAGAAATAGAAGCTTGGAGAAGTTGAGGAATGTATTGAAAGTTATTCACTTAGTGAGTAGTGGAGCTGAGGTTTCAGCTGAGATCCTTGTGTGCCAAAGTCTGTGCTCTTTCCATTACTGATCTCTAGCCTCAAGAAGTGCACTTTTCTTTTTTTTTTTTTTTTTTTTTTTTGAGATGGAGTCTCGCTCTGTCTCCCAGGCTGGAGTGCAGTGGCGCGATCTCCACTCACTGCAAGCTCCATCGCCTCCCGGGTTCACGCCATTCTCCTGCCTCAGCCTCCTGAGAAGCTGGGCCTACAGGCGCCCGCCACCTCTCCCGGCTAATTTTTTTGTATTTTTAGTAGAGAGGGGGTTTCACCATGTTCGCCAGGATGGTCTCGATCTCCTGACCTCATGATCCGCCCGCCTCGGCCTCCCAAAGTACTGGGATTACAGGCGTGAGCCACAGCGCCCAGCCAAGAAGCTCACTTTCTAACGAGAGAAACAAGCAGAGACAGCTAGAGCTAAAGTGTGATATAACGTGCATCAGAATCTGCTTGCTCTAATATTAGCACTAGCAAAGTGGGCTGGGAATTTTGAGGAAGAAGTAATACATACACAAATGAGACAGCATTTGAATTGTTTGTGGGGAAAGACATAGTATTTTATCAGCGGAGAAATGGCACCTAGATGTTGCCAGCCAAGAATTGCCTATAAACTGTTTCCCATCAACTCACATACCAATCTCGAAGGTGAGCAGGGATCACAAGAGTGTCTCTTAACGATGCCTGGTGCTGCAGGGTGGAAGTCCAGGGTGTGTAGAAAAGAATAGATTTTCTCTGTTTATTACACAAGTTTGTCAAGATTACATGACACACTCCGTAGAAGAGTGCTTCGCAAGCTTCAACCTGCCATAAATGACATTTTACATTCGAGAAAACTAGTAGTTCTGGATGCTAAATCAATGTGTTCATTTTCACCAGGCTATGTTTGAAAAACTAACATTTGGAACTGCATCTGTGGGAAAACATTAACAGTTAAAGACATATTTGATTAGCACTGACAGTTTCTTATTCCAAAAATCATATGGCTAAGTTGCAGTATCAACCCACGGAAAGTTAAGTCATATTATCCTCTTCCAAATCTTAAGAAATTGCACTTGGATAATTGTGTAATGTATGATGCCATATCAGTTATGTTGTAATATGAATAATGTACTTTCTCTTAGGCTTTAAAAAAGTTTATAATGAGTATGTTACTTGAACTTCTGGTTCTCCAACCTTCAATCTTTTTAAAGTCAAGTTTATATCCAGATTAAAGCAATTGTTGTCAGCTTATTCATGCATTACTCACTCATCAAATATTTATTAGGTGCCTGGGACTTTTCTAGGAACTGAGGATATACCAGAAACAAAACTGACAATTGTTCTTTTGAACTTTCAATGTAACAAGGAAAGAGAGAAAATAAACAACAAATAAAATAACTAGATAAAAGTTATGGGATGTTAGAAGATAAAACAAGCTAAGGAAAAACAGGCACATTGAGAGAAGTTGGAAGTGCCAGTTGGGGAAGGGATCTGGGTTGTAGTTTGAAATATGGTGGTCAAGACAGGATTCATGGAGAAAGTGAGATTTGAACTGAAACTGGAAGGAAAGTTAGCCATGAGAATATTGGATAGTGGACTATTCCAGGAAGAGGCAGCTGATGGTGAAAGGTGAAAAGTTGTGTTGGAAGAAGAGCCATAAGCTAAGAATGGCAGAAGAAACATGAGCTATGGGTATGAGAGTAGGGAATGATATTGGAGAAGGAAAAGGAAACTGGATGATGTGAAACTTTATTAAAGGCATTAAAGATAAGATGCTTCAAAAATTATGTGTTCTTTTGAGTACTGATTGCTTCCAAATATGATATTTTCCGAACTTAAAATACAAAAACACCAATTGGGATATATCATTCAATTGCTATTTTTACTACTTAGATATTAAAATCCATGTGGATAGTTTTATACCTGTTTTCAAGATTTTTGCCTACTCGCTGTTGTATTCATGTAGCCATGATTTCTCATTGATTTTCTTTCAATACTGACCATAAAGGACATCAAAATTAGCATTACTTTGAGGAAAGTAAAACTTTAATCCCCTCGCTAAAAAAAAGTAAGCAAGAGTCATTTGAAATTTTGGACTGTACTATTCAACGGATAGGAGACAAAGATTTCAATGACTACATGAATAGGACCTATTTCTACAAAGCTCTCTCCAAGGATCTAAGTGGAATCTCAGAGGCTGGTGTGAATTTAGTAGATTCTAAAATTTGAAAGACGATATTCACCTTTGAACACACTCTGAAGGATTGATAAATTCTGTCAGGTGAGATTTTTTAACTAAAATGGCTCATCTGTTTTCTCTTGGGTGGGTCTGACCTTGCATTTTACTTTGTGGGTGTTCATTATTCTTTTCAACAATATTTCCCATAGCGTTTTATGAATTTTCCCATCCACATTGAGTAAGCAGATATCTGCATTAGATGTTGATGTGGTTTGGCTGTGTCCCCACCCAAATCTCACCTTGAACTGTAGTTCCCATAATCCTCACAGGTTGTGGGAGGGACCAGGTGGAGATAATTGAATCATGGGGGTATTTTCTCCCATCCCGTTCTTGTGATAGTGAGTTAGTTCTCACGAAATCTGATGGTTTTCATAAGGGTCTTCCCCCTTCGCTGGGCACTCATTTCTGTCCTTCCTGCCACCATGTGAAGAAGGACATGTTGCTTCCCCTTCTGCCATGATTGTAATTTTCCTAAGGCCTCCCCAGCCATGTGGAACTGTGAGTCAATTAAACCGCTTTCCTTTATAAATTACCCGATATAGGGCAGTTCTTTATAGCAGCGTAAGAATGGACTAATATGTTAAGGTATGTATCAGTTCTTGTTAAATCAGAAGACAGAAATCACACATTGATTTCAACAATGTAATAGAAAAGATTATTGATGATTACAGGGGATTGAAGTAATGGGGTAGCTTGCTACTCAGGAATAAAGAGAACACTACAAAGAACAGGAAAGCTGAAAATAATAAATAGCTGTTAACTCCACGGATAGGAATCATACGGAAAAAGTCACTCCCATCCTAGGCCTAGAATCCTTGCTTTGTGGGAGAGGCTGTTGCCTGGCCTACTGGGTGGCTTTCGCTGAGGTGTCCTACCCAAATTTCACTGAGGTACCCTATGAAAAAGGCTCTGGAAACTCCAAGAGGGATGAATGGGGAAAGCCAGTCACAGGTAGTTTCCAGGCCTCAGATCTCTCTCTGAAACTCACAGCGGGTGCTGAAGAATTGTCCACAGAGAGATGCTATCTCTAGCTGGCAGCCACTTGCTGCAGAAAACAAAAGCACCCTAGGACAAGGAAGAAAACCTTTTACTCCTCTCGTGTACGCAGCCCCACTACCAGGACACTCTCCTGAAAATTTATACCCTCCTGCCAACTGGCAAAGGAGAAATTCTCCAGTACAATACATAGCAATGAAGGGTGGATTTATAGCTGAGATTCAAGAGATTGGTAATTGGCACAAAGCACTTCTGATGGCAGTAACCATCAGAGCTTCTTCATAGTGATGACAACTGTGTGTTTCTAACTTTAGCACTACATGACATTCAAATGTCTTGTTCTTTTTCTTTGCATTTTTATGAGCACAGAAATCGTTTCTCCTGTGCTATATCCAGCCATTTCTGCAACTATTTGAAACTATTCTGAAACTATTTGTAGAAAGTTGCCAGAAATTTCTCAAGGGTTGAGACCGATGAAATAAAATTATTGTTGCAACAATAACTTCTTTTTACTTCCTGGAGAAAGTGTTAAGCTAACACTAAAAAATATTTTACAGCATTCTGATGAACACTTTCCTGGACATTTGAGATGGTCCCATTTTCATGGACGTTACATGGTCCTCAGCATTGAAAGAGGTTAAAAACAATCTTCATTATCTGTGTGTATTATTCAGCAGGTGCTTTTATAGACACAGTGTCATTATGTCATGGCAACAACCATCCATGTTAGTTTTTACTTTCCACTTTATAAATGACAACAATGAGACCAAAAGAGATGTTTAAAACATACAAAAGTCATATAGTCAATAGGTGTTAAAAAGAGATTTGCACTCAAGTCTATCATATTCCATGAGATTTGCCATTCTAAGTGTGATCTGTGGACCACCACGTTGACATCACCTGAAATATTGTGAGAAACACAAAATCTCAGGTAGCATCTGAGACCTAGTGAATCAGAATCCGAGTTTTCAAGTGTTCTCCAGGTGATTTATGTGCATATTAAATTCTGAAAAGCGCTGTGCCATGCCTCACGGCTTTTTATCACATTGGTAGTGTTTGCATATTCCAAGGTCCTATGCTGGATCCTGCTGAGATCGCCTGAAATTTGTAGTGTATTCTAAAATCAAGGTAATAAAATTCTCCAGAAGTCTTGATTATAGTACTCAGTACACACATTTATAGCCACACACACACACACACACACACAGACACACACACCACACACCATGCAGAGAAGGAAAGAGAGATCTTACTGGGAAATGTAACAAAAAATATAGATATAGATATTGTCATAGGAGGTTGATTTAATAATTTTTACACAAATAAGGTACGCAATTTATTGTGATCAGCAGAGCAACCAGCAAAACAATTCCTCTTTTTCGTGTGAGAAATGTGAGACCCACATGCCAGGGGAATAAAAATACAATAATAAATTGTGGGTGTGGATGCCTTCATTATCCCCAGATTACTGGTTGCCAGACTCTGTTTTTCTCCACTTTATTAAAACTCCAAAAATATTGAAAGGCCTCCAGGCATCATTTACTTTGCAACTGGAAAGAGCCTCCAGTGTCAAAGTATTAAATATATTTATCACTTCAAAGTCATTGCCCAGTGATGTTTGCATGTTTTTAATAAAGCAATAAACATTGTAGAAATAATGAAAAAACATTTCAGTGCAGAGAGCAGGAAGCAGTAAACCAGACTACAGGAACTTATGCCTACAGAGCGGTATTTTGATCACCCAAACAATTGGTGGCTGGCACTGCTGCTGTGTGCTTCCTGCTGCATTTCTTGCTCTTGAAGTGTCCTTTCATTTCCTCCTATTCTACTTCAAAAATATTTTATTTAAAAACATTTATAGAAGATTTTTGAAACATATTCTTTATATATAATCTTTGAAAAAAATCACCAAAGTATAAGTCCATAATCCTGACATGCTGTATATTTGGGTGTGTTGATGCACTAAACCCCGGGGATGATGCTGTTGACAACATGGTTAAGCTTATTTTGAGTTGGGAATGGTGATCAGTCCGGGTACAGCTTATGTTCAGGTGATGTAATCAAAACTGACAAGGTTGGCTACTGGGAATTGGTAGGGAGCATCTCTCCAAGAAAAAGAAGTTGGGTTTTATTTTTTATATAGTCTGTTACAGCACGCTGATTAACAGGTTGACCTATGGAATTAACCCTCCTAATTCTAGCTGCGTAACTCTGAGCAAGTTAGTTGACTTTCCTCCTGATGTTGTAATGAACGTAAAAAGAAGCAGCAATACTTTTCCAAATGTTTGGCAAGTACTCAATAAAGTTCTTTGTAATGATTCTGCTCTTCTAACTGTACATTTTATTGATATTATTTATCCATATGTGATCAAACATTCTTTACAGACATGATTTTTCATGTTTGTTAAAATTCCATTGCTTGTTCCTACCATAATTTACATACTCCCTGAGTTTACGGGACATTCAGGGAGTTTTTCACTATTTTAAATGGACTCTGACTGGTATTTTTACACAGCTATATCTTGAAGTTCACTTGGACTTTAAATCTGTGAATCATTGACCAGATGAACAGCTTACAACTGACTTAGGTTCTCAAGGATTTAAGCTACAAAGTGGTTGTGGAAGATTTTGACTATGAGATATATGTGTGTGTATGTGTATATGTATATCTATTCATATTGCAATATACATATATCTTTTATATATACATATATATAGATTTTAATATACATATATAAAATATTTTGGCTTTTTTAGTATATGTTTAAACCGAATTCATTTAGAACATAAAAGAATACTTTTAGCTAAGTCTTGTTTGTAATTCAACAACCCTGCTCTAAAAGGATGTTACTATATGCATCTAAAATATTTCGGCTTTTATAGTATATATGTAAACTGAATTGATTTAGAACATAAAAGAACACTTTTATCTAAAGCTTGTTGGTCACTCAACAATCCTGCTCCATTCATGATTTCTGAGTATTTTCTAATATATCCTGCATGATCTGCGGTGGAAGCCTTTCTGTCTTAGGAAATTTTTCTCTATATAAAACAGAAATACAAGAATTAGCCATCTAGAGATAACCACTTTCGCATTAATATGTTGTCATCATTTATTTGGATTTTTAAGATCTTGAGGTTAAAGCGGTATTTCCTTTTTAACATACATTTTTAGATTACTAGTGAGGAAGAACATTTTAATGTTTATTATACAGTTTCTTGTGACTGTTGTAACAAATTCCCACAGACTTAGTGGCATAGAACTATAGATATCTGTTATTTCACAGCTCTGGCTACCAGAATCTGAAATCATAATAATCTCTGAGAGCTTGAACTTTGCTACACATCAGGTGCGTCCATGTGGTCCATGGTCTTTTTAGGAGTTCAAAGTCTGCTGAGTGAGAAGACGATAAATAAACAATACATAAAACTCATAATTGAAATAATGATGTGAGAGAGACTAAAGGGATATTTTCCCCCCTATGGAAGACTAGCAGGGTTCCTACTTCACACGGAGTAAGAAATAAGCCTTTCTGTCTCTGAAATGGTAACACTGAACGATCACCGGTGGCCAGTGCTGCTGAAAAAGGTGAGTAAGATGAGGAATGTTAAGTGTTCACCATCTTGGCAAGATGGCGGTCATTAGTATTCTTGGCAAGAGCAGTTTCGGTGGGAACAATCCAGATTGGAAAGCTCTTCTCCCCATCCCTACTCCCATATCATTGATACCTACAAGCCAGATCCAGTGTCTTTTTCTTCCACTGATCTTACTCTCTTGCTTGGCCATGTTATTTAGACTTCTTGCCAGACTCAGACAGACAGGTTATTATAAACTTTGCTTTAACTTCAAGGCAATCAACTTTGCTTATTTTTGTTAAAGCTAAAAAAAATAGCAGGGGAAAAATGGGATTTTTGTGTAAATCTATAGAAGCTAATTCTAATTTCAATTGTATAGCTCTATAAAATTAATTTAACATTTATTTCAAAGTGTGATATTTAAAACTTCTCTAATATATCTACACATATTACTACTGATCAGAATTGTTTGCAAAACTGAAAAAAATTGTTTACCAAACCTAATTCATATGAAATTAAAGTTTTCAAAACTAATTAAAGATTTTGTTGTGTGGAATATTTTCAGTTTCTTTAAAAAAAAGTATTTTTATTCTTACGGTCACACTTAACCTCTTAATAGGGAAGAAACTATAGATTTATAGAGGCAACAGAATTATTTTAATAGACTTATGAATCTGTTACTGCTTTCAACTCTTGATCTCCTATCAAATGCATCTTTTAGGATTACATAAAGGACAAAATTTTATCATAATATGTGCTCAGGGAGTGAAATGGCAGGTTGGCTTTTACCCAATATAACCACAGATACTACTAAATGTTATTTAATTGCTATCACTTGTAAATGTATAATATAAGGAAGAAATAGTCGTATTTGTATTGGCTTTAAAGCCATTAGCATTATCACAAGTCATATTAATTACCTGGATATGGGGTAGCTTATTTATGCCTCTCAGCATGGAGCCGTGATCTGATAAACAGGTGAAACCTATTTTTGCTGTCATGAATACTAGTACAAGAATTTGAATAAAGAAAGCTGAGGATGTTTTGTGCAGAGCAGTTATATGAAATCTACATCACTATGGTAAAAATAATGTCTCTCACTGAGCACTCTTAAAATTCCATTTAAAACAAAATGAAGATTTTTAAAAGTTGCTACCAAATTTGCTTTCCAAATAATGCCCAAATAAACTATATTTTACCTGAAATTATACTCCCAACCCCTGACTCAAAACACTATATTGTAAAAGCATCCACCCTAGGAATTTCTACTCATTTTTTAGAAAATGGAAACTGTATTACTTAAATATTATGAGTGTATAAAACATGTAAGAGCAGTTAATAAGATAAAAACAAATGTCTCTGTACTCACCACAGGACTTAAGAAATTAGGTATTTTAGAATCTCCCAGTGTACCCAACCTGGTACCATTTACCTTTTTTGCACACATGGGAAAGTATGATTCTGAATACTATGCTTATCTTTTTCTACTTTGCTTTGCATTATTAACACCAATGTATAAACTAACAAACAATAAAATATGTATTACTGCCTATATTTTTTCCTGCTTCTAATTTTACACTCTGAATTATTTTTTTTGAGAATTATCCATATTAGTGATATAGATGTAGTGTAATTTTTCACTGCTGTATAGTATTCCATTATTTAAACAATTGCAATATACTGATCCATTCTTCTGTTGATGGACATTTGGACTATTTTGAGTTTTCTGCTCTTACATACAATATTGTTATGGACATGCTTACACATAAACTCTGATGTAATATGCATGCACAAAGATCTTTATAGCCACAAGTACCTGACAGCTCTAGGATTGGCACTGCTGGTACCTGGAGTTTATCCAAAAAGATTTAGTAGATTTCATCAGTTTTTCCAAATGACTATACTGATTTTACAGTATGACATATAGTAAATAAATTTCTATCACCTTATAGCACTTACCTTACTTATAAGTGCTATAAACTCACTTAATTTTGGCAATCTGGTAGGTCTGACAGTACCTTCATTCTGGTTATAATGTGCATGTCCCTGATTAATAATAAAGCTGTACATAATTTTATTTAGCAAGCCATCTATGTTTCATCTACCAGATATGGTTGTTTATATTTTTGGCCTATTTCTTCCCATGGGATTATATTTTTCATACAGATGAGTAGATATTTGGTGTATCAATAATACTAATCTTGTCATATAAGTGTTGCAAATGTTTTCTGCAAAGCTGTGTGCCCTGCCTTAAAATGTTCTATTCTCTTGGGATAAAAGAAAGTCTTAATTTTAATCAAATGAAAATATTAATTATTTAATTTGTTCGAACATGTCTGTGTCTTTACATACAAATGGCCAACAGGTATATAAAAACATGTTCAACATAACTAATCATTAGGGAGATGCAATTAATACCACTATGAGATACCACTTCATTCCTGTTAGAATGGCCATTGTCAAAAAGACAAAAAATAACAAGTGTTATTAAAGATGTAGAGAAAAGGGAACCCCCACACACTGTTAGTGAGAGTGGAAATTAATACTGTTATTATGGAAAACTGTATGGAAGTGTGTCCAAGGTGGTTGGGGTACAGCTCGCCTTTATACATTTTAGGTAGACATAGTACATCAGTCAACACATGTAACATTTACATTTAATTACATTGGTTCCATCCGGAAGGGCAGGACAACTCGAAGTGGGGGCTTCCAAGTAATAGGTAGATTTAAACATATTCTGATTGGCATGATTGAAAGTGTTATTATCAGTAGAAAAGAATGTCTGGGTTCCAATAAGGGGTTGTGGAAACCAAAGTTTTATCCTGCAGATGAAGCCTCCAGGTAGCAGGCTTCAGAGAAAATAGATTGTAAATGCTTCTTATCAGACAGAAGGTTTGTGTCGATGTTAATGTTGAAGGGGTATAATGAAGAATGCCCAACCCCTACTTCCCATCATGGCCTGAACCGGTCTTTCAGGTTAAATTTTGGAGTGCCCTGGCGGAGGAGGGAGTGCCTTCAGATGTTTGGGGGGTGGTGGGGAGCTTCAAATTTTATTTTTGGTTTACAGTTAAGTGAAATAAACCAGGCACAGAAAGACAATTACCATGTGATCTCATACATATGTGGACTCAAAATTGAACTTACAGAAACAGAGAATAGAACGGTGGTTACCAGGTGTTGGGGATGGGAAGAAGGGTTGGGAAGGGTGCTGGTCAAAAAACACAAACGTTCAATTAGAAGGAATAAGTTGAAGACATCAATTGCACAATGGGTGACTATAGTTAATAACAATGTATTGAGCTATTGAAACTTACTATGAGAGTAGATTTTAAGTGTTCTCACCATGAAAAAATTATTTGTAAGGTGACATGTATGTCAATTTGCTCTATTTACACATTCCACAATGTATACATATGATTTGGTAGGTTCAAAGATATTTATACATGGAAATTACAGTATATTTTCATTATAATAGTTTTGTATCTTCCTTTAAGAATTTTTTTTTAACTAACAGCTTTACTGTGGTATAGTCCAAGTACCATAAAATTCACCCTTTTAAATATATAATTCAGTGTTTTTATGTGTATTTCCACAATTGTGTAACCATTGCCACTACCAAATTTTACAACATTTTCACCACCCAGAAGGAAAGCATGTGTGTCCATTAGCAGTGACTCCCGTCCCCCCACCCCTTATCTTAAGCTACCACTTAGTTATGAATTCACTATTCTGGATATTTCTTTGAAATGAAATCATGCAATGCATGTTTTTTGGTACCTAGCTTCATTTGTCCAGCTTAATGGTGTCAAAGTTTATCTGTGTTGAAGCATATATTAGAACTCGATTCATTCTTAGTGCCAAATGATACTCCATTGCATGGACACACCACATTTCATTTATCTATTCACCACTTCATGAGTATTTGGGTTTGTTTCCATTTTTTATTTCTTATGAATAATGCTGCTGTGAACATTCATGGACAAGTGTTTGTGTGGACATCATTTTTCTTGAGTATAACCCTAAGGGTGGAATTGTTGGGTCACGTGGTGATTCTATGTTTAGCATGTTGAGGAACTGCCAGACTGCTTTAAAAGGGATTGTGTCATTTTAGAGCATTCTTGGACATTGCAACTTCAAGTATGTCTTCTGTTTCTTTCTCTCTTCTCTTTCTTGTATTGAGTTATACATATGTTACATCTTTTGAAATCGTTCCACAGTCCTCTGATGTTCCGTTCTGCTTATTTGTTTTATTTTATTTTGTTTTTACATTTCAATATGGAAAGTTTCCATTGACAACTCTCCAAGATCACTAAATATTTTCTTGTCTGTGGCTTGTCTACTAATGAGTCTGCCGAGGGCATTCTTTACTTGTTACAGTGTTTTTGATTGATTTCTTGCATTTCCTTCTGATTTTGCTTAGAGTGTCTGTCTTTCTGCTTCTCTTGCCCATTTGTTCTTGAATGATCTCTGCCTTTCTCCATTAGACCCCTTATTATATTAGTCTTTGTGATTTTAAATTCCCTGACTGAGAATTCCAATATCTGTGTTATATCTGGATCTGGTTCTGATGCTTGCCTTGTCTTTTCATACTTTTTTTCCTTGCCGTTTTTCATTGCTTGTAATTTTTGTTGATAGCTGAACATGTTGCATTGGATAATAGAAACTGAGACAAGTAAGCCTTTTGCGTGAGAATTATGTGAATATAGCTAGAGGTTAGGCTGTATTTAATGTTCCTTGTAGTTATGAATGCGATAGATTTGAAATTCAGCTAGTCTCCTTGTGCTTGTCTTCCATCTTCATTTTGGGGTTCCCTGAGAACTTCTCCTTAGAGACTGTGTCTTTTAACTTTTTAGCTGTAATTCACTGTTATTATGCTGGAAACTGTGTTGATGTGGTAAGGGGTGGGAGTTACTGTGCTATAATTTTCCAATTAAACCATTAATGGACCTTTGTCTCTGAATGTGACCCTCACAAGGGTTTCCTCAATGGTGTAGCTTTTTTCCCCTTGGCTACCATATTCCAAACTGTTTCCTTGAAACCCTGGCCTCTTCTGATGTTATTTTTCTCTCTTCTTTATGAAATAGAGGAAGACTAGAGGGAAGTGGGATGGGTAGAAATCTCTCCCCCAGGCTGCTGAACAAGGCTCTTTTCATCCTCTGCAGAGCAGGCCATTGTTAAGGAGAAGGCTAGGGGCTTAGTTTACTATTATTATTCATTTCTTTCTGCCTGAATCACCAGGGCGTCTTGGTTGGATATTCAGCATGAGAACCTGGGGAGTTTTCTGAAGGTAAAACACATAAAAGTATGGATTCCCATAAGACTACAGCCCAAGCAGTTGCTCAAACCCATGCTATCCCACATTCAGTATTCAGAAATTTTGAAAAATTATAGGACAATGGGTTTTCATGGCACTGCAGAGTAACAGGCCCATTATACTGAAGCAGCAAGGTTTGCAGCAGAGAAAGAGTTTAATGGTCATAGGGGACAGAGCAAAGAGATGAGAGGAGACCTCAAATCCATCTCTCCAAAGAGTTCTGGGCTGGGGTTTTAAGGGATCGTGGAAGGTGAGGGGCTGGAGAATTGGGGTTGTTGACTTGTCAGGGTAAGGGAGATGAAGTCCTCAGGATATGGAAACTGCATTCTTTGGTGAGTCAACTCCTGTGGGATCCTTCAGACTAGCTGGCAAAAGTATTTCATTGGTATGCAGGACCTGAAAGAATGTCTCAAGTGGAAAACATTTTATAACGTTTGAGTTGCTCTCTATAGAGCAGTTAAGGGGAACTATAATCTTGTAACTGGGTCTATGTGATTCTAAGGCAATAGGCACCAAGCAAGTATGAGGAAGCAGGTCAGAGAGCAAGCTGACCTAATCATTAACCCTGCATGTGCTGCAAGGTTGATTTACTTTCATTCTCCCCCCCATGCTTGATTAATTTTATAAAGTTGATAAGGATGGTTTCAGTCCACATGGGTTTGATCATACTTCAATCCTGAGGTGAGGAGATCATACTTCAATCCTAATCTACTAGAAATCAGACCAAGACTGCTCCAGCTTTTTCCTTCTGGCAAAGGGCATAATTGTGATAGGAGTCAGGATTAAAGTCATGAAATTGCCTGTCAGTGACCTGCAAGTATTTACTAGTGCACAGTACGGGATCTGGGAGGTGAAGCATGAACACATTAGTGCATCTGTCCACTGTCCTAACATAGCATTTAATTGCACACTGGAATATAAGATAAATTTTAGCCCTTATTGTCAGAATTATAAGCCCAAATTTTAAAAGTTTTTGTAAAATAGATAGAAAACTTTGGGGTACCCATGAGCTCTTATTGCCACACAGAGTCCATTCTGTCAGTTTTATGATCTCTATTTTAACATTAATGCCGGTCAGTTGTTGTATCTAAACCCTAAGAGGGTGAGTATATAACAAGGTGTGTCTGAATTTCCATCCTATCATTGTCAGGAACTCTGTTTTAAGGGTTGGTTTGGGAGGTGAGGGTCCTATGGCCATAGAGGGTCAGTTCAGTTGGTAGGAGGGTTTAAGATTTTATTTTTAGTTTACCTTCCCCCATTTTTGGCCAAGATCTGACAGAGGCAGCATCGATGTCTAAACTTATATTTTGTCCCATATTGACAGGGTGGTGTGGCTACCTATCCTGGATCCATCCTGTTTCTTGGTGGGGACCCTATGCCCAAGGGATTTCGAGCCAAAATACTTACAAGCAATTAAACATTCTAGGACAGGTGGGAATGGAGGTGAGCATGTACTCACTAACCCTGAAGGCCTTTTAATCAATAGAAGAGCCCAAACCAAAAGCCAAAAATAAAGTTACAGAATTTAATCCGGATCTTAGAAAGAGATTTGTAGCAATTAACTATAGAAAACATAGCATTTTGTTAAACCCATTTGAGTTAAGGAATTTAGAGAAGCAAAGATCCTCAATTTGTCAGCTGTTTAGACATCTGTGTGCCCATCCTTGACATGGGGGCTCTGAACTAATAGACACCAGGGTTTGCAGCAGAGAAATAATTGAATGATTAAAGGGCACCAAGGAGATGGTAGGAGACTCTCAAATCCATCTTCCTGAGGAATTCTGGGCTGGTTTTCATTTTTGTTTTTATTTTTTCCAGAGTCTCGCTCTGTAACTAAGCTGGAGTGCAGTGGCGCAATCTTGGCTCACTGCAACCTCTGCCTCCCGGATTCAAGTGATTCTCCTGCCTCAGCCTCCCAAGTAGCTGGGACTACAGGCGTGCACCACCACACCCAGCTAATTTTTGTATTTTTAGTAGAGACATGGTTTCACCATGTTGGCCAGGATGGTCTTGATCTCTTGACCTCGTGATCTGCCCGCCTCAGCTTCCCAAAGTGCTGGGATTACAGGCATGAGCCACTGTGCCCAGCTGGGCTAGGGTTTTTAAAGGGATCATGGAGGGTGAGTGGTTGCAGAATTGGAGTTGTTGATTGATAGCGACTAGGGGCATAAAATCATCAAGATGTGAAAACTGCATTCTTTGGTGAGTCAGCTCCTGTGAAGTCCTTCAAACCAGTTGGAATCACTGGGGTCCTTCAGACCAGCTGACATTAGTAGCTGCATTGCTATGAAGGACCTGAAAGAATATCTCGAAGGAAAAACTTAACATTTTATCATATTCAAGTGGTTATCTACAGAACAATTAAAGGGGATTATAATCTTGTAACAGAGTCTATGTGATTCTGAGGCAAGGGGCATGAAGCAGCTATGAGGAAGCAGGGCAGGGAGCAGGCTGACCCCATGGTGAATGCTGCTTGTGTTGCAAACTTGGTTTTCTGTTTTTTTGTTTTTTTCCCCTTTCTTCTTCCCTGATGAACTTTATAAAGTTTATAGGGATGGTTTCAAAATTATCATTGGCTGTAGAGTTTATAGAAATGGTTTCAAAATTTTCATTGGCTAAAAACAGAAAAAAATTAGCAACTCAATTTAAAAATGGGCAAAAGACTTAAACTGACATTTCTCCACAGAAGCTATACAGATGGCCAATAAGCGAAAAAAGATGTATAACAGCACTAATTATCATTAAGGAAATGCAAATAACCATTTGATTTTCATTTGAAGTGTGTGATATCACTTCACGATGATTAGAATGGCTGTGTTTTTTTTGTTTTTTTTTTTAATATCAGAAAATAGCAAGTTTTGTTGAGGATGTGAAGAAATTGGAATCTTCATGCATTGCTCCTGGGAATGTAAAAAAGTCTAGCCACTGTGGAAGGCCATATGGCAGTTGCTAAAGAAATTTAACGTGGGAAAACTATATCATGCAGCAATTCTGCTTCTGAGAATATACCCAAAAGAGTTGGAAGCAAAGATTCAAACAGATATTTGTACACCAATGGGTACAGAAGCATTATTCACAATACTCAAAAGTGAAAGCAACACAAATTTTCATTGACAGACGAACGAATAAACAAAATGTGGCTTAGAAATACAACTGAGTGTTATTGAGCCTTAAAAAAGAAAGAAATTTGGACATATACTACAACATGGATGAAGCTTGAAGCCATTATGATATGTAAAGAAGCCAGTTACAAAAGAACAAATATTATATGATTCCACTTATTTGAGACATATAGAGTGGTCAACTCAAAGGGACAGAAAGTAGGGTAGTGGTGGCGAGGGGCTGAGGAAGGGGCAAATGGGAAGTTATTGTTTAAGGGGTACAGTATTTCAACTTGGAGAGATGAAAACACTCTGGAGATACCTCGTGGTGATAGTTGCATGGCTCTGTGAATGTACTTCATGCCACTGAGCTGTATACTTTAAGTGGTCAAAACGATAAATTTCGTTATTTTAATTTTATTACATTAAAAATACATACTGTTTAAGTCTTCTTACCAGTTTGTGGCTCCAGTGGCTTTTGTTCCAGGTAAGTAGATCTCAGCTGTTTCTCTCTGAATGTATCTGTTTCTCCAGATTTCAGGATGTGGTTTGCTCTGAATCCTCAGTTTTCTGATGGGTCCAAAAAAAAGTTGTTGATTTTCAGTTTGTCCAGCTTTAGCTTGTGTGCAGTGGAGTGATGACTTCCAAGTTTTTTACATGTCAGAGCTAACATGTTATACTCCCACCAGCAGCATATGAGTGTTCTAGTTTCTTCAAGTCTTTATCTTTTCAGGATCCTAAACCACATTTCCCCCTAATGTCTTGCTGTAATAACTAAGATCTCCATTGTCTGCATTGTAATATAATTGTAAATGTTGCAACCACATTGACTTATAAGTGATCTAAAAAGAATGTGTTCAACTTTTCACTATTATGTGTATTTCCTGTAGATATCTTTGGGAAAGCATCACACTCAATGAAATAGTTTTAGAAAGGTCAATTTCATGGAAAGATTTATCTGTCATGCCCAACTAACTTTTCCAACATTAGGGTGATTGTATGGTTAACAAAAAAATGGTAATAAAATTATGTGAAATTGGGAAACTTTAAGCAAGGATAATTGCTCCATTTTCCAAAAGTAATTATAGAATAAAGATATTTAGGGTGCTTTGTGCCCTACTACTTTTTAAATAATTCTTACTAACTGAATAAAAATTTTAGGACATGAGATTCTTAATTAATTTCTTAATATCCACCAAAGAATATATTTTGAAAATGTTTTATTGCTATCTTTATTTGAAAAAATAAAGTAGAGGAGAAAATAGAGAAGTGCTTTTATTTATTCTCAAAACAAAAGGGCATATACATTAAAAATTGGCTTGGCTGTAATTGTGTCTTGATTTACTGTGGCATTTAAGTGGATGCCTTTATAACTATAGTCATCGCTAAGGTAGTAACAATAATAATTTTAGCAGCATGTATTCTAATTTATAAAACTGTAGTCCTGTGACTAAAAGTTTTGTACTTAAAAAAAAAGTGTGAAACTACACAACTACGTTAGAAGCAATATAAACCAAATTGTTTTGATTAAGTTGCCTTTTGAGCTAATAATAATATGGTAAATTGCTAGTTTATTAGATCATTTTGTTGTATTGCCCAATTCGCCACTGTAATTTCCCAGTTCTACTTCCTGTGCTCTGGAGCATTTTTATCTGTTCAGCTTAATGGGTTTAGCTTTAACATAAATTGAACTCCTAATCCAATTTCCTTCTTTTTAAAACAGTTTTCTTCTCAACTGACTTCATTTTATACCCTTTCACGCTGTTCCCTGACTGTTTGCATTTTATATTTGCAAGTAGAATATGACTACAGTAAGGTTAATAATTATATTAGGACATTATCATTTTTCTATGAATGGCTATATAACATGAAATCGGAACTCATACTGTGCCCATCTAATTAACATAACTGAGAGGAGACAAAAACTAATCAAAGTATGCAGTGACATACATCATATGGCCAATAAATATATATTGAGTGCCTACTATGTTCTATAATACTTTAGATCTATGAATTCAAGAGTGGGTAAGATGCATATGGTGTAACACATTAATATTGCAATTTATACCCTACATCATATGGATTTAAATTTTCTCTGTATATAATTGTGTTAGAAATTCAATTTTAATGAAACATCTCAAACTAAAAGAATAATACATAAATCTATACTTACACCAAATGCATACATATGTATATACATATATAAATGTGAATACACACATATAAATGTGAATACACACATGTGTGTATATATATACACATATATACGTAACACAGGAGAAGGAAAAACCTCTTCCTTACAGAGATTTACAGAGAAATCCTTGCTTACAGAGAAGTACTAAATAATAAATATAAATGGAATGATGCAGTTATAAAAATCATTCTTTTCCAATACCATGTTAATAAATGTTCCAGGCAAAAATCAATGGATAGTAGAACTATTGGGTGAAAATGTGATGGGAAAAGGCTACATGCACTGATTGTAAGTATTTTCCAACAGATTAGTTATTAATTGCAGAGGGAAAAAGGGTAACCTGACAGGAGAGAGACAAAGAAACCTGGCAGAAGCCAGACTTAATCAAGTGAAGCAAAGTTAGCATAAAAAATATTGAGCTAAACTGTCATCATATGCCTCCTGATGGAATACACAGGTCAATTCCACTACATGATCTGGCTTGAAAAAATGTGAAGAGCAATCAGTGAATTCCATGAGCAAGCGTCCATTGTCTTGCTTCGTTAAATCATCTTTCTGTCGGAGGCAATGCTGCTGGAATGCCATGCTGGTGTATATGATGCTCTGTGCAGCCGTGGATGGAGCCTTCCTAGAAGCATCTGTTGGTGTGTATTGCATCTTTTCATGGTTCTCACTTGCATACTTTGTAATTATTTCCTGTGGCCTGACTGACTTGGACTAGAAGCCATGGCAGGTGGTGGTAGCAAATCCTGCGGAGAACCAGCAGCCCCTTCAAGGCAGCTGTCACAAGAGAGGCCATTAGAGTTTTCTCAGGCAAAAAGACACGAAATTCCTTCAGTGACCTCTGGCAAGTGAAGGCAGGCACAAGTCAGAAGTTTGAGAGATCTCCAGCTTTCTCAAATTCAAATGTCTTCATGATTTTCAGGATGCCCCTCTATTATACTCAGTGCCCCAGCTTTAACATATAGGATCCTATGTGATTATTAATTCAATTTAAATTGTGATTCAGTTACTCATAGGTTTAGATTTTGAGTTTAGTTTCAACAATGTTGGTCCTATAGCTACAAGAGTTAAGGGTTTCTTTCACAGTAGTAATATAAACTTTCTGACATTTTTTCTTTTTGCTTGGATATTGAGGTGGATTTTTAAAATCCCAAACTCATCATTTTCTTTCCCAAGTTCTCCAGAACACTTAGAAGCAACCAGCCAGCTCCACCACTTTTTAAATTTTTCGATAAAAATATTCTATATTAGCAGTTACTTGGCTATCCAGAACATTGTTACCTGTAAGGCATCTGGTTATGGAAGTCTACAGGTTATTTAAGCAATGCTTTTGCCAGTGCATGCCATAGGACTACTAGTGCCCACCTTTCCACTGGTGAAGGAGTCATTAACAGCGTTAAAGCAAATTGAATCAGAGAACCAATCCCAGATAGCCCAGATCTCAATCAAAGAACATAAGAACATGTCTTAAGGTTCTCTTCTCCTGGAACAACTTCATGATTAATGTCAGTATTAAAGTTTGATCCAGGAAGTGGCACCACTGTGAGTACTATGGACTAATGGATTCATTGTGGGGATTAGACCTCCCATAGTTGTGAGAGCTGGCGGAAAAGCCTACGTAAGGGTCTCACCTCCATGTCAGGAGAAGGCCCTAGAGTCTTGAAGGCTGCTGAGCTGGCAGTGGGGAAGAAGTGCTGAGTGTAAAGCAAGGGGACATGAGGGCACACTGGAATCAAGCAGAGCAAAAGCACATCAGCCTCACGTGACCACCAACCCTAACATTGCATATGACTGGCAGAAAGGCCCAAGCCATTTGCCATCAGCTGCAGGATTGATAACCCTGAAGGAGGAACTCCATGGGAGCCGGAGGAGCTGGGGACCTGGCTGCAGCCCTCACCAAAAGGGGCATGGATGAATTATGACAATATGCATGAGCCCCACCAGGGCCTGGCAACCCACACCAACTTTCCCAGTGTGAAGCCACTGATGCTTCACCTTTACCCTCCACATCTCATACAGAATTTCTCTTGTGGCCAGCTTAACTCAGAACTAAACAGGGAATAGAAATCCAGGCAACATGGTTCCAGTATAAAAATAAATAAATATTGATTCAATACAGTAGCATCACAGCATTTTCCTCAGAGAAATCAATGGCTTAGAGGTAGAGGAACAGTGAAGTGTTTTGATCATTTGACCTCAAAGGCACTCCTTGATTAAACTGAGTTGCCAGTCGATAAGTAAGATCATATAATGTGCACCAATAGATAATGGTTGAATCTATTTCATTTTATTTGCTTTCTCTGGACTATTGGTCAGTTTGTCAATTCTTTTGACGCACACACAGACAAGGAGAGTTTTTCCAGAATCTTTTTTTGACGCCTGAGGTTAAATAAAGATGCAGTTCTTTAAGAAATTAAGTAATGTATAGTGTTTAAGAGCAAGGTCTCTGGAGAAGCTTTTTAAAGGATAAAACCTGGTTGCCCTGTTTACTAGCTATATGATCCTGCACAAATCTTTTAACCTGTCTGTGCCCCAGCTTTCTCTTTTATAAAATAGAGATAAAATACACACCTATCTCAGGGATGTTGTGAGGATTAAATGTGTGGATACATACATGAATAATTATGTACATTTAAGTATTCATACATCTGGACATAATACATATATGGACATATATATTAAGTGCTATATAAATATAATAATTACAAATGAAAGTATTATCCTTTTCAAGCATCTGTATATTTTTTTAAATGGGGAGAATAATAGTCAGTTTTTCTTATAGCCTTATTTCATAATAAAGTGAAACTTGTCTGTGTGATTCACGTGGAACGGCTTTTACTTGATACACGTTCACTAAATAATCATTGCCTTCAGTGCCTTTGCACTTTTTGGCAAAACACATAAGTCATACTGCATGGTGTCAAGACTGCCATCTTAGTATAATGCTGAACAACGTAAATACATTCCTTGTAAACCCATAGGTCAAATTATTTAAGTACTATTTCACATTGGGAAATAAAGTAGTTAATATTGTATTTACATTTTCTATTTTACATGAAGTTTGTCTACATTTGAATACTTTCATTTCATATCAATCAGGTCTTTTTGTTTGTTTGTTTTCTTTTTTTCTTTTTTTTTTTTTTTGAGACAGAGTCTCTCTCTGTCACCCATGCTGGAGTGCAGTGGGGCGATTTCAGCTCACTGCAAGATCTGCCTCCCGGGTTCACGCCGTTCTCCTGCCTCAGCCTCTGGAGTAGCTGGGACTACAGGCGCCTGCCACCAAGCCCAGCTATTTTTTTGTATTTTTAGTAGAGACGGGTTTCACCATGTTAGCCAGGATCGTCTCGATCTCCTGACCTCGTGATCCACCCGTCTCCGCCTCCCAAAGTGCTAGGATTACAGCCATGAGCCACCGCGCCTGGCCCAATCAGTTATTTTTAAATTTATATTTCTAATATTATGATATAATAAAAAACATAGATTTGTTCTTTGCTTCTGGGTTGCTCAGATAGTGCTCTTAAAACGCTTGCAGATAAACGTGCTAGAGAACCTTCTGTTCTAATAGTCAGTCTCTGACCCTGGTTCCTGACCCATAGCTCCTAAGATCTTTGGGATTTCTTGAGTGTTAGGAGCATCTAACACAGAGCTCCCTAATACCTTGAAATTTGCTGGGTGAAGGGAACATCTTTTGTTCTAATGAGGGTGCTCTAATGAGTGGCTCCTGGATAGCCTCAGTATGGGGACTGGTGATTAAAGGAAACAATCATGTGATTAGAGGGTTGGAACTTTCAGTTTTACCCACTGACCTCCAGGGAGTGGAGAGGGGCTGAAGCTTGACTTGATCATCAATGGCTAATGAAGTAATCAATCATGTCTATGTAAGGAAACCTCTATTACATACCCCAAAACAGAGATCGGAGAACTTCTGGATTGCTGAACACTCTAGAGCTCCCTGGAGGGTGGTGCACCAAGAGAGGGCGTGGAAGCTCCACACACCTTCCCACATACCCTGCGCTGTACATGTCTTGCACTTCGGATTGTTCATCTGCAGCCTCTCTCATATTCTTTATTAATATGCTAAACTGGTAAGCATAAGTAAGTGTTCCTCTAAGGTTTGTGGCCCATGGAGCATATTAATCACCCTTAGGAGGGGCTAGTGGGAACCCTGATTTATAGCCAGTCAGCTGGAAATGTAGTTGGCAACCTGCTACTTACAATTGGCATCTGAAGGGGGAGGATCTTGTGGAACTGAGCCCTTAACCTGTGAGACTGGACTCTAACTCCAGCTAGAGAATACTACAATTAAATTGTAGTTAAATTGTAGAACACCCAGTGGGTTTCCACCAGATAATTATTGTTCATGAAGAGAAATCCACATACATTTTGTGGACCAGAGGTGAAGCATTTTGTGTTGAGTGTGGTATTGAGTGTGAGACTGGGAAAAACACTTCAGTTTTTCCTAGTTCTGATAACATTCAAATAAAAATTATGAGATGAAAATAAATTCAAAAGAATGAAATTCATACCAAGCATACTCTTAGACCACAGTGCAATAATAATGGAAATCAATATCAAGAAGATCTCTGAAAACTACACGAATGCATGGAAATTAAACAACTTGCTCCCAAATAATTCCTGAGTGAACACTGAAATGAAATAAAAACAATTTTTAATTAATGAAAATCAGGACACAATTTACCAAGATCTCTGGAATACAGATAAAGCAGTGTTAAGAAGCAAGTATATACCCCTAAATGCCTTCATCAAGAAGTTATAAATAACTCAAAATAGCAATCTAATGTTACACCTAGAGAAACTTTTAGTTTTAGGAAAGTTAGCAGAAGGAAATTAATAATGGAAATTAGAGAACTAAATGAAATTAAGATGCAAAAATCTATACAAAGGATCAATGAACCAAGAGCTGGTTCTTCAAAAGATTAAAGAAGAGTAATAGACTGCTAGCTAGACTTAAAAAGAAAGAAAAAGATGCAATTAAGCACAACCAGAAATGACAAATATGACATTACAACCAATCCCAGAGAAATACAAAAGATCCTCAGAGACTATTATGAATTTTCTATTATTAGAAAATCCAGAGGAAATTGGTAAATTTCTGGAAGCACAGACTCTCCCGAGATTGAATCAGGAAGAAAGTGAACACCTGAATAGACTAATAATAAGTTCCAACATTGAATCCCTAATAAAAAATAGACCAACCAACCAAAAAAAGCCCTGGACCAGATGGATTCATGGCCAAATTCTGCCTGAAGTTCAAAGAAGAGCTAGTACCAATTCTATTGAAACTCTTTCAAAACATCAAGAAGAGACTCCTCCCTAACTCATTCTGGGAAGCCAGCACCACTCTGATATCAAAATTCGGCAAAAACACAACAAAAAAAGAAAACTTCAGGCCAATATTCCTGATGAATATAGATGAAAAAAATCCTTAACAATATACTAGCAAGCCAAATCCAGCAGCATATCCAAAAGTTAACTCACCACTATAGAGTAGGCTTCATTCCTGGGCTGCAATGCAAATCAATAAGTGCAATTCACCACATAAACAGAGTTAAAAACAAAAACCATGTGATCATCTCAGTAGACATAGGAAAAACTTTCCATAAAATCCAACATCCCTTCATGACAAAAACCCTCAACAGATTAGGCACTGAAGGGAACTCCAAATAATAAGAGCCATGTATGACAAACTCACAGCTAACATCATAGTAAACGGGCAAACACTGAAAGCATTCCCCCTTGAGGACTGGAAAAAGACAAGGATGTCCACTCTAACAACTCCTATTTAACATAGTATTGGAAGTCCTAACCAGAGCGGTCATGCAACAGAAGGAAATAAGGGCATCTGCATAGGAAAAGGAGAAGTCAAGCCATCTCTCTTCACTGACCATATGATTCTATGCCTAGAAAATCCTAAAGATTCTGCCAAATGACTCATGGAACTGATAAATGACTTTAGTGAAGTTTTAGAATACAAAATCAGTGTACAAAAATCAGCAGCATTTCTATACACCAATAACATTCAAACTGAGAGTCAAACCAAGATTGCAACCCCATTCACAGTAAACACATAAAAACATGAAATCCTAGGAATACACCTAACCAAGAAGGCGAAAAATTCCTACAAAGAGAACTACAAAACACTGCTGAAAAAAATCAGAGATAAAAACAAATAAATGGTAAAACATCCCATGATCATGAATTGGAAATATCAATATCTTAAAGATGGCCATCCTACCCAAAGTATTTATAGATTCAAGGCTATTCCTCTCAAACTACCAATGTCATTTTTAACATATTAGAAAAAAACTATTCTAAAATTCATATAGAACCAAAAGAGAGCCTGAATAGCCAAAGCAATCATAAGGAAAAAGAACAAAGCTGGAGGCATCACACTACCTGACTTCAAACTATACTATGGGGCTACAATAACCAAAACAGCATGGTGCTGATTCAGAAACAGACACATAGGCCAAAGGAACAGAATAGAGAATGTAGAAATAAAGCCACACACCTACAATAATCTGATATTTGAGAAGACTGACTAAAACAAGCAATGGGGAAAGGACTCCCTACTTGATAAATGGTGCCAGGATAACTGGCTAGCCATATGCAGAAGAATAAAACTGGACACCTGCCTTTCACCATACACAAAAAATTACTCAAAATTGATTAAAGATTTATATGTAAGACTCAAACTATAAAAATCCTAGAAAAAAGCCTAAGAAATACCCTTCTTGACATTGGTCTTGGTAAAGAATTTATGGCTGACTCCCGAAAAGCAACTGCAACAAAAACAAAAATAGACTAGTGGAACTTAATTAAACTAAAGAGCCTCTACACAGCGAAAGGAACTATCAACCCAGTAAAAAGACAACCCACAAAATGTAAGAAAATATTCTCAAACTATGCCATCTGACAAAGGTCTAATATGCAGAACCTATAAGGAACTTAAACAAATCAACAGGAAAAACCAAATAGCCCCATTAATAAATGGATAAAAGACATGAACAGAAACTTCTCAAAAGACATACACAAGGCCAACAAATACATGAAAAAAATGCTCAGCATCACTAATCATCAAAGAAATGCAAATTAAAACCACAATGAGATAACATCTCACACCAGTTTGAATGGTTATTATAATAAAGTCAAGAAATGACAGATGCTGGTGAGGCTACAGAGAAAAGGAAACACTTATACACTGTTGGTGGGAATGTAAATTAGTTCAGCCACTGTAAAAAGCAGTTTGTAAATTTCTCAAAGAACTGAAAACTGACTTACCATTCAACTCAGCAATTCCATTACTGGGTATATATCCAAAGGAAAATAAATTGTTCTACCAAAAACATGCATGCATTTGTATGTTCATTGAAATGCTATTCACAATAACAAAGACGTGGAATCAACCTAGCTGCTCATCAATGGTAGACTGGATAAAGAAAATGTGGTACATACACACCATGGAATACTACACAGCTATGAAAAACACAAACTAATATTCTCTGCAGCAACATGGATGTGGTTGGAGGCCATAATCCTAAGCAAATTAATGTGGGAACAGAAAACCAAATACTGCATTTTCTCACTTACAAATGGGAGCTAAACATAGAGCACACATGAACATTAATACGGGAACAATAGGCACTGCAGAATACTAGAAAGGTGGTGATGAAGGAGATCATTGGTTGAAAAATTACCTGTAAGGTACTACACTCATCACTTGGGTGACAAAATCCATACCCCCAACCTCAGCATCATATAATATTCCCAGGTAACAAATCTGCACAGATATTACCTGCTACCAAAAAAAAAAAAAAAAAAAAAATTGAAACTAAAAAAAATTAGGAAGTGAAATTTTCTCATTTAATATTGTAATTTTCTCATACCAACTATTTGACTAATTTTGGAATTTAGTTGTATTCATCTTTTTTCACACTGCTGATAAAGACAACAGAGACTGGGCAATTTACAAAAGAAAGAGGTTTAATTGGACTTAGAGCTCCACTTGGCTGGGGAAAGCCTCATAATCATGGCAGAAGGCAGTGAGGAGCAAGTCACATCTTACTTGGATGGTGGCAGGCAAAGAGAGGAGTGCTTGTGCAGGGAAACTCCCCTTTTTATAATCATCAGATCTCGTAAGACTTATTCACTTCATGAGAACAGCACAGGAAAGACCTGCCCCCATGATTCAATTACCTCCCACCAGGTCCCTCCCACAACACATGGGAATTCAAGATGAGATTTTGGTATAGACTCAGCCAAACCACATCAATGGTCTTTTCTAGACAGCAAGTATATATGATTTGAAGTTACATGTTTATTCACAATTTTGTTTGCTAAATCAATCTCATGTATTAGCTAGAAAACATTACATTCATATTATATTATATGTTTAGGGTGTTTTTTTGTTGTTTTTTTTTTTTTTTTTGCTTTTTTATGCCAAGAATATTTAGCAACAGTAAAAACATGAGGATGTATTTTTGGCTTATCTGGATGGCACAATAATTGTGCCTTTGAATATCCTTTTCTTAAGAATAATCTAAAACCTCTTATTTTAAAATGATGGCAAATTGTAATGCACAATACATTAACAATAGCATTTGCTTAGGAGAATAATGCAGAAAATGGGATCTGGGACTTCTAATTTTACATAAAAATGTGTTTGTATATTATAAATATAATTCAAATGTATATTGAATTATAAATATAATTCAAATGTATATTGAATTATAAATATAATTCAAATGTATATTGAATTATAAATATAATTCAAATGTATATTGAATTATAAATATAATTCAAATGTATATTGAATTATAAATATAATTCAAATGTATATTGAATTATAAATATAATTCAAATGTATATTGAATTATAAATATAATTCAAATGTATATTTGAATTATAAATATAATTCAAATGTATATTGAATTATAAATATAATTCAAATGTATATTGAATTATAAATATAATTCAAATGTATATTGAATTATAAATATAATTCAAATGTATATTTGAATTATAAATATAATTCAAATGTATATTGAATTATAAATATAATTCAAATGTATATTGAATTATAAATATAATTCAAATGTATATTGAATTATAAATATAATTCAAATATATAATAATATTAACTATGAAATTGAAATGTGTGATGGAGAAGTGCAAACTAATAACAAGTTCCAACACTGAATCCATAATACAATATAAGAAAAGCAGAAATCCTCCTTGATGTTTTTGAAAAACCTGTAACAAGCTGGGTGCAGTGGCTCATGTCCGTAATCCCAGCACTTTGGGAGGCTGAGACAAGCAGATCACTTGAGGTCAGGAATTTGAGACCAGTCTGGCCAACATGGTGAAATGCCATTTCTACCAAAAATATAAAACATGAGCTGGGCATGGTGATGGGTGCCTGGAATCCCAGCTACTCAAGAGGCTGAGGCAGGAGAATCGCTTGAACCCGGGAAGTGAAGGTTGCAGTGAACCAAGATCACACCACTGCACTCCGGCCTAGGCAACAGAGTGAGACTCCATCTCAAATAAATAAATAAATAAATAAAAAGGAAAAAGAAAGAAACAAAATGAAACAAAACCTGTGGCCAGTATTTTGATATCAGATTCCTTTTGTTTTCACTTGATTTCCTAATTGTGACAATAGTTTTCAATGAAAAATCTGTAGATTCCTTTATAGTTTCCCTTCAGTCTTATGACACAATTTTTAAGGGTCAGTTAAAAAGAAAAGTGACTCTGAAACTGAGTTAATGTTATCTGTGCTGGACAAATTAGAATTAAACTTCTATGGCTGCCTCATCAGTGTCGTCATCTAACCAAGGCCACCTCTTGACACCTTGTATGCTCTGATGTTTTGTCCCCTCCCTACTCCTTCCTCTGTCTCCTCAATGAATTATTGAAAATATGTTGCTTCCATGGTCATTCCTACCTTTATTTTCTTTCTGTTTTGAGACCTCTGAGAATCATAGTATTCTTCTCAAACTGGCCAGCAATACTGGCATCAATGTGCTGTTCATTTCCTTGATGCCTTATGTGGTGGTTAATATTGAGTGTCAACATGATTGGACTGAATTATTGTTCCTGGGTGTGTCTGTAAGGGTGTTTGCCAGAGAAGATTAACATTTGAGTCAGTGGACTAGGAGAAGCAGACCCACCCTTAATCTGGGAAGGAACCATCTAATCGGCTGCCAGTGTGGCTAGGATAAAAGTCGGCAGAGGAAGGTGGAAGAACTAGACTGGCTAAGTCTTCTGGCCTCCGTCTTTCTCCTGTGCTGGATGTTTCTGCTCTCGAATATTAGACTTCAAGTTCTTCAGCTTTTGGAGTCTTTGACCTACACCAGTGGTTTACGAGTGGCTCTTGGGCCTTTGACCACAGACTGAAGTCTACACTGTCAACTTCCCTACTTTTGAGGTTTTGAGACTCAGAGTGGCTTCCTTGCTCCTCAGCTTGTAGACGGCCTATTGTGGGACTTCACCTTGTGATCGTGTAAGTCAATACTCCTTAATAAACTCCTTTTCATATATACATCTATCCTATTAGTCCTCTCCCTATAGAGAACCCTGACTAATACACTTTATCAATTTCCCTTATTATTTATTTACTAATCTTTTCTCTGTTTCTATCCTCAACAGCTTCTTTCACTTATTCTTTACTTTTAAATACTTTAAAAACATAAAGCCATTTTTCAGAGCTTGTCCATATATGCTTTTCTTACCTCAAAATGTAACATACACCTGTTTCCTCTTTCACAGGAATGTGTCCTTCTTTCTCTCTGCTTAAGCAGTTTACAGTCCTCTCTTGTTTGGGTATTCATATCCTGAATGTGATCTTCCCTATTTCTCAATTGCCTCTTACACCTGTCTTCAGTCAGACTCTCCAGGCCAATCACTGCCTTGAAATCTGCATAATTTTTCTCCCCCAATTTTTCTAGCAAGTTCTTTGTAATTGAATTACATACTGGCCATTCTTCTTCTTACAATAAGGTTTTTTTTCTTTATTGCAGGAGTTCAGAAAATAGTAATGAATGAATAATAAGGTACATCTGCAGCTTTAACTCCTTATTTACAAACTCACGTATCCTGTTGCCAGTTTAGCATTTCAAATTGATTGTCTCACATTTCAAACTTTAGATATAGAAACAGAATTATTGATGTATGTTCTCAAATCTGCTCAGATTGTAAATCTGTAAATTTCAGTAAATGCCACTATCATGCCTTGAATTACTCAAACCAAAACAAGTAGTTTACTATTCCTATCCTCTATACCTTGCTGTCATCTAATTCAATCCCACTGTTGTTATCTATTTATCTATCTATCTATCTATCTATCTATCTATCTATCTAACCATTTTGCTCTCTAGCCATCATCTCAACTACCATCTATTTGGATAGATGATTCAGACATAAGCTTGAACTAATGAACAATATATTGTCCTGTGTTTCCAGTACCTACAACACATAATATGGGAATGAAGAAATAGCAATGATAGTAGCCCCCTTACTATCATACTATGTGATTTGTTTGCAGAGTGTATTAGTCTGTTGTCACACTGCAGTAAAGAAAAATCTGAGACTTGGTAATTTACATTGAAAAGAGATTTAATTGGCTTATGTTTCTGCAGGCTGTACAGGAAGCATGGCAGCATCTGCTTCTGGGGAGGCCTCAGGGAGCTTTTACTCTTGGCAGAAGCAAAGCTGGAGCAGGCATGTTCACATAGCCAGAGCAAGAGGAAGAGAAGCGGTGGAGATGCTACACATTTTTATACAACCAGATCTCATGAGGACCCACTATCCCAACAGCACCAAGGATGAGGATGATGGTGTTAAACCATGAGAAACAGCCCCTATTATCCAATCACTGCCAACCAGGCCCCACCTCCAACATTGGGGATTACCATTTGACATGAGATTTGAACAGGGACACAGATCCAAACCATTATCACCGAGTAAATATTTTCCATTCCTGCAGCCTTGAAATGTGCCAGGCTCTTGTGATTTACGGTGATTCCTAGGTGGGGAAAATTCCTTCCAGGGACAAAGTAAGGGTGCTGCTAAACTAGAAGTTGGGACTAGCAGTTGACTTTGGGCCCCTCTCCAGTGTAGTGTTCTCAGTGGTAGGTTTAGTACAGATAAGCATGGTCTGGTATCACAGAAAGGGGTGTCTATTGGGATACTTTTGAATAAAGTCTACAAGCTGACAACGCAGGTATTTCTTTGGTGGTTTCTCATCCTAATTGCTTCCACGACATTTAAGCAAAATGAGTACGAGTTTGCCTAAGGTTAACAATATTAGTGATGGATTATTTTGACACTAACCTTCTGTGGCTTCCAGCCTCTCTTTTGGGCTACTCCTGAGTCAGGGTAAATAGTCATGAAATGTGAAGGTACAGATAGGAGCAGTGCCTTGTATGGAAAAAAACAATTGAGATTGCATGAGGCACAGCTATGAGAAATCTTCCCAGCGCTTTAATGTTATGTGTATAGGGTTTTGTGGAACTCTGCAGATGCCTCAAAATTGTCTACTATGCAAAAAGCCACAAGTAGGAGAAATAGCCTATCTAGAATGTCTTCAGAGAGTACTACCTCACTAATTTATTTACATATGGCCATGGAGGTTCTTAAAGATAATGTGGACCCACACAATTGAATGCATGCTCAGGTCCAGAATATTACAACCTGAAATTCCACCGTCTGCTAGTTTGTAAAAGAAGGACGAATAAACATCTACCTGCCCATGGATGAAGGAACCCTGTAAGTTGTGCCATAATTACCACTTGATAGAAGAAATGTTTTTTACCAAGAAATAGAGAAGAAGAATAGGGAAAAAAGAGGAGAAAATTAGGAAAGAGAGGAAGAACTCAGGAAAAACGGGGAAGTTGCCAAGAATTGCAAATGATTACTCAAAATGATGAGTTTACTTTTTGTACAAATACACCACTCAGTTTCTCATGGACTGAAATATTTGCTGGCAAACAGGAAGGAACTGGTCAGATTCCCAATTTTAACAAGAAGAGAATGATGAGGAAATGCTCTGATGACAACTGTCTATTTGAGGAGTTTCACAGCAAGTTGACTCTGACTAGCACAGTGCACCAGCCTCCATTTGGCTGCCATCATGGGAGCCAGCTAAACAAGGGCTACCCCAGAAATTGGAGGAGAAAAATATTTGCCTGATGAATAGTAAGCCAGAAGTAGTAAAGAGGACTGCTTGGGTCAGATAGAAAATGTACACAAGAGTTACTTACCTAAACTCGAGCAGAAACTGAAAAAAAAAAAAAGCAAACAAACGAAACATTCAGCAAACATGAGACAGCTTGCTAGATTTTCTCTGTATCAACCGGATTGTTCTTTTCATCACAGTGTCTCTATACAGGCTTGGCCACAAGTCTCAGGGCATCAAATTGAGGATTCCCTAAGAGGTTAGGACAGGATAATTTATTAGTTTGCAGTTATATTAGCATCTCCAAATCAATAGCCTCACCTCAAGGGTTCATCGCTGGCAGCACTTAATCCAAAGATTAAAGAGAAGGAAGAAAAGAGAAAGAACAAAACAGCAGCAGTTCCATCAATATCTGAAAGAGCAATGTAAAAGAGAACTACATGTGACAAAGAACGTTATTAATAATAGGGCCAGTTAAAGGTACTGTTTCTAATAACACTATGAAAATCTTTCTTAACTCTCTCTCTGTAGAAAAAATAAAAAAAAACAATCAGTTTCCAATGAGCACTGCCAATTCAGAATTTTGAGGTGTGCTATATAAGGTTTGTGGTGTAAATGGGGATATAGAATATAGAGCTTTCATACTTTCACAAAATAATAAATTAGTTATTTTACAATTGCATGTCCCTATCAATTAAATGTAAGCTTCAGAAGAAGATGAATATCTTAGTCCATTTGAACTTCTATAACAAAACACCCAAGACTGGATGGCTTTAAAAAACATGCACTTATTTCTCACAGTTCTGCAGGCCAAGAAGTCCAAAACCAAAGGCAAATTTGATGTTTGGTGAGGGTCCACTTTCTGGGTTATAGATGACGCCTTCTTATTGTGTCCTCACTTGGTGGAAGGGTGATGTATCTCTTTTGGATGTTTGTGTTTTTGAGAACACAAACTTATATAGTTTGGCTGTGTCCCCACCCAGATCTCGTCTTGAATTATAGTTCCCATAATTCCTACATGTCATGGGAGGAACCCAGTGGGAGGTAATCGAATCATGAGGGTGTTTACCCCCATGTTGTTCTCATGATACTGAATGAGTTCTCACGGGATTTGATAGTTTTTCAAGGGGCTCTTTCCCCTTTGTTTGGCACTTCTCCTTGTAGCTGCCATGTGTTAGCTTCCCCTTCCACCATGATTGTAAGTTTCCTGAGGCCTCCCCAGTCATGCTGAACTGTGAGCCAATTAAACCTCTTTCCTTTGTAAATGTCCCAGTCTCAGGTATTTCTTCCTAGCAGCGTGAGAACAGACTAATACACAAACATTCAGACCATAGCAACAAAGGACTATATCTGGCTTATTCAGAGCCATGCAGCAGAAAATTATGAAGCCAGTATGAGAGGTGAGGGTCGAAAGAACCATTAAAAGCCACAGGTGGCTCTGGGAAGACAAGCACAAGCGGCCAATGCAGGGCAGATGGGAGGATTGGCTGGAAGTGCTTGTGCCACTACAGCCGCGACTCAGAGGCCATATTCTGGGGCAGGAAACACACAGTACAGGCTGCCCAAGTAGCCTTTCAGGGTTCACATGAAAATCCAAACATTTTGCTTTTTTATAATTATCCCTGCTTGACTTTTTTAGATAGTACTTCCTTTGTCTTTTTTGTCCTTGTCTTCCAAAACTACACTTCCTGTTCTTCTAATTATATACTCTTTACTTCAGAGAGCCCATCTTCATCCTGTCTCAGCTATTTCCTCAGTGCCCATGATCTTCCCAACTCTGCACCTTCATCCTGCCATCTAGACCCTTATCTTCAGTGACTTGCTACATAAATATCTGTCTATTGCTTCATCATTTCAGATTTCACCATTAATTTCTTATCATTTGATACAGTTTGGATATATGTCCCCACCCAAATCTCATGTTCAATTGTAATCCCCAGTATTAGAGGTGGGCCCTAGTGACAGGTGATTGGATCATAGGGGTGGATTTTCATGAATGGTTTAGTGCCATCCCCTTGGTGTTGTCTTTGTGATAATGAGTGACTTCTTGCAAGATCTGGCTGTTTAAAAGTGTGTGAAAACTTGCTTTCCCTCTGTGGCTTTTGCCATGTGATGTGTCTGCTCTCCTTTCACCTTCCACCATGATTGTAACTTTCTTGAGGCCTCCCCAGAAGCTGAGCAGATGCCGGCATCATACTTCCTGTACAGCCTGCATAACCATGAGCAAATTTCCTTTATAAATTTTCCTCCAGTCTCAGATATTTTTAATAGCAATTCAAGAACAGACTAATACATCATTCAGACTTTTTTTTCTTTTTTCAATGTCTCCATCTCTCTCAGAGGATATAATTTTAGGCATAATAACTTAGTCCTTTATATGTTTCATACTCTAGATAATCATTTGCTTATTTTTTTAACCTTTACCTTCTCAGCAATTTCTCAGATTTTCTTAAAATTTTTTTTTTTTTTTTTTTGGCTAGCACCTTTACTCAAAGTTTAAAGTTATCTGTCTATTAATCCTTGAGGAGAGCCTGCTTTCACAACAGTCAGTCAATAGGCAACAAGATATACTAGCAATAAAAATAAAAGCTTTGGATCTGGAATCTGAATACCTGGATTTCAAACCCAATCTCACAAGCAACCAATTGTGGGATTGTGGGCAACTTAATTGAAATCTTGATGTCTATGTTAGTCCATTTTCATGCTGCTAAGTAAGACATACCTAAGACTGGGTAATTTATAAAAGAAAGAGTTTTAATTGACTCACAGTTCCACATGGCTGGGGAGGCCTCACAATCATGGTGGAAGGCAAAGAGGAGCAAAGTTATGTTTTACAAGGATGGTGGCAATCAAGAGAGCTTGTGTAGGGGAATTCTCCCTTATAAAACCATCAGATCTCATGAGTCTTATTCACTATCATGAGAACAGCATGGGAAAGACCCACCCCTATGATTCAATTACCTCCCAACATGTCCCTCCCACAATGGGAGGGAACTGTGGGAGCTACAATTTGATATTTGGGTGGGGACACAGCCAAACCATATCAATATCCCACTTTATATGTAAAGTCTAATAGTTGCCACTAAGATCTCTGCAAGGATTAGGAGCTGGGTCTTGGTAAACTGTAATATTTCCATATGTATTATTGTTTTATTATTGATGACAAATAAATATTTTAAAGACACAACTTGCATTTGACCCTTTTGCCTTTATTTAAATTTTCACTAATTATAAACATCAATTTTGGATTCTTCTTCTTCCATTTTACTACATAGAACCTGTTTCAACTTGGCTGTTATGATAAAAACTGTATCTCTTTCTATAACTCAATCCAGATTTCCAGAGACATTTAGAACAGAAGCCAAATCATTCAATATGGCTAATATCTCCTGAATGTACAGTTGAACCAATCCTTGTAAAAAATACATAAAGAAAAACTAAACACTAACTCTGGACAATGAATAAGAGAAAGTACACATTGTCATGTATGTGAATAGTCTCTGAATATTTCACAGACAATAAGTGATGCTTAAAGCAATCTTTATAGTCATCTATTTTCTTTACTAAATTAGAGAAATATACAATAGATTTTTTGAATATTCTTTTAAAACATTTAAACATTCAGAAAGCATTTGAGGGAAATTGGTAATCTCATTTATCTCAAATACATTATGTTGATAAATGAATAAATGAAAATTTATTTACACTTACATTTTTATTATAAGTGTATAATTTTATCTTTAATAATTCAAAAATGAATTATATTGTATAAGACAATGTGGATTCATTCTAAAATGTTCAATACTCATGCTTCTTACCAAGTACTACTTTTCTGTTTTACATTGTAAATAATTTAAATGTAGTGATTTAATTAGTAGAGTTTGTGGTCATGCAATTTTATTTCATCAAAATACAAAATAATGCATAAAAATAATTATGCCTTCAGAGTTCTAGAGGCCACTTTGAAAACTCCCAGAAAGAAAGAAAAATAATCTATTTCTCGAAGTTGTTAGTAATCAGACAGCACAGTCTACCTTTATTCTTGGGAGAAAATGACAGTGACCTTTTCTGTAAGTCAAACCTTATACATGACTTAAAAGCCCCCTTAAGCTTAAGGTAACCTTTGAAAAATTTCTTGACGCACCCCACACAATTCCTGTAAGCATCTTGATGTGTGACCCTTGTGTGAAGCAAAGTGCTTATTTCTTTGGCTGTTTTGTTGCTTCATTTCATTTAAGAGTCATTTTTGCCTTGAAGTCAAGACCTGTGTCTCCCCCATATATTCTGCCTTTTATGATACCTATTAAGGTTTACATATTTGATGTCTTCTTAGGCAAAGTGAAATGAATAACAAATAGGTAAACATATGAGAGAAAGTTGTTGGGTTCCGTTCCAAGATGGCCGAAAAGGAAAAACTCCAGTCTGCAGCTCCTAGTGTGATCAATGCAGAAGCTGGGTGATTTCTGCATTTCCAAATGAGGTACTTGATTCATCTCATTGGGACTGGTTGGACAGTGGGTGCAGCCCATGGAGGGTGAGCTGAAGCAGGGTGGGGCATCACCTCACCCAAGAAGGGCAAGAGGTTGGGGGATTTCCCTTTCCTAGCCAAGGGAAGCCATGACAGACTGTACCTGGAAAAATGCGACACTTCCACCCAAATACTGGGCTTTTCCCGCAGTCTTAGAACTGGCAGACCAGGAGATTCTCTCCTGTACCTGGCTGGGTGGGTCCCACACCCACAGAGCCTTGCTCACCGCTAGTGCAGCAGTCTGAGATCAACCTGCGAGGCTGCAGCTGGGCAGTGAGAGGGGCATCCACCATTGCTGAGGCTTGAGTAGGTAAACAAAGTGCCTGGGAAGCTCAAACTAGGCAGAGCACACCACAGCTCAGCAAGGTCTACTGCCTCTATAGGCTCCACCTCTGTGGGCAGAGCATAGCTGAACAAAAGGCAGCAGAAACTTCTGCAGACTTAAACGTCCCTGTCTGACAGCTCTGAAGAGAGCAGTGGTTCTCCCAGCATGGCATTTGAGCTCTGAGAATGGACAAACTGCCTCTCAAGTGGGTCTGTGATCCCTGTGTAGCCTAACTTGGAGACATCTCCCAGTAGGGGCCGAAAGACACCTCATACAGGCAGGTGCCCCTCTGGGATGAAGCTAACAGAGGAAGGATCAGGCAGCAATATTTGCTGCTCTGCAATATTTGCTCTTCTGCCACCTCCGCTGGTGATACCCAGGCAAACAGGGTCTGGAGTGGACCTCCAGCAAACTCCAACAGACCTGCATCTGAGGGACCTGATTGTTAGAAAGAAAACTAACAAACAGAAAGGAATAGCATCAACATCAACAAAAAGGACATCCACACCAAAACCCCATCTGTAGGTCACCAACATCAAAGATCAAAGGTAGGTAAAACCACAAAGATGGAGAGAAAACAGAGCAGAAAAGCTGAAAAGTCTAAAATCCAGAGTGCCTCTTCTCCTCCAAAGGAACGCAGCTCCTCACCAGCAATGGAACAAAGCCAGACGGAGAATGACTTTGATGAGCTGACAGAAGTAGGCTTCAGAAGGTCGACAATAACAAACTTCTCTGAGCTAAAGGAGCATGTTCTAATGCATTGCAAGCAAGCTGGCTTGAAAAAAGATTGGATGAATTGCTACCTAGAATAAACAGTGTAGAGAAGACCTTAAATGACCTCGTGGAGCTGAAAACCATGGCACGAGAACATCGTAACACACGCACAAGTTCAGTAGCCAATTTGATCAACTGAAATAAAAGATATCAGGCATTGAAGATCAATTAATGAAATCAAGCAAGAAGAGAAGTTTAGAGAAAAAAGAGTAAAAAGAAATGAACAAACCCTCCAAGAAATATGAGACTATGTGAAAAGACCAAGTCTACGTTTGATTGGTATACCTGAAAGTGATGGGGAGAATAGAACCAAGTTGGAAAACACTCTTCAGGATATTATCCAGGAGGACTTCCCCAACCTAGCAAGGCAGGCCAACATTCCAGTTCAGAAAATACAGAGAACACCACAAAGATACTCCTTGAGAAGGGCAACCACAAAACACATACTTGTCAGATTCACCAAGATTGAAATGAAAGAAGACATGTTAATGGCAGCCAGAGAGAAAGGTCGGGTTACCTACAAAGGGAAGCCCATCAGAAAAACAGCAGATCTCTTGGCAGAAACCCTACAAACCAGAAGAAAGTGGGGGCCAATATTCAACATTCTTAAAGAAAAGAATTTTCAAACCAGAATTTCATATTCAGCAAGAGTCAACATTCGTCACTGGGCTGTATTCAGGAGACCCATCTCACATGTAGAGACACACATAGGCTCAAAATAAATGGATGGAGGAAGATCTACCAAGCAAATGGAAAAGAAAAAATAAAAAAAGCAGGTGTTGCAATCCTAGTCTCTGTAAAACAGACTTTAAACCAACAAAGATCAAAAGAAACAAGGCCATTACGTAACGGTAAAGGGATCAATTCAACAAGAAGAGCTAAGTATCCTAAATATATATGCATCCAATACAGGAACACCCAGATTCATAAAGCAAGTCCTTAGAGACCTACAAAGAGACTTAGACTCCCGCACAATAATAATGGGAGACTTGAACACCCCACTGTCAGTATTAGACAGATCAGTGAGACAGAAGGTTAACAAGGATATTCAGGATTTGAACTCAGCTCCACACCAAGCAGACCTAAGAGATATCTACAGAACTCTCCACCCCAAATCAACAGAATATACATTCTTCCCAGCACCACATCACACTTATTCTAAAATTGACCACACAATTGGAAGTAAAGCACTCTTCAGCAAATGTAAAAGAACAGAAATCACAACAAACTCTCTTTCAGACCACAGTGCCATCAAATTAGAACTGAGTAGGAAACTCACTCAAAACCACACAACTACATGGAAACTGAACAACCTGCTCCTGAATGACTACTGGGTACATAACAAAATGAAGGCAGAAATAAAGATGTTCTTTGAAACCAATGAGAACAAAGACACAACATACAAGAATCTCTGGGACACATTTAAAGCAGTGTGTACAGGGAATTTTATAGCACTAAATGTCCACAAGAGAAAGCAGGAAAGATCTAAAATTGACACCCTAATATCACAATTAAAAGAACTAGACAAGCAAGAGCAAACAAATTCAAAAACTAGCCAAAGGCAAGAAATAACTAAAGATCAGAGCAGAACTGAAGGAGATAGGGACACAAAAAAGCCTTCAAAACATCAATGAATCCAGGAGCTGGATTTTTTAAAAGATCAACAAAATTAAAAGACCACTAGAAAGACTACTAAAGAAGAAAAGAGAGAAGAATCAAATAGATGCAATGAAAATGGTAAAGGGAATATCATCACCGATCCCACAGAAATACAAACTACTATCAGAGAATACTGTAAACACCTTTATGCAAATAAACTAGAAAATCTAGAAAGAAATGATAAATTCCTGGATACATAGACCCTCCCAAGACTAAACCAGGAAGAAGTTGAATCTCTGAATAGACCAATAACAGGTTCTGAAATTGAGGCAATAATAGCCCACCAATTAAAAAAAGTCCAGGACCAGAGGGATTCACAGTCAAATTCTACCAGAGGTACAAAAAGGAGCTGGTATCATTATTTCTGAAATTATTCCAATGAATAGAAAAAGAGGAAATCCTCTGTAACTCATTTTATGATGCCAGCATCATCCTGATACCAAAGCCTGGCAGAGACACAACAAAAAAAGAGAATTTTAGAGCAATATCCCTGATGAATATTGATGCAAAATCCTCAATAAAATACTGGCAAACCGAAATCAGCAGCAAATCAAAAAGCTTATCCATCACAAACAAGTCGGTTTCATCCCTGGGAGGTGAGGCTGGTTCAACCTATGCAAATCAATAAATGTAATCCATCACATAAACAGAACCAATGACAAAAACCACATGATTATCTCAATAGATGCAGAAAAGGCCTTCGACAAACTTCAGCAGACCTTCATGCTAAAAACTGTCAATAAACCAGGTGTTGAAGGAATTTATATCAAAATAATAAGAGCTATTTATGACAAACCGACAGCCAATATCATACTGAATGGGCAAAAGCTAGAAGCATTCCCTTTGAAAACCAGCACAAGACAAGGATGCCCTCTCTCACCACTCCTATTCAACAAAGTGATTGGCCAGGGCAATCAGGCAAGAGAAAGAAATTCAATTAGAGAAAGAGGAAGCCAAATTGTCCCTAAATACAAATGACATGATTGTATATTTTAAAACCCCATCATTTCCACCCTCCTTAAGCTGATAAGCAACTTCAACAAAGTCTCAGGACACAAAATCAATGTGCAAAAATCACAAGCATTCCTATACACAAATAACAGACAAACAGAGAACCAAATCATGAGTGAACTCACATTCACAATTGCTACAAAGAGAATAAAATACCTAGGAATCCAACTTACAAGGGATGTGAAGGACTTCTTCAAGGAGAACTACAAACCACTGCTCAATGAAATAAAAGAGGACACAAACATGGAGGAATATTCCATGCTCATGGATAGAAAGAGTCAATATCTTGAAAATGGCCATACTGCCCAAGGTAATTTATAGATTCATGCCATCCCCATCAAGTTACCAATGACTTTCTTCACAGAATTGGGAAAAACTACTTTAAAGCTCATATGGAACCAAAAAGAGCCCACATTGCCAAGACAATCCTAAGCAAATAGAACAAAGCTGGAAGCATCACGCTACCTGACTTCAAACTATACTACAAGGCTACAGTAAACAAAACAGTATGGTTCTGGTACCAAAGCAGATATATAGACCAATGGAACAGAACAGAGGCCTCAGAAATAACACCACACATCTAAAGCCATGTGATCTTTGACAAACCTGACCAAAACAAGAAATAGGGAAAGGATTCCCTATTTAATAAATGGTGCTGAGAAAACTGGCTAGCCATACGTAGAAAGCTGAAACTGGATCCCTTCCTTACACCTTATACAAAAACTAATTCAAGATGGATTAGAGACTTAAATGTTAGACCTAAAACCATAAAAATCCTAGAAGAAAACCTAGGCAATTACTATTCAAGTCACAGGCATGGGCAAAGACTTCATGACTAAAACACCAAAAGCAATGGCAACAAAAGCCAAAATTGACAAATGGGACCTAATTAAACTAAAGACCTTCTGCACAGCAAAAGAGACTAACATCGGAGTGAACAGGCAACCTACAGAATGGGAAACATTTTTGCAATCTAACCATCTGACAAAGGGCTAATATCCAGAATCTATAAAGAACTTAAACAAATTTACAAGAAAAAAATGAACAACCCCATCAAAAAGTGAGCAAAGGATATGAACAGGCACTTCTCAAAAGAAGACATTCATACAGCCAACAGACACATGAAAAAATGCTCATCATCACTGGTCATCAGAGAAATGCAAATCAAAAGCACAATGAGATAACATCTCACGCCAGTTAGAATAGCAATCATTAAAAAGTCAGCAAACAACAGATGCCGGAGAGCATACGGAGAAATAGGAACACTTTTACATTGTTGGTGGCAGTGTAAATTAGTTCAACCATTATGGAAGACAGTGTGGCAATTCCTCAAGGATCTAGAACTAGAAATACCATTTGACCCAGCGATGCCACTACTGGGTATATAAACAAAGGATTATAAATCATGCTACCATAAAGACGCATGCACATGTATGTTTATTGCAGCACTATTCACAATAGCAAAGACTTGGAATCAACCCAAATGTCCATCAATGATGGAATGGATTAAGAAAATGTAGCACATATACACCATGGAATACTATGCAGCCATAAAAAAGGGTAAGTTCATGTCCTTTGCAGGGACATGGATACAGCTGGAAACCATCATTCTCAGCAAACTATCACAAAGACAGAAAACCAAATACTGCATGTTCTCATTCATAGATGGGAATTGAGCAATGAGAACACTTGGACACAATGCGGGGAACATCACACTCCAGAGTCTCTCAGGGCGGGGGGCGGGGTGGGCTGGGGGAGGGATAACATTAGGAGAAATACATAATGTAAATGATGAGTTGATGGGTGCAGCAAACCAACATGGCACATGTATACCTGTGTAACAATCCTGCACGTTGTGCACATGTACCCTAGAACTTAAAGTATAATTTTAAAAATAAAAATAAAACCAGTTGTTTATGAAAAAAACAAAAAAGATAAAACAAAACATGAGAAAAAATATGTAAATAGAAAAAAATTCTTTTTCAAATATCTTCAAATGACTTGTGGTAAAATAGAATACAAAAATCAAAATTTAGAAAAGCAAGAGCAAATCAAACCTAAAATTAGTAGAAGGAAAGAAATAATAAACATCAGAGGAGAAATAAATGAAATTGAAATAAAAAAATAAAAAAGATCAATGAAAGAAAAGGTTGGTTTCTTAAAAAGTTAAACAGAGTTGACCAACCTATAGCCAGACTAAGAAAAAAGAGAGAAGACTCAAACAAATAAAATCAAAACAATAAAACAGACATTACAATGGATACTTCAGAAGTTCGTAGGATCATTAATCACTACTCTGAGCAACTACATGCCAATATGTTGGAAAATCTAGAAGAAATAGACACATTCCTAGATACATGCAACCTATCAAGATTGAACGAGGAAGAAATACAAAACCTGAGCAGACCAACAATATGTAACGAGATTGAGGCCATAATAAATTTTCCTAGTAAAGAAGAGTCCAGGACCTGTTGGCTTCACTGCTGAATTCCACCAAACACTTAAAGAACAACTAATACCAATCCTAATCAAACTATTCCAAGAAATAGAGAAGGAGGCAATACTTCCAAACTCATTCTATGAGGCCAGTATTACCTCAATACCAATACAGAACAAGGACATATCAAGAACTATAGGCCAATATCTCTAATAAATACTCATACAAAAATCCTCAACTTGCTAGTGAGTTTGACACTAGCAAGTTGAACTCAGCAATACATTAGAAATATCATTTATCATAATCAAGTGGGATTTATCCCTGGGATACAAGAATGGTTCATCATATGCAAATAAATCAATGTGATACATCATAACAACAGAATAAAGTACAAGAATCATATGACCGTTTCAACTGATGCTGAAAACATACTTTATAAAATTCAACATCCCGGCCGGGCGCGGTGGCTCAAGCCTGTAATCCCAGCACTTTGGGAGGCCGAGACGGGCGGATCACGAGGTCAGGAGATCGAGACCATCCTGGCTAACACGGTGAAACCCCGTCTCTACTAAAAAATACAAAAAAGTAGCCGGGTGAGGTGGCGGGCGCCTGTAGTCCCAGCTACTCGGGAGGTTGAGGCAGGAGAATGGCGTAAACCTGGGAGGCGGAGCTTGCAGTGAGCTGAGATCCGGCCACTGCACCCCAGCCTGGGCGGCAGAGCAAGACTCCGTCTCAAAAAAAAAAATAAATAAAAAAAATAAAATAAAATAAAATTCAACATCCCTTCATAAGAAAAAAAGTCTTCAAAAAATCGACTATAGAAGGAACATACATCAACACAATGAGAGCCATATGTAACAGACCCATAACTATTATAATACCAAATGGGGAAAAGCTGAAAGCCTTCTAAGATCTGGAACAAAACAAGGATGCCCATGTTCACCACTGTTATTCAACATGATACTGGAAGTCCTAGCTAGAGCCATCAGACAAGACGAGTAAATAAAGGGCATTCAGATTAGAAAGGAAGAAGTCAAATTTTCCCTGCTTGCAGATAATATGGTCTATATTTGGAAAAACCAAAAGACTTCACAATAAATGGTTAGAACTGATAAACAAATGTAGCAAAGTTGATAAGATTTAAAATTATTAGAATTGATAAACAAAATCAACATACACAAATCAGTAGCATTTCTCTATGCCAACAGTGAACAATGTGAAAAAGAAATAAAAAAGCAATCCCAGTTACAATAGCCATATATAAAATTGCATACCTAGCAATTCACTTAACTCACGAAGTGAAAGACCTCTGTAATGAAAACTATAAAACATTAATGAAATTGAAAAGGTCATAAAGAAATTGAAAAATATTCCATGTTCATGGATTGGAAGACTCAATATTGTTAAAATGTCCAAACTACCCAAAGCAATCTACATATTAAATGTAATCACTATCAAAATACCAATGACATTCTTCACAGAAATAGAAAAACAAAAAAAAGAATTTTATAATTTAAATGGAACCACAAATGGCCCAGAATAATAATAATAATAATAATAATTATTATTATTATTATTATAAGCTATTCTAAGCAAAAAGAACAAAACTGGGAGAATCACATTACCTGGCTACAAATTATACCACTGAACAGAGTGATAATAACCAAAACAGCATGGTACTGGCATGAAAACAGACACACAAACAATGTAACAGAATAGAACCCAGAAACAAATCCACACACTTACAGTAAACTTATTTTTGACAAAGTTGCCAAGAGCATACACTCGGGAAAAGACAGTTTCTTTAATAGATGGGGCTGGGAAAACTGGATATCCACATGTAAAAGAATGAAACTAGACCCCTATCTCTTGCCATATACAAAAATCAAATCAAAATGGATTAAAGACTTAAATCTAAGACATCAGACTATGAAACTGAGACTATGAAATTCAGACTAAGAAGACATACAAATGGCAAACAGGCCTGTGAAAAGGTGCCCAACACTGGTTATCAGAGAAATGCAAATCAAAACTACAATGAGGTATTATCTTGCCCCAGTTGAAATGGCTTATATCCTAAAGAAAGGCAAAACGCTGGCAAGGATGTGGAGAAAAGGGAACCCTTGTACACTGTTGGTGAGAATGTAAATTTGTACAAACACTATGGAGAACAGTTTTGAGGTTCCTGAAAAAACAAAAGCTTGAGCTACTACTAATCCCACTGCTGGGTATATACCCAAAAGAAAGGAAGTCAATATATCGAAAAGATATCTGCACTCCTATGTTTGTTGCCACACTGTTCACAATAGCTAAGTATTGGAAGCAACCTAAGTGTCCATCAACAGATCAATGGATAAAGAAAATATGGTACATATAGACAATGGAGTACTATTCACCCATAAAAAGAATGAGATCCTGTCATTTTCTATGACATGAATGGAACTGGAGATTATTATGTTAAAGAGAAATAACTCAGACACAGAAAGACAAACATCACATGTTCTCACTTATTTGTGGGATCTAAAAATCAAACCAATTGAACTCATGGGCATAGAAATAAAAGGGTAGTTACCAGACATTGGGAAGGGTAGTGGGGGGCTGGAGAGCAGGTGGGGATGGATAATGGGTGCAAAAAAATTTTTTTGATGAATAAGACCTACTATTTGATAGCATAATAGGGTGACTACAGTCAATAATAACTTAATTGTACATTTTAAAATAACTTAAAAGATATAATTGGATTGTTTGTAACTCAAAGCTTAAAAGCTTAAGGGAATGGATAATCCGTTTTCCGTGATGTGCTTATTTTGCATTTCATGCCTGTATAAACAATTCAGATACCCCGTAAATCTATACACTTACTGTGTATCCACAAAAAATTAAGAAAATAAAAATAAATTAGAAGAAAAAAACAACAAAATTTAAAGGAAACTAGCTAGAGACGTGACGTCTAAAAATTAAGAGAAAGAGGAACTTGCAAGAATACGTGGAATTTGAAAAAAATGAGTCATGAAGGTTGTATAAAGATAGATAAATTGTATAAATTTAAAAGGGTGAAAGGAATGAGTTAGCAAACATTAAGTAATAAAAAGGGAAAAGGCAATTTGTAATGATCAGTATTAAGAGTCAATCTGATTGGATTGAAGGATGCAAAGTATTGTTTCTGGGTGTATCTCTGAGGCTGTTGCAGAGGAGATTAACATTTGAGTCAGTGGAATGGGAGAGGAAGACCCACCCTCAATGTGGGTGGGCACCATCCAATCAGCTACCAGTACAGTTAGAAAAAGCAGGAGGAAGAAGGTGGAAGAAGTTGACTTGCTGAGTCTTCTGGTTTTCATCTTTCTCCCCTGCTGGATGCTTCCAGCCCTTGAACATTAGACTCCAGATTCTTCGACCTTTGGACTCCTGGACTTAACATGAGTGATTTGTCGGGGGCTCTCAGGCCTTCAGCCACAGACTGAAGGCTGCACTGTCAGCTTCCCTATTTTTGAGACTTTAGGACTTGGACTGAGCCATTACTCTTTTCTTGCTCCTCAACTTGCAGATGGTCTATCATGGAATTTCACCTTGTATAGTCAATGCTCCTTAATAAACTCACTTTCATATATACATATATCCTATTTGTTCTGTCCTTCTAGAGAACCCTAATACACAATTTGGAAGATTACCTTACATGTTTAGTTTCACTACTGGGGACAAAAATTTCCACTTTCGTGCTATTTACAAAAGAGAATATTATGAATAAAAATAAACAAAAAGAAGAAATATACAGCATATTAAATTAGTTTTTATAAACTGACTCCGCTTTTAAGAAAAATAAGATTTAAACAAAAACAAAAACATGTGTTCTAAATACTGCTCCAAGTGGGCAAACTTCTTCCCTAAATATTAAAATGAAAAAATAAAGAAGGCCACTTTAGAACAAAGCTGTAAAAGTATTAAGAAGAAGACATACACATGGCTAGATTTGAGATTTTGATGGAACTTCTGCGGAATGAAGTGGGGATCATAAGAAAGAGAGTAGACTGGGCGCAGTGGCTCATGCCTGTTAATTCTAATACTTTGGGAGGCCGAGGCAGGTGGATCACCTGAGGTCAGGAGTTCCGGACCAGCCTGACCAACATGGTGAAACCCCTCTACTAAAAATACAAAAATTAACCGAGCGTGATGGCAGAGCTTGTAATCCCAGCTACTCGGGAGACTGAGGCAGGAGAATCACTTGAACTCCGGAAGCAGAGGTTGCAGTGAGCCGACATTGAACCATTGTGCAGAGCACAACTCTGTCTCAAAAAAAAAAAAAAAAAAAAAAGAGAGTAGAGAAAACCATAGCCCAGGAATAGCGTGGGAGATGGCAGCTAGAGCAGCAGTGCAGTTGGATGATTTTCCTAGAATCTAAATAGGTGAGCAAAGGACTGTCTCAAGAAGAATGTCACCTACTTCATTCTCCTCTCCCACTTTGTGCACAAAGATAAAATTGTAGTATCAGAATCAATCAGAGGAGGGCCAGACCTCCTGCTTGGGATTAGATGCCCAAGAGTGAAACTCTTCTTCCTTTATAATTTTATAAGAGAAGAGGAAGTCTGACTGCTTCCTGTTTCATGCCCTAATTTAAGTTAGCGATCTATACTCTGTCCAGTGCATAAATCTCAGAAAGAAGGAAAAGACCTGTCAATACGACCAGCAAGAGAAAATCTTTCTCCATAGCTGCCCATAATAATCAGACTAGTCTTTTATGCATAACCATGACTGATTGACCAAGGATCACTACATATTTAATCAATTCAGATTTAAAATGGCCCAGATATGGTTTACAGACTATTTTTCATTACCTCATTAAGGTATACATTACATACAGCAAAAATCATCTTTCTTAACGCAAAGTTCTGTGAATTGTGAAAGACACACAGTTACATAACCACCATCTCAGGATGTGGAAGGACTATATTATTCCCCAAAACTTGCCTGTGTAATTTTGTAGTTAACCTTTCCCTCTACCCTCAAATCCTGGCAACCACTAATCTTCTTTGTCTTCATAGAGTTTCGCGCTTGCCAAAATGGCATATAAATAAGATCATAGGGTATGTAGTCCTTTGAGTCTGGCTATTTAATTTAGCCTAATACATTTTGAACTACATTGTGTATATCAATTACTCATTCTTTTTTTCTTTTTCTTTCTTTCTTTCTTTCTTTTTTTTTTTGACATGGAGTCTCACTCTGTCACCCAGGCTGGAGTACAATCACCCATTTCCACTCACTGCAACCCCTGCCTCCCAGGTTCAAGCCATTCTCCTGCATCACCCTCCTGAGTAGCGGGGATTACAGGCGTGCACCACCATGCCTGGTTAATTTTTGTATTTTTAGTAGAGACGGGGTTTCACCATGTTGGCCAGGCTGGCCTCGAACTCTTGACCTCACGTGATCCACCCTCCTCGGGCTCCCAAAGTGCTGGGATTACAGGCGTGAGCCATCACGGGTCACCTATTCATTCTTTCATTGTTTCTGTTATTATTCTATTTTATAAGTACCACAATTTATTTACTCATTCTCTAGTTGAGGGATATTTGGGTTATTTTTAAATTTCTGACAATTATGAAAAACCACAATAAACATTTACACCCAGGTTTTTGAGGGAATGACACTTTTTGTTTTGGGTGTTTTTTTGTTGTTGTTGGTTTGGTTTGTTTCTCTTGAAAAAACACCTAGGAGTAGAACAGTTGGATCATACTGTGTGTATATAACTAAGTAGCTGACAAATGTGTTTCCAAGTAATTGTACCATTTTCTCACCTCACCAGTTATGTATGAGAGTTGCAGGAGCCCCATCTTCAACATCTAACACCAGGTATTAATAGCCTTTTTAATTAAATCATTCTAGTGGATGTGCAGCCATACCTTATTGTGATTTTCATTTGCATTTCCCTAAAGACTAGTGATGCTGAGCATGTTTTTATGTGCTTAATTACCTACCATCTGCGTTTCTTACTTGGTGAAGAGTTTTTACAAATCTTTTATTTTTCTAGGTTGTCTCTCTTGCTAGGTTATAGCATGGCCTTATGCATTCTAGGTAAAAATAATTTTTGGATATATGTTTTCCAAATAATTTCTCATTGGTTTGGCTTGTGCTTTCATTTTCTTAACAGTGTCTTGGAGAAACGTAAGTGTGTAACTTTAATGAAATCCAATTCTTTTTTTTTTTAAATTTACTTATTTTTTAATGATTCTTTTGCGTTTATGATTTTTTGTTTGTTTGTTTGTTTTTTGTCGTTTTAAAGACATCTTACCAAGCCCCAGGTCAAAATATTTTTTCCCGATGTTTTCTTCTAGAAGTTTGAGAGTTGTAGCTCTTACATTTAGGTCATGATACATCTCACATAATTTTTACATGTGACATGAGATAAGCATTGAAGCTTTTGTTATTGTTTTTGTTGTTTTGCATAAGGGTACCCAATAGTTTCAGCAATAGTCGTTGAGAAGATTGTATTATTTTTCCCTTTGACTTATGACTTTACCATAATGCTTGTGTCAAGCTTTAATTGACTATGTATTTATGGGTCTATTTCAGAATTATCTTTTCTGTTCATTGGTTAATTGTCTGTCTTGACACCAATTCCACAATCTTGACTACTGAAGATTTACAATAAGCCCTAAAATTAGACACTGTGAGTTCTTTCATTTAGTTCATTTTCAAAGATGTTTTGGCTATTGTAAAACCTTTGCATTGCCATATACATCTTTGAAAGAGTGTGTAAATGTCTACAGAAAAATGCACTGAGATTTTGGTTAGAATTACATTCAATTAATAGGTCGTTTTGAAAAGATTGACATTTTCACAATCTTGAGCCTTCTGATTTGCAAACACAGTATATCTGGTAATTTATTTATCTCAACATTGTTATGTAGTTTTAAGTGTATTGGTCTTATGCATATTTTTCCAAACATTTTCCTGGGCATGTCATAGTTTTGATACTATTTTGAGTGGTATTTATACATTCTCATTTCTGACTATTGTCGGCGTGACTGAACTTGTTTCATTTGCTTCATTTATTTCTTCTATTGTTTAGCATATTTGGTTTGTTATATTTAATTTGGGCTTCTGATAATCAGTATGTACTCTAGGACCTTAGTTTTCTAAATCCAATCTCTCTGTGTCTTTAAACTGTAATGTTTAGAGTATTTGCCTTTAATAAGTTTATTAACTTGATAGAATTTGCCATTAGTTTTCTACTTGTTTCATCTAATATTTTTTCCTCTTTTTTATTTATTTTTGCTTTATTTTACTGAGTAATTTTTTAGAAATGCATTGTATGTTCTGTATTGCCCAGCTAACACATTTTAGTGTGTGTTTGAAATGGATGATTTAGGCTTGATAGTATGTATTTCCAGTGTATCGTAGTTTTTGTCAAGTGATTTTTATACTACTTCCTGCATGGTATGAGAACCTTAAAACCATACAATTTCATTTCTTGCCTGCTCCACTTCTTGCTCCAGCCTAAGCTTTGTTGTTAATACATTTTACTTTTTTATGTGTTACAAATGCTGTCCTTATTTTTGCTTTAAACAGTCAATTGTTTTTACATAGAATTAAATAATACAAGAAAACTATGTATTATATTTACTGACGTAATTACTATTTTTGGTGTTCTGCATACCTTTGCAAATGTCCAGATTTCCTATATTAGACCGAATGTACCTCAGAGCTTACTAATGCTATATTCATGTTTTCAGTTTTTCTCTCAATTCTTAATTGTGTAAGGTTTCTATTGCTGTGTCTTTGAGTACACTAACTACTTTTTTTTTTTTTTTACAATGTGAAATCTATTGTTAATCTTTCCCAGGGAATTTTATATCACAAGCTTTGTAATTGTCATCTCTAGAAGTTTAGTTTTTTTTCTTATATTCTCCATATCTCTACCTAAAATACCTCTGTAGAGTCTTTCCTCCAGCTTCCTTTTTAAAATAACAAAACCTATTGAAATACACTTTACATGCTATAAAATAACTCTTTTAAAGTATACAACTCAGTGGTTTTCTGTTATATTGACAGAATCATGCACTCATTGGCATCATCTAGTTTTGAAACATTTTTATTAGCTAATAATCCCCCAAAACATGGCAAAACTATTAGTAGTTCTTCTGTTCCATCCTTTGACAAACATTAATCTATTTTCTGTCTTTATAGATTCACCTATTCAATTATATTTCATATAAATGGAATCGTATAATATATGGTATTTTGTAACTGGCTTCTTTCATTAAGCGTAATGTTTTCAAGATTCATTTATGTTAAACCATGTATCAGTACCTCACTTTTATTGCTGAATAATATTTCATTGTGTGGATCTATCACATTCTGTTTATCCATTCGTAAGCTGAAGAACATTGGGTTATTCCCACTTTTTGGCTTTTATGAAAAATGCTTCTATCCACATTGGTGTGCAAGTGTCTGGTAGACAATTCTAGTGAGCTTATTAACTCTATGTTTTCTATTTTCAGGAACTGTACAATTGTTTTACAACGTGGCAGCACCATTTTACAATCCCACCAATGACGCGAAAGAGTTTTAATTTCTCCACATTTTCTTCAACATTATTATTCCCAGTCCTTCAGATTTCAGTTATCCTTGTGTGTACAAAGTGAAATTTTATTGTGGATTTGACTTGCATTTCCATAAAGACTAATGGCCCTGAGCATAGTCATGTTGTTAATTATTATCTGCTTATCTTCTTTGCTGAAATATCTATTCAAGTGTTTTACTGTTTTTTTTAAGAAATGAAGTTGTCTTTCAATTTTGAGTTGTAAGAAGTTTTTATATATTCTAGATAAAAGTATCTCATCAGATACATAATTTGCAAAAGTTTTCTCTCATTCTTTGGTTTGTATTTATATGTTCCTGACAGTATCTTTTGAAGTACACACATTTTTAATTCTGATGATGTTCAATTAATTTATCTTCTCTTGTGTGTGTTTTGTTTTTGGTGTCATATCTTAAGAACACAGTGCCTAATGCAAGGTAACAAAGATTTCACCTATGTTTTCTTCTGAAACCTTTGTACGTTTTTTCCTTATATTTATGTCTATAATACATTTTGAGTTATTTTTATTATGGTTTGAGGTAGGGATCTAAATTCATTCCATTGCTTGTTGATATACAGTTGTATGAGCACCATTTGTTAGAAACTCTACTATTTTCCCATTGAATTGACTTGTTACTCTTGTTGAAGATCAATTTACCATAACTATAGGGGTGTATATTTGAACCCCCTTGATTCTATTCCTTAGAGCTATGTGCTAGACTACGGAGTGTCACATTGTCTTAAGTACTATATTCCATATTTTAGCAAATAATATATAATGCTGTATATTTGAATATAGCATTATAAATTATATACTATATATTACATATTTTATATACTATATATCTATATACAATAATACAGTATATAAATACTATATTCATATAGGAATTTAGATGTGTAGTAAGTTTTAAAATTGTGAAGGCGAGTCCTATTTTCTTTTTTTTTCAAGATTCTTTGACTATTCTGGTTCCCAAGTACAGGTTTTTGGTAAATTTTTGGCTAAATTTGTAAATACCTGAAAAAAAAATTATTAGATAGAAATTTGCATGGGTATGTACAGCAGTGTGGGAAGTATTGCTATCATAACAATATTAATTCCATGAACAGATCCATGAACATGAATGTATTTTCATTTATTTCAATCATCTTAATTTCAATCAACAATATTTTGCACTGTACAAGTCTTGCACAACTTTTAAAAAATTATTAAGTATTTTATTATTTGAATGCTTTTAAAATACAATTTATAAAAAATTTTTCCTTAATTTTAATGTTATTTTCAGATTGTTTATTGCTAGTGTATAGAAATACAATCAATTTTTGTCCATTTTGTTTATAATATTGTCTTCTACTACATGTCTTTTTTTTTTTTTTGAGATGGAGTTTTGCTCTTGTCCCCCAGGCTAAAGTACAATGGCGCGGTCTCCTTTCACTGCAACCTCCGCCTCCCGGGCTCAAGTGATTCTCCTGCCTCAGCCTCCCGAGTAGCTGGGATTACAGGCATGCACCACCACACCTGGCTAATTTTTTTTGTACTTTTAGTAGAGACGGGGTTTTGTCATGTTGGCCAGGCTGGTCTCGAACTCTTGGCCTCAAGTGATCCATATGTCACGGCATCCCAAAGTGCTGGGATTACAAGTGTGAGCCACTGTACCCAGTCCTCTACAAAATTTTGTATCCAAGGAAGGTCTTGGGCATTGGTAGATTTTGTGCCTGTCTGCTAGTGAAAGCTGATTCCTACCTTTGTGTTTATTCAAAGCCATTTAATAATATTAAGTTTCCATTGAGTTTCCTTTTCTTTCCTAAAAATTTCTCTTGATTGGTGGGGGCTTGTGGAAAAGAGTTGGTAAGTGAGTGAAGAGTTCTCTTGTTTTATGGATTGAAGATTGTTCTCACAAAAAGATGTTGAAGGCCTCATCCACAGTATCTTATAGTGGGACCTCATTGGAAATAAGGTTTTTGTAAATAAAATTAGTTTGATTAAGATGAGTTTCCACCAGGGTAAGATGGATTGCTAGCTCTCCGTGACTGGCGTTTCTATACGAAGATGGGCATGTGAAGATACAGAGACACACGTAGAACATAATATGTGAGGTTCCTTCTGGGGATACAAAGTGGTTTGTATCTACCAGGTCTCCCCTGATACCACAGAATGGGACTCATTAACACCCAGTGGAGATAAAAGTCTTGGCTCCCCACCTGGCCTTCTCTGACATCACTCCTGCAGGTCGTCTGGAGTCTCCTTACATCCCGTCCTGGGACTAAGTCTAGGCTCTTGCTGGTGAAGGTAGCTATGGAGCCAGTATTTTCGATGTTATTCAGCTGAAGCATTGCGACTATTGTCAAAAACTATTTTTTCTAGGCTGCCTTTTCCTAATTCTTTTGTTAGAGAGAATATACTTTTATTGAGACTTCTTAAAATCTGTACCCATTGGTGTTACTGAGTTGCTGGCTTTTTTATCTCAAGTCTGGGTTACATGGAAAGAAAACCTCAGTCTCACCACCACACTTCTTGTGCCTCAAGATTCCTAGCTGGCCTACTTTATTTTCTTCATTATTCAGAGACATTTCATATAATAATAGAATTCATAGAATTTTATATATTTCATTCTCCAGGGTTGTAGTTGTATTTGGCAAGAAGAACAGGGAAAAGCACATTTGCATCATCTTCCCAGAAGCAGAAGTTTCTCTAGACACTGATATTTTTCATTCTTAGGTGTACCACTTCCTTGCCTTATAATGAAAGGCAATATATACATTTGCATGTAGTGTTTTTTTAATGATTTACATGTGGGATTAATAGAAAAGGGTCCTGCTTTGAAATATCACCATAAAAATTATAATACTGCATCCCTTTTTCTACAATACTAAAAGTTTAATGCAAATACAAAAAGTCACCTAGTTTAGAAAGTAATGATGATTTAGTAAAGCACACCAAATAAATTTTTCCCAGAAATTAATAGAAACCTATTCTTTATAATCCGAGACCATTGCTACTGACATATTGGAGTTTTAGAATAAAGTTGCAAAGGCTAAGCTCTTTGTAGTTACTTGATAATTTTCATTTGTGCAATGAAGTTGAGAGACCTCAGAAGAGAGAGAAATAAATGCTTTCAATTTTATTTCAAAGAAATGTATCTTGACCTAATTTTATGTAGATTACAGGATATTTTGTACAATGTGTCCCCAGCAGGAGAGCTAGTTTAAACCCTTCTTTTCCTGAACCATATTGTCATTACCCTATTTGTTAGAAACAACTCCACGTTGTGGTTTTTCTGAAAAATTGTAGAACGTCAGAACACACAATTGGCTTCTTTCTTTAGATGACCCCCAAGTGTTAAAATGCATACATTTGCAGTGGGAGAGAGCTAGATCTTGGGCTCTTTGTAAATATAATAGAAAAAAATCCTAATGATATATGGGTAAACATTCTAAAGCACTTTCTCAAATTTTAGTAATGTAAATAAGTATTTTAGTAAAAATATTATTTTTCTGGTTTTAATGATAAAATTGAAGTTATTATCAGAATGCTATTTAAGTGTACACCTCCATAAAGTGCATTCATATTGTAGAAAATTCTTAAACTTAAAGCACTTCCACAACTCTGACTCCAAAATATATTTATGAATTGCACAAAAACAAGTATTTTTAAGCAATAATGGTAAAATTGACATTGATGCAATATGATGTGTGTTCTCATTTTGCTGAAACCAATTAACCTATTTGGGGCCAACATAGTGTCATTTTTTTGTTTTACTAATGCTTTTTGATTTCGAGCAAATGGAATATAATTTGACGCACAGATGCTATCATTCTCCTTGTGTTCTTTCTAATGGTATACTCATTATAAACTGACAATTCATTTTTTTGATTAGCCTCTTAATTTAAGATATCTTAAAAAAGAACATTCCTTTAAAGAAATAGTCTTCCACTCTATAGTAAAAAAATTCCCAGTAACTTAACTTGTAGAAATTGAAATACACCAAATCAGTACGTACATGTGCACTGACAATATGAATATTTTACTGACACCTGCTATGTAGACATTTATATATGTTTTCCTAAGCGTGTATATTTGAAATGACTCACCATACCCCACAGAGTGTAGTCACATAAGGCTTTTATTGAAAGGCAAAAAATTGGTACAGCAGGCGGAGAATTCAGGCAAGCATCGATAATCCAAGAGACACCTCACAGCACACGATCCCCATGGGCCCAGTGACACGTATGGGCTGTATTTAGTCTCTGGCTTTAACTACGAAGGTCTGTGGGAGGAATCTGCTTCACGGAGCTCAAGGAAGCTGCCAGAGGTCCTTATAAATCTGCTTGGTCATGTGATTGAGCTAGGCTTGTCAAAGTTGTTAGGTCAGATGCAAGGCTTAAGAAACGACCTAACCCTGAAGTCACCAGGATAACTGGACTTTAATGAGCACATTATAGATTCCATTGTCCTTATCTTGGCCAAGAGTCAAAAGCCAGACACCTAGGCAAACACAATAAAAACAATGAAATTTTGAGTCCTATTTAGTTAAATGGTCATCATCCAAATATCATCTCCTTCGAAAAGGTATTTTTTAAATTAGACTTAAGTAAATAAAAAAGTTGACCATATGAAATAAGGTGTATTTATCTTTATTTTCCCCTTATCTCTCTGCTTATTATTTTCTCTCTGTGTATATGTATAATAGTTGTACAGAGAAGATTTGACAAAATTCTACACTTGACTTCTCCTTTCCTAGTGCATATAAAAGTTATGTTTACATTCTACTACAGTGTATTGAGTGTGCAATAGCATTATGATTTAAAAAGTACATACCTTAATTTTAAAATATCTTATTGCTAAGCAATACAAATAATCATCAGAGACTTCAATGAGTCATAATCTTCCTGTTGGTGGAGGGTCTTTCTTAGATGTTGATTTTTGCTTACTGATCACAGTGGTGGTTGCTGAAGGCTGGGATAAGCTGTAGGAATTTATCTAAAATAAGACAACAGCAAAGTTTACCACATAAATGGATTCTTTCTTTCATGAAAAATTTCTCTGTAGCATGTGATGTTGTTCAATAGTATTTTATTCACAGTAGAGTTTCTTTCAAAACTGGAGTCAATTCTTCCAAACCCTGTTATCACTGGATCAACTAAGTTTATGTAATATTCTAAATCCTTTGTGGTCATTTCACCAAAGTTCACAATTTCTTCACCAGGAGTAAGTTTTATCTCAAGAAACCCTTTTTTACTCATCCATAAAAAGCAACTCTTCATCCATTCAAGTTTGATCATGAGATAGCAGCCAATCAGTCACATCTTCAGGGTTCACTTCTAATTCTAGTTTTCTTGCTGTTTACAACACATCTTCAATTATTTCCTCCATTTAAGTTTTGAACCCTTCAAAGTCAACCATGAGGTTTGGAATCAATTCATTGAAACTCCTGTGAATGGTGATATTTTGACTGCCTTCCATGAACCATGAATGTTTTTAATAGCATGTAAATGGTGAATTCTTTCATCAGGTTTTCAATTTACTTTGCCCAGATCCATTATGAGAACCACTATCTATGGCAACTGTAGCTTGACACAATATATATAATATCAATAATAAGACTTGAAAGTTAAAATTACTCCTTGATTTACGAGCCACAGAATGGATGTTGTGTTACCAAGCATGAAACAACATTAATCTTCTTGTACATCTCCATCAGAGCTCTTGGGTGACTAGGCACATTGTCAGTGGACACTAATATTTTGAAAGGAATCCTTTTTTTCTCAGTAGTGGGTCTCAACAATGGACCTAAAATATCCAGTAAGCCATGCTGTGAACAGATGTGTTGTCATCCAGACTTTGTTGTTCAATTTATAAAGCACCGGCATAGTAGATTTAGGACAATTCTTCAAGGCTGTAGGATTTTCAAAATAGTAAATGAGCATTTGCTTCAACTTAAAAGTCACCAACTGCATTAGTATGTAATTAAAAAGCCAGCCTATCCTATAAAGCTTTAAAATCAGGCACTGCCATTTTTCTTTTCTGGCTATAAAAGTCATGGATGTCATCTTCTTCCAATAGCAAGTTATTTCATCTAAATGGAAAATCTATTGTTTAGTGTACCTTTATCAATTATCTTACCTAGACCTGGATAACTTGTTGCAGCTTCTACACCATCACTTGCTGCTTCGCCTTGCACTTGTATGTTATGGAGAGAGCTTCTTTTATGAACCAACCTCTACTAGCTTCAAACTTTTATTCTGCAGCTTCCTCACCTCTTTCCGCCTTCATGGAGCTGAAATGTGTTAGGGCCTTGCCCTAGATTACAGTTTGGCCTAAGGAAATGTTGTGGCTGGGTTGATCTTCTATCCAGATCCCTCAAACTTTCTCCATATCAGCAAAAAGATTGTTTTACTTTCTTATCATTTGTGTGCTTGATGGAGTACTACATTTAATTTCCTTCAAGAGCTTTTTCTTTGCATTCACAACTTGGCTATTTAGTGCAAGAGGCTTAGCTTTGGGCCTGTCTCAGCTTTTCAACATGTCTTCCTCACTAAGCTTGACTATTTCTAGTTTTTTATTTAAAGTGACAGACATGCGACACTTCCTTTCACTTGAAAGTTTAGAGGCCCGAGGGTTATTATTTGGCCTAATCTCAATATTTTTATGTCTCAAAGAATAGAAATAATTGAAAAAAGGGAGGAAGATGGGAAAACAGCTGGATAGTGGAGCAGTCAGAGCACTCTTATCTTCTTTGGACGTGAATTATATACCCCAAAACAATAAAAATAGAAACATCAAATATTGCTGATCACAGATCACCATAACAGATATAATAATATTGAAAAAGTTTGAAATGCTGCAAGAATTAGCAAAATATAACATGAAGTGAGCAAATGCTGTTGGAAAAATGGCGCCAGTGGACTTGATGGATGCAGGATTGCCGCAAACCTTCAATTTGTAAAATGCACAATACCTGCAAAGTTCGTTAAGCGTAGAGTACAATAAAACAAGATATCTTTGTTTCTTTATAGCTGCCGAGTCCAGCTCCATCAGGGAGACCCTAACCCAGCTGCACTAGAGGAATTAAAGCCACACACACAGAAATATAGAAGTGTGAAGTGGGGAATCAGGGGTCTCACGGCCTTCAGAACTGAGAGCCCCAAACAGAGATTCACCCAAGTATTTATTAACAGCAAACCAGTCATTAGAATTGTTTCTATAGATATTAAATTAGCTAAAAGTATCCCTTATGGGAAACGAAGGGATGGGCCGAATTAACCACAGCAGGAACACGCCCTTAAAACACAGTTCACTCATGCTAATTGTTTGTGGCTTAAGAATGCCTTTAAGCGATTTTCTGCCCTAGGCGGGCCAGGTGTTCCTTACCCTCATTCCTGTAACCCACAACCTTCCAGCTTGGGTGTTAGGGCCATTATGGACATATCACAGTGCTGCAGAGATTCTGTTTATGGCCAGTTTGGGGGCCAGTTTATGGCTGGATTTTGGGGGGCTTGCTCCCAACATGTCTCCCTTCTTTGATTTGCAAAGAGATGAAAGCAAGGGCAGCTTTGTCACAGTGACCTACTTCTCGCAGGAGTCAGGATAGATTAAAAGCACAGTAATCATTGAAATCACAGAGCTTCAAAGAGTTTTTATCCATTTTAGTGGGTTACTAGCTGCTAATTTTTCTACAGCTCCTTTCAGCACGCCAGTCCCTGGCATTAAGGTCAGATGTGCCTGGGATGCTTTAAATATTTGTTCTTTTAATTTTGCTATATTCTAAAATAAGTTTGTAGGGTGTCCTTCTAGTTGCTTTTTTATTCTTTCCCAAATTAAGAGCATTTAATAGTTTCCACAAATCCTTATGTTTAGCTCCTAGAGCGGGCCATATCATTTGAGGTTGAGGTGCCACTATACTGCCATGGTTCCAGATAATAGGAACTTTTGCCGTACTTCTTATCATTTCTACCATCTGACCATTTTGTTCAGATCATCTGAACATAGTGTGGCCATGGCACACAGACTGAGAAGGGCAATTCAAACTAAACATCCCCTTAGGGGACCAATTAATAATGATTCCACAGGAATCGTTGTGCAGCACCTCTGCCTGTTCTGCAAAGCAATCTTCCAAACAAGTACGTTCATTTTTTTCTAACTGGGTCCAATCCTGTTTACAAATAGGTTTCTGAGGGTGGTATGCCTCAATTATAGGAGTAGATTTGTTATGGTAAATACTGAGATCACAAAGCATGCGTAACTGTGTCACAGTGATTGCATTCAGGCATTATTGCCAGCCAAGATTGATAAATATACCCAATAAGTATGATTGTTCTCTGTGTCAGCCCTTATTGAAGTGAATACTCATGGCAGTGGTGATAACCACTATCATAGCTACCATTAAATTAATTACTCGTTGTTGTCAGGCCTCTGAGAAGCAGCCCTGAGAAACATCGCCCATTATCTCTCCATACCACCCCAAAAATTTTTGCTGCCCCAACACTTTACCACTATTTTGTTTTATTTTTCTTGTTAATATAAGAAGACAGGAATGTCAGGCCTCTGAGCCCAAGCTAAGCCATCATATCCCCAGTGACCTGCACGTATACATCCAGATGGCCTGAAGCAACTGAAGATCCACAGAAGTGAAAATAGCTTAACTGATGACATTCCACCATTGTGATTTGTTTCTGCCACACCCTAACTGATCAATGTTCTTTATAATCTCCCCCACCCTTAAGAAGTTTCTTTGTAATTCTCCCCACCCTTGAGAATGTACTTTGTGAGATCCACCCCCTGCCCCCAAAACATTGCTCTTAACTCCACGGCCTATCCCAAAACTTGTAAGAACTCATGATAATCCCATCACATTTGCTAACTCCTTTTTTGGACTCAGCCCACCTGCACCCAGGTGAAATAAACAGCCTTGTTGCTCACACAAAGCCTGTTTGGTGATCTCTTCACACAGACACATGAAACCGTTGTGACTAGTTGTCCTGCTTTCCTCAGGTTTTCTTCCACCATCTGTGACAGCTGTGTGTGACTGTCCCCAGGTGTGTGGCTGTGTTCAACAGATCTGTCCCCAGGTGTATGGCTGTGTTCGACAGGTGTTGCTCATGACAGTTGGGGTCCTTCTCAGCGTCAGTCTCTACATAGCTGCAACCAGGGGGGTCCTCGGGATCCTCCCGGAGTCTCTTCCTCGGCATCTGGCTTATGATAATGTCTCAGGTGTCTTGATGGTACCCAAATCGGCTGTTGATTTTGGCCTGGAGAAATACAAGCATAACCTCTACCCCACGTTATTATTTTACCTACTTCCCAACTTTTTGTTGACGCTAGATTCAATTGTGTATGGGCTGTCCTGTAATCCCTATTTCTCCTCCTTTTTTGTTTTTGTCATCAGTTGTTCATCTGTATGAAATTGTAACTGAGCAGTTTCAATTAACTGTGTGGAATGCACCACGTATTGTTATGCCCAGACCGTTTGTTCCCCAAAGAAGACCACCAGAGTCCAGTGTCAAAGCCAAGCGGCAAGGATCTTTACTACAAGTTCAAACTTGGTCCCTCCATTCCACAGTATACAAGAGGGCAAGAGGGCCCCGAACAATGCGAGCGTTTGCTTTTTATAGCCCAAAAGTTGCAGGGGAACAAAGAAATTCTTTTGGCTCCCGCGCTTTCAGTAACCTTGAACGCCTGTCTCCTTATCGGAGACTTTCCAGGTGGTGTTTGTACTGGGCTCAGGGAGTTTGAGAGATATATGGCGGTATGTGGTGGGATGGGAGGATGGGATGTGTTTGTACTAGGCTCAGGGAGTTTTGAGCCCGGGGCTGAGGAATGTGCCCAGCTCCTTTCAGTATGAAGAATCAGAAACCACATAAAAAGGCATATCAAAAGCAGTCAATAACTCAATTACAGCTACAAGTTCCGCTTTTTGAGCTGAAGTATAGGGCGTCCGAAAAACTTTACTTTATGAGGCAAAATAAGAAGCTTTACCATTATTAGACCCATCTGTAAAAACATTCTCAGCACTTTCAATTGGTTTAAATTTAGTTATTTTAGGGAGAATCCAATTAGTTAATTTCAAAAACTGAAACAGCTTAATTTTAGGAAAATGATTATCGAGAATACTCAGAAAGTCAGCTAAATGGGTTTGCCAAGTAAAACTATTTATAAAAGCTTGCTGTATTTGTGCCTTCATGGGAGGGACACAGTTCGCTCATGCTAATTGTTTGTGGCTTAAGAATGCCTTTAAGCGGTTTTCCGCCCTGGGCGGGCCAGGTGTTCCTTGTCCTCATTCCCATAAACCCACAACCTTCCAGCTTGGGCATTAGGACCATTATGGACATATCACAGTGCTGCAGAGATTTTTTATGGCCAGTTTTGGGGCCAGTTTATGGCTGGATTTGGGGGGACTTGTTCCCAACAATAGCTGCTTGTTACCTGCTGATATTTAAAAGCTTCTACTATAATTCTTTTACATATATTATAATAATCACAAGATACAAATGGGGAGTTAACCCCCATTTGCAATAAAAACAACTCTTAAAATACTTAAGAATAAACTTTTAATAGAAACATGCAAACCCTACATAAGGAAAACTTTAAAACAATCCTAAATCAGACAAAACTAGAATTAGATGTATAGGAGGATGCTGACCCCCTTTCTAATAGAATGACTTTGCATCTTAAAATGTTATTCCCTGTAGTTAATTTAAACATCTAAGCCGGGCGCGGTGGCTCAAGCCTGTAATCCCAGCACTTTGGGAGGCTGAGACGGGCGGATCACAAGGTCAGGAGATCGAGACCATCCTGGCTAACACGGTGAAACCCCGTCTCTACTAAAAAATACAGAAAACTAGCCGGGCGAGGTGGCGGGCGCCTGTGGTCCCAGCTACTCCGGAGGCTGAGGCAGGAGAATGGTGTAAACCCGGGAGGCGGAGCTTGCAGTGAGCTGAGATCCGGCCACTGCACTCTAGCCTGGGCGACAGAGCCAGACTCAGTCTCAAAAAAAAAAAAAAAAATTAAACATCTAACTCAACTGTAACTTAAGAACAACAGACTTACTGTATTGGACGAGATTAAGTCAATGCAAAAATTCATCTAGACAATCAAAACATGCAAAAATACTTAAGAAAGTTTTTAAAAGCTATGTCAGAGTAGGCCTACCAAATCACACATCAAAACAGTAGAAAGCCTCGTAATTAAAACAGTTTAGTATTGGGTCCATCAACTGATAAGAGGCTTTAAAGAAGAACTGAATCTCTGGAAATACTCAAGTATAAAAGGTTATTTACTATAAATAATAAAGTGAGCATCTAAAACCAATTTTACAGAGATGGATTATTTAATAAATATTGCTCTGACAACTGATTAGCTATTTATAAAAATTAAAAGCTAGATACACATTACAAAACTTATAAAATAATAATTTTCAAACTGACTAGGGATCTAAACATAATAAATAAATAAATAAATAAATAAATAAATAAATAAATAAACCACACATATCTTAGGAGAAAAGTGGGTGAATTCCTTTATAACCTGGAATTATATAATTTTCTCATTATGTCTCAAAGTTCACATACATTGAAGACTGATGAATTTGGTTACACAGAAGAAAAACTTTGGTGTGACCATAAAGAAAATAAACAAAATCAAAGACAAATAAAAATGTAGGGGCAAATGCCTACATCCTACCCTCTCTCTATATAACTAATACCCCAAATATGGACAGAATTGTTTTTTTAAAATGAGGGAGTATGGATGAAAAACCTTATAAAAAATGGGCTAAGCATGGGAGTAAGAAATTCATAAAAAAGATATTAAAATGGCTCTTAACCCCATGAAAAGATATTAAGCTTCATTCATAACCAGAAAAATGCTTACTAAAATATTTTAAGATACCACTTCTCACTTACCAAATTGGTGGAAATTTAAAAGTATGACAACACAGTTGGAGAAATTTTGGGGAAACAGGCACTCTGAAAGGTTGATTGTGGAATAACCACTTTGGAATGGAATTTTACAATATCTAATATAACTACATATGCTTCCACTCTTTGATCAAGCTCGTGTCTAGGAATTTACCCTGGAGATAAACATTCAATCATTCTCCTATATATGGATATTTATTTTGTTCCAATATTATGCAATACAAACAATGCTGCAACATGTTTTCCATAATATTGGAAGCAAAATAAACATCCATATGTAGGAGAATGATTGAATAAACATAGACACATTGTGAAATTTATAAAAAATCTAGGAGGGCCAGGAGCAGTGGCTCATGCCTTGAATCCCAACACTTTGGGAGGCCTAAGTGGGCAGATCAAGAGGTCAAGAGATTTGAGACCATCCTGGCTGATGCAGTGAAACCCCGTCTCTACTAAAAATACGAAAAATTAGCTGGGCATGATGGTACACACTTGTAACCCCAGCTACTTGGGAAGCTGAGGCAGGAGAATCGCTTGAACCCGGGAAGCGGAGGTTGCAGTGAGCTGAGATCGCTCCACTGCACTCCATCCTGGGCAACAGAGCGAGACTCTGTGTCAAAAACAAAAACAAAAACAAAAACAAAACAAAACAAAAAAACCCTAGGAAAATCTTATGAACTGACATGCATTAATTTCCGTGATAGATCATTAGGTGAAAAAAGCAAAGTGCCAAAGGTTATCTAAAAGATGCAAAAGATGTCACTTTTTGTGTAAAAAAAAGGAAAATAAAATATACTTGAAAAAGACTTATTTGTGCAAAAATAACTATAAGAAGAAAAAAACAGAAAGCAGGAAATTTGGTTAATTACAGGGCTATACATAGAGTGAAACAATGGGGAGTGGGAATACATAGAAGAGCTAGAGGGAGCACCACACTTCTGTGGGTATATTTTATAAACACGACTTTTAGAACCATTTAACATACACAAAATCTATAAATAAGATCAAAAAGGATAGGGAAATCACCCAAAGTTCAATGCAATCTAAGACAAACAACCAAACAAATAACTGCGAATGAAATAAATGGCGTAACCACACTAAATGGGGAAAAGACTAAAACATCTCTTGAACCTAGCATTTTGACTACACATTGTCAGGTGAAAAACAAAGAAGAAGTATGCCTAATTATTAGACTTCCTTAGTAGGTTTTTTCTTTTTTTCCACAATGGTAGGGGTTAGCAATTATGAAATCGGTTGAAATGTATTATTCCAGGAAAACAAATAACTATGTAGTAAATAAAGGGAGCTGTAAACATTAAAATGTTTGGGGGAGATTATAATAAGCTGTGGTGTCAGACTGGAGTTGGAGGCACTAATATGAACTCATGGTAATATACATATAGAAAGATAGAGAAAGAGACATATAAACTATGTAAACTAAGAGTGTTTAGATCCTAGATACCAGTGCAAATGAGCATGTTGTTATTTTGAATGGTTTTGTCTGAGCTGTAAGTGTATGCTGTAAACTTTGGGCAACCACTTGAAAAATTTAAAAAGAAGTATCCTTGTTATGTGAAAATAGGAGAGAAAATGGAACCATGCAAAATGCTCAGTTAAAACCAGAGAAGGCAGAAAAAGAGTAAAAAACAAACACAAAAAATAGAAAAACAACAATATTTGGTGAATGTTAAAGGAATTAATATTCATTTCTCTGCTCTGCATGTTTGTCTGTTCTTCTTTAAAAAAAAAAAAAAAAAAAAGCCACAAAGGGAATTAACATAAAGGAAAATAAAACAGAAACAAAGATTTTACTTCCTAATCAATTTGTCCAAGGACTGGAAAGGACATTGCTCATGACTGTCAGCCTTCCTGGGTATTTGCTGTCAGCATTCCTGGTATTTAGTATTTAGTGTCTGTTTTGGCTGCAGACTTATTCATCACTTGTTTTCCTTATAGTTCCTAACTGAATAATGTCTGTCTGTAAGTAGCATTAAATGTAGCTGGTAGTCTTCTGTATTCACAGTTAGGAATACCTTTGTTTCATGGGACTGAAATGTTTACCAAAAAATCAGAAAACAAAGTGAGTTTCTCAAATGGAATGTGAAGGAAAAAATGTGCTTGCTTTTCCAAGCAAGTAATCATTAGGAAGATCTGTTATACCCTATAGGAAGCTGAAGGAAGGAGCTATCTAATTGCTTTGGCTCACCTGGGAAATAAATGAGCCTCATAATTTTTAGCTGTTTACCTGTTTATTGTTTTCTTCAGGGGATTTAAATCAAACTCATTCCTTTCAGTAATTGCTCTTTTCTTAACCATGGCAAGGAAAATGTCTCACTATCATTTTAAAGTCAGGTTAAAACAATGACCTCAACATTTATTACGGTTGACATTAATGGTTTCCTGTTATTAGGACAGCATCCTATTAAGAGGTTTATGACATGATTACTCATTTGCTTTGAGAAAAAAAAATTATTAGTAAACACCTCATTGTTCCTTCCCTCTGAGAATGTCTTGATTGCAATTTATTTGTGTCAAATAGAGGATTCTTCAAATCAGTAATGTTACCTGTAGGTCATTGAAAATAATCAGATGAAACATAGGATATTTTAATAATAATTATGGATAACAAATTAATTCACTGACTTCCCAAGAGTTGAGGAGAGTTGTTTGATTTTATTGTAATCAAACAAGGAAAGGTCTAGTGAATTAATTATTCAGGGAAAATCTAAAAGTGTCAATGTGCATGAAGCACAAGGGAAAAGGAGTGAGACAAGAGAAAATTACAGAACTTCCCAAAAGGCATATCAAGCCAACTTATCAGCTAGAGGACTCATACACAGCATACTTAACTATTAGTTACTTTTACCAATTTCATAGGAGAAATGGATGGGAGGGAGAAGGCTGTCTCTAAATTATAAGGGGAGGAATGCGTGAAGGATAAGCATTAATTCACAATGGGTGTTAAAATGCTAGTCATAATAATTGTAATTATGCTTACTGTGACAAAAAGAAGAAAATGAATGACAATACAAAGAATAACATGGAAGCTGAATTCGGATTATTATTTAACTGAGAAAGTTATGGTTTCATTACCCACAAAAAGATATAAAATGATAGTTTTATTTTGCTTTAATTTGTACCTCTGATTTAGAGTGTGAACATCTTCTTATAGACCTTTCAGTCTTTGATGTTTTCCTTTCCTTAAATTGCCCTATTTCCTATTTGTATTACTCTTTTACTTGATAATTTGCTTGAGCTCCTTATATGTCTTGACAATAATTTTTTGTTGGTTCTAGAAATTGCCATCATTTTCTCCCAGTCTATCACCTCTCAGTTAACTTTGCACATGGTATCCTTTGTGAAACAGAACAGAACTTCATATTTGTACTCAAATTCATCAATCTTTTACCCTATGTTTTGTGATTTCTATTTTTGTTTTACAAGTCCCTCCCCATGCCCAGGATATAAATATATTATCTTACATTTTTCTTATACTCATTATATAAATTTTTCATATTTACTTCTTTCATCTTTCTTGAGCTCATCTTTTTGTTGAGATCCACTTTACTTTCCTAGGTAAAGTGAACCAGTTTCCCAATTATACATTATGAATATTTCCAATCAACTTATAATGCCATCTTTTTAAATACTGTGGATTTGGGCTTTTGTGCAAGCTCACATGTGCATATTGTCATTTTTGTGTATTGTGATAATATCTTTCTGTTTACATAACTATGACTTTCTAAAATGTTATAATGTTTACCAAGATATTCCTGTTTCTATTATTAAAATTTACTTTGCTTTTTGTGAAACTATATTCTTTTGCTATGAGTCTTACTATAGGTTTACTGAGTCCTTTAAAAAACCAACTAAATTTTGCTTTATAGATTTGGAATTGCAAATTAAAGATTAATTTGATGATAACTGATATCTTAATAATATTAAATCTTCTAGTCCAAGAAATTTTTAGTGCATCGTATTACCTTCTAAGTTTCTTATTAGGAATTGTAAAGTTTTATTCTAATAATATTGATACTGTCCTGGTGAAGTTAATTATCCTATAACTTACAATTTTTATTGCTCTTGCAAATAACTTTTTTATAGCTGGTTGTTATTGCCTAAAAATTCTTTTGACTTTTTGTGGGTTCATTTTAAATCAGAAGACACCATGGAACTCTCTTATACATGTAAATAGAATGTCAATTGCTCTGTTTGTTTTCCAGGTATATGACTGATCATAGCATATACAAGCAATAATATTTCATCTTTTGTTTCAAATCCTTATACTTTTCTTTTTCTCTTTCCTCGCAACAATAGCCAGAAATTCTGAAATTCAATTTCAGCTCACTACAACCTCTGCCTCTTGGATTCAAGCTATTCTCCTGCTTCAGCCTCCCGAGTAGCTGGTACTACAAGTGCGTGCTACCATGCCCAGCTAATTTTTTGCATTTTTAGTAGAGACAGGTTTCACTGCTGTTAGCCAGGATGGTCTGGATCTCCTAATCTCATGATCCGCCTCCTATGGCCTCCCAAAGTGCTGGGGTTACAGGCGTGAGCCACCACACCCGGCTCCCTGTCTCTTTATCTTAAAGAAAATGAAACTAAAGATTCCTGATTAAGCATAATGTTTGCTTGAGAAAATTGTTGTGTAAAACTTACCAGCTCTTAGTGGCTTCATTGTTCTTAGAGTTATTTTTAATAGTAAATGGTTGTTGAATTTTATGAAATACTTTTTTTCTGCATATATTGGCACAGTCATCTCATTTTCCACGTTTAGTTATCTGGCAGAATACAAAAATAAATTAATGATATTGGATCGTTGATAAATCCCTGGCATTAATTTCTCATTATTTTTATAATTGTTGGATTCGATTAGCTATTACTTTATTTATATTTTTGCATTGTCCTTTATAAGTGAAATGAGTATATAATTAGTTTTTCTTGTATTGTCTTACAGATTTGGAATACAGATTTTACTAGCTTTATAAAATGATCTGCATGATAAACAGATTGACCCCACAAAGATGCCCATTCTGTAATCCCTAGAACCTGTTAATACATTACGCTACATGACAAAGAGATTTTTCACATAGAATTAAGGTTACAGATCTGTATGACTGAGTAGACTCACTGCAATCATATGACCTCTTAAAAGCAGATAGCTTTATCTGGCTGGAGACAGAGAGATGCAATCAGAGAACATAAAAGAGATAGAGCAAAAGCTGAAGTCAGAGATATACCAAGAATGAGAAGAATTTGATATGTTGCTAGCTGTAATGTTTAGGGGACTATAGGGCAAGGCTCAGAGGGATGTCCGCTGGAGTTTAGGCTGCCCTCCGCTGACCATGAAAAAGAAAATAGAGGCCTCCGTCTTATAGCTGCAAGTAGCTGAATTTGCCCAATGACCTGAATGAGCTTGAAAGTGGATTTTTTCCTCAGCCTCCTGATAAGAGCTCATCCAGATAACTGACTTATGGAATTGTGAGATTATAAATGTGTGGTTTTTTAAGCAATTTAATAATTTTTATACAGCATTAGAAATATAATACAGATATTAGAAGTGGAGTGCTATTGTAACTCTGAAAATGGAGAAATGGCTTTAGAATTGGGCAGTGGGCAGAGACTGAAAGAATTTGAGGAGCATGATAGAAAAGGTCCCGATTATCTTGGATGGACCAGCAGACACATGGATGTTAGTGACTCTGCCAGTGAGGGCTCAGAAGGAAGTGAAGGAGTGTGGCATAGACTCTTAAACCACTTTAAAGAATACCTAAATAATTAGGAATCATATCTCTACAAATGATTAATAGAAACATGAACTTTGAAGGTGTTGCTGCTGAGAGCCCCGCAGGAAGGGAGGCACATATCATAAAGGGGACCCTTGTATCTCTGTGACAGGAAGCTCAACAAAGTATTATCCTGCAGTTGTTTAGAGAGCTGTACTTGTAAATGACAGGATGAACCCTAATGTTTATCTGAAATTTCTAAGCAAAGTGATGAAAGTACCATCTCGCTTCTTCTCACTGCTTATAGGAAAACGTGAAAGGAAAGAGGGAAATGCTGTTTAACAAATAGAAACCAGGAGTAGGTGATTTGGGTTTTCTTAGTCCACCAGATGGTAACAACTTGTAAAATTATGAGATTGCTTCCAAAATGTTGCATAGAGAAATATCGGAGTGTGTGGTTTTACAACTTCTTGCTAAAGCATCAGAAAGATTAAAAGATCAAAGTATTTAGTCACATAGAAACTTTAAAATGGTTAAGAGAGTGAATCACCATTTCTCTCAACCAAACTAGGGAGATTCTATGAATCTCAGGAGCTAAAGATGAAGAAGAAACTATCTAGGAAAATCTATAGACAAGCCACTTGTCTAATACAGTGAATACCTATGACATACATGGGTGACCTAAAAAGTTCTGTGGAATTTTTACCAGCAGAAACACTGCCATCTCAGACTAAAAGCATCAGTGAGAAGGAAATTTTAAAAGGTTGTTGGACCATAAAATTTGAATTGTGAAAAAAAGATTGATAGAACTAATTCTCTGGTAACATGTTCCATTGTTTATGAATAGGGGAAGGATAACCTGGAGGGCACAATATGGTCCCAGAGGGCCAAAAACAGCACCATAGAGGATTATTCCCAGGCTTTAGACACTAAAGGAGTTTACTCAGCTAGATTTCAAAACTGCTTTTGGAATAGATTTCATAGCATAGTAATAATCTATTTCTTAAATATTTGAAATAATTCCCAATAAATGCATTTGGGTTTAAAACCCCTTTCTGTTTCATTGACATTGTACCATTAAATTGAAAAGACATTGATAGGATCTTTTTATTAATTTTTAACCATTTATTTTAAGTATCTACCAATCCATTGCTCAATTGGAAAAAGATCTTATATATATTCCAAATTTGAAAGCATTTTATTTGATTTATTTGTAATTGATTCTTAGCACTGTAGTTAAAGCAGACCTATATAGTTTATGTTTTTTTTAATTTGTGTTTAACCCTGGTTTTTGATATTTTTAAGTGACAGAATTCTAATGTAAGCAAAAGATTGCATAGGCTCATGAAATTCAAGGAAAGCATGAGTGACTAAGTAAAGAATGACTGGGATAATTCTGAATCTTGGAAATCATTGGATTTACAATTATCACATGCTGCCAGGGCCTCTGTTTCACTCTTTCTCTGCATATCTCTTTAGGTTGGCTTCCATTTCTCCAAGTCCAAAATGACTTTTTTCCATTGTGGGGGAAAAAAAATAGCTATTAATATATTCTAAGCATTACATATTACAGCCTAGCTATGAGAGAAAAAAAATTAAAGCATTTGTGACCCAATTTTGAATGTGCTAATGAATGTATTTATTGGTCTTGTTTGAATTAGGTGCTAATGAACTTGGACCAAAGAAATGATATCAGTGGCTGAGGTCCTACTGCACTATCACCCAATTTTCTAAAATAAATATGTGGATAGGAGGGTGGGAAATTTGAACAAGTAGCTCAATTTCTAAAACTGACTAGTGGTTAATTAGCAACATTAATATTTTTTCTCAAGGATTATTTGTTGTAATTTATTTATGCCTTAACAACTAAGACAATTTTTCTTTTTTCCTTCCTTCCTCCCTTCTTTTCATACCCAGAAAATTAATTTTTATTTACATTTTTCTTCATACTCTGGTTAAGACTTGCATTTTTGTTTGTGATAATTGAAGTTCAGTATTAGCCTTTGCAAGAATCACTGGAAGACAGTATCCATGAGCTTCATGTGGATAATGTGCTGTCTTGAGTAATGATGCACTGAGCATTTAATAAATAGTATTAAGGAAATGCAGGGGCAAAAAGTTTTATGTTGTTTAGCACAAACAGGTTCCAAAGAGCCAAGGCATTGTCAGTTATAATAATGTTATTACCTTTCATTTATGGCAAAAGGTATAAACTTAGCCAAGAATGATGCATTTGAAACAGAGGAGGAAAAGTTGTCTGCTGAAAGTGAACAGGAAGAGGTGGTATCCAGACTCTATAAAAAAATCTATCCATGTACTTAATGGAAAATGAACAATTAGGTGCCTCTTCTCTAGCCATTTTTCTAAATAATCAATTAATCAATGATAAATCATTGACTCTTACACGGGGCCAGGAATTTTGTAATACAATCTTTTTTTTTTTTTTCCCCCCAAGACAGAGTCTTGCCCTGTTGCCAGGCTGGAGTACGGTGGTGCAATCTTGGCTCACTGCAGCCTCTGCCTTCTGAGTTCAAGCGATTCTCCTGCCTCAGCCTCCCCAGTAGCTGGGACTACAGGCGCATACCACCATGCCAGGGTAATTTTTGTATTTTTAGTAGAGACGGGGTTTCACCATGTTGGTCAGGATGGTCTCAATTTCTTGATCTCGTGATCGGCCTGCCCTGGCCTACCAAAGTGCTGGGATTATATGCATGAGCCACCGCACCCGGCCTTTTGTAATACAACTTTTATTCAAATTGTTTATATAGACAAATTCTTGTTTCACAAAATATTTGTGGAGGGCCCTGTACATTCAAAGGGCAGTCCTGGTTGAAGGGACTGGAGATTTTCTCTGAACTCTAAAAAACATTATCATTATGGGAAGACTTTAATATATACACATCATAAGTCTAATGATTTTACTAACAAAAGTGGAGTTAAAGTTTTTTTCAAACCATTTATATTTGAAACATTTTTTACATTTCCATTTAGAAAATATATTTTCATTTAAAGTTTTTTCTGAATAGCATTTTAATTCAAACTTTAAGAGATTGTGAATATGCAATCATAATACTAATATGTACAGAAACTACTTTTAAATTATGAAAGAATTATGGAGATTTACTGCATTTGGTATATATCTAGTATATGAATGATCCCATTAATTATTTACAAAGTACTAATTATACTTGTATAGTAACATATACTTAAAGTAAATGCAAGATTTATTTTCAATATCAAATACAAATTTATTAATATTATACAATAAGATTTACTATTTAAGTTGTGAAAGGATGCTTACCTATTAGTCTTTTGATAAATACTTTCCTTGATGTTTTATTAAAGAGATCTCTAGAGGCTTTATAATGTCAAAAGAAATAAAAAATATATTTTCAAAGGACAGAATAGGAATGAAAAAGCAATTGGCTTTCAAATAACATGAAATTAATAATATATTTCAAGCTTCTACAAATTCATCTTAGTATTTGAGAAGAATGTAAATGTGATTCACTTTGACTTTTTAGATATAAATATGAACTAGTTGAAAGCAAAAGGAAGATTTCCTATTTAGTGACATTTTTTGTTTTGTTTGTCTTTCCTGTTTCCAAAGGTAATCTAAAGCAGTTTCTAAAGCTAACCAAAGGCAAAATCAAAGCAAGTGCATTCCAGAATTTATTCACTAGTTTTTCAATTTGCTCTTTTTAATATTGAAAACAAAGTAAAATTATTTTTGTGTGATTTCCCTACATTTTATCCTTTGCCAAAAAAGAAAAAGGAAGAAAGAAAAGCTTCCAAAATATCAAAAGAGTACAATAGAATCTTTTTATATGGACACATTTATTAAGCCAATTCAGGTCTGTGTAATGAACCATTCAAGGCACAGACACATGCAGATGAAATGCAGACTACTCCAAAGAAAAGATTGATATTTTTATCTCCCTGAAGGGCAGAGAAAGCAAATACATAATGGTCTGGAAGAGGATCATAAATAATAAGTTGTCAAATCATAGAATGCCAAGTTTTGTTTTTACATTTCAAAGTGAAAAATTGTCAGATTCAGAAAATACTTACGTTAAATATTGCTTTTAATATATAAATAATGAATTCTTTGAGCTTAAAAAGTATAAAGCTCAGTAGTAAGTGGGAGATGCATATTGCAGTTTATACTAAAAATAGTTATTGTATCCAATGTTGTAAGATCATGACTCATTATACTTTACATGAAAATATTAAAGCATATTGTAGGGGAGAAGGAATAATTTTCCTCTCTACCCATCTTGAGTTCTTAGCCAGGAGCCCCTGTAAAAAGATACAGATTAACAAGAAATACGCAAACATTTAATAATGTGTGTAACTCCTATATACATGGGAGTTAACCCAGAGAAATGAGTAAATCTCTAAAGTAGGTTTCAAAATACAGTTGACCCTTGAACAACACAGGAATTAGGGGCACTGAATTTCTAGTCAGTTGAAAATTTGCTCACAACTTTCAGCTCCCGCAATAGTCTGCTATTGACCTGAAGCCTTAAGGACAAGATAAGCAGTCAATTAACACATATTTTGTATGTTATATGTATTTCATACTGTATCCTTACAATAAAATAAGCTCGAGGAAAGAAAATGTTAAAAAAAACATAAGAAAAAGAAAATGTATTTACTATTTATTAAATAAAAGTGGATCATCATCCATGTCTTCATCATTGCTGTCTTCACATTAAACTGAGGAGCAGGAGAAAGAGAAAAAATTGGTCTTGTTCTCTCAATGCTAGATGAGGCAAAAGAAAGTTCACCAGTGGTGGGCCTATGCTGTTTAAACTCATGTTGTTCATGAGTCAACCGTAGCAGCTTTGTCTTTAAGCTCTAGTACAATGATTTTCTAAAACAAAGAAAAAAAGAAAGTGGGGAAAAGTGCAGTTAGGATCAGGTAGTCAAAAAAGGCAAGATTTATCATGCAGACTTAACTCTCAGTTCCTTCTCCATTGATGAGTCTCAATGACTCAATCATCCTTCTCTTCCTGGGGCAAAGAGGGAGACACCCTTAGAGGGAGACACCCTTAGAAATGAAGATTTCTTTCATACATGTACCCTTCTCTTACAAGAGGGTAACTTTTTAAAGTTTATCCTGTATCTGCAGTTTCTCAAAATGATCAGATCAAAATAATCCTTACACAGAGAGGCATATCTGTGGTGGCATGTTCTGCTTTTCTTTTATGGCGGTGTGTTGTAAAATCCGTCAGTATCTTTATTTGAATAAATAAGGTCATATATACATATAAAATAAACATATATAGGTCTATATGTGATTACTGTATTGTATTTCATAGTATTTGCTATATGAAACTATATGTATGCTTTGGGGATTTGCCACATGACTTGTCATTTCTGAGGTTAATATTTTCTTTTTTCTAATTATACTTTATTGCACTTTAACTTGTTTAAATTTCAACCTAATTTTAATCACTTTTGTGCTAAATATCTGTCTAGATATCTTCATATTCCCTTGCAAAGTATTTATCATCTTTGTTTCAATATGTGAGTAGTTGCTGTATCTCTGCTAGCTACATTAAGACCTCACTTTTCACTTCTATTTGATGCTAATAGTTTATTATCAACTTAATTTTCATAACAACTGATTTTATGTGTATCTGTGTGTACTGTCAACTCTAAAATGATAAGGTTCATAAATTTGGAGAGTTTTATTTCTCATAAAGGGTTGCAGCCTATGGGCAGCCTTTCTGGCAGGCTGGGAAGGGTAGCCTCCTGCCAGAAGCCAAAAACAAGCACTTTAAGAGTAGGAAGAATAAGACAAGAATTTATGCTTAATAGGGTGCCAAATAATACATTTTCAATAGGCTATGGGATGAGTCACAAATATTTATAAAAGGAGAAACATGTGCATGCACAATTGAGCTTTTTGACTCTCCATGGGTCCCATGTTCAGAAATGGCAGCCTTAATATGATCCAAGGGTGAAGTTTTCAGCTCTCTGACATAAAAATATGAAGCAGAGAACAGTAAAAGCCTCTCGGTGTGGCCTCTGTAGACTGACCAGAACCACTCTGTGATTGGTGATCTCTAATCAGGAAGGAATGCTGATTGGCTTTTGTGTGAGAACAGCAAAGGGAGGGGCAGCATCAGGTGGTTGGTTGAAATCAGTGTTGGAGCCTTTTGAAAGGCTGGTTTCCATTTAGCCCTTAGGGAAGAAAGCCTAAGGGCTCTTAGCAGGGAAGGGTATAATGGGGTGTGTCAGACTTCCTATCCCATCATGACTAGCAACTCAGTTTCCAAGGTTTCTCTGGGATCCCCATGGCCAAGAGGGGGCTCATTTTCAGTCAGTTGAGGGACTTATAATTGTATTTTTATTTCTCATAACTATATGCTAGGCAACCTTTTGGGTACTTTCTATACTAGTTCACTTAATTTTCACAATTGTTGTCGAGATATGTATAATTCTTAAACCCATTTAAAATGAGGAAACTAAAACCCAAAGAAACTGATGGGACTATAGGAGATTAGAATATGCCACTCTAAAATATATACCCTTTTGGCATCAGAATTAATTTGATCTGCTCATTTTGAGAAACTGCCATATTGAAGCTCTGAGAAATGCCCTTTTATAGGGGAAAGTTTTATCTATGAATGAAATTTCCATTGGTAAAAGTGTCTCTCTTTCTGCACCAGGAAGAGAAGTATGACTAAATCATTAGAGACTCTTATCAATGGAGAAGAAACCAATATAAATCTCTATACCAAAACGTACTTTCCCTGGCCATCTCATCTAAACTGGGTCTTCCCCACACCCTTCTTTCTTTTTTTCAGAATACAGTCAGCCCTCTGTATCCATGGGTTCCACATCTTTGGATTCAACCAACAGCAGAGAGAAAAAAAAAAGAAGAAAAATATATCTACATAAAAATTTCTATATATCTATATATCTATCTATATATAAAAATTGCATGTGCACTGAATATGTACAGACTTTTTTCTTATTCCCTAATCAATACAATATAACAACTATTTACATAGCATTTACATTGTATTAGCCATCATAAGCAGTCTAGAGATGATTTCAGTATAGGAGGATGTGCTTAGGTTATATGCAAATACCATGCCATTTTATATCAAGGAATTGAGGATTCTTGGATCTTGGTATCTGTGGAAGGTCCTGGAATCATTCTCCCATGGTTACTGAGAGATGACAACACTATGGTATTAAGTTGTCAAAGAAAATCGAATTTCAGGACCCTCTAAATTTATTGTGTAAAGGGAGAAGGTAAACACTGGAGACTGTGTCACCTAGCATGTTTGCAATTCTGTTTCTTAGATTGTAGCTTAACTCTCTTCCTCATTGTTTTTGTTATGTAAATGACTAGGAGAGATCAGAGGCCAGGTCCTCCCCATCCCAATCACTGGTCTTTGTTATAAATTAACTACCTCCTTTATTGTCCTGTACCTAATTCAGACCAGATGGTCCCCAAGACCCCACGACAGTTACGTCTTCAGTGTGAAGTGTTAAATATACCTTGCCCCCCAAAAAAAGACCATCTTGGCAATAGAGATATTTTCCTATGACAGTAAGCATAGCCTCACATCTCTCCTCTGAATAAATAATCACGATGTGCATGAGCTTAAAGCAGTCTGTCTTTTTCTTTTGGAATGCCGCATGATACACCAAAGAAGACTGTAAGCAGCGATCCTAGAACTGTAACAGCAAATGCCTATTTCACTGCCCAACAGTAAGGCCTGGAGAGAACTTTAGGTGATGAATGGGACGTGGTACTCATGTGAGAACAATAGATTGAACAAAATAATGCATGGATGGGACATGGTACTCATGTGAGAACAATAGATTGAACAAAATAATGCATGGATGGGACGTGGTACTCATGTAAGAACAATAGATTGAACAGAATAATGCACTGCCATTAGAAACTCCCTTGGTCCCACCTCAGTATTGAATGTCTTTCAAATATGCCCAGGACAATGTGAGTACCTATAATAAAATAAGCTACCTGGATTTCTTACCTCACATATTTAGGGGAAAAAAAACAGTCTATAACAATGCAATATTTAAAAAAACAAAACAAACAAACAAAAAAACAGGATAAGGGAAAACTTATCTAAGGAAACATACCTCTTTTTTTATCCTGATTGAAGATTTTTAATAACTAAGCTTTTTCTGACACAAGTCTTCTGAAACAACACCTTTGAAAATAAAGTTCTAGAAATGTTTTCACCAATGTAACTTTATTTATTCTTTTTAGTAATTATTGGGAAGGGTCAAATAATTTCCTATATTACATGTGATTAAGCTTTCAGAAAGTTTACCATAATCCATACAACGTAAGATAAGAATTAGAAGCCAGTGCTAATATGTTGCCTAATTATGAGCAGTGCAAGCCTGCCAAACCAGTACTCAGGCAAGATCCACACCAATCCCTGCTCCTTTTTATTAAATGGTTTATGTTTTTCTGTTATACAATATTTTATAAGTGTCAAAATTTACAATACTTAAAGTAAGTTTTTCTTCCTCTCCTTGTATACATATACATTAGATATGTGTATGTATATATAAAGCACACACACACCCAAAATCAGAAATTTATATTCCCTTATATTTATGATTTATCTCATTCTTACCCACTCATGTTTCTGTAACACAATCAATAGTAAGACTTCAGACATATTTAAACAGTTCACATGTATATGCAAACATTTATATTTACAGATATGTATATCATTGGCAGCATATTTTGTAATAGAAAAAGATTTGAGGCCGGGCACAGTGGCTCACACCTGTAATCCCAGCACTTTGGGAGGCCAAGGCAGGCAGATCACAAGGTCAAGAGATACAGACCTTCCTGTCCAACGTGGTAAAACCCTGTCTCTACTAAAAATAGAAAAATTAGCCGGATGTGGTGGCAAGTGCCTGTAGTCCCAGCTACTTGGGAGACTGAGGCACGAGAATTGCTTGAACCCAGAAGCCGGAGGTTGCAGTGAGATTATGCCACTGTACTTCAGCCTGGACAATAGAGCAAGACTCTATCTCCAAAAAAAAAAAAAATGTTAACAGTCACTCTGTGAACTCAGAATAGTCTTTGTTACCTTGCGAAGAAAAGTATGCTGTCTAAAAGATATATTCTATGTATCTCCAGAATAATCAAAGAATATACATTGTCCACTTTAAGGAGGCAAACTGAGGGCCTGGAGTTTGCAAGGAGAAAGAAACATTGTTAACCTACTAGTCTTTCAAAACCTTCAAACTTTGTTACATATGAATGCATTACTTGTTTAAAAATAGGTTTTTTTTTTTAAACCCAGGTAATAAGCACAAAGTTATACTACAATGTTAATATTATAATTATAAAAAGGGTATTATAATGTTCATAAGCTAAAATTTTTTAAACTAGTATCCTTAGAATACTGTCCTAAAAGATGTTCTGAGGAAAAACAGCACAAAATTACATGACGTAGTATGTGTGGAAATGCCAGTGAAATCTTCACCTCTTCCATATTCATTATGAACTCTGCATGTTCCAGGCCCTGATTAATTGTTTCATAAAGGAACATCTTTAGCTCCTTTTTCATTCCATCATTTATAAGTTTGTATTTGACTTTTACATCTCTTATATTAAACAGGTTTTAACATCCAATGACATCAATTTTAACATGACACTCCTGAGAAAATACAGTACTGCTTTACGCTAAATTCAAGGCAATGTATGTAGAAGAGTCCATTAAGCCATCACGCACACTAATTTATTTTTATTTTGTACACAGACACAGCAACCTTGACATTCTAATTTCTAATTCAGCAATAGGTTAGAAGTAACAAAGAAAGTGGGAGGGAAAGGCAGTGACAGGCACATGTACTGTTAGCTGGGAAAAGCTATGGATAAAACAAGAAAGCAGGCTGGAAAAAGAAAAATAGACAAATGTGCAACAATTTGTGATTATTTTAATTTAATTAACAAACAAGGAAGAAATAATAACTCATTTGATGTGTTGTTTAGAGTAATTGGTGACACATTGAAGCCATCTTGATGGATGTGATTTGTAACATTAAGAGATACATTTAAGAAAGAAGAAATGACAGGAATATTCCCCACACAAGCCAGGAAAACACTCCCAATTACAATGGGACTTTGATAGTGGTGTTGTCATAATATAAAGGATACAATCCAATGAGCAATCTGGAAAATGGAAAAACAACAGCAAGTTCTCACATTTTAGCCTATTTAGAAGGAAAAGATAGTCTAAATTTTTGTTTTTTCTTTTTTCATTTTTTGAGATGGAGTTTCGCTCTTATTGCCCTGGCTGGAGTGGAATGGCGCAACTTTTTCTTTTTTAGACAGAGTCTCACTCTGTTGTGTGCAGGCTGTTTTGTAGGCTGGTGTGCAGTGGCACGATCTCAGCTCACTACAACCTCCCTCTCTCAGGTTCTGGTGCGTCAGCCTCCCAAGTAGCTGGGATTACAGGTGTGTACCACCACACCCCGGCTTATTTCTACATTTTTAGTAGAGACAGGGTTTCACTACGTTGGCCAAGCTGGTCTTGAACTCTCGACCTCAGGTGATCCGCCTGCCTCGGCCTCCCAAAGTGCTGGGATTATAGGTGTGAGCCACTGCACCCAGTCTAAGATAGTCCAATTTTGACACACTTGTAAAAAAGTTTTCCAGAGTTATCCATTACATTCAGTGAGATTATCCAGATGGAAGAGCTCTTAAAAACATCCAGTTGCCTTTGCTTTAGTTCTTTGTTCATTAGCCACCTTCTAATCCATCATTTGTTTTTCTCAATGAGTTTTCTCCACAAAGAGCACATATCTTACTTGGACGAGGGAATCTAGCTTTCAAGCAGTTGTATCTTTGTTAATTAATCAGAATACATAAGTAAGTAAAGTTATTTTCATGTCTGAGATTTCTGCTGAAAGTTATTAGGAAATATAATGCACTCCAAAACAACTATAAAAATATATAAAACTAAAAAGTCATCCGACATCTATTGATTCTTTTTATGATCACACAGGGTTTCTTATCTCTTGTGGAAGCTTTTTATAAATGATCAGTGGAAGAAAAAATATTTGAACATAAAGCAAGAAGGAATAAAGTAAAACATTTCTCAACATAGATAAAATAGGGAAATTCACTAGGTCTGAAACATTCCAAATATTTGGGAAGCTGAAAATATTGGAAATACCATGATTTAGGTTTCTAATTTTTATATTTAGTAATTATGTAAAGTAATTCTCAACCTTCATTAACTTGGGTTTAATTATTTCACTGTAGTATTTGTAGTTCTAAAATATGCATATTTTTCCACAAAGAAATTCATGTTTATTTGCTTCCTGAATAGAAATGTAATAATGCAAATGCACTGTTTTAATGGATATGTTTAAATGCTAATACCAAATAAGATACAGGCAGGAAGAGAACAGTCCCATTTTGAAGCTCTAAATTTTTGGAAAGAAAATTTTAAACTTGCTCCTTTTCCTTTAAATTATTGTGTCATTGTTGTTTTTGTTTTGCTTTTACTTATTATTGATTAGATTCAACAACAGCAAGAGAAAGAAATAAGGTGGTTGTGGAGAAACACCTTTCCTAATTATAACTGGAATTTTATAGAGAAAGAAAAATATGGAAAAAGAAATTTAAGTTTTCTGAGCCAAATGCATTATGCAACAAACATTAAGTTCTTCCTTACCAAGTAATGATTTTAAACCATGAAAATATTGTTTCTCTAAAAGCAAAATGCATCATGCAATTCAGAGTGCTCTGCAGGGAACAAGGCCACTAGGGAAGCAGCAACAAAACACTTTCGATAAGAAAGTAGCAAATTATTCCAGATTTTGTATTATTCTAGTCAACAGGAGACACAGAAATGTGGACTTTCAGAAAATGACATCTCAAAATGGTCAGAAACAAAGAGTTCTATGAACTTTCTTTGAGGCACTTGCAGCATAATGTAGTCCTTGCACTTTAGGCAAGCAAAAGTCATCTTATTCGATTGGAGTCATTCATTTCTCATCACACAACAGAGCTTTATCAGGGAGGAAATGGGAGACTAACATCATATCTAAATATATATACACATAGAGAAGTCATTAGAATCCATGTCTAAATACTGGGACAGCGATCTTCCTCTGGTTGGATGTTAGGATGGAGAACAAGTCGTTCTCAGAGGAAAAGAAAGACTATGGTTTTGTGGAAAGAAGTACAGTCTTGTGGCTGGGCACGGTGGCTCATACCTGTAATCCCAGCATTTTGGGTGGCCGAGGCCGCCAGACCACTTGAGATCTGGAGTTGGAGACCAGCCTGGCCAACATGGTGAAACCCTGTTTCTACTAAAAATACAAAACTTAGCCGGGTGTAGTGGTGCATGCCTGTAATCCTAGCTACTGGGGAGGCTGAGGCACAAGAATCACTTGAACTCAGACGGTGGAGGTTGCAGTGAGCCGAGATCATTCCACTGCATTCCAGCCTGGGTGAGAGAGCAAGACTCTGTCTCAAAAACAAACAAATAAAAAACAAGTACAGTCATGTGCTACGTTTCTGTCAATGAAGAACCACATGCAACAGTAGTACCATAAGATCTTAATATATTATTTTCTCTGTAGCTTTTCTATGTTGAGATACACAAATACTTAACATCACGCTACAACTATGTACAGCATTCATTACAGTATGTGCTGTACAGGTTTGCAGCCTGGGAGCAACAGGTTATGCCGTATAGTCCTGGTATGGTAGGCTCTATAATCTAGGTTTGCATAGGTACACTCTATGATGGTCACACCATGATGCAATTGCCCAACCACACATTTCTCAGAATGTATCTCTTTGTTAAGTGATGCATGACTGTATTAGTAGGTTAGTTCAGCATGCTAAGACAATGTATTCATTTCCCTGCAGTGTGGCTGGCAGATTATAAAACAGATATAAAATCAAATCCAACCTTTGCTTCTAAGTAGCTTCGTGACTGAGTTACTAAGTCTCTCTGAGCCCTTGGCTGTTTAATAAAATGATCTGAATATCTATAATGTGACATTTCTTTAAGAATTATAAAGTGCCTAAGAGGGCAGTTACGTTTTAGAAAGTAATGTTTCTCATTGTTGTTTTTAATTTTAATACACACATTATAGGTTCACATTTTTCTTGTAAGTATAGTTTTTATTCTATAACATGTGCCTTTGTATATGATGATTTCATTTAGATAAGCTCCAAATATTACATAGTTGTAATAATAATTTCTACTTTAACCCTCAAAATTAAAATGTGATTTCTAGTTTCTAAGTACATGGGAAAATTGAGTCTAACTTTGATTATACAATTTTTAAAAATTTTATTGCATTATAGTCAGAGAGCACAGCTTGTAGTGTGTATAACTTGAGTTTTTTGGAATTTGTTAAGAATTTTTTGTATCCAAAAACATGATTGTGTGTGTGCATATGTGTGTGTGTGTGCACACATTTTAATGAACAATCATTTTTTGTGTTAATCTCAAGTGGTGAATGTCATCATTCTCAAACCCCTTACACCCCATGTCAGGGGTGAGGTCTGCAGGTGAGGTTGGTGTCCTCTTTGCTAATAATCACTTAATACTGTCTACTCTCTCTCTTTCTCTCCTATAGAAACACTAATCTTTGTATATAATGTCACCAGACTACCACACCCAATCACCTACCATTCATTCTACCTTACTCCTCTTAGATCACTATGAGTCTTTTCCAGAAAAACTATTGTCATAGTTCTTAAAAATTATTTCAACAATGTCTATCTATTTTGATGAATTTTTTTTTAAGAGATAGAGTGTTGTTCTGTTACCCATGATGGAGTGCAGTGGTGTGATCATAGCTCACTGCAGCCTTGAACTCATGGGCTCCAGGGATCCTCCCATCTCAGCCTCCTGAGTAGCTAGGATTACAGGCATGAACCATTGCACTTGGCTCTATTTTGCTGATTCATTCCAATACTCTGGTATCTTCATCCCATGTCTCCTCCAATGGTCATGTCTTCCTTCTTATGTCAGCCATTCGCTGCTGTGGTCGTACCCTTGACTTTATCATTACAAACATATGCAACGCATGCATAGTGATCAACCCATCTGTAGACTGCAGTAACCTCACAATTATCTTGAATCAATTGAACTTACCATATTTTCCCTCCCTTTCATACCTCTAATGTCTATTCTTGTCTTCTTTCTTAGCATAGTCAGTCATTATACTTGCTCCCTTTCATGTATCCTTAACCTATTTTACCCATTTTTGCACTTAATTGTTAAAAATGTGTTTCTCCTTAAGCCATCTCTCTATATAATCCGCACAGCCAGATATCTGTGGCTCACTCCACTTAGAAGCATATGGCTGGGAAAAAAAAACTTTGAACAATGCTGCCTAGTGTCACTTGAAATTCCTGATCACTAGCTTCAAGTGACTTTTTAAGGATGCCCTATGAGTCTACTGTATTTTCCTGGGCATTTTATCCTTTCACTGTAACAGATAACTTTTCTCATACTTTATCTTTTCTCATTAAACCCCAACATCACTTCCCCATTCTTATTCTCCAGAAGAACATTTCCACAGTCTAATACCAACAGCTTAACAATAAACTCATCAAGAACATTTCTCCAGGTTATTTTTTTTTCTAACTATTCTGGAAAAACAATTTTTCTCTCTTTACTAGATCAATATTATAAGTCTGGAGAAATGCTATTACTTCTGTCACAGAGAAGACACACATGCATGTAAATCCTCTGTTCACTTTACATTCTAGCTAAAAACTCATATTTCTTAATTTCTTAAAGTAAAAGAGCATAAAAATTTTCATATGTGATATTTACTTCCAATTTCCCTTTTCTAATTCTATTGGAAATAACCAGATATTTTTCAAAACTCTTTATCAAAATTGTTTGTCGAGGTCATCTTTGACTTTACATTACATTACTAAATGCAATGATCAATTCTAACAAAAAACCCAATATTTGACACAAGTGGTCACGTCTTTTTTGAAATATTCCTTCTTCTGGGTTTTACAGTTTTATTTTGACTTTTCGTTCCCTGAACATGTATCATTCTGTGCTCTAGCCTCAGTGTAGCTGTTGATAGATTTGTTATATATCTAAATGACTTTTCCCTATGAATAATTGTTTTTATTCTCTGTGACTACTGTCAGTATCAAACAGGGAGAAAAACAAACATTTTAATTGGGCATCAATGTAAGTTATAGAAAAATTTTACTTGAGTAACTAAATAATATACTTTTGTTTTAACTAGTAAGCCTTTCAAGGGTTTGTTTCTAATATTTGATTTACATATAACTTTATAGGAGCTTATTTATAATATACTAAATGAAGGAAAACTGTGTGCTAATATTACCATTTCTTGAAGATGATAAAATTTAGATGATGAAAGAGGATTTTGGGAGAAAAAATATTTTAATCTTAATGTAAATTGAAAAAATAAAATGCACAAATAATTGGCAGAGAAGAGCAAATATTTGATATGGCCTGAAATTAAATTTATATATATAGGTTTTTATTTTGTACAGACATATGTCTCCCACACACAATGTTAATAAGAAAAATAACAAAAGATAACATTAACTGAGCGCTAAAAAATAAAATACAATGTGAATGGTGTCCCTAAGATTGTTCAGCAAGGCAACCCTGATGGCTATAAAACACCAAGTGCAGCACATATATTTAATTTGATTAAGTAATTCAAACACTGTAAAGCAGGTGCTTTTATTATCCTCATTTTACAGCTGAGCAATATGAGAGATGGAGAGTATGAGTAATTTGTGTAATTTTACACAAAATTATACAAGTGCTTATGGCTTGTAAGTGCTATGACTTGATGTTTTTGTACTCTCCAAAATTCATGTTAAAATTCAATCCTCAAAGTAACAGTATTGGAAGGTGTGTCCTCTAGGAAGTGAATGAGTCATGAAGGCAAAGCCCTCATAAATGAGATTAAGTGTCCTTACAAAATGGCTTTGCCGAGGGAGTTCCCTTTGCGCCCTTCAACCTATTGCCATGTGAAGACATGGGCTTCCTCCCCTCCAGAGGATACAGCATTTAACGTGCCATCTTAGATGCACACAATGGATCCTCATCAGAAAACTAAAGCTGCCAGTGCCTTGGTCTTTGACTTCTCAGCCTCCAGACCTATGAGAAAATTAACTTTAGTTCCTTATAAGTTACTCAGTCTCAGGTATTCTGTTATAGCAACCCAAACAGATTTAGACAGTAGTGAAAGAGCAGGCTCCAATCACACCAATAATAATTCAAACTCAGTTAGCTGTCATATTATACTGCTTTCATAAGCCCAAAGCACTAATTTCTCTTATCAAACTACTAATTTTATATAAAAAATAAATATATATACACAGTATAAAGCCAAATTGAATACCAAAGCAATCAGCAATCTTAAAAATCCTTTAAATTCTTACCTTTCACATATTGCTTTTGAAGTATTCAATAAGCAGACATGAGTAAATTTATACCCCAAGTTTGGAAACATAACCAACAATAGACCCCAAAATATATGATATTTTTGGAAACATGTTTTCTGTCAGAAAGGAACACAATTTCAGAATAGTTTTTGACCGTATTAGAGTAATAGAGATGGATTTACTCTAATGCTTTAAGTAATTTAAAAAAATAGACATACTGTATAAAACAAACATTTCAGACACTGGACAATAGGCAGCACAGGGCTGTGATATCTAAAATGGGAGGAACAAACGAGATGGCCTTGAGGTTGCCCTGCTTTTTGCCTCAAGTTTCACTTAGAAATACAGAGTAGGGAAGGTAATAAAAACTTGAATATGGTAGACTGAATTGAGGAAACACATGTTGGCACTCAGGAAGCCTGAGGTTGCTGGAAATTACAGGGCAGAGTTCCAGAATGAAAGGAGTTATGCAGAGTAAAATCTAAACAGTGGTCCTCTTACATTTTTAATGACTACCAAGATGTGAGTGCATTGGGTGAAACTCTAGGAGGTTAGTCAAAGAATGACTGAGGAGATGTGAGCTGAACAGTTCTCGAAGCTTAAAAAGGGTTGAAAATTATTTCTAATTCTTATCATCAAGAGAAGAGAGCTTTCAACGTTCACTTTAGGCATGCAGTAGAGACACTAGAAGGTCTACACCTTGGTATTGGCTAAAACTATCCCTAGAATTAAGGCTATTCTAGACTCACACTAATAAATTGTTATTAAAATAGCATCAAAAGAAAAAAGTAATTCAACTGATTAGTTGGACAAAAACCAATGGCCTTTAAAAAAAAAGACAATGAAACCCTTATAAAAATACTATATATATATAAAAATTGTGATGTATAATATGTAATCAAACCTTACTAGAGAGATCAGGAATTAAGAAAATGTAAAAATGTTCAGGAAACAAATAAATTAAAAATAATTAAGAAATAATAGAGATAATGAGATTAGCAAATACAAGTGTTAAACTCTTATTATAAATATATTCAAGTATTTAAAAGAAAACATGAAGAAAATACAATATATCAAAATGAAATTTAATGAAAAAGTCAATGGATAAGAAAAATAGCAGATTAGGCACAGTGAAAGAAAGTTAGTGAACATAAAGATAAGAAGATAATTATAAAGAACAAAGTTAGAAAGATGTCTTATTCTCCTGTGATACAATATCAAACAATATAACACACACATTTATAGACTCCTCGAAAGGGGCAAAATGGAAAGCATATTTAAAGTAATAATAGTTGGAATTCTTCTAAAATGGATGCAAACTAAAAACCCACAGATTTATGAAGGTCAATGAGCATCAAGTGGGTTAAAAATATAGGAAACCTAAACCAAGCACAATATAATGTCATTGCTGAAAACCAATGAAAAAGAAAATTTTGTAAGTGGCACAGAAAGAAGCCTTACATGGAGAGAAACAAAAAACAAAATTATAGTACCTATCCCATCAGAAACTGCAAGCAAGACAACAATGGAACGAAGTTTTAAGTTCTGAACAAAAGTGTCACTTTAAATTATCTCATCATCAAAATTATATTTCAGAAATGAAGGCAAAGTAACCTTAGACACAGAAAAGCTAAGAATATATCATTTGTAAACTTCCATAAAAGTAAGTTTTAAAAAATATATGGAAACAAAGGAATGATGAATGCAGTATGTTTTCTTATTTTTCAATTTCTTTTAAGAGTAAGTGACAGCTTAAACATTAGTAACAATGTATTGTTTGAATATATAACATATGTAGAAGTAGAATCTACAAGAAAAATAGCAAAAAAAGATAGGAAGATGGAGATAAAAGTATACTGGAGTAAATTGCTTGCATAATAATATGCTGAGCAGTTTAAAATCATTTGAAGTAAATTGTGATGTTAAAGATGTGTATTGTAAAACTTAGAACAATTTAAAAATTTAAATGGAGCCGGTGTGCGAACAAAAATGGAATTACAAAAAACGTGCAAAATAAGGCAGAAGATGCAGGAAAAGAGAAACAACTCATAAAAATAGGAAAAAAATTACAAAGTAGCAAAGTGATATAAATTCAAATATATCGATAATTAAATTATATAATATTAAGCCATTTACATTAGCTTTAAGAAATAAAATATTTAGATATAATAACAATATATGTACAAGATTGTTATGCTGAAAACTACAAAACACTGACAAAAGAAAGCAAAGAAGGCCTAAATAAATAGAAAGACTTATCATGTTCAGGGATTAGAAAATCTCACAGAGTAAACACATAAATTCTCCCCAGATTTATCTGCAGATGTAACACAATACCAACAAAAACACAAGTAAGTTTTTAGAAATAAACATAGACAAGCTGATTTTAAATTTTATGTGGAAGGGCAGAGAAACTAGAATGACTAAAAAAATTATCAAAGTGGAGTCACACACGGAAATGTAAGACTTAGTATACTATACTACAGTATACTCTAAATCTGTAGTAATCAAGAAAGTGTGGTTTTGGTAAAGAACAACAAATTTATAGATATATGAAACAGAGTAAGATGTCCAGAAATAGACACACATTATTATTACCAACTGATACTTAACAATAGTAATTCAACAAGGAAAATGTAATCATTTCAACAAATAGAGTTGAAATAACTGAGCATCCACATGAAAACAAAAAGGGCCTTGATTAATAACTCACATTTTATGGTAAAGATAACTAAAATGTTCATAGCCCTAATGAGAGGTGAGGCCAGCTGAACTTGAGTGGGGACTTGGGGAAATTTCCTGTCTTACAAGAGGATTGTAAAATGCACCAATCAGGAACTTTCCTGTCTTAAAAGAGGATTGTAAAATGCACCAATCAGTCCTCTGTAAAAACGCACCAGTCAGCGTACTGCAGCTAGCAAGGGGATTATAAATGCACCAATCAGTGCTCTGTAAAAATGCACCAATCAGCAGGATTCAAAAAGTAGCCAATCTTGGGGAGGACAGAAAAAAGGGCACTCTGATAGGATGGAAACGGAACATGGGATGGGCCAATAAAGGAATTAAAGCTGGCACCCAGCCAGCAGGAGCAACCCAGTCAGGTCCCCTTCGATGCTGTGGAAGCTTTGTCCTTTTACTCTTCACAATAAACCTTGCTACCACTCATTCTTTGGGTCTGTGCCATCTTTAAGAGCTGTAACACTCACCATGAAGGGCCACGGCTCCGTTCTTGAAGTCAGCGAGGCCATGAACCCACCAGCAGGAACTAACTCCAGACACACTAAATGTAAAGCTTACAACTCTAAAACTTGTATTAGATAGCATGATGGGGGGAAATCTTTTTTAATTTGGCTTAGGTAAAAAGATTTTAGACATACTATCAAAAGCATTATCAATAACAAAATAAATTGACATTTATCATAATTAAAATTTTGCTCTGTGAAAGTGCTGTTAAGACATAAAAAGATAGGCTGCAGTCTGAGAGAAAATATTTGCAAAATACATGCCTGTGAAAGAGCTTATATTAAAATAATATAAAGAACTTTGAAAATGTAACCATAGGAAAACAACCCAATTCTTTCTCCTACTGCTTTTTGTTCTGTGGGATTTATAGTGCATAGAATTGTTCATCTAGTACCACAATCATAAATACAACAGTTCTACCCAAACAATCTTCTTGACTTTGTCTTTTTTAGACAAACTGATCTTAACTTCCAATACCACTAATTTGTTCTTCATTTCTATAGTGATGTTTCTTTCTAGAATGGCATATAAATGGGCTCTGTCACTATATAGCCTCTTTCTTTTACTTAGTAACATGCATTTGAGATTCATTCATGTTTTGCCTACATTATTAGCTTACCAGTTGTAATTGCAGGGTAGTGTTTCATTGTATGAATGTGTCATATGTTGCTCATCCATTCACTAGTTAAAAGATGTTTTGAATCTCACCAGTTTAGGGGGATTATGAATAAAGCTGCTATATAGCTATTTGTGTGAACCTATTTTCACTTCTCTAAGTTAAATCCTAGAAGTACCAGTGTTGTAAGTATATATTTAGCACATCACAAAGGACAGTGGTTCCAATTGCTCCACCTCTTTGTCAACACTTCTTATTGTCTTTTTTTTTTTTTTTTTTTTTTTTTGAGGTAGCGTCTTGCTTTGTTGCCCAGGCTGGAGTGCAGTAGGGCTGTCTGCTCACTGCAAGTTCCACCTCATGGGTTCACGCCATTCTCCTGCCTCAGCCTCCCGAGTAGCTGGGACTACAGGAACCTGCCACCACGCCTGGCTAATTTTTTTGTATTTTTTAGTAGAGATGGGGTTTCACCGTGTTAGGCATGATGGTCTTGATCTCCTGACCTCGTGATCCACCCACTTCAGCCTCCCAAAGTGCTGGGATTACAGGTTCATTTTTTTATTATACCTATTTTATAGGTGTGCAGTTACATGCCGTTGTGATTTTAATTTGCATTTCCCTAGTGACTAATGATGTTGAACAACTTTTTATGTTAATTTCTATAGCTACTTAAACAGTCATTTAATAGTATGGGATGATTAAAAAAATATTATTCCTCCTTCTCTTCTAAGTAAAAAGAGGAAAGGAAAAGAAAAAAACACACTTAAACCAGGACATGAAGGTAGCATTCTTACTCTGTTAAAGATAACTTTCAAAAATCAGCAGCAAACATGATTCATAATGTGGAATTCATAACAATTCCCATTAAACCAGGAACAGAAAAACACATAAACAAAACTCTTGCTTAGTTCTACTTTTATTCAACATTTCATTAGAGGTGGCATAAAATACAATAAGAAAAAGAATAAAGTGACATCAACTTGGAAAAAATAAACATAATTACCTCTACTAATGAAATGTTGTATACTTACAATGTTTATAAATAGATATTGGCCATTATGAAAGAGTTCACCAACTTCACTAGATTCAAGGTCAACATACAAAATCAATTACATTCCTGTGCATCACTGCTAATCAATTTTCATAATAAAAATTTCCAATCACAATTAAAAAAAATACTCTTAAGCGCCCCAGGAAACTATTAAACCGGAGATAAGCCATTTGTGGGAAAACTTAAAATTATTATTAAAATATATAAAATTGAAATTTAATATTGAAAATTACACCATGTACCTGGAAGGAAAGATTTATTATCATGGAGATGTCAAGTATTTTCCAAATTAATTTATAAATTCATGCAATTCCATTCAAAATATCACTTTTTTAATGAGATTTCAAAAAATGATCTTAAAATTTAAGGTCAATAGAAGATTAATCGAAAGCAGCAAAAAATATTCAGGGAAAAAGAGGTGGAAGTATTTTCTTTAATAGACATCAACACTTTCTGTCAAACTATTATGGTTAAAACAATGTTAATATTGTGGCAAAGATATGCACATGTATCAATATACCAACAACGAGAAAACCAAAAGGATCACAACCAAGAACATCACAAAGTTAAAAAAAGAGCCACTAATTGGGAGAATTTATCTATAACCCATAAAACAGGTAAAGCATTCACACAGAAGATTTCAAAGAGCCTTCTCAAATCAAAGAGCAAAAGACAGAAAATCCCCATTGAAAACATAGAGAAAATATATGAATAGATGCTTAACAAAAATCAGATAAAAAATATTTAATCTCATTAGCAATCAAGAGAATGCAAATTTAAACAAAAAGTTACTATTTCGTATTCATCTGATTTTTAAATTAAAAATTCAACAACCAACTTTGTGCCCTGTCATTTTACTATTACCCTTTTTTACTTACTTTGCTAATTTTTGGTCTCCATGTAATCCTTATTACAGAGAGTAATGTTAATAACTCTCTGAACATTGTTTTATAATATTAACTAAATCTTAATAACTAATATTTAGACATCTGATTCTTTTTCAGTCTAGATTAACTAGATCTAAAATATAAAAACAATATAATGAAGACATTTCAAATATTGATCCAGATTATTTTAAATTACAAATACAACTTTAAAGTTGTAGTAAAAATTCCATATGTATTCTAGGCCTGCAACATTATTTGTTTTGAAAGATTAAGCTTTTCTTTCACTCAATATATGGTTCATAAGATTTGCCTACTTAACTGTAGTCCATTCATTTTATCAGAGGTTTATAGTACTGCATTATACCACTGCACCATGGGTGTTCATTATTTTCATATTGGGGGAAATGTTTTTAAATACTGCCATTTCTCCTTATATACATACAAGCAAGATATTCTGTGTGTCTGTGTGTAATATTGTCATCTTCTTACATTATAAAGTAATACCTTCATATATACTAGATATCATAATATTAGTATTCAAAATGTTTGTTCTAATTATCTCGTAATTTTTAAAGGCCTCGGAATAGGAGAAGACAGGATGAAAAGGGTCAATCTGTATCTTTGTATTTGTCTGAGTAGGTAGGTTTATTTCTGAATTAAATGTCATACTAGTAGTTTCATATGAAACTGTGTACATATACAAATAGGTAAGATTTTGGATCATAATAGGATATTTTTCTAAACAATGCTTATTTAATTTTATAAAATATCGCTTTTGCTTGCTAAAGTGACTTGTCTTGTATATTTCATGATTTTACAGAATAAACAATAGAGCAATTTGTATGTCTTTTTGTGTATCTGAATGGAGGCTTTTTTCCTGGATTAAATTCTTAAGCTACATTTTCATGAGCAACAAATTTTTAAGATTTTGGTCTGAAATAGTTAACATTCATAGCTTAAGATATGATAATATTCTAATTTTGTAGAAGACATCTTATAAACAAGTATTTAACACAGCATAATTTTTTAAAATGTTCCCTTGGTTTTCATAATAACAAAGTTTTCATGTCATTTTTTTATCAGGGTAAAATTCTGAATCCTATTTAATATAGCTGACTCATGGGTTTAGAAGCAAGGCTCATCCCATACAATAAAACTGTACTAAGAGGCATTACATTTAAGAGTTAATTAGCATATGCTGGCTAGAAATGTAAGAATCGCATTATAATAGGTAAGCCTTCAAATTCCGGTTCTGTAGGCAGTGGAACAGAAAAAAAGATGTAAGACCACTAAATTTTTTTATACACCATATATCTCCATCTTCTTTTTTCCTCTGTGTGAAACAGTGGCTTTTACTAAATACATTTTGAAAAGCCTTATTTCCCTCAGGATGTATTTGAGGCCAATCCATTATTTTCTACTTTAGAATTTTAAATAGGGTCTATCAGTTGAATGAATGTAACACAATTGTCATTGCTGAGCCAGTACATAACCAAAAATATGATTCTTGTACATCATTCTGAAGAGAATAAATCTTTGTTGCTGGCCTGCTAACCACTAGGCATTAATAGTACCATTAAAAGAAATTTGGGGTCTAGAAATGATTCAAATTCTACTCTTTTTGTTTTATAGTTTTGAAGTGAAAAGTGAATATAAAAGGTGAAAGTAGCGCAATAACTCAGCTTAGAAACATAAAGGCAAATATTAAAGGATATTTTGCAAAGATTCCACAAGGAAGTGTAATTTTAAAAACTAAATGTATGTTCCATTCAAATAGTAGAGCCATTGTTTTTGAAAGGTTATAGTATGGATCCATGTTTACATGGATAATGCACAAACTTACTGAATAAATATGGAAAAATTTCCCCCAAAATAGTAGATAGTATAGTGTGAAAAATCTAATAAATAGGTAAACATTCACCATTATGAGTTTTTGTATAGGATATACCACTCTCTGGATGTAGTAGATGATAATTAAGCATATAAGATAAAATTTTTGTAAGCATGACATACTGGGGCAAAATGTTAGCCATCACCTTTAATATTCTATGGCAGTGGTATGGAATGCTAGTTATCACTCAGTATCTGTTCTTTCATTTATTTATTTTTTCAGCTTTTGGTGTAGCACATGGTTGCGTAGAATAAGAAGTGCCTGTCCCAATCTGCTTTGCAGCTAGGTACAACCAGAATAATATAAATACACAATATACAAAGACTCACATTTTACAGAGGACTTGTATGTTGGCTTTCTGTTAGAATATATAATTTATGATTCCCAATTTGATATTGTTGCTGTTCTTTTTTTCCCTACTCTTCTGCGTTCTTAAATAAACTTGGGTCTCATGTATGGGTAGGTGAAAGGGGAGCAAGTATCAATGCATTGAACCAGAAAAGTACCTGAAATGATCAGGAAACACCATAGAAGTCAGTGTGATTGGAGCAGAATGAGGTAAGATAGAGTGACATAAAACTGAGACCTGAACACTGAACAGGCCCTTTAAGACCGTTATTAAGAACTATTATACTTTATCCTGAGATGAAAATCTACTACCAGAGAGCTCCAAGTAAAAAAAATGAACTGTTCTCAATTACTTTCTTCTTTATTTTTTTAATTGTTTTTTTTTGTTTTTTTGTTTTTTTGTTTTTTTGTTTTTTTTTTTTACAGAGAATATGATTTATTTGAGAAGTATAATAGAATTTCTAGTTATCTGACTAATTTTACTAATTTTTAGCTTTGGTAAAATACATAACACAAAATTAGCATCTTAACCTTTTTAAGTGTGTAGTTCAATAGTATTAAGTATACTCACATTGTTGTTTAACCAATCTCCAGAACATTTTCATCCTACAAAATCAAACGTTCCCATTCCCCTCCCCTGCCCCTCTCCCCCCAGCCCACTATTTTACTTTCTGTTTCTGTGAGTTTGACTACACTAGATACCTCATATAAGTGGAATTGCATAGCTGAAAGAAAATAATACATACTCTTCTATGTAAAATTTACCCTGATGTATTACATTTTATTCAGTTCATTGTATTTTATTTTACAAAGAATTAGAAACTATTTGTTGACCTACAAATGAATATCTTATTGTGAAAAATGCTGTTCAGTCTTTGGGAACAACCAATTCAGCATGGTATTTAAGATGATCAACTCTGGATGCAGACTGCCAGTCTTTGAATCTGAACTCCTTCACTTGCAAACTGTGTGTCCTTCTGCAGCTTATTCAAACTCGCTATGCATTCCTTTCCTCATCTGAAAGCAGTCATAATAATAGTACTTAATCAGAGAGTTTTAATTAACACATGAAATCATGTAGAAGATTATTTGTTACACAGTAAAAGCACAGGTAGTGGTTATTTTCCCACTATTTTTATTAATAATGAATATTATGCTTTTCTTTTAGAGAAGAGTTCAGAAACTTAAAATGCTGGTAGAGGAGATACAATGATCATAAAACATGAGAAGTGTAGTGTGTATATGATAACAAGATGCTGGTATTGTGATCTTAATTACACTGCATTCTAAAATACTGGACTAAGCCAAACAACACAACAAAACAAAATATGTCTGAGGGTCATTATTACCAGCAGATACCAACTGATTATTCTTGATGTGAATCATAATCATTAATTTAGGACAGCAAATAAAACAAGCTAACGAAGGTAGCTCTGAGCCTTGGATATCAGAATTTTAAATTTCATTAATTAAACACTTATGACATGTCCACATTAAAATTAACATTATTATTTGAAATCCCATTATTACAATGTAAGATAAATCAACAATGGTATGTGTGTGTATAACTATATATATAATAAAAAATTAACCTACACATACATACACACATACTTACACACATACTTACACACAGTGCACACACACACACACACACACAGTTGAACATCTATAATCATCCTTCCATATTCTTTGGGTTCCACATTCATGGATTCAACAAACCACAGACCACAAATATTTTTTTAAAAAATTGAATGGTTGGGAAGGTTGCATCTGTACTGACCACATACAGATTGTTTTCTTGTCATTATTTTCTAAATAATACAATATAACAACTATTTACATCACATTTAAATTACATTACGTATTATAAGTAACCTAGAGAAAATTTAAAGTATACAGGAGGATGTGCATAGGATACATGCAAATACCATGCCATTTTCTATAAAGGGCTTGAACATCCACAGATTTTTGGTATCCATAGGGCTCCTGAAACCAATGTCCCATGAATACCAAGAGATGATTTGGTATTGTTTTATATATGTGTGTGTGTGTGTGTGTGTGTGTATATATATATATACATGATATGTTTTTACGCACATGCATATGAAACATCATATATATATACACATATATAAAACAATCTTTGCAGTTGCATTAATTCATACAATGGTCAGCAGTGCTTCTTTTCTCCAAAAGTTTGATGATAATCTACTATTTTTTCTAATTTTAAAAAAGATTAGTACCTGATAGGAATTCTTAATATCTAAGTAACTGATACATTTCAGATATAAAATGTTTTATCTTGTCACACTGGTTTGTACTCAAGAGATAGTTGATACATTAGAAGGCTTCCAAAAGAGTGTTTATGAATAGACAATTCTATTGACATTCTGTGACCTGCAATTTGGCAGACTAATTTACATTTTAGGAATTAATTTAGTATCAACATGATTTTAACTGCTTTAATCACTGTCATTCAATTTCTATTTGCTTAAACTGTCTTGCATTTCCTATGATAACTGTCATTCAATTTCTATTTGCTTAAACTGTCTTGCATTTTATAATGACTATTTTCCGTTTCTTAGGCAAAAGATACAGCAATTTTAAGAATAATAAACACTAATTAATTTTATAACATTTTATATTATTATATTTCAGCAACTTTGGTATTTATTTGGAGTAAGACAGTGGCTAGTAAATAGTATTGAAAAATAAAAGTAATGAGAGTTGTGATTACCTTTCCTTATGCCAACTTGTTTAAACTACAGTCCCCTGTCATTTATTCAAACATTAATCTATTCAAAGAGGTAAAGGTATTTTTTTCTGAAGAGATGAAAGTATATAATCAATTCACTTTACATAAGAGAGATTATCACAAATAAGCAATTATAGATAATCTGAGTGGGCCTGGTTCAATTAGTTGCAAGACTTTAAGAACACAGCCTAGGATTCCTGATGAAGTTGTTCTCCTCATGAATAACAACTCAAGATTGCCAGCCTGTTCTTCCTAAAGACTTGCTTTATATGTTTCATACCTGCCTAGCCAGCCTACATAATCACATTAACCAATTCCTTGAAATAAACCTCTTTATATATATATATATCTCAGTTCTTCCTGTCTGGTTGTGTTTTAACTGACACAGGGTTAGTTTTTAATTGCCTTATCACATATGAAGGCATATTTTGAAGTCAAAAGTATCAAAATGTTGTGATACCAGTATACAGATCAATAAACGGATCAATGGAAGATGGTAAATGATATATATATATATGCAAGTGATTAAAAAAAGTGGTGTTGTGGAACTGATAAGGAAATACAACAAAATTCTGACTATTTTCTATAGGTTGACAACATTAAAAGATGCTGTAAAAGAATGTAATTGTATAAAAATAAAAGAAAAAATGGCAATAGAAAAAAACATTCTCAATTTTACTATTAAAAATTTAGTAATAGAAAACTTTATTCACAGAAATTCATATAGAAAACCGACTGTTAATAATAGATAAAGTTCAGCTGTGTTTGTCAACTGTCAAAACCTACCACCCCCCGGGTGGATCCTGAGGAGACGGTGGGTGATAAAATCGAATCTTCATCAAGGATGTCGGACAGTCAATAAAAAGCAGCTGTAGGTTAATAAAGCTGTGTTGCCTGTCCTTCTTTACATCTTCACTTCAATTAGATATCTACATTTTGCCTTTATGAAAATATAGGCAAATACTTTTTCCGATATTTTCCTTGATGAAAAATGTTGAGATATTCATTTGACTTATTTCTTTCTTATTATTCCCTTTATTTCATTTAAGATGTATACTCATCTTGTATTGAGCTCATCTTGTATTGAGCTCAGATCTCTGAATTCTTTCACTTAATAAATAAACATTCCACTTCTTTTAGTTCATTAAATCAAACTATTTTAATCTTTCCTTGACAGTGATTTTATAAACAATGGTTGTTTATGGGAGAAAATAATATCTGGACTAAAAGAAGTGTCAATGAGATTAACCTTACAAACTATCAAGTCAGTTATCTAACTTGCTAAGTGCTGCCCAAATATTAGTAATTGAATAATACTACAGAAATATCTTGTTGTCCACCTTTAGAAAAATTATTCCAAATAATTATGTCATTTGTTTTAATTTGAAGAATACATAGTTCAGACAGTTAAGTTAATGATTAAACTCATGGAAGCTGACAATTCAGGATGAGCAGTGTGATAATGTAAGATAAATTTTTCAAATATTTTAAAGTTTCTATTAAATATTTAAAAATTATACATCAACTGGGGTCTTAAGATGGCCAATTCAATGCAGGTGGGAAGTGCTGCTCCCATGGAAACAGGCTGAGATTTTGACTAAATCAACATAATTTGAACAGATCTTTGTAAGGAAGATACCGACTGTGGATGTAAAGAAGATGCGGACAGTGAGGCTGAAGAGGGAGGAAGCTGGAAACTCTGTGTGGGGTAACCGAATGCTAGGGCTGATTCCTGGCCTCAAACAGTGTCTGAGGAAGGGGTGAGTGAAGGGTCTTGGAGCCTGGGGACCTCACACCTGCCATGGACATTTGAGTTGGTAGGTGGATGTCTTCAGAGATTAGAGCTGCAGCAGGCATGGCACCAGGAATCCTTGTGTTAGGGACAGCTTTGGTGGAGCCTAACTCACCAAGGGCTGCCTGTCTCCCTTTGACAGGCTCCCCTAGCTAACCACTGGGGAGAAAGCAGGGCCACCTTCCCTGTGGGAATGAGGCACATCTGTCCCACAGGACACCTGCCTGTCAGCCCCTCCCAGGGCTCTGACCTGGCCACCCTGCAGAAGCCTTTCCGCAGCATAGCTCCACTCCCAGCCTGGGTGCTTTGTGCCACCTAAGTGCATTCCGGAAGCCTGAGAGCCCTTCAGATCCTATAGCACACCTGGGACCCAGTCCCAAGGGTCTGGAGGAGGGAGCTGCAAACAGGTCCTGGTACACCAGGGCCATGGCCCATGGCTCAGGATTATCTAGCCAGGATCTGTGCCCTGCACTCAAGTTGGGGAGGAGCCCACACTATCAGAAAACTGAGAAATTGAATTGCACAGGTTCACAGGTTGACCTAGAACCTAGATGTGCCTCCCTGCACAGGTCAGGTCCATTAAGGATGTGGTCTATTTCCCTACTGGACCTCTGTTCAAGGGAGCCCTGAGTCCGAAACATCAAATTAAAAATAAATAAATAAATGGAATTGCTGGCCAAGTGCCAGTGATCAGAGGTAGAGCCCCCAACTCCCAGGAGTGGACCTGGTGAGGAGGTCACCTCTCTACCGCTTTGCATAGCTGCAAATCCAAGGATCCACAAAGGAGCCATGCTGCTAAATAAGACCCTGTCTACCATCCATTGCCCTCAAGCACTATCTACCAATCAGAGCCCAAACTCCAAAACGAAAAAGTCACTCTACTAATTCTCCCTGCTGATAAACCAAGGGCAAGAATTCAACAAAGACCCTGAACAGAGCCTTAGCCCTCTGAAGCCAACTGACTATACTAGATTTCCATCACAGTTAAAGGAACACCAGCCTTCCCAGATGGGAAAATATCAGCATAAGAACTCTGGTAGTTCAAAAAGCCAGAGTATCCCCTTGCCTCAAATAGGCCCACTAGGTTCCCAGCAATGGTTAATCAATCTGAAATGTCTGAAATGACAGACATGGAATTCAGAATCTGGATGGTGAGGAAGCTTATCAAGACCAGGAGAAAGCTGAAACTCAATCCAAGGAAGCAAAGCAATTCAGTAAAATGATTCAAGAGTTGAAAGACTAAGAAGCCATTTTAAGAAAGACCCAAATTGAGCTTCTTGAGCTGAAAAAGTCACTATGAGAATTTCAAAATACAATCAGAAGTATTAAGAGCAGAATAGACCAAGGAGAGAAAAAAAAATCTCAGAGCTTGAAGACAAGTAATTGAGTCAACTCAGTCAGACAAAAATAAAGAGAAAAAAATCAAGAAAAATGAACAAAACCTCTGAGAAATACGCAATTATGCAAACAGACCAAATCTATGACTCATTGGCATTCTTGAGAGAGAGAAATAATAAACAACTTGGAAAATATATTTGAGGACATAGTCCGTGAAAATTGCCCTAATTTCACTAGAGAGGTTGACCTGCAAATCCAAGAAATATAGAGGACCCTAGCCAGATACTATACAAGACAACCATGCCCAAGGCACTTGGTCATCAGATTCACTAAAGTCAACACAAAAGAAAAAAATCTTAAAGGCAGCCAGAAAGATGGGGCAGGTAACTTACAAAGGGAATCCATCAGGCTTACAGCAGAACTTTCAGCAGAAACCTTATAAGCCAGAAGAATTGGGGGCCTATTTTTAGCAACTTAAAGAGAAAAAATTCCAACCAAGAATTTCATATGCTGCCAAACTACGCTTCTTAAGTGAAGACGAAATAAAATCCTACTCAGAAAGCAAATTCTGAGGGAATATGTTTAAACTAGACCAGACTTATAAGAGATCCCCAGAAGTGGACCTGGTGAGGGGGTCCTAAGGTCCTCAGGTCCCTGGTGAGGGGGACATATTGAGGTAGTGCCAAACATAGAATTGAAAGAGCCTGCTACCACAAAAACACACCTCAGCACATAGTCCACAAGTACTCTAAAGCAACTGCATTATTAAGTCTACATAACAGTCAGCTAAAAAAAATGATAACAAAATGAAAATCACTCATATCAATAGTAACCTTGAATATAAATGGGATTAAGGCACACTTAAAAGACACAGAGTAGAAAGCCTGATAAAAAGACAAGCCCCAAATGTCCGATTTCTTTAAGAAACCCATCTCACATATAATAACACCCACAGGCTCAAAGTAAAAGAATGGAGAAAATTCTACCATGTAAACTGAAAGGTAAAAAGAGCAGGAGTCACTATACTTATATCAAATAAAACAGACTTTAAATCAATAATTAAGAAGGAGAGTAAAAGGCATTACATAATGATAAAGGATAAAAAACAACAAGAAGCCTTAACTATTCTAAATATATATGCACCCAGCACTGGAGCACACAGATTCATAAAACAAGTTCTTTTTGTTCAATGAAAAAACTTAGACAACCACAAAATAACAGTGAGAGGCTTGAACATCCTACTAACAGTGTTAAATCATCAGGGCAGAAAGTTAACAAAGAAACTCTGGATTTAAACTTGACACTTGACTAACTGGACCTCAGACAGCTACAGAACACTCCACCCAGCAACCAAAAAATATACATTTTTCTCATCTGCACACAGAATATATTCTAAGATCAACCACATGCTTGATCATAAAAATGTCTCAATAAATTCAGAATGATTGAAATCATACCAAGCACATTCTTGAATCACAGTACAATAATAGCAGAAATCAATATCAACATCTCCCCAAACTATACAAATACATGAAATTAAATAACTTACTCCCGAATAACTCCTGGGCCACCATCAAAATTAAGGCAGCAATAAAAAAAATTATTTAAAATTAATGAAAATAGGGACAAAACTTACCAAAATCTCTGGATACAGCCAAGGCAGTGTTAAGAGGAAAGTTTGTAGCCCTAAATGTCTTCATCAAGAAGTTAGAAAAATCTCAAATTAACAATCTAACTTTGGAAAGGAAGAAACTAGGGCAACTAAGGGGAAGGAACTAGAGGGGAGAAAAATCCCAAAGCTAACAAAAGACTAATAAATCACTGAAATTGAGAAGAACTTAATGAAATTGATGTGTAAAAATCCATACAAAAGATCGATAAAACCAAGACTTGGTTTTCAAAAAAACAAGTAAGATTGATAGGCCACTAGTTTAACAAAGAAAAAGGAAGAGAAGACCCAGGAAAGCACAACTGGAAATGAAAAAGCTGTTTTTTATCAATATCACAACTGATCCCACAGAAATACAAAATATTCTCAGAAACTATTATGAATAACTGTAAGCACACAAATTAGAAAATCTAGAGGAAATGGATACTTTCCTGTAAGCACACAGTTTTCCAAGATTGAATCAGGAAGGGACTGTTACCCTGAATAGACCAACGTCAACTTCTGAAATGAAATCAGTAATGAAAAACCTACCAACCAAAAAAGGCTCTGGACCAGTTGGTTTCCCAGCTGAACTCTACTACACTGAAAGCGACCCTGCACAAAACTATTCCAAAAAATCAAGGAGGAAGGGCTTCTTCCTAACTCATTCTTTGAAGCCAATATCAGCCAGATATGCAAACCTGGATTTGAAAAAAGAAAACTTCAGCCCAATATTCCTCATGAACGTAGACAGAAAAATATTCAAAAAAAAAAAAAAATACTAGCAAACCAAATCCAGCAGCACATAAAAAAGTTAATACATCACAATTAGGAAGGCTTTATTCCTGGGATACAGGGCTGTTTCAACATATGCAAATCAATAAATGTGCTTCACCACATAAACAGAATTAAAAACAAAAACCACATAATCATCTCAATAGACATAGAGAAAGCCTTCGATAAATCCCTTCATGGTGAAAACCCTCAATAGACTCAGCATCAAAGGAACATACCACAAAATAATAAGATCCATCTATGACAAACACATGGACAATATCTTACTCAACTGGCAAAAGCTCTAACACTTTTCCTTGAGAACTGGAGTAAAACAAGGATGCCCACTGTCAGCACTCCTGTTCAATCTAGTCCTGGAAGTCCTAGTTCAAGCATCAGGAAAGAGAAAGAAATAAAGGGAATCCAAATAGGAAAAGAAGAAGTCAAACTATCTCCCTTTGCTGATGATATGATTCTATACCTAAAAAATCCTGAAGACTCTGCCAAACGATACCTAGGACTGATAAATGACTTTAATATAATTTCAGGATACTAAATCAATGTACAAAAATTAGTAGAATTTCTGTACACCAATAATGTTTAGGCTGAGCATCAAATCAAGAACATATTCCCATTTACAATAGTCAAAAGGAAAATGAAATATTTAGGAATACAGCTAACCAAGGAGGTGAAAGATCTCTACAAGAAGAACACAAAACACTACTGAAATAAATGAAAGATAACCCAAATCAATAGAAAAGCATTGCATGTTCATGGATTGGAAAAATCACTATAGTTAAAATGGCCATACTGACTGAAACAATTTACAGATTCAATACTATTCCTATCAAACTACCAATGTTATTCTTCAGATAATTAGAAATACTATTATAACATTCATATAGAACCAAAAAAGAGCCCAAATAGCTAGAGGAATCCTAAGTAAAAAGAACAAAGCTGGACGCATCACACAACCTGACTTCAAATTACACTATAAGGGTAGAGTGACCAAAATAGCAGGGCACCATACAAAAGCAGATGCATAAACCAATGGAGCAGAAGAAAGAACCCAGAAATAAAGTCACACACCCGCAACCCTTGACAAGTCTGACAGAAACAAGCAATGGGGAAAAGACTCTCTATTCAATATATGGTGCTAGAATATCTGGCTAGCCATACGTCAAAGAATAAAACTGGACCCCTACTTTTCACCATATACAAAAATTAACTGAAAACAAATCAACTATTTAAATGTAAGACTTCCCACTATAAAAATCCTAGAAGATAACCTAGGAAATACTCTTCTCAACAGTGGCCTTAATAGAGAATTTATGGCTAAGTCTTGAAAAGCAATTGTAACAAAACCAAAAGTAGACACATGGGACTTAAACCAAAAGCGCTTCTGTACAGCAAAAGAAACTTGTAGCAGAGCAAACAACCTGCAGAATAGGAGAAGTTATTCACAAATCATTCTTTCAATGAAAGGCTACTATCCAGTATTGATATAGTTTAGCTCTGTGTCCCCACCCATATCTTGTAATCCCCATATTTCAAAGGAAGGACTTAGTGGGAAGTGACTGGATCCCAGGGGCAGCTCCTCACTGACTGTTCTCTTATAATAGTGAGTTCTCATGAGATATCATGGTTTAGAAGTGTGTGGCTGACAGTGTGGTGGCTTACACCGCATCTGTAATCCCAGCACTTAGGGAGGCTGAGGCAGGCAGATCACCTGAGGTCAGGAGTTCAAGACCAGCCTGGCCAACATGGTGAAACCCCCATCTTTACAAAAATTAGCCAGTCATGTTAGCAAGTGTCTGTAATCCTAGCTACCCAGAAGGCTAAGGTGGGAGAATCAATTGAACCCAGGAGGCAGAGGTTGCAGTGAGCCGAGATTGCACCATTGCACTTCAGCCTGGGTGACCGAGCAAGACTCCATCCAAAAAAAATAAGTGTGTGGCTTTCATTGCTCTCTCTCTCTCTCTCTCTCTCTCTCTCTCCTGCCACTTTGTGAAGAAGGGACTTACTTCCCCTTCTATTTCTGCCATGATTGTAAGTTTCCTGAAGCCTCTCCAGCAATGCAGAACTGTGATTTAATTAAAACTTTTTTCTTTCTAAATTACCCAGTCTCAGGTAGTTCTTTACAGCAGTGTGTGAATGGCCTAATACAAGCATCTATAGAGAATTAAACAAATCAACAAGCAAAAAACATTTAGCCTATTAAAAATGTGCAAATCACATGAACAGATACTTCTCAAAAGAAGGTTTACAAGTGGCCACTGAACATATGAAAAAATGCTCATCATTACTAATCATCACAGAAATGCAAATTAATACAATGACATACCACCTCACATCAGTCAAAATGGCTATTACTAAAAAGTCAAGGAATAACTGATGCTGGTGAGGCTTCAGGGAAAAGGAAATATTATATACTGTTGATGAGAATGTAAACTAGTCCAGTCACTGTAGAAAACAGTCTGGAGATTTTACAAAGAATTTAAAGACACCTACCATTTGACCCAGCAATTTCACTACTGGGTATGTATCCAAAGGAAAATAAATCATTCTATCAAAAAGGCACACATACTCATATGTTTATTGTTGCACTATTCACAATAGCTAAGACATGAAATCAACCTATGCTCCCATCAACATAGATTGGATAAAGAAAATGGGGTACATAGACACTATGGAATACTATACAGCCATAACAAAAATGAAATCATGCCCTTTGCAGCAACATGGATATAGTTGTGGCCATAATCCTAAGTGAATTAACTTAAGAATATAAAAATCAGATACTACATGTTCTCACTTATAAGTGGGAACTAAACGTTGAGCATACATGGACATTAATATGAGAATAATAGACACTGCAGAATACTCGACAGAGAGAGCAGGAATGGGTCATGGGTTGGAAAACCACCTCTCTGATACTATGCTCACTATCTGAGTGATGGGATCAGTATAAGTCCATTTTCACACTGTTATAAAGAACTACCTGACACTGGATAATTTATAAAGGTCTAATTGACTTACAGTTCCACATTGCTGGGGAGGCCTCAGGAAACTTAGAATCATGGTGGAAGGTGAAGGGGAAGCAAGCACCTTCTTCACAAGGTGGCAGGAGAGCGCGAGATTGAAAGCAAAGGAAACCACACACCTTTAAACCATCATAACTCATGAGAACTCATCACTATCACAAGAACAGCATGGGGGAATCCACCCCCATTATCCAGTCACCTCCCACGAGGCCCTTCCCTCCATGTGGGAATTTGAGGTGAGATTTGGTTGGGAACACAGAGCCAAACCATATCGGGGCCATACCCCAAAACTCAGCATTACACAGCATTACACCATATTCCCATGTAACAAACCTATACATGTACTCCCATATCTTTTAGATAAAAGTTGAAATTAAAATATACATATATCAAAAAGAATGTATATACACACTTAAAGTTTCATAAAATACTTTTATATGTGATAATTTTAATGTTAAATTTAATAATTGAATATTAAATGTGGTCAATGTTTAACATATAATTTCTTGTCAGAAATGTTCTTTATATATTAGTATGTACTCTCTAAAGAGAAGCATAAGATATGTGAGGCAACCATGTCTTTTTATTAAGTGCCTTAAAATTTTGCTTGTTTGGGATTCTATCTTTTCTTAAAAATTGTTTTAATCAATGTTAAAATAGTTTGAATTAATAAATCAGACTTAACTCCCTAACAATTTTTTTAAAAGTTTTCTCTGATGTTACCAAACTTGATCAATAAAACTACTGTTCTCAAGGTTACTAATGGCCTAGTTTCTTTTGCTAAATAAAAAGTGTATAAGAAAAATCACAATCTTATTTTACTTTTCAGCAGAATTTTACCTTGTTGATGGTTCTTAGACTTTTTTAAAAATTACAATATTAACATCAAACTTGAAAACAATTCAAATAATGTTAAAGTGTCTGAACTAGCAATCAGGAAACATCATCTTATTCTTCCCACTCACCATATATAACTATAGTAAGCAGTGCACATGGACAAAGTCTATGAACTTCGAGATATGTGTTTACACACATTCAAA